>NC_073381.1:90170523-90788023 GCF_028641065.1 Leucoraja erinaceus
GGTCAGTGCAGACTCTGTGGGCCGAAAGGCCTGTTTCCTTACAGTATCTCTAAAGTCTAAAACATGTATGTATGGGCAAAGTGTATTGTAGCCTAGTTTGTTAATTACACGAAACAGGTGGGTTAACAAGTTGAGAAACAAGTTGAGAAGAGGGCACAAAGAGCCTGAAATGGGATATCAATCGGCTTTTGGATGGGAACATGGACGTGAAGGCAATGGAGAGATATGGATCACATGCAGGTAGAGATTAGTTTAATCTGACATCTTGTTCGTCACGGTCATTGTGGTCTGAAGGACCTGGTCCTGTGCTAAACCATCTTGTATTCTGACGCAAGTGGCTATAAATATTCCAGAAAGCACCACGCCAGCTGCATATGAATGACTGACAAAGTAAAATCCTGGCAGATACATACCCGAATAACACCAGTGTACAGCACCAGATTGCCACAACTCTCCAGGACCACCATTGTGTCGATACTCTGCTCACAACACAAAATCAATAAAACAGGCACAATAAAACAACTTGAAGTTGCACATTTAATACAGACACAAGGAACTGCAGATGCTGGTTTGCAAAAAAAGACACAAAGCGCTGGAGTAACTCAGCAGGTCCAGCAGCATCTGTGGAGAACATGATAGGTTTCTGGTTGGGACCCTACACCGTAGCCTTCTTCCCAACCCAATTTGTCTCCTACGCATGTCCTACAGAGATGCTGCCTGACCCGCTGAGTCACTTTTTGTCCTTTTTCTGCACATTTAATGTCTGCATTTAGTTTACATGTAGCCACATTTTTTTTTAAATAGACTTTGTTACAAGTATCCAAACAATTCAATTGCCTTCCTCGTCCTGAACATAAACCTCGGATTGAGAAGTAATGTCTT
Source organism: Leucoraja erinaceus (assembly GCF_028641065.1). Lineage (NCBI taxonomy): Eukaryota > Metazoa > Chordata > Chondrichthyes > Rajiformes > Rajidae > Leucoraja > Leucoraja erinaceus. The sequence goes on from NC_073381.1 coordinate 90,171,406, forward strand.
CTGGTCCCATTTTATCATTAATTATTAGTGTCATAACGTCATAGAGTCATACAGTGTAGAAACTGGTCCTTTGGCCCAACTTGCCCACATCAACCAACGTGCCCCATCTACACTAATCCCACCCACCTACGTTTGTCCCATATATCCCTTTAAACCTATCCTATCCATGTATCTAGTTTCTTTATTTTAGTTTAGAAACACAGCGCGAAACCTTCAGCCCACCGAGTCCACGCCGACCAGTGATCCCCGCACATTAAAACTATCCTATACACACTTGGGACAATTTCCACATACACCAAAGCCAATTAACCTACAAACCTGTACGTCTTTGGAGTGTGGGAGGAAACCGAAGACCTCGGTGAAAACCCACGCAGGTCACAGGGAAAACGTACAAACTCCGTACAGACAGCGCCCATAGTCGGGATCAAACCCGGGTCTCCGGTGTTGCAAGAGCTGTAAGGCAGCAACTCTACCGCTGCACCACCGTACCTGTCTTAATGTTTCTTTAAAAGTTGCAATAGTTCCTGCCTCACCTACCTACTCCAGCAGCTCATTCCATTACCCACTACCCTTTGTGAAAAAACGTTACCCCCCTCAGCCTCCCATTAAATCTTCCCCCCCCACCCCCATTGTCTCATGTTGACTGGGACCTGAGGATAACTGGTCGTGGTGAGATAAACCAAGAACTGTTTGGGGATAGACAGCATGGCTTTGTGCAGGTGAAATCATGGAGGGAGAGAAGCTTGCTAAGTTACAAGGGAAAATCCCTCTGAAGCACACGGTGCAACCAGGGTGACCATCGGGATAAGCTGTGAGCAGGGTTATCTGCTCAATGAGTAGCTTAGTTTAGAAATGCAACACGGAAACAGGCCCTTCAGCCCATGCTGGGGTGAGAGATTGCAACCTTCACGTGGTCCGGCCTGTTTCGACGAATGCAATCAATCTGGCATGCACAATCAAATAGAACAAGTTGTCCTACAACTTTAGGCTGTGCACGCCATACGCAAGAAGAAGAAGCAGCCCACGCTGACCAGCGATCACCCCATACACTAGCACTATCCTCCATACTAGGGATCATTTACAATTTTACCAAAACCAATTAACTTACAAACTTGTACATCTTTGGAGAGTAGGTGGAAACCGGAGCAAAATACTTGGCAAAATATGTCAAGAGAGTAAAATACCACTCGTGTATATTCAAACTAAACGGTCAATTCTGTTTCTCTTTCCCACAGATTGTGGCCAGGCCAACTGAGTATTTATAGCATTTTCTGGTCTATTTTACATCTCCAGCATCTGCAGTTTTATTTGATTTTTGGATGCTGACAATACTAAGAACCCAATGCATAAACGCCAGATATCGGAAATATTCAGCTTAACAAAATAGGCAGCTATAATTATGTTTAAGTCATATAATTTTCATGGGTAGTTGGAAACCACATCAGCATCAACAAAACAATGCAGTTTTTCCAGAACCACATCCAGACCAGATTTATTACCTGGAGACACAACAGACTGCAGGACAATTTGGAGGACACATTGGGATTGGTACTGCTATCAGCCATCGTGTTTGTACGTTACACGTTCTGTACGGATTTAATTCACAGCTCACCTCCAGAGGGGCAGCATCCTTTGCTTGTATGACAGTAACAGTTCCAAAAATGAGCTGAGTTAAATCGTTGCTTTCTTCAAATTTCACACACCTGTTGAGGATTTAAGCAGATGCGTCAATTCAAAGGTTGCCAGGCGACCAGCATCTCCATACACTGAATACTAGACAGGATGCAGGCGACATGGCAGCGCAGCAGTAGAGTTGCTGCCTCACAGCGCCACAGATTCGATTCCAGGTTCGATACTGACCATGGGTGCAGTCTCTACGGAGTTTGTACGTTCACCCTGTGACCTGTGTAGGTTTTCTCTGAGATCTCCAACTTCCTCCCACTCTCCAAAGACGTACACACAGGTTTGTGGGCTAATTACCTTGGTATAATTGTAAATTATCCCTTGCGTGTGTGGGATAGTGTAGGTGTGCAGGGATCACTGGTCGGCGCGGACTCGGAGGGCCAAAGGGCCTGATTCCCTGCTCTATCTCTAAACTAAATGGAGAGCACCACGACAAATATAAAGTGAATTGTCCAATCTTAAAATCTCATCAAATTTCACATTAGAATTTGTGATGCAGATACTATCAAGTAGGTATGTTACAAAACCTACCTGAATCGTGGCTGAGCATCTGCCCTACCCCGTGTGCGCGATTTTGCCGCTGTTTAGAGGGGGCGGGTTTAAAATGCGATTTTTACTAGGCTGTAGCAATCGAAAATGTTCAGCCTAGTAAATCATTAACGGAAAATCGCTGAAAGACCCCGTCGCAAAAGGTATTATTAGTTTTTATGGCCTTGTATAATAGTTATAGTAGTTTAAAAATCACTCTCTCAACCCGCAACCTCTCGCAGCCCCAGGGTTTTATAAAGCAAACAATTAAAGGTATGTACCTTATTTTTACATTAAATGGGGCTTGTATATAACCCTGTTATTAAAGTTTTCTATAGCGAGTAGTTCATTTTGGGCTCTTTATATCCCGCAGTATTTTTCTGGGCATTTGAGGGTACAAATCCAGCGCAATGTGAACGTTCTAAACCAGCGCGTTCACAGGAACCCACTAGAAAGCCGATTTAAATTGACTTTAATTTACAGCAATTGCACATTAAATTCCTTCCATTTGGCCTATAAATTGATGTAAATGAGATTTTAAAATCATGTTTTATGGTGAATTATTTGTGAACATTATTTGGACACTTGGGCTATTTAAAAATGTTAATCATTTATTAAGAAATGGATAGATGTTTAGATCTAGTAATTGAAGTTTGAAATTAGCTACAATTGGGTAACTAACTAATTATATGCTTTAATTTCAGGTCATCCAAGTAAGATTATTTTATATTTGTTTCAGAATGCTTCAATCTATGATAACTGAAAATTTCATTCAGTTCTCTTAATTTTTAAGAAGGTTATGGGCTTTTGACTGTCCACGATCACAGCTTTTTTGTTATGTCCATAGAAAATCAATAGGGAACAAGATGCTAATTTCCGAATATGAAAATGGCCATAACTTTTTTATTACTTGAGATATGAAAGTGAATTAGGTGTCAAATCAAACTTATTGTTATGCTTTATCTGATGGGATAAATTGCAGACTTGATTTTTTAAATCTCAAAATTTTGTAACATTGCTATATCAAGGGTGCGTAAGTGGAGCTCTTAAAGCAAGTTCACTGGGTTAGAATAATTTCACCTCTGTTTTACATAGAGTTTAGAAAGATGAGGGGGAGATCTTAAAACCTACTGAGTCATGAAAGGCCAAGATAGAGTGGGTGTGGAGAGGATTTTTCCACGTGGGAGAGTCTAGGACCAGAATGCACAGCCTCAGAATAAAAGGACGTATCTTCTGAATGACAAGGAGGAATTTTTTTTTAGTCAGAGTGTGGTGAATCTGTGGAATTCATTGCTACAGACAGCGGTGAAGGCCAATTCATTGGGTATTTTTAAAGCAGTAATTAACAAGTTCTTGATTATTAAGGGTGGTCAGGGCTTATGGGGAGAAGGCAGGAGAACGGGATTGAGAGGGATAGATCAGCCATGATTGATGGCAGAGCAGACTCGATAGGCAGAATGGCTTAATTCTGCTCCTATGTCTTATGCACTTACATGGCAATTGAATAAATATGTAAAAAATTAACACTTTGACCTTTAATAAAAATATATAAAATTATACCATAATCAAAGCAGCACTGGAGTACAGTGCAATATAGTTGGGAACGTATTATGTTTCCGAGTGCCCAAATTAAACCATACAAAAAACAAATGCAAGCTGCAACCCAATTGTTTGATGTAAAACCCAAAGTATTCCACGTCAGGAAAAGGTTCAAGTCAACAGGGCAGCACAGTGGCGCAGCGGTAGAGTTGCTGCCACACAGACCATTGTGAGAGACCATTATGCTCTTACCATCATCACCTGCTTCATTGTAGACCTCAGGTATTGTACTTTTAGACAATGTTTTCAAAAAATTATTTTTAAATTGGACAGAAGTTTAATCGCATCGTGTACTTTTGACCAGCTCATCAGGAAACACACTCACCTCAGCTGATGCCGAGACTCCACCAGATAACACAGGAACCTCTGACCACAGAGATCACTGGTGAGAAACACTTTAGTGGCCTGAGAGTTCTTCTCCCTGTGAAAGCACAAATCAACACTTATGGATCATGTAAATGAGGCGGCATGGTCGCACTCGGTGCTGCCTCACGCCGCCAGAGACCCGGGTTTGATCCCAAATACAGGCGCTGTCTGTACAGAGTTTGTACGTTCTCTCCATGACATGCGCAGGTTTTTTCTGCGTGCTCCGGTTTCCTCCCACACTCCAAAGACGTACAGGTTTATCGTTTAATTTACTTGGTATAATTGTAAATTGTCCTTTGTGTGTGTTATAGTATTATATAGGATAGTATTAGTGTATGGGGATCGCGGGACGGCACGGACTCGGTGTGTCGAAGGGCCTGTTTCCGTGTTGTAAACTAAACTAAAATAACGACAGCAAATCCCGAATACACGTGCTGCATGTGCGGAGTTTGTACCTTCTCCCCGTGACCACGTGGGTTTTCCCCTGGTTTCCTCACACACTCTAAAGACCTGCAGGTGCGTAGGTTAATTGGCTTCAGTAAAAATTGCCCTCCTGTGTAGTGCTAGTGTACCGGGATCGCTGGACAGCATGGACTCGGTGGGCCGAAGGGCCTGCTTCCGCACTGTATCTCTAAACTAAACTAAAAACAACGGATTGTGGATCGGGTAAATGCAGAGTCTTTTGCCCATAGAAGGGGAATCGAGAAACAAGAGATTTAAAGTGAGGGGGGAAAGATTTAACAGAAACAAGATGGATAACTTTTTTTTACACAAAGGATAGTGGGTTTATGGAACGAGCTGCCGGAGGAGGTAGTTGAGGCAGATACTATCGCAACGTTTAGACCGATACATGGATAGGATACATTTTACAGGCATATGGGCCAAAGGCAGGCAGATGGGGCTCGTGTAGATGGGGCATGGTGGTCTGTGTGGGCAAGTTGGACTGAAGGGCCTGTTTTCACACTGTAAGACTCTATGACTATGAATACCAAGACAGGTTCTACTTATATTAAAACTAAGAGGGTAGCTAGGAAAAGGTTCAAGACACTCAGGGAAAAGAGGTCATGTAGGGCCTTGCCCGTATTCTCTCGCTCCAGATGAGCATCCAGAGGAAGTGAGCAAGATCCCACATGAGTACTTTGCCTTGGTATTCACAAGAAGTTATGGATGATAGTGAAAACAGGGAGGGATATGTTGATATACTAGGGCATGTCCCTATTAAGGAGAATGAAGTGTTAGGTCTCTTTAAAAAATATTAGGGTGGATAAGACCCCAGTGCCTAATGTCGTCTGTTCCAGGAAACTGAGGAAAACAAGGGTTGGGGGGGGGGGGGGGGGGGGGGGGGGAGGAGATGGTTGGGCTCTTGACCAAGATCCTTGATCTTTTTCTGCCGCGGGCAAGGTCCCCGAACAATCGAGAATAGCCATTGTTGTTCCTTTGTTCAGGAAGGGCAAAAGGGATAAACCAGGAAATTACAGGGCAGCCAGCCTTACATTAGGATTCGGGAAGCTTTTGTTACATGGGTGTATGGAACGAGCTGCTAGAGGAGGTAGCTGAGGCAGGTTTTCTCCAGGTGGTACGGTTTCCTCCCACACTCCCACGACGTGCAGGTTTGTAGGTTAATTGGCTTCGGTAAAATTGTAAATTGTCCCTAGTGTGTAGGATAATGCTGGTGTACGGGGATCGCTGGTCGGCGCGGACTCGGTGGGCCGAAGGGCCTGTTTCCGTGCTGTATCTGCAAAGTGGTAAAGAAAGTTTCTTGACTGACCTCATGTTGGGCATGTTTTCCGTCCACAGGTGCTCAAGACACAACTCTGGAATGACCGGCTCCGTTTCAGACACGAGCAAGGAGTCACTGAGGGTGCTGTTCGGGGAATGGGAGTTACGGCCACGCTTTGGAGAAGGAGTGTAGGTCGATAGGTTGAATCGCTGAATGCCAGAGAAAGCTGAAGCTCCCAGCGAAGGGGAGTGAGAGCGGCTGGAAGGCAAGGAAAAACATGACAACGTTTACAGAGGGCAGGCGATGATCTACAGAAGACACAAAACTCCAACGTATATCGGTCTGCCAAGTCCTGCTGGATGGATCGCCCTTGTTGCCAGCGATACTGCTCAACTTTACACTGTAGCCCATTATAGTATAGAAAGACGGTACAATGGCACAGTGGTGGAGTTGCTGCCCAATAGCGCCAGTGACCCGCGTTCGATCCTGACTACGAGTGATGTCTATACCGACTTTGTACGTTCTCCCTGTGACCGTGTGGGTTTTCCCTGGGTGCTCCGGTTTCCTCCCACACTCCAAAGACGTGCAGTTTTGTAGATTAATTGGCTTTGGTAAAGATTGTAAATTGTCCCTCGTGTGTTGCATAGTGTACAGGGATCGCTGGTTGGTGAGGACTATGTCTCCGTGCGGTATCTCTGAACTAAACTAAACCAAGTTAAACTGGACCATAATCTGATTGGTTAGTAAGGCCCTCTAGAGTGGTCTGCCTCTTTAGGGACCGCCTCCTTCTCTTGATACAACTGAATAAACCACTCGTGGCCCTGATTCTTTAGTATCTTCTTGAAGCCCTCCTGTTTTCCTGGTTGCTAACCAGTTGAACTCCCCTCCCCATTCTGACTTTGCTGCCCTGACCCTCCTCCTATTGCCAGAGTGAGGCAACAAGCAAACTGGAGGAACAGCACCTCATACTCCACTTGGGTAGCCTACAACCCAATGGTGCGAACTTTAAATTCTCCAATTTTCAGTAACACCACCCCTTCCCTTTTGTCTTTCTTCCCTGTGCACCTCCACGCCGCAGTAAGTGACAAAGGCTGGAGAGGAGTGTAATGTAAAGCTAGAGAGAGAGAGACGTAGGTTCATTTCTCCCACCTTCCCTCCCCTCCTCTTCCCTTCGCACACAGCAAATGGAGGAAGCCAGATTCTGCTGCCAGAGTTACATCGAGTACAAGTGGCAAGATTTTGAACAGACGCGAGAGGGAATTGTGTTTATCCGTATGGTGCTTTGTAGAAGGTGTTGGTACGGGGATGTACGCTGCCTCTCACGAGGGCAAGGGTGAACCAACCATTGACAAAACAAAAGCTCAAGAAGAGCTTTTTTTTAAATTCTGAAACACATGGAGATTTGGGATGACAAGATGTGTCCACTTGTGGAAAAAAATAAAATGAGATGGGGGAAGAAGAAGAAGGGAAAGCAAAATGGAAAAGGAATGGCCAAGGGATGGAGTATTGTCCTTGATGATTTATCTTGCAAGTACCATATGATCGTGGATGTTCAGTGCATTTCTGAAAAGTAAAATCAGTTCTGCTGACTTCAAAAGGGTTGAATTTTCAAAAGGAGGGTCCCGTTCATAGTGGGTATGTAGACTGGGCGGCACAGTGGCGCAGTGGTAGTGTCACTGCTTCACAGCACCAGAGACCCCGATTGGATCCTGACCTTCAGTGCTGTCTGTTCACACGTTCTCCCTGTGACCATGTGGGTTTTCTCCAGGTTCTCTGGTTTCCTCCCACATCCCAAAGACGTGCAGATTAGGTAGGTTAATTGACTTCTGTAAATTGCCCTTAGTGTGCAGGATAGGGTACCGGTGGTTGTTGGGCGGCGTAGACTCGGCAGCCAGTTTCCATGCTGTATCTCTAAACTAAACTAAACTGCTAGGGACTGAAATCAAATACTTCATAACCCTTGTGTGAAAGGGATAGTATCCTGAATGAAGGATGGGACAGGTTGCAGCTATTAATTTACTTTGGTTTAGGTTGGAGATAGAGCGCGGAAACAGGCCCTTTGACCCACCGTGTCCGAGCTGACCAGGGATCGCCCGTACACTAATTCTATCCTACACACTGGGGGACAATTTACAGAAGCCAATTAACCCACGAACTTGCACGACTTTGGAATATGGGTGGAAACCAGAGCACCTGGAGAAATCCCAGAGAAAACCCACGCGGTCAGAGTGAGAATGCGCAAACTTCACACACACAGCCGTTATACTGCACTGTGAAGATGCATGGATGGGAGGCCATTCGTTTTCATGTCAGAACCAAAACAATTTGCTTCATTTTAAGAAATAAACACCACATCACCCCACCAACCAGGTGCAGGAATTGGTGCATCCAAAGGCCAGCCCTTGTTAAGCCTCCCCCATCAATCTCTCCAAACACACACTGAAAACCGCTCACCTCAGGGCGGCCATGTTTGAGATGGAAGGCGAGTGCGAGCGAGAGTGGGTGCCTGGCGAGGCCGTGGATCTGTTCTGGCTGGGGAAGGAGGAGAAGTTTTGAAACGGCGAGGCGATGGGCGACTCGCCCTTGGAGACGCTTCTGAGGTGAGCAGTCAACGAACTGCTGGTAGCTATCTGCTGAGGAGTCCCCGATGTGCTGGGATGTCTCAGAACTGTGTTTTGCTCCTGTTGGAAGAATATGTAATTACTGCCAGAGCTGTAATTCTTGTAAGTAGGTATCATGCCAGGTCTGTGGACAATCTACTGGAACTTGCTACATCATAATAAACAGGTCCGATATACATATGGCTTATTTGGAGGTTGTTGTGTTTAATAGCATGATGGTTGTAGGAAAGGAGCTGCTTCTGAATCTGGAAAACATCTTTGATCACCTTGGTAATCCTGTTCTTTATTTAACATCACCCCCTTCTATCCTGCCCATTGGATAGATTAAGATCCTTAGAAGATTCAGCATGTTGACGAATACTCTCTTGAACAGCTACAGGTGTATGGTCGAGAGCTTACTGACTGCTTGCATCACTGCGTAGTTTGAGGAACGAGGGCGAGAGTGATGGGCACTGTCCGGTCCATCACGGGTATTTACCTGTCCACCATCGAAGCGATCTCTAGGAAACGCTGGCTTAAAAAGGCAGCCAGCATCATCAGAGACCCACACCATCCTAGCCACACTCTCATTTCACTCCTACCATCGCAAAGGGGATACAGGAGCTTGAAAACGGTGGCTACAGGTTGAAGAACAGCTTCTTCCAGCAACATTAACCTTAGCTACTATGAACTTCCATGCAGACATTAGTTTTTGCACTGTTATTGTTACCTAGTATTACGGTTAATTGTTGTATTTTGGATTATTATAGATTATTATCTGTGTGTTATTGCGATTATGGGCCTGATAAACTGCAGCATGGATCTGTAATTGCTCCATATGACAATAAAACACTCTTGAATCAAGGAATTTCTATTCTATCCAGAGGCGGCACAGTGTCGCAGCAGTAGAGTTGCTGCCCTACAGGGCCAGAGACCCACCCGGGTTTGATCCTGAATATGGGTGCTGTCTGTGCGGGGTATGCATGTTCGCCATGGGTTTTTTTCCGGGTGCTCCAGTCTCTTCCCACACTTCAAACACATACAAGTTTGTAGGTTAAGTGGCTTTGGTAAACATTGTAGATTGTCCCTAGTGTGCAGGATAATGCTCATGTACAAGGTGATCGCTGGTGGAATAATGAAAAGCATGGATAGAGTGGACGTGGAGAGGATGTTCCCACTGGTGGGAGAGTCTAGGATGGTATAGCATCAGAATTAAAGGACGTTCCCTTAGGAAGGAGATAAGGAGGAATTTCTTTAATCAGAGTGTGGTGAATCTGTGGAATCCATTGCAACAGAAAGCTGCGGAGGCAAAGTCAATGGATATTTTTACGGCAGAGATAGATAGATTAGTATGCTTGTCGGGGGTTATGGGGAGAAGGCAGGAGAATGGGGTTAAGAGGGGAAGATGGATCAGCCATGGTTGAATGGGGGAGTAGACTTGATGGGCCAAATGGCCTAATTCTGCTCCTATCCCTTATGGTCAGCGTGGCCTCGGTGGGCCGAAGAGTCAGTTTCCGCGTTGTATCTCTAAAGCAAACTAAAAAGTATCCAATTTTCCTATCAATGAACACAGAGTTCTGGAGGCCAAGACAACATTTAAAAAATCCCTGCAGTAACTGTTTAAGTTAGATTAATTTTGTTTAGTTTAGAAATACAGGCCTTTCAGTCCACTGACTCCGCGCCAACCAGCAATCCCCACAAACTAACACTATCCTCCAAACACTAGGTACAATTTACAATTTTACTAAGCCAATTAACCTACAAACCTGTACGTCTTTTGAGGTGTGGAAGGAAACTGGAGATCCTGGGGAAAATCAACACATCTCACGGGGAGAACGTACAAACACTCGTAGTGGGGATGGAACCCGGGTCTCCGGCGCTGTGAGGCAGCAACTCTCCCACTGCACCACCGAGCCTATGCTTGAACCAGATCACATGGAGAAGAATGGAAACAAAATTACTCTGCAGAACAGTTACCTCTGTTTTAATTTTGCGTAGTGCCCAGACTGTGTGCAAACACTGTACTGTGTCGTAGGTCAAGATGATTGAAGGTGCTGTGCCGGAGAAAACTATTTTCATGGTGTAGTCAGCAACATATTGCACCCTTGTCACGCTGGCCGCACACCCTGGAAGGGAGAAAGTAGGATTTAAATTCTCTCACAGCTCATTCAATAGACAACGGCTCTGGGTTGTCCTTTCGAAATATTATCGAAATGTTCAATTGATAGTCATAAGAGATAGGAGCAGAATTAGGCCCTTCGGCCCATCATGTCGACTCCGCTATTCAATCATGGCTGATCTATCTTTCCCCTCCTAACCCCATTCACCTGCCTCCTCCCCATAACTTCTGTCACCCCTGCAATTTGCAGAAAGAATCCAGTACACAGATTCACCGGGGGTGGTGGAGGCAGATATGATAGTGCTGTTTAAGAGGCTTTTAGATAAACACATGGATATGAAGGGAATAGGATCATGGATCATGGATCATGTTGCAGGCAGAGATTACATATCTTAGTATCATGCTCGGCATAGACATTGTGGGCTGAAGGGCCTGTTCCAGTGCTATACTATTCTATGTTCAGTTTCAAACTAAAATGTTGAAACTGACCAGCGATTATCTACTTTTATCCTTCACACTAGGGGAATTTTTAAAAATATACAAGCCAATTACCCTACAATCTTGCAACTCTTTGGAATTTGGGAGGAAACCGGAGCACCTGGGGAAAAGCCATGTGGTCACTGGGAGAACATACAAACTCCGAACAGACAGCACCTATAGTCAGGATTGAAACCGGGTCTCTGGAGCCGTCAACTCTACCGCAGTCGTCTAAAATTCGAGCTGCAATGTGTGCCTGCATAAACATTACTAATCTAAAATGCTACTTTATTTTTGTAATTTTGTAATTCACCCATTAATTGCAATTTTTACATTTAAATATTACAAATGTATTTCTCTTGCCATCTCTAAAATTTCCAGTCTTTGTTAACTTCATTCCTTTGTGACTTTGGCAAGCATTTTAAATTGACATATATTTACAATTGAATGTATTAAACTATAATTAAATTGAGTCTTAATATTTTAGTTTATATATACAGCGTGGAAACAGGTCATTTGGCCCAAAGAGTCCACATGTACCAGCGATCCCCGCACATTAACACTATCCTACACAATTATATACCAAGCTAATTAACTTACAAATCTAAATCAAGAGATCCAGCTTACTGCAGAGAACGATGTATGTTTCCGTGCTGGATGACTATGACTGAGAGTGATTTGCAAGTTAAATGGCCTCTGTAAACTGCAGCTAGTGTGTTGAGATCGGATGCCAGAAGTGTTCCTATTAAAACCATACGGGTGAATGCACAGAGTCTTTTACCCGTGGTAGCTGAATCAATTCCCCTTACGATTTTGTAGACCTCAATAAGATCATCGCTCTGAGGAATAAAGTCCGAGCCTGCCAAACCTCACTCCTTCCGCATCCAACACATCAGTCTGAAGAAGGGCCCTGACCCAAAATGCCACCTGTCCATGTTCTCCAGAGATGCTGTCTGCTGCGTTACTCCAGCATTTTGTGTCTTTCCTCCAGAGATGCTCCAGAGTTCCTCCAACACTGTATGTTCTACGCAAGATTCCAGCATCTGCGGCTCCTTGTGTCTCCATACCACTGCAAGTTGTTTGATTTTACTGTTTTGTCTGATATACAGTAACTGATTAACAGAAACTCCTCCTAGTAAGTACTAACCAACAGCAGTCAATTCCATCCCTCATCATGGTAAATACCTGAAACTGAACCGGACTGCTAGGAATCGGGAAGTCACACTAGACCATGAACTTTGGCCCACATGGTCACGCCTTCACTATAACCTCAGCAACTCCCAAAACTCATGTCAAGGCCCATCACAGCTGCGTTGAACTTGAGCAGTACTTCAGTCTTTAAGATTCTTATTGGTACCTCCAGAGAACCACCCTCTCTATAATCGTTAATCTCTTCCTTCCCTCCCATCACCATCATGATTTTTGCACCTACTTAAATTCTGACCTGCTGAGCATTTTGGAATTGCACTTTTCCACCACCAGTGGCTGAAGCTTCTCCCACCAAGGTCATCACTCACCGTCACAGAGTCCTACAGTACGGAAACAGAGCCTTCAGCCCAACATGTCCATGCCGACCAAGATGCTTCATCCAAGCTAGTCTCACCTGCCCGCATTTGGCCCATATCCCTCAAAAGCTTTTTTATCCATGTACCTGGCCCAATGTCCTTTAAATGTCTGTTCGTCCCTTCAAGACCTGAGACAGGGAGGATGGAGCTGGCGATGACGACAGAGATGTCCATTGAGGAGCAAAGCTGGTAGGACAGTGAACCGGGTTCTGGCCTACTCCGCCCTGGAGGTCGGCAGTGGGAGGTGCCCCCATGGATCAAAGGAGGACGGGCGAGGAGCGGGACGTTGTTTCACTAGTAGCCTGACGGCTGGAGGCCCGCAGCAGCCTGGGGCTTGCCTAGATCGGGCACCGCTCATAAGAGCCAGAGTGCGGACTGGACTTGGAAAATGGCGGCAAAATCCAGTGCCTCTTGAATGCGACTATTTCTGGACACTTTGCTAATCGTGGTGGGTGTTAACCAGCATCTGCAGTTCTTTGTTTCTACAAAATAATGGTACACGTTGCGGTCCTTACCTCCTGGTTTACAAACGACGGGTGCAATTTCATCCAGTGGATGCAGCATGCTGAACATGGTGGGCAACGGCTCCCTGCAACCACACAATGGCAACAGGCATCAACATCAACACTGCAACAACACTCGCCCCAGCATACGGGACACTTGCTCATTGCAACAGAGGAAGCCACAGTGACCGGTATCGGATGGCAAGATTGGTATAGGTAAAGTTTACTTCCATGGAATCGAGAGGCGAGCCACACATTTTATACAATTATGAGGGGACTACATGGTGGGCAGTAAGGTGGCGCAACAGTCGAGGTGCTGCCTCACAGCACCAGAAACCTGGGTTCGACCTTGACTACAGGTCTATACGTAGTTTGTACGTTCTCCCTGTGACGGCATGGGTTTTCTCTGGGTGCCTGATTTCCACCCATATTCCAAAGACGTACGGGTTTGTACGTTAATTGTCCCTAGCGTGTAGGATCGTGCTACAGGGTAATTGTTGGTCAACGTAGACTTCGTGGGCCGAAGAGCCTGTTTCCACATTGTATCTTTAAACTAAACTATTCCTTCCAAATACAATAAGGTGAAGCAAACAAGAGTAAGACCAAATGGTCCATCTTCATCCATATCCCAGCTTGGGAAAACAAGGCAAAGTCAGTTTTAAACTTGCATGGGGAATTTGTTGAATCAATCTGGGTCAGGTGTGTGCATGTGTTTTGGTGCTAATCGCATGCTTACCTCAGGGGACTTAAAGGTAACTCTAGAACAGGATTGCTGCGCTCGAACATTAGCCCAAATGCAGTTGCCCAAATGTCTGCAACCTAGCGAGAGATGGCAAGATATTACTTCACTAATACATTTGCAGCACGAGAGAAAAACCTCAAGTGGAATAAACAGCGAATATTCAACCCGCAGCGCATTCAGAAAGTATTCAGACCCCTTCACTTTTGCAGGATCTTTTTAATTACTTTGCAAACATTTCTTAACACCTGTTTTCGCATTTTTATTGTGGGGTATTGTGTGTAGATTGAAGATTAAAAAAAAAAGATTTTAATCCATTTTAAAATAAGGCTGTAACGTAACAAAATGTGGAAGAAATGAAGGGGTCTGAATACTTTCTGAATGCACTGTACTAATTTCGAAGAGTTCAAACAACAAACTCATTATTTATAGACAGTGCAGAATTATTCTACTTAATACAGTGGACAAATTTGCACAAATGTCATTGCCAGTTTGGTTTAGTTTACTTTATTGTCCAGTACACTTGAAAGCTTTTTGTTGCGTCTGTCCACTCAGCGGAAAGATTACACATGATTATTACCATCAAGATGACCACAGTGTACAGATACAGGATAAAGGGAAAAACTGGTTTAGGACACAACGTTGGTCTCAATGCGCCAGAGACCCAGGTTCGATCCTGACTACGGGTGCTGTCTGTATGGAGTTTGTATGTTCTCCCTGTCACCGCGTGGGTTTTCTCTGGGTGCTCCGGTTTCCTCCCACAGTCCAGGGAGTGTGCAGGTTTCTAGATCAATTGGCTTCGGTAAAAATTGTCCCGAGTGTGTAGGATAGTGCCAGTGTACGGGATGATCACTGGTGGGCATGTTTCCATGCTGTATCTCTAAAGTCTAAATGCTTATGAATATTATTAACTACCTGGAAAGGTAATGGGGCGATGTAGTCCTTCCCGTCCATGGTGTGCACGTTCACACTGGATTTTTGGACGATGCAAACACACCTCTCCCTCTTTTCTTGAGCTGAGGAAGAAAGAACTTTAATTGGAGTCGACCGGCATATAGAAATCTCACGTGACCACCGTAACATTGCCTCTCTTACATGTCGATCTGAGTTACTGATGTAGCTAGTGCCCTGGTTCCTGGTCTCTGTTTGGTGGCCTGTAAACCACTCCCATTAGTCAAGTCAAGTCACATTTATTTATATAGCACATTTAAAAAAACAACTCTCGTTGGCCAAAGTGCTTTACATTTGTTATAAGAATAGTATAAAAGGGTAGTTTTACCTTTGCAGTTTCTCAGCTCTACCCACAATTACTCTACATCTTCAGATCCTGTGCCATCCCTGGCTAAGGACCGAATTTTATTCCATACCAGCAGAGCTACCCCCACCTGCTCTGCCCACCTGTCTACCAGTAGGATGTGTGACCTTGAATATTCAGCTCCCATCTCCAATTCTCTTGCAGCCACTTTGCTGTAATGCCCACATCATACCTACCAATCTCTAACACAAGCTCATCCACTTTGTGCCTTATACTACGCGCAGTCAAATATAACTTTAATTTGATTTTCACCTCCCCTCCTCTCAGTTCGGTCTTGATTTTACCTGACCTTACTCTCATATCACTTCTTAAACTTTTTAAATTATTAATAGTGTTTTATTATTAATGTTTAATGTTTTATGTGTCATTCCTAACTGTCACTGTATTTCATGTTGCCACTTGCGGGCGGAGCACCAAGGCAAATTCCTTGTATGTGAATACTTGGCCAATATTCATTCATTCATTATGGAGACTTCTGTAACCTCTCCTGCACCGTCTTTCCCTTTAACTCCACCCTTACGCTTACAATTTGTTGACCCCACCCCTCCACTATTTAGTTGAAAGTCTATCCACGGCCCTGGTTACACGGTTTGCCAGGACTCGGGTCCCAACAGGGTTCATTCAAATGGAGTCCGCCCCATCGGAACAGATCCCTCCTTCCCCAATACTGGTGCCAATGTCCCACAACTTCAAACCCACTTCTTCCAGTCTTTGAGCTACGCTTTCATCCCTTTCATCTTCTCGACCCTGTGCCAATTTGCACGCGGCTCAGGTAGCAATCCAGGGATCGTTTCCTTTTTGGTTCTACTTTTCAATTTTGAGCCTAGCCATTCAAATTCCCTGAGCAGTACATCTTTCCTCGCTCTGCCTATGTCATTGGTACCCTCATGGACCACGATGATTGGATTCTTTAATCCTCAAATTCAAAACTAAATGTTTAATCGATCGCGAATCAGAGTGGCAATTTACCTTCTGCACATTGAGTCTTGTCCTGTGGTATGCTGAAGTTGCACCATAGAGCCTGAAGACCAAGAGAAACCTGTTCATTAACTGGCTTTTATGCTTTATTTTCAGTTTCACTGACTGGTTAAAAAAAAAACAGCTCAATTATTCAAATGCAGTGGACCAGCTCAGAAATCACGTAGCCTGTCTAAGTTTGAAATGAACATTTCTACAAAATGGCTACAAAACCAGTAGAGCAGTTGGCATAAAGCTGCTGCCTCACTGTATCAGAGATCCAGGTTTAATCCTGACTGCGGGTGCTGTCGGTGTGTGGAGATATCGCGTTCTCCCAGTGACCGTGTGGGTTTCCTGCGGGTGCTCCGGTTTCCTCCCACATCCCAGACGTGCAGGTTTGTTGAGTAATTGTCCGTCTGTAAATTGCCCCTAGTGTGTAGGGAGTGGATGAGAAAGTGGGATTACATGGAACCAGTGTGAACGGGTGGTCAATGGTCAGTATGGACTCAGTGGGTCGAAGGGACTGTTTCCATGCGGTAATCTTTCCATAAATCTTTCAATAAATCAAAAGTAACAGAAACAGAATACTTCCCTCACAATCCCAGTTGCAATCATGTAGCATTGTGCTCATGCCTCATATTGTGTTTTGAATTGAATTCTGTCTTTAGTTTGTGTACTAGTCATGTCTCTACTATTTATTTCATTCCGCTTACATGTTTTTCCTCTACTTGCTAAATTTTGTAAGGTGTCCTTGAGACTCTTGAAAGGCGCCCATAAATAGAATTTATTATTAGTATTATTGTTACAAAACCTACCATCAATGGTGCCACAAATCAGCCACTGCCTGTGCGTGCGATTCCGGAGGCTTTGGGGGGGGGGGTCAGGATTAAAATGCAGATTTGTACTGGTTGTCGGAGAGGGATTTCCTCGGGCTTCTAGCTGATGAAGAAAAATCTTTCGGGCTTCCGTTCGCATTTCTTAAAAACATTTCGTTGAACGATTGCGTCGCTGGATTTAACTTAAATGAGACTGAAAACGCCTTCAACATCACGGATTCCAATATCAGGACAAAACTAAAGGTATGTTGTTTATTTAACATATTATCTTGCTTTCTGGTGTGGCTTCATTTTAATCTTATGATGCGAAAAATGTTATTTAGGCCCCATATGAACCGGCCGTGTCTTGCCTGCCGATATGGGCTTATAATTTATGGCAACGGCAACATTCCAATCGATCACATTCCAGAAACATCTACTCTCAAGATAATCAAATTCATTTTTTTTTTTGCACAATCATGTCAGAAGAACATCTAAATCATCTATATTTTGTGTTATTGTCTATCCCTGATCAATATTTTCATACTAAATATCCACAGTACAGTTTTAGTCAGATGTATTGTGCAAAAAATAATGATTTTGATTATCTTGAGAGTGGATGTTTCTGGATTAATTTATGGGAATTAAACATTAAATTCCTTCCATTTGGAATATAAATTCATGACAGTGAGATTTAAAAATCATGTTATATTGTGAATTTGTGTGTGAATGGGATCTGTTATTTGTTATTTGGATACTTAAGCTATTTAAAAAAAATAGCCTTTTCTTAAGAAATGGATAGATGTTTAGATCTAGTAATTGAATTTAGATGAATTTAATTGATTAGATGAATTTAATTGATTTGATGAAACTGATGAATATGAATTTTCAGTTGGGTATTTACTATTTGTTTAACTTTATCATTTCTAACTTTCTTTCTAAATCTGCAAATAATAACTTGTTTCTGTTAATGCTAATCATTACATTTTAAACAGATGTCTCCGAAGAAGTAATGCAAAATTGTCAATTCAAATGCCAAGCAAAAGTGAATGATTTAGGCAGCATTCGCCGAGATTATCCAAATTTGGACTACTCAAAATGTGATGATCTACAGGACATTCTTAATGGGAAAGTAGTGGGCAGAAAGGCATGTCATGCGTGGTTTGAAGAGCAAAAACTTGTGGTTTACAATGCCAAGATTGAAAAGTTGAGGGAAAAACAAGGCGTACAGAGTTGCTTATTGGTTTCAATCTGAGGAGTGTAATGATGCCACTGATTATGATATGCCAATATGCCAGCTCGCACCTGATCTTCTCCATAAAGAATTGGTCTTTTGCTAGAAATTGTGATTTCTTTACCTGACTGTTACGGACTTACAGCATATAATACAATAATATTAAAGTTCTGATCCTGAGAATATCACATTTTTGAATTTTCAAGGCAGTCTGGGTGTTTATTACTGTTTCCGTCACAACGATCAATTTTGTAATTAGCTACAATTAGGTAACTAACTAATTATATGCTTTAATTTCAGGTTATCCAAGTAAGATGTTTTATATTTGTTTCAGAATGTTTCAATCTATTACTGAAAATTTCATACAGTTCTCTTAATTTTTAAGAAAGCTATGGGCTTTTGACTGTCCTCGATCACAGCTTTTGTGTTAAGTCAATGGAAAAGCAATAGGGAACAAGATGCTAATTTCTGAGTATGAAAATGACCATAACTTTTTTAATACTGAAGATATGAAAGTGTATTAGGTATCAAATTAAAGTTCTTTTTATGCTTTATCTGATGGGATAAATTACAGGCTTGATTTTTTAAATCTCAAAATTTCGTAACATTCCTAAATCATGACTGAGACTTTTCCCAATTGTTTAAAAAACGTAAACAATTCTGTCTGCAAATTAAAAAAAACAGGAATAAGATTGATGTAGGAAATTTTGAAAATGATAAGGAAGACGAGTAGTTTGAAATCTGTTTAACCCAAGACCTTACATACTGGGGAAGCAAGGGAAAGCAAGATGGGAAAATGGCTAATAATTGGTAACAAGGATGTTAGTGAGGCAAGAAATAGATTTATCATGGTGTTTAGGTTCCACAGCACAGCTGGTTTAGTTCAAATAAACATTGGGGGTTGTACTGTACGACGCTTGTCCCCACCCACCCCCACCCCTGATCAGTCTGAAGAAGGGTTTCGGCCCGAAACGTTGCCTATTTCCTTCGCTCCATAGATGCTGCTGCACCCGCTGAGTTTCTCCAGCTTTTCTGTGTAACATTGGGGGTTGTAAACTAGGCTGAGGGCAATAAAACTGATCAGGGAGTAGTGACTTTTATTGTGCCTATTGGTTGGACAAATGGGAGATTGGTTTTCTAAATAACAGGGAACAAGGTTAAAGATAACTCTGGGGAAGGACAAAGATGAAAGGTTATAGAGGCATTGACCAATGTTGAATTATTTCAAAAATGTAGAATCCACATGTGACCATTGTGAGGTGAAAATATAGAAACATAGAAAATAGGTGCAAGAGCAGGCCATTCGGCCCTTCGAGCCATTCATTGTGATCATGGCTGATCATCCCCAATCAATAACCCGTGCCTGCCTTCTCGCTAAGGTATGGGTGCTGTGATTTTTTATTACATTTTGGGTTCTCTCAGAGTGTTTCCCAGTGCGCTTCGTTAATAATCCGACTTGTTCGAGAAACTCACCACTGCTCTCCAAATTTTTTATTTTGTGTCTGTTCGTATCCGAGCCATAATTAAGAGGGCAACTGAGCCCTATGTAAAAGCCGGAATCAAGGTACAGGTTACGGGAGCTCCCAACAAGCGCTAGGCAGACACACTGGAGCGGACACAATTGCCAGCATGGAGCCGATTAATACCAGATTCAGCCACGAGCAGGGAACAAAGACGAGCAGGGAACAAGGAGGCCGAGCAAGGAAGGAGTGAGAGGGAGGGGGGTGATAGTGGAGGGAGGGGGGGTGAGAGTGGAGGGGGGGTGAGAGTGGAGGGAGGGGGGGGGGGTGAGAGTGGAGTGAGGAGTGGGAGGGGGGTGAGAGTGGAGATGGGGGGGGTGAGAGTGGAGGGAGGGGGGTGAAGTGGAGGGAGGGGGCGTGAGAGTGGGTGAGGGGGGTGGTGGAGGGAGGGGGGGGGGGTGAGAGGAGGGGAGGGGGGGGTGAGAGTGGGAGTGAGGGGGGGT
This sequence comes from Leucoraja erinaceus, assembly GCF_028641065.1. Lineage (NCBI taxonomy): Eukaryota > Metazoa > Chordata > Chondrichthyes > Rajiformes > Rajidae > Leucoraja > Leucoraja erinaceus. The sequence continues at coordinate 90,191,589 of NC_073381.1, forward strand.
GAGAGTGGGAGGGAGAGGGGGAGGGAGGGGGAGACAAGGGGAGAGAGGGGAAGAAGGAGGGAGTGGGGAGGGAGTGTGATGGTATCGTGGGGAGTGAGAGGGAGGGAGGGGGGAGGGAGGGGGGGAGGGGGGGGGGGTGGAGGGAGGGGGGGGGGTGGAGAGTGGAGGGGGGGGGGTGAGAGTGGAGGGGGGGGGTGAGGGGGGGGTGATGAGGGAGGGGGGGTGAGAGAGGAGGGGGGGGGGAGTGGAGGGGGGGGAGTGAGAGTTGGAGGGAGGGAGGGGAGGTGGAGTGAGGGGGTGAGAGTGGAGGGGGGGGGGTGGAGTGGAGGGGGGTGGTGGGTGGGGGGGGGGTGGGTGGAGGGGAGGGGGGGGGGGGAGTGGAGGGGGGTGGAGTGGAGGGGGGGTGAGAGTGGAGGGAGGGAGGGGGGGTGAGGTGAGGAGAGGGGGGTGGTGAGAGTGGAGGGGGGGGGTGAGAGTGGAGGGGGGGGTGAGAGTGGAGGGAGGGGGGTGAGAGTGGAAGGGAGGGGGGGGAGGAGGAGAGGGAGGGAGAGTGGAGGGGGGGGGAGTGGAGGGGGGTGGGGTGAGTGGAGGGAGGGGGAGAGGGAGTGAGGAGGGGAGAGGTGAGGGGGGGTGTGGAGGGAGGGGTGGGGAGAGTGGAGGGAGGGGAGAGCTGTGTGATGTTTGTGGAGGGGGTGTGAGAGTGGAGGGGGGGGGGGTGGAGATGAGGGGAGTGGAGGGTGGAGGGTGAGAGTGGGGGAGGGTTGGGGGAGAGTGGTGGGGTGGGTGTGAGGGTGGGAGGGGGGGGGGGGAGGGTGAGTGGTGGAGGAGGGGGGGGTGGGGGGGGTGGTGGGGGGGTTGTGGGGGTGGGGGAGGGGGTGTGTGAGGGGGGGGGGTTGGGTGGGGGAGAGTGGGATGGTGGAGTGTGGGGGGGGGGTGTGGTGGGTTTTGGGGGTGGAGGTGTGGAGGGGGGGTTTGTGAGTGGAGGGAGGGGGGGAGAAATGTGAGGGGGGGGTGAGTGGTGTGGGGGGGGGTGGGTGAGTGGGGAGGGGGGGGGGGTGAGGGAGGGTGGGGGGAGGGGAGGGGGTGTGGTTGTGGGAGGGGGAGTTGGGGGGTTGGGGGGGACAGTGGGGGGGGTGGGGAGGGGGGGGTGGGAGGGGGGTGGGGTGGTGGAGGGTGGGGGGGGGTGGGGGGAGGGGGAGTGGGGGTTGAGGGGGGGTGTGGGTGGAGTGAGGGGGGGGGGTGGTGGGGGGGTGTGTGGGGGGGATGGTTTGTGGGGGGTGGGGGGTGGGTGGGGGGGGGGGAGGGTGGGGTGTGGGTGAGGAGGGGGGGGAGGGTGGTGGGAGGTGGGGGGAGTGGGGGTTGAGGGGGGTGGGGGGGGTGTGAGTGGTGTGTGGGGGGGTGGGTGGGGGGGGAGTGGGGTGAGATGGGGGAGGGAGGGGGTGGGTGGGGGAGGGCGGTGGGAAGGGTGGGGTTGTGAGAGGGGTGGGTGGGGTGGGGGAGGTGGAGTTGGAGTGTGGGGGGGTTGTGTGTTGTGAGAGGGGGGGTGGGGGGTGGGGATTGGGGAGGGGGGGGGGGGGGGTGGGTGTGGAGGGAGGGGTGTGGAGGGAGGGATGGGTTGGGGGTGGGGGTTGTGATTTGGAGGGGAGGGGGGTGTGTTGGAGGGTGGATTGTGGGATGGGGGGGGGAGGGGGGAGTGGAGTGGGGGGGGGGTGGAGTGTGATGGAGGGAGGTGGGGGAGGGGAGGGAGGGGGTGGTGGATTGTGGTAGGTGTGGGGGGTGTGGAGGGGGGGGTGGAGGTGGACTTGGGTGGAGGGAGAGGGGGGGTGTGGTGGAGGTGTGTTGTGGGGGTGGTGGAGGGGGGGGGGAGTGAGGGGGGGGGGTGGGAGGGGGGAGGTGGGGTGGAGGGGGGTGGGGGTATGAGAGTGGGGGAGGGGGGTGAGGGAGGTGTGTGGGTGTGGGGGGGGTGAGAGTGGAGGGAGGGGGGGGTGAGGGAGTGGAGGGAGGGGGGGTGAGTGTGGGGGTGGGAGGGAGGGAGGGGGGTGTGGGGAGAGGGTGGGGGGGAGGGGGTGAGTGTGGAGTGTGTGGAGGGAGGGGGGTTGAGAGTGGAGGGTGGGGGGTGGGTGGAGGGGGAGGGAGAGGGGAGGGGGGGGTGGGGAGTGGGAGGAGGGGGGGTGACCGTGTTGGAGGGAGGGGGGGGGTGAGGAGTGGGGGGGGGGGGGGAGTGTGGGGAGGGGTGAGAGGAGGGGGGGGAGAGTGGGGGGGAGTGGGGGGGTGTGGAGGGAGGGGGGGGGTGGGTGAGGGAGGGTGGGGGGGGAGGAGGGGAGGGGGGGAGAGTGGAGGGAGGGGTTGTGGTGGGAGGGGGTGAGGGGGGGAGGGGGAGTGAGTGGAGGGAGGGTGGAGGGAGGGAGGGGGGTGGGTGGGAGGGAGTGGGGGGTGAGAGTGGAGGGGGGGGGGGAGGGGAGGGGGGGGGGGGGGGGGAGAGTGGAGGGAGGGGGGGAGGGAGGGGGGGGTGAGAGTGGAGGGAGCAGGGGGGGTGAGTGGAGGGGGGGGGTGGGAGGGAGGGGGGTGTGAGGTGGGGGTGGGGGGGGGGGTGGAGTGGAGGGAGGGGGGGGAGAGTGGAGGGAGGGGGGGAGGTGGAGGGAGGTGGGGTGAGGGGTGGGAGTGGAGGGGGGGGGGGGGTGGAGGGAGGGGGGGTGTGAGGTGGAGGAGGGGGGGGATGAGGGGAGGGGGGTGGTGAGTGGAGGGAGAGGGTGGGGGTGAGTGTGGAGGGGAGGATGGAGGGAGTGGGGGAGGGGTGGGGGGGAGGAGGGGGGGTGGAGGGAGGTTGGGAGGGTGGGGGTGGAGTGGGATGGGGGGTGTGGACGCGAGGGAGGGGTGGGGTGAGAGTGGAGGGAGGGGGGTGAGAGTGGAGTGTGGGGGGAGGGGGGAGGGAGGGAGGGAGGAGGGGGGGGGGGAGAGTGGGGGGAGGGGGGTGAGAGTGGAGGGGGGGAGAGTGAGGGAGGGGGGGGGGTGAGGGGGGGAGGAGAGGTGGGGAGGGAGAGTGGAGGGAGGGGGTGAGAGAGTGGAGGAGGGAGGGGTGGTTGGAGTGGAGGGGGGGGGGTGAGAGTGGAGGGAGGGGGGGGGAGGTGGAGGGGAGAGGTGTGAGAGTGGAGGGGGGGGGGTGAGAGTGGAGGGAGGGGGGGAGAGGTGGAGGGAGGGGGGGGAGGTGGTGGAGGGAGGGGGGTGCGAGTGAGAGGGGGGTGGGAGGGGGTGGAGGTGGAGGGGGGGGGGAGGAGAGTGTGGAGGGGGTGGGGGTGAGAGGGAGGGAGGGGGGGGGAGAGTGGAGGTGGTGGGGAGGGAGGGGGGGGGTTGAGGGTGGAGGGGGGGTTGAGGAGAGGGAGGGGTGGAGGGAGGGGGGGGGGTGAGAGTGGTGGGGAGGGGGGTGAGAGTGGAGGGAGGGGGTGAGAGATGGAGGGAGGGGGGTGAGAGTGGAGGTGGGGGGAGGGGGGGAGTGGAGGGAGGGGGGGGAGTGGGAGGGAGGGGGGGTGAGAGTGGAGGGGGGGGGGTGGGTGGAGGGAGGGGGTGATTGAGTGGGAGGGGGGGGGTGGAGTGAGAGGGAGGGGGGGGAGAGTGGAGGGAGGGGGGGGGGTGGAGTGTGAGGGAGGGTGGGGGGTGGGAGAGTGGAGTGGAGGGGGGGGGTGGAGAGTGGAGAGGGGGGGGTGAGAGGGTGGGAGGGAGGGGGGTGAGAGTGGAGGGAGGGGGGGTGAGAGTGGAGGGGAGGGGGGTTTGAGAGTGGAGGGAGGGGGGGGGTGAGAGTGGGGAGGGGGGGTGAGAGTGGGGGGGGAAGGGGGGGAGAGTGGGGGAGGGGGGGGTGGGAGGGAGAGTGGAGGGAGGGGGGTGAGGGGAGGGGGGGGGGGTGAGGTGGAGGGGGGGGGGTGAGTGGAGGGAGTGTGGGGGGTGAGAGTGGAGGGAGGGGGGGGTGAGAGTGGAGGGAGGGGGGGGTGGAGGGAGGGAGGAGGTGGAGGAGGGTGAGTGGGGGAGGGGGGTTGGAGGGGAGGGGGGAGGTGAGAGAGTGGAGGGAGGGGGGGGGTGAGAGTGGAGGGAGGGGGGGTGAGAGTGGGGGGGGGGGGGGTGAGAGTGGAGGGAGGGAGGGGGGGGTGAGAGTGGAGGGGGGGGGTGAGAGTGGAGGGAGGGGGGTGAGAGTGGAGTGGAGGGGGGGGTGAGAGTGGAGGGAGGGAGGGGTTGAGAGTGGAGGGAGGGGGGGTGTGAGAGTGGAGGGGGGGGTGAGTGGAGGGAGAGGGTGTGAGGGGGTGGAGGGGGGGGGTGAGTGGAGGGGGGGGGTGCGAGAGTGGAGGGAGGGGGGGTGGGAGGTGGAGGGAGGGGGGTGAGAGTGGAGGGAGGGGGAGGGGGGGTGAGAGTGGAGGGAGGGGGGGTGTGAGAGGGAGGGGAGGGGTGTGAGTGGGGGGGGTGAGAGTGGAGGGAGGGGGGGGGGTGGAGGGAGTGGAGGGAGTGGGGGGGTGAGAGGGAGGTGGGGGGAGGGGGGTGAGAGTGGAGGGTGAGGGGGAGGGGGGGGTGTGAGAGTGGAGGGAGGGGGGTGAGAGTGGAGGGGGGGGTGGGGGGGAGGGAGGGAGGGAGGGGGGTGAGAGTGGAGGGGGGGTGAGAGTGGAGGGAGGGGGGTGAGAGTGGAGGGAGGGGGGTGAGAGTGGAGGGAGGGGGGTGAGAGTGGAAGGGGGGGGGGGGGGGGGGAGGGGGTAGGGAAGGGTGGGAGAGTGGGGGGGGGGTGGCTGAGCGAAGCGGGCCAGCAGCAAGCGAGGGGGAATGTTGGTGGCAGTGGAGGGACGTTGATGAGCTGTTGCCCACATAAGTGTCGGCGAGCGAGTGGTTGTGTGAATCCCAGCAGTCGGTCGAGGAAGCGCCGACGGGAACAAAGAGGAACCTGCCATGGGCGGGCCACCAAGAGAACAAGGATGGACTCGGTGAGGGGTGGAGGGGGGGGCGAGAATGAAGAGCCCCTCCTACAAAGTTCAATTCTGATCAAATCACAAACGTATTAAAAAGCAAATGTAGTAAATGTAAATCGCCGCCTAACCTGCAGGACTTGGCTATCCACTGTAAAGGCTTTGTAAACGGACGAGGCGTGACTCTTACTTCCTCGGCTCCAGATGACCATGTTTCCAGCCACATAGAGCTCTTCATCGTAATCCAGCTCTTCGCCAATTTCACAACAGCCTTTCCTCAGGTGCCAGCTCTCCTGCAACAAGTTACATCACCATTGGTTATCACGCCTTCAAGAAACAGAGGAACCGAGAACTCGCCCAGAGATTGGATAATAAATAAACCATCGAACGATTGAGGGCAGATTGTCTTCTACCACACTGCGACTTTTCCAGCATGGCAATTGCATCAAGACATTTGATTGTACAGATGTTTTCAATTCCACTTCAAAATACTTTCTAAAATTGAAGTCAGAGTCCAAAAGTGAGTTAAACTTAGATCAATGGTTTCTTTATCATCACATGTACAGTTCAGTTCAGTTTTATTTGTCATTTGTAGGTTAACACAGGGCCAACGGTACAATGAAATGTGTTTGACAAGACAACGGGTCACCTCAGCAATGATATTACGAGGATTAAAATAAGATTAAAAAAGGTAAGATAAAAGTGACATTGGAAGGTAAAAGACAATAATAAATAAAATAATCAACATATATGATGTCTTTATGAGATCAGAAGCCTGATGGCCTGATGTATCAAGATACAGTGAAATACTTATTTTGCCTATAAGATCAGCAAGACTATCACCATGCATAAGGGGTGGAAGATTGCAACCTTCACGTGTTCCGCCCTGTTTCGACTAATGCAATCAACTCGACGTGCACAAACGGAAGATCAAATAGAACAAGTTCTCCAACAACTTTAGACCGTGCATGCCACACGAAAGAAGAAGACCATGCATAAGCACAATCCTCCGGTTAGTACAGAACAGCTCAATGAGTCTATAAAGAGGTGCCATTTTGGCACCATTTTTCATTCCCATCGCCTCTATCCCAGCCACTACTCCCTGATCAGTTTTATTGCCCTCAGCTTAGTTTACAACCTTCAATGTTTATTTTAACTAAAGATAGACACAAAATGCTGGAGTAACTCAGCGGGTCAGACAGCGGGTTCTTTCTGGAGAAAAGGAATAGATGACAATTTTGGTCGACACCCTTCTTCAGACGGAGAGTCAGGGAAAAGAACAGAAAGGTCAGCGTGGGAGTGGGAAGGGGAATTAAAGTGTTTGGCAACCAGGAGATCAGGTAGTTCCAAGCGGAATGAGCACAGGTGTACAAGAGTCCAGACTTTGAACAACGGATACAGTAGATAGGGTTGAAAGTGAACCTCTGCCTAACCTGAAAGGACTATCGGGGTCCCTGGACAGAGTCGAGGGAGGATGTATAGGGACGGTTGCCGGGGAAGGTACCTGGGGATGGTGTGGGCTGGGTGGGAAGTGACAAGTTAACCAGGGAGCTGAAGAGGGAACGGTCTCTGTGGAAGGTGGAAAGAGGTGGAGATGGGAAGATGTGATGAGTGGTGGTGATCCCATTGGAGATGGCGAAAATGTCGGAGGATTATCTGTTGTATGCGACCGCTGAAAGATGACAAGGGGTCTCTGTTGTGACATGAGGGAAGGGGGAGCAAAGTCTGAGCTGCGGGGAAACTGGCTGTGCTGTGGTATCTAAACATCATGTTCGTCCCTCTCCTTGCACAGCCCTTTTCAACCCTTGGTCCCTGGGGGTTGCATCCTGCAATCGACCGTGAGGCCGTGGAAGGTAACACTACATAAACATGATACATCAGCAAGAGTCTGAAGAAGGATCCAGACCCAAAACGCCACCTATCCTTGTCCCCCAGAGATGCTGCCTGACCTGCTGAGTTACTCCAGCATTTATGTGTCTTTTTTTTAAATAAACATTGTTTGAAGATTTTCTACTGATTTTTCTGATCGGTGGTTTTATCCAGCAAAATACTATACAGGAATGTGCAACTGCATCACTAAAATGGAATAGGTGTAGATGTATTTAGACTTTATCTTGCACAAAATGTTGTACCTTCTATCTGTGCACTGTGAACAGATTGATTGTATTCATGTATTGTCTTTTCTTTGACAGGATTGCACCTACCATCTACCTCACTGGAGACCTTTGGACTACCTCTAATCGGAATTTACCTTGCACTAAACATTATTCCCTTTATCCTGTATCTGTACTCTGTGGACAGCTTGAATGTGATTTTGTATTGTCTTTCACTGACTGGATAGCACGCAACATAAAAGCTTTTCACTGTACCTTGATATATTGTGGCAAGAATAAAACTCTGTTGCTCTGTGACTCATACCCTAACGAAAACATTTTAACCTTGGAGGAGGCAGAGTATAGATTTATCTAAATAAAAAGCATACTGGGGTTAGGAGGGAGAGATAGATCAGCCATGATTGAAAGACAGAGTAGACTTGATGGGCCGAATGGCCTAATTATAATCCTATTTATTATGACCTTATGATTAAAAAAAACGATGATGAAAATTTGAAGTAAAATGCTGATAACTTTTCAGGTCGGTGATCTTTCTAATAAAAGGTTACCAATCTGAAACGTTAGCTCTTTTACTCTCTCCATACATGGTGCCAGATCTGAGTATTCCCAGTATTGTCTTTTTTTGAACCAGAATGATACCCACCGAGTCCCTGTCGACCAGCGATCCCTGCACATTAACACTATCCTACACACGCTAGGGACTGTTTACAATTTTCACCAAGCCAATTAGCCTACAAACCTTTAAGTCTTTGGAGTGTGGGAGGAAACTGGAGATCCTGGAGAAAACACAGGCAGGTCAGGGGGAGAACGTACAAACTCTGCACTGACAGCACTCGTAGTCAGGATCTCGGGCGCTGTAAGGCAGCAATCATACCGCTACGTCACTGTGCCACCCACTGTAAGACCAATTAACCAACAAACCCGCAGTTCTTTGGGATGGTCTTTCTCCACAATAGTTAAATATATAACTAGCGCTTTAACAAATAATCTCTTGAACTTCTACAGGGCTGCGGCAGAGAGCACGTTGACTGGTTGCATCACAGCCTGGTTCGGTAACTCGAATGCCCAGGGATGAAGAAAATTATAAAAGTGGTGAACACTACCCAGTCCATCACGGGTACTGATCTCCCCACCATCGAAGGGATCCATACAAGGTGCAGCCTCAAAAAGGCAGCCAGCTTCATCACAGACCCACACCACCCTGGCCACACTCTCATTTCACTCCTGCCATCGGGAAGAACCCTGATCTCCAGGATCAAGAACAACTTTTTCCCAACAACCATCGGGCTATTGAATACTATAAAACACCAACTGAACTTCAAACTGTCTTGGCTGCGCTTGGGAGTTTGTTTTTGCACTAACATTGGGGGTTTTTCATTTGTTGAATGTTGTTGATTGTTTATAATGATATCATGTTATAATGGTATAATGTTAACGTTACCTTGTTTATAATGTTGTACACTATTAAGTACTGTGTTTACAGATCTGTTGAGCTGCTGAAAACAAGACATTCATGGTTCCGTTTCAGTACATATGACAATTAAGCACTCTTGACATAGAACATTAAACATAGAACATTAAACACAACACAAGAACAGGCCCTTCAGCCCACAGTGTATGTGCCAATCATGATGCTCAGACCATCTCGTATCTGCCTGTGCATAATCCATATTCCCTCCATATCTATATGCCTGGTCTCAACTCAAAACATCACCCATCCATGTTCCCCAGAGATACGGTCAGACCAGCTGAGTTACTCCAGCACTCTGTGTCTTTTTGACCATCTACAACCCTATTAAATGCCATCATCGTATCTGCCTCAACCCTCCCCCCCCACAGTACGTTCCAGGCACCCACCATCCGCTGTATAAAAACGTTACCCTGCACGTCTCCTTTAAACATTGCCCCTCTCACCTTAAAGCTGTGACATTGTGCTTTAACTTCGAGTCTATGGTATTTTATAATAAAGCTTCCTTTAGCGTTTAGAGATAATGCGGGGAAGCACGCCCTTCAGTACATAGAGTTTGCGCTAATCAGCGATCACCCCTTGCACCAGCACTACCCTACACACTAGGGCCAAATTTTACCGAAACCATTTAACCTACAAACCTGCACGTCCTTGAAGTGTGGAAAGAAACCGGAGAAACCCACACGGTCATAGGGAGAACATGCAAATAGCACCCAGAGTCAAGGTCGAACCTGGGTCTCTGGTGGAGTAAGGCAGCAACTTTACCACTGCGTCATCCTGCCGTTCCTTGTTTCTACAAAGGGAAAATGGAGTTGCTCTGTGAGCTGGCATAGACTCAGCCAGATAAAACTGATATCCTGCGAGAATCTCATGGGATAACTCTTTCATCCTGGAGTCATTTTGCAAATGTACACTGCAGCAGCTGGAAGGCAAATATACACAAAATGTTCAAAACGTGGTCTGAAGAAGGATCTCGGCCCAAAACGTCACCCATTCCTTCTCTCCAGAGATGCTGCCTGTCCTGCTGAGTTACTCCAGCATTTCGTATCTTCGGTGGTTTCAACAAAGTTCTGCACACAAGTAACAAGGTCCACCTTGTTCGGCTGAAAGCCAAGCAGTAATTTCATCAAAAAAGTCCCGTACCTTTTGTTTCTCGTGGATTGTAACCTCCCTCAGCGAGCCCACCAGCCCCGCATCTCCATCAGACGACCACAGCTCCGAGGCAGGCTGCAGCTGCCGCAGCTGCAGGTTTGTGGCATTAGGGTGGCGCCTGCAGTGGTCACGGCCAAACGGAACAAACTCCTGCATTTCCCCTGCTGCGATCATCGTTACCCTCTCTTCATAGACGTTCGACATGGATTCCAGATATCAGCATTATTTCTGCTCGGAGGAAATCAGACATTTACAAATCCCGAAATATGCCCCCTGTCACACCTCACAGGCGATCACACATTTGCCCCGGATCACAGCATCAAGCATAAAAGCAACAGTCAATACTACAAAGTCGTAGACCGGAAAGAGGAACATCAGCCCAACTCTTCCATGTTAAACAAGACGCCCCATTTAAGCTAGTCCCCTTTGTCCATGTTTGGCCCATATCCCTCGGACCGAGGTCCCGCTCGGTGACCCGGGCTCCGACAGTACCCGCTCCACCGAGAGCGAGGAGAGACCCATAAGCGAAGGGGAGCCGTCGAGAGCGCAGGGGGCCATCGACTTTGTGGATGGGCCGCAGAGAGGGCTGTGAGGGCGGGGGCGTCAAGAGCGCAGGTGGGTGCAGACGTCCACATCCAGCAGCAGGCAGAAGACAGGGCTATTCGGTGAACTGTTGTAACTTTGTTGGCGCTGGACACTTGGTGACACTTGTATACTGCCTACGATTTTACCAGGTTGTATGCAAAACAGTACTTTTGACAATAAAGTATCATTGAACCCTTGGCATCCATGTACCTGTGCAAATGTCATTTAAATGCTGTTATGGTCCCTACCTTAACTACCGCCTCCAGCACATCGTTCCATACAGCCACTACCCTCTGTGTGAAAACATTGTCCCTCAGGTTCCTATTAAATCTGGTCCTTTCACCGTAAAACTATGCCCTCCAGTTCTTGATTTCCATACCCTCAGTAAAAGACTGTGCATTCATCCTTACTATTCCCCTCGTGGTTTTATACATCTCTAAAAGATCACCCCTCAGCCTCCTGAACTCCAAGGAATAAAGTCCTGACCTGTCCAAACTTTCCCTGCAGCTTAGGCCCACAAGCTCTGGCAATATCTTCATAAATCTTCTCTGTGCTCTTTCCAGCTTAATAACATCTTTCCCTCGACAGGGTGACAAAAACTCCAAGTGTGGTCTCACTAATGCCTGGTGCAACTGGAACATAACACCCCAACTTCTAACCTCAATACCCTAACAAATAAAGTAAATGTACCAAAAGCCTTCTTTACCACCCATTTTGTGAAATCTGATATTAAAAAAAAATTAATGGAAATACTTGGGGGAAGATAAGAGTTAAACTCAAGGTGCTGGACCAACTCAGTAGGTCAGACAGCATTTCATAGAGAGATACAGTGTGGTAATAGGCCCTTCAGCCCAACTTACCCACACCGGCAAAACTACACTAGATCCACCTGCCCACGTTTGGTCCATATCCCTCCAAACCTGTCCTATCCACGTACCTGTTTCTTAAATGTTGGGATAGCCCCTGCCTCAACTTCCTCCTCTGGCAGCTTGTTCCATACACCCACCACCCTTTGTGTGTAAACGTTAGCCCTCAGATTCCAATTCAATCTTTTCCCCTTCACCTTAAACCTATGTCCCCTTGTCCTTGATTTGCCCACACTAGGCAAGAGACTCTACCCGATTTGTGGAGGGAATAGACAAGTGGCATTTTGGGTCGGGGCCTTCTTCAGACTGAAATAAGAATTAACGGGCTAGATCCCCATCTTACAATTCATTGCCTTTTTCTTTCTATTGGTAGGGCCACATTCGACAAACTCAATGGTATCTGTGCAGAATTTGTACGTTCTCCGATTGACCTGCGTGCATTTTCTCTGGGTCCTCCAGTTTCTCCCACTCCAAAGACACTCAGGTTTGTATGTTAATTGGCTTTGGAAAATTATGAATTGATCCTGGCATGTGTAGGATAGTGCTGTGTATGGGGTGATCGCTGATTGGCGCACTCAGTGGGTTGAAGGGCTTATTTCCACGCTGCATCTTTAAACTAAACTAAAGCTAAGCAAGACTCTCCCGATACATAAAACCAACCATCCATCAGTACCGAACGAACAGAACAACTGAGTCAATATGCAAGATGTAAACCAGCATCTGCAGTTCCTTCTTACAACATTTCGTAAACTAATGCAAAACACCGGGGACTCTGGTTTTCTCCCACATCCCAAAGGCACGCGGGTTTGTAGTTTAATTCGCCCTCTGATAATTGCTCCTAGTGTGTAGGGAGTGGATGAGGAAGTGGGATAATGTAGAACTTGCAAGAACTGGTAATGTGGTCAATGTGGTCTCTGCACATCGATTGCGTGGGGATCTGCAGGATGGGGTTGTTGTGAAGGTGAGTTTTGGGCAGAACCCTGTGAGGATTGTTGTTTTTTTTGTGAGAGTTAGGATTAGCAGGTGATGTTTGAGGTTTGGGACGGGGTGAGTTTGCGGGGAGGAGGGAGGTGGTGAAAGTCCCCCAGAGACTGGGTAGGTTTCAGGGTGTGGGGAAACCCGGTCACTGGGGGGTCGGGGAGGTTCAGTCTGGGGTCAGTGAGGGGTCACGCGAGGTCAGGTTCCCACCACCTCCATCTGAGCCAAAAGGACGATCGATCCGACCTGTTAAAACAACAAGTTGAGGCTCGCGCAGCCGATGTCTCCCCCGCCCGCCCGCCCGCCCGGTGCCGTTCCCCGGGGAGTGTGTCTGTGGGTCCTGCTCCTGTGGCTCCTCCTCCTGCTGCTCCTGCTCCTCCTCCTGCTCCTGCTGCTGGTCCTGCTCCTCCTGCTCCTGCTGCTGCTGCTGCTCCTGCTCCTCCTGCTCCTCCTGCTCCTCCTGCTGCTCCGCCGCCGCTGCCCCGGCTTCACTGCGCCTCCGCGTCGCCGCCTCCCCTGGGCGCCGCCATCTTACTATCCCGGCACGCACCGCGAGCGCCGGCGCACTAAGGGTCCTCGGGAGTGCCCCCACCCGGCGGGAGGAGGGAGTGCAGGCTGCTCCATCAAGATGTAGATGGATGTACACATTCCTCCCTCTTTCTTTCTCTTCCTCCTCCCTCCTCCTCTCTCTCCCTCCTCCTCTCTCCCTCCTCCTCTCTCCCTCCTCCTCCTCTCTCCTCTCTCCTCCTCCTCTCCTCCTCTCTCCTCCTCCTCTCTCCTCCCTCTCCCTCCTTCCTCTCTCTCTCCTCCTCTCTCCCTCTCTCCTCTTTCCTTCCTTCCCTCTCTTCTCCTGCTCCTCTCTTTCCCACTCCTCTCTCTCTGTCTCTCTCTCTCCCTCCCTCCTTCCCTCTCTATCTCTCTCCCCTCTCTCCCTCCTCCTCTCAACCTCTCTTCCCCCTCCTCTCCCAATCTTAATTTAGTTTAGAGATACAGCACGGAAACAGGCCCTTCGGCCCACCCAGTCTGCGCACACTAAGTGCTCCTCCTCAGGTCTGAAGAAGGGTTTCGGCCCGAAACGTTGCCTATTTCCTTCGCTCCATAGATGCTGCTGCACCCGCTGAGTTTCTCCAGCTTTTCTGTATAACCTGCGCACACTAACACTATCTAACACACACATGGGGCAATTTACAATTTTACCAAGCCAATCAACCTACAAATATGTATGCCTTTGGAATGTGGGAGGATACCGGAGCCCCTGGAGAAAACCCACACAAATCACGGGGAGAACGTACAAACTCTGTACAGACAGCACTCATAGTCAGGATCAAACCCGGGTCTCTGGCTCTGTGAGGCAGCAAGTTTACCGCTGCACCACCATCCCGGAACAAAGCAAGTAGAACTGCTGCCTCAACGCTACAGTTACCCAGATTCAACCATGACCTCTGTTTGGAGTCTACACCTTCTCCCTGTGACCATGTCGTTCCCTCCGGGTGCTCAGGTTTCCTCACACATTCCAAAGACACACATTCCACTATGTTATCTGAAAACTGTAAATATACCTGCGGCAAGTCTACGCCTCCCGGATAATAGCAGCAACTCAAAACAATTTATTGTGCGCAAATGTTGAGTGGTCTGTATCAGAGCAATTTGCTTTATGGATCTGTCACCAAACGCATATTTCTATGGTTTCATAATTTGAATTTGTGCATTCATATTTTTCAATCATTTTCTTTTCCCCACATTTGACAAGAGGATTATGTATTTCACAAAATAGAAAATAATCTGTATAGCCCTTTTGGGCTTTGAAGAAAGGAAGAAGTTTGACCAGGGCACATTGAACATAAAACAGTACAGTACAGGAAAAGGCCCTTCGGCCCACAATGTCTGTGCAGAAAATGATACCAAGTTAAACTGGTATCATCTGCCTGCACGTGATCAATTTGCTCGATTACCTGTGTTTGCATGTGCCATTTCAAAAGCCTCTAAAATGTCATTGTCATATCTGCCTCCACCACCGCCCCAGGCAGTGCATTCCAGGCACTCGTCACCCTCTGTGTAAAAGAACTTGCCCCGCACATCTCCTTTAAAGTTTGCCCCTCTCACCTTATAGGTATGCCCTCTAGTGTTTGACATTTCCACCCTGACTGTCTTTCTTATTTATGCCTCTCATAATCATGTACAATTCTATCAGGTCTCCCCTCAACCTTCATCCTTCTAGAGAAAACAATCCAAGTTTGTCCAAACTCTCTTTGTAGCTAATACCGACTTATCCAGGCAGCATTTTGGTCAACCTCTTCTGCATCTTTTCTACAATCTCCACATACTTCCTGCAACGAGGCGACCAGAACCTCCGATAATGGGCAGCACGGTGGTGCTGCAGTAAAGTTGCTGCCTCACAGCACCACACACCCGGTATTGTTCCTGACTATGGAACTCCGTCTATACGGAGTTTGCACGTTCTTCGAGTGACTTGCGGGGTTTTTCTCCGGGTGATCCGGTTTTCTCCCACACTCCAAAGACGTGCAACTTTGTAGGTTAATTGGCTTCTGGAAAATTGTAAATTGTCCCTAGTGTGTAGGATAGTGCCAGTGTACGGGGTGATCGCTGGTCTGCACGGACTCATTGGGCCAAAGGGCCGATTTCCATGCTGCAACTCTAAAGGGGTAACACTTACAAAAGCAATCTACATCCATTATGCATACTGCAAAAAAGGGCCATAAGGATAGTTAATAATGTAGGATTTTGTGAACCCACTAACTCTCTGTTTTTAAACTCAAATGCCTTGAAGTTTATGGATCTAGTAGAATTTAATACAGCATAAATAATGTATAAAGCAAGAAATAGTTTTCTACCAGGTAATATACAAAAAATGTTCTTGAACAGGGAGGGTGGTTATAATATGAGAGGAAAGTTTAATTTAAAGAAACTTTGTGTCCGTACAACTATGAAGAGTATGTGTATTTCAATATGTGGGGTGAAATTGTGGAATGATTTGGATGTGGGATTCACGCAAAGCACAAACATTACTCAGTTTAAGAAGAAGTGCAAAACAAATATTTTCCAGAGGTATAAGAATGAGGAAGGGCTGTGATCACGGTTATATTTAGGTTATTGACACAGTGTGATATTTGCGTTGTTCATAGAATTTGGATAATTATTTGTAAACTGTATATATGTATGTTTGTGTGCATGCTTATGCATGTATAAATGTATTTATGTTTGTGGCTTATGTATGGATATATGGATGTAAGTATGTATATGTTTGTGTATGAGTATATTGTGAATTGATGAGTAGCGGATAAGAGGTAGGAATAAATAAGTGTACACTTCCTCCTACTGCTTTTCGAACATGCAAGATTTAACTTGTGATATTTATGAGAAGTTATTCAATAAGTTGTGTATAGGTTTATTGTTCATTTTATTGTTATTTTGCTTAGTTTTTAACTTTTTTTGTTTTACATGTTCGAAATAAAATATATACAAAAATATATATACAAAGTGTAAGGTCTGGAGTAAAGACTAACTGCTCACAAGGTGTTGTTAAAGGTAAGCTTGTGGGTCCTACCTGACAGGAGATCAAGGTTGCTTGGTAAACTGGATTTAATGTGTTCCTTATCCAGCCTCTCAAAGCATTTCATGATGGTGGATGTGAAGGCCATTGGACGGTAGACGTTAAGGCATGAGATCTTGCTTTTCCACGGCACTACGATGATGGTGGCCTTCTTGAAGCAGGTGGGTGCAGCGTAGGTTTACAAGATTAATTCCCGGGATGGCGGGACTGTCATATGCTGAGAGAATGGAGCAGCTGGGCTTGTACACTCTGGAGTTTAGAAGGATGAGAGGGTATCTCATTGAAACATATAAGATTGTTAAGGGCTTGGACACACTAGAGGCAGGAAACATGTTCCCGATGTTTAGGGAGTCCAGAACCAGGGGCCACAGTTTAAGAATAAGGAGTAAGCCATTTAGAACAGAGACGAGGAAACAGAGAGTGGTGAGTGTGGAATTCTCTGCCTCAGAGGGCAGTGGAGGCCGGTTCTCTGGATGCTTTCAAGAAAGAGAGGGCAGTGGAGGCAGGTTCTCTGGATGCTTTCAAGAGAGAGGGCAGTGGAGACAGGTTCTCTGGATGCTTTCAAGAGAGAGCTCGATAGGGCTCTTAAAAATAGCGGAGTCGGGATATGAGGAGAAGGAGGGAAAGGGGTACTGATTGGGGATGATCAGCCATGATCACATTGAATGGCGGTGCTGGTTCGAAGGACCAAATGGCCTACTCCTCCACCTATTGTCTATTGTCAGTCACTGCATTGGCGTACTCCTTCAGGTCGGCTGCAGAATCCCTGAATATGCACCAGTCCGCTGACTCAAAGCAGTCGCGTAGGATGTCATCCGTGTCAGTGCTGAACTACTCTCTACCTCTGATGACCCTCAGACTATCCTCGACCAGACTTTACTGGCTTTGCCTTGCATTAAATGTTATTCCCTTATCATTTGTCTGCACACTGTAAATTGATTGCTTGTAATCATCTGTTGTCTTTCTGCTGACTGGTTAGCACGCAACAAAAAGCTTTTATGTACATGTGACAATAAACTATAATGATCAGCGTTTCACAACTCTCTGTGCCGGATCCTCCTGCTTTAGTTTGATGTTTGAAGGCAGGGAGTAGAAGCACAGTTGGGTGATCAGAATTCCCAAAATGTGGCCAAGGAATGGAGCGGTAGGTGTTCTTCATGGATGTGTAAACGGATTAATATAAAGTGGAAAGGTACACAGAAATGCTGGAGAAACTCAGCGGGTGCAGCAGCATCTATGGAGCGAAGGAAATAGGCGACGTTTCGGGCCAAAACCCTTCTTCAGACTGATGGGGGGTGGGGGGGAGAAGGATGGAAAAAGGGAGGAGGAGGAATCCGAGGGCGGGGGGATGGGAGGAGACAGCTCGAGGGTTAAGGAAAGGGAGGAGACAGCAAGGGCTAGCAAAATTGGGAGAATTCAACGTTCATGCCATCCGGACGCAAGCAACCCAGGCGGAATATGAGGTGCTGTTCCTATAAAGTGCTATAAAGTGGGGTTTGTTTACACAACTCAATAGAGTGCAGTGAGCTATACCCTGTAATTTAAAGTGATTTAATGTTTATGCAGCATTTAGAAGTGGTTTCAAGGCTGGTTTTCCTTACATGTTTTTTTATTGATGTGTAGCAGTGGTCAAGAGTGTTCTGGCCTCTGGTGGAATAGCTCTGGTTGGACACCATATCTGAGGAAGGTTGTGCTGGCTCTGGAGAGGGTCCAGAGGAGGTTTACACGAATGATCCCAGGAATGAGTGGGTTAACCTATGTTGAGCGTTTGTCGGCACTGGGCCTGTACTCGCTGGAGTTTCGAAGAATGATGACCTCATTGAAACATACAGAATAGTGAAAGGCTTTGATAGAGTGGATGTGGAGAGGATGTTTCCACTAGTGGGAGAGTCTAGGACTGGAGGTCACAGAATTAACTCAGAATTAAGGGACTTTTTTTAGTAAAGGGATGAGGAGAAATCTCTTTAGTTAGAGGGTGGTGAATCTGTGGACTTCTTTGCCACAAAAGGCTGTGGAGGCCAAGTCAATGGATATTTTTAAGGCAGAGATAGATAGATTTTTGATTAGTATGGTGTCAAATGTTATGGGGAGAAGGCAGGAGAATGGGGTTAGGAGAGAGATAGATCAGCCATGATTGAATGGCATAGTTGGGTCAAATGGCCTAATTCTACTCCTATCACTTATGACCTTAAGAAAGCCCCCATCAGGCACCGCTGAGGCACATTGGGGAAGCCGGCTGTCGAGGGAGGCTGCTGGCAGTCGAGGACGAGACTGGTGGTCAAGGTTGGACGGGTGCTGGAGGTGGGACGGGCCAAGTGGGTTCCGGACAAAGAGGGGACCGGCGTGGGGGGGGGGGGGGGGGGGGGGGGGGGGGGGGGGGGGGGGGGGGGGGGGGGGGGGGGGGGGCACCATGGGTATGCAAAACAAAAAAATCTCACAGTGACTCATCACATGTGAAAATAAAGTATTGTTCATGCATTCAATCATTCATTCATTCATTCATTCATTCAATCATTCATTCATTTGTTCAAGAGAGATGCTGGTAGTGCTTTGGTGCAACCCCCCTGAGCTTGACTTGATTGAAGTCTCCGGTTACAATCACCAGGGCTTTGGTGTATTAAAATATCTTTATCACAAATACTCTGCCCTGGTTTTAAGAAAATGGTTTGCCACTTCCATTAACGGTGCTACTTCTGTCTCAAGGACAATTTGATATTACGCTTGGCCGGTATAGAAACATAGAAACATAGAAATTAGGTGCAGGAGTAGGCCATTCGGCCCTTCGAGCCTGCACCGCCATTCAATATGATCATGGCTGATCATCCAACTCAGTATCCCGTACCTGCCTTCTCTCCATACCCCCTGATCCCCTTAGCCACAAGGGCCACATCTAACTCCCTCTTAAATATAGCCAATGAACTGGCCTCAACTACCCTCTGTGGCAGAGAGTTCCAGAGATTCACCACTCTCTGTGTGAAAAAAAGTTCTTCTCATCTCGGTTTTAAAGGATTTCCCCCTTATCCTTAAGCTGTGACCCCTTGTCCTGGTGATTTGGTAGGATTTTGTGAGTGAATGCAAATACGATACAAATATTCTTAATTTCAGAAAAGGTCCCACATCACATTCTCACCACATTATAGTGTTCACTTCAATACAAGATTCAAACAAATTATCATTTCAAATTACAAACTGGATCTAATCAAAGCTGAAACCATATCATTGACTAGACATTTGTGTATACACAGGAGTGAGTTACTTGTCTAGGCACTCTTTTTGAAGTTTTTCCCCCTTCCTTCCTTCCCCCCTCGCCTTGGAAGCTTGGACCCGGCGGTCATGCCAAGGATTTCATTGCACCCATCTCCTTGTGACAATAAAGTATCGTTGAATGGAGTTGCTCAAGACAGAAAGGACAGTGTGGAATGGGAAGGGGAATTGAAATGTTTGGCAACCGGGAGATCACGTGTGTCTGGGCGGACTGAGCGGAGGTGTACAGTGTAACGATCGCCGAGTCAGCGCTTGGTCTCGCTGATATACAGGAGTCCCCACCTAGAACAGCGGATACAGTGGATGAGGTTGAAGGAGCTGCCAGTGAACCTCTGCCTCACTGGGAAGGACAGCCAGTGTCCCTGGATGCCAAACATTTTAACTTTCCCTTCCCATAGTGATCTTTCTGTCCTGAGCCTCCTCCACTGCCAGACTGAGGCCGCACGCAAATTGGAGGAACGGCACCATGGTTCGCTTGCGTAGCTTACAACCATGCAGTAGGAATATTGATTTCTCTAATTTCTAGTAACGCTTGCATTCCCTCTCACTCTGTTCCTCCCCATCCCTAGTCTTACTACTAGTTTCGCTGTTTGTATTCCTTTGTTCTCACCTCCTCCACAGCCAACAATAGACCATTGTGGAATCCCTGCCCATCGGTGCTTGCTCTGATTTGTCCTGCACATTTTCACACCGCTAGTTTCCGTCTCTCCTGACTAAGTCTGAAGAAGGGTCTCGACCCGAAATGTCACCTATTCCTTTTCTCCAGAGATGCTGCTTGACCCACTGAGTTACTCCAGCAGTTGTGTCTATCTTTGGTGTAAACCAGCATGTGCAGTTCCTTTCTACATATCTTTAATCAGACTTTACCGGACTTTATCCAGCACTAAACATCATCCCCTTTATCCTGTATCTGTACAGTGTGGATTTCTTCATAGTAATCCTATAAAGTCTTTTTGCTGTCCTGTTAGCACACAACAAAAATGTGTTTCACTGTACTTCACGGTACATGACCATAATAAAACTAAGAAACTGCAGATGCTGGTTTCCAAAAAAATACACAAAGTGCTGGAGTAACGGAGACTGAGTCTGAAGAAGTTTCAGTCTGAAATGTCATCTAATTGCTAAAGGTGGCTAGATAAAACAGAGTCTTTTCATTTCTAAACAGATGATTTCTGCTGTGAAGCTCCAGATTGCAAGTGGAAAATGCAATGCTACGAATGTGGCGAAATCTAATCCTTGAATGGTGAGCATCAATCACTTGCTTGTTTTTCTCAAACCGGTCCTTGGCTGATAAACGTGCCCAGGGTGGTGTAGATTTCTGGGCGGGAGCAGGCTGTGAACAAAACTCAATCTGGGGCTTCACGTTGCAATAAACTTAAAGGAACAAAACGGCGGTGGTAGCGGTCCGCTTCCACTATGCAGTGTGTTCTCTCCCACTTCCAAATTGTGCATCGGCGGATGGGTCTTATCATCCAACAATTGCAGCCGAGGTTTTGCTGTTTAATTCCAAGTGATCTGCAGTGCTTTTACAATTAGTCACCGCAAGAACAATCCCTGAATGAATGCCAAGGATGGCATTTTTGGGGAGTGTCACACACAAGTGACCAAAACCAGTTTTTCAGGTAAAAAGATTGGGAGAGGCAAATCGAGGTTTACGATCATTCCTCAGTGCTATGATTGCCGACTGCTGTGGACGATAGCAAAGACACAAGGCTTTATTCCAGAGTCCTTTGGGGGATAAAATACCATGGCTTCCCCAGAGACGAGCAATGTTGAAACCACATCAGATTCAATTCTTCCTTCGGGGTCAAGATTACTAACCAGCTTCCCAGATCTTCTTATGTTACCCGAGCTCGTAAGTGTAAACAGCTTCACTAATCAAGAAATAGTGACAGATCTTGGTCTGTCTTACATAGATATTGTGGAAACGTTAAGTTTTTTATGAATTGCTTTTACTTCTATGTATAATCGAGGTGCAGTGAAAAGCTTTGTTTTGCACGCTATCCTAACAGACCAGATAATACTATACGTAGAAACAAAGAATTGCAGATGGTGGTTAATACCAAAGATATTCACAATGATCTGGAGTAACTTATTGGGTCAGGCAACATCTCCGGAGAGAAAGGATAGATGGTGTTTTGGAACGGGATCGTCCTTCAGTCTTTTTCTCCAGAGATGCTGCCTGACCCATTGAGTTACTCCAGCACATTGTCTATTTTCAGATAATACTATACGTGAATACAATTAAATCAAACTCAAGTACAATCGGTAGGACAAAGGGGAAGATACCGAGTGCAGAATGTAGTGTAACAGGTCAAATGACAGGTTTAATCAGCATTGTAACATTTGCGATATTGCTTTTGGTAAAAAATAAAATTCTAAATCGTATTGCTCAATACTATGCAATCATGCAAGTCAGCAAAAAAGTAGCCAAGCCCTTCTGGAAAATTCTGTGGCAATATAGACACATTTATTTCTTAATGCTGAAGTAAGGAAGGACTCTGGGAGAAGGCAAGGACAGGGTATTGAAATGGATGATCTACCACCATCAAATCATAAGGAAACATGAGCAAAATGAAAAAAAAACTATTAAAATGATATAGTTTGAGTGTTCTTTCGCCATCATTGATCCAAAATCTCGAATCCTGCTCGTATTTCATTAGTTTAGTTTAATTTATTGTGACGTGCACCGAGGTGCAGTTAAACATTTTTGTTGCATGCTAACCAGTCAGTGGAAAGACTATACATGATTACAATAGTGTCATTCACAGTGTACAGATACATCGTAAAGGGAATAACGTTTAGTGCAAGATAATGCCAGCAAAGTCCGATCAAAGATAGTCTGAGGGTCTCCAATGAGGTAGTTCAGGACTGCTCTCAAGTTGGTGATAGAACGGTTCAGTTGCCTGATAACAGCTGGGAAGAAACTGTCCCTGAATCTGGAGATGTGTGTTTTCATGCTGCTGTACCTTTTGCCCAATGGCGGAGGGGAGAAGAGGGAGTGACCAGGCTGCGACTCAGCCTTGATTACGCTGCCAGACTTGTTACAAATGTGGAATGGTGGAATCAGGTTGAAGGGCGGATTGGCCTGCTCCATCTCATGTGGTCTAATGCTTCTATGCATCTCGCACCGATGAATTCTAATCTCTGAATATTTATCACAACTTCCCACTTGTGGCAATGTTATGGCTCGCGGCACAGTGGAACTCCTTGGTGGAAGTAGCGTAAGGCCATCGTAGAGCTCTTAAGAGTCGTAGAGTCATAGAACCCACAGTCATACAAATGCCACAGGAGGGATCGAAATGGAGGTAGGAGAGAAGGGGGAGTTGCATTTTTGATTAGATGGCACAGATTTAAGATCAGAGGCGGGAGGCTCAAAGGACATGTCCAGGCAAGTTTTGTTTTCTTAGAGTGGTGAGTGCCTGGAACACTATGCCAAGGTTGGTGGTGGAAACAGATACCACAGTGGCGTTTGGGAGGTTTTTGGATAGGCACATGGAAATGGAGGATCATAGAGTTATACAGGATGGAAAAAGACCCTTTGACCCAACTTATTCATGCCGACTAAAATGTCCCACCAACGCTAATCCCACCTGCCTACGTTTGGCTCTTGTCCTTCTAAACCTTTTCTATCCATGTACCTGTCCAAATGTCTTTTAAATGCTGCCTCAACTAATTCCCCTGGCAGCTCGTTCCATACATCCATTACCCTCTGCATGAATAAGTTGCCCCTCAGGTTCCTATTAAATCTTTCCCCATCACCTTAAACCTATGTCCTATGGTTCTTGATTCCCCTACTCTGGATAAAAGACTGTGCATTTATCCAACTTATCCCTTTCATGGTTTTATACACCTCTATAAGACCATCCCTTAGCATCCTGCGCCCCAAGGAATAAAGTCCAAGGAACATACCGGGGACAATATACAATTTTACCAAAGCCAATTAGCCTACAAACCTCTCAAATCTTTTGAGCGTGGGAGCACCCGGGGAAAACCCACACGGCCACAGGGAGAACGTACAAAGTCCACGCAGACATCACCTGAGGTCAGGATCGAACCTGGGTCACTGGCGCTGTGAGGCAGCAACTCTACCGCTCTCTGAGTTCCTTATAAACTCTGCGCCACCCCTTGAATCTTGAAAAAAAAGTCCATGTTATAGTAACTGCTGATGTCAATGGAATTTCTTTCCCTTCCTACAGGTCTTTGGTGGGCTGGTGTGGATTCTCGTGGCTTCCACGGATGTCCTAGATAAAGACAGCCAGGGCTGGGTGATGTTTGTCTCTATCCTCGTGTTCGCGTTGACACTACTACTGATGATTTGCTACTTCATTGGATGGCCCCGGAACTCGACGGCTTGGTGTTTATTGGTGAGGGCCAGCGATCATTTTGTTCTTGTTTTAAGCACCTCGGGACTTTATTGCACGGCTGATCAGAATTGCACAAGTAGATCAGAAAGTGTGAAAGCAAGTGTGAAGCCTGGCCTTAGAATCACTGGGGCTGATCTGAGACAATGTCCAGGAATGTCCAGGAAGTTTGTGTTCATAAGTTATAGGAGCAGAATAATCCATTCGGCCCATCGAGTCTACAACCATTCAATCATGGCTAATCTATCTTTCCCTCTCAACCCCATTTTCCTGCCTTCTCTCCATAACCCCTACACCTGTACTAAGCAAGAATCTGCCAATCTAAGTCTTAAAAATATCCATTGACTTGGCCGCCACAGCCCTCTGTGGCAAATAATTCCACAAATTCACCGCCCTCTGACTAAAGAAATTCCTCCTCATCTCTTTCCTAAAGGAACAATATTTTATTCTAAGGCTGTGGCCTCTGGTCCTGGACTCTCCCACTAGTGGAAATATCCTCTCCACATCCACCCTATCCAGGCCTTTCACAAGAAGTTGGAGGGAACATCGGAACCAAATAAGTCCCTCTCTAAATTACACACCATGTTATCTATAATGCATCACACCCCCTGTGTGAAAAAAATTGCCCCTCAGGTCCCATTTTTAAACCCCTCTAACCTTAAACCCATGCTCACTAGTTTTTGATTCCCCTATGCTAGGGAAAAGATTGTGACTTTTCCTCTCATCCATGCCCGTCGTGATTTTGTGTAAGGTCACTCTTCCTGCCGTCTAGGGAAGACCAACATCCATCCCTTTCTAAGTTGCACACCACATGGTTTTGGAAATCGCTGATGTTTCTAATGGAGAAAGGTCTGTACCAAACCAACACGGGATAGCAACGAGGCAAGTGGTCTTGAGTGTTAGTGACAGGGATTTTCACTCTACAAGTTTTACGGTCGTTATGGAGAAGGACAAGGATGGACTGTAAATTGAATTGTTTGAAAGACAAATTCATCATTAACTTGTGTGGCACGGTGGCGCAGCGGTAGACTTGCTGCCTTACAGCGCCTGAGACCCAGGTTCGATCCTGACTACGGGTGCTGTCTGTACGGAGTTTGCATGTTATCCCTGTGACCACATGGGTTTTCCACAGCTGCTTCAGTTTCCTCCCACACTCCAAAATCATGCTGGTTTGTACGTTAATTGGCTTTGGTAAAAATTGTAAATTGTCCCTGGTGTGTGGGATAGTGCTTATAAATGGGGTGATCGTTGGTCGGCGCGGGCTCGATGGGCCGAAGGGCCTCTTTCTATGCTCTCTCTCAAGTCTAAAGCCTACATCTTTGACAAAAGTGGATCGAGAGCATCCACTAGCAGATAGGTCTATAGATGACAAGAGGGAGGCGTTCAAATATAACATAGCGAGTGATCAGGGCCACATATTCTTACGAGGGACAAGGCAAGGCAACAAGTCCAGGGAATCCCGCATATCAAGGGACATCGAGACTTGGATAAGGAAAACGAAAGGAAACTTATGGCAGTCATGGAATATTGGAAACTTACCAACGGGAAGAAGGTAAAGGACTCTGAAAACTATGACCATCAGGGTCAAGAACAGTTTCTTCCCAACAACCATCAGGCTCTTGAACACTAAACAATGCTCACCTCAGATACAAACTATGGACTATCTTTGTTAACAATAGGACTTGCACTTTTTGCACTAGAATTGAGGTTATTAATTTCTTGAATTTTGATTCATTCTCTATGTGTATGGTGTTCTTCAAGCATGTAAAGCTGCTGCAAGTTAAAAATTCAGTATTACGTTATGGGTACATATGACAATTACTCACGAAGATAGACACAAAGTGCTGGAGTAACTCAGCGGGACAGGCAGCATCTCTGGAGAGAAGGAATATGTGATGTTTCGGGTCGAGACCCTTCTTCAGACTGAGAGTCAGGCGAGAGGGAAACTAGAGGTATGATAAGGTATAAAAGAGCCGGCACCGATGCCCACAATGGTCCATTGTTGGTTGTGGAGGAGATGGTAACGAAGGGATACAAACAATGAAACTAGCAGGGTGACTAGGGTAGATGACGAGGATGCTGAAATACTAATTAGTGGGACAAAGAGAGGTACGAAATAGTAGCTTTGCTGAATGGTACAACATGGTCGAGATGTTGGAGTGTTCAAAAAAGGGTTTGGTGGAATTCTGAAACAATTTCATTGCCACAGAAGGCTGTGGAGGCCAAGTCAATGGATATTTTTAAGGCGGAGTTTGACAGACTTTTGATTTATAGTGTGGAGACAATGGGACACATTGTCAGTGAGCACATAAACCCATGGATTACCCATGATGAACAACCATGAGTAACTCCATGAAAATAATTAGTGAGGAGTGGCACTTACGCAGTAACTCTCCCCAACACCAACTTCCAATTGATTTCCAGCACCTTTCACATTAGTTGATTAGTACGGATGTCAGGGGTTATGGGGAGAAGGCTGGAGAATGGGGTTGAGAGGGAAAGATAGATCAGCCATAATTGAATGGTGGAGAAGACTCGATGGGCCGAATGGCCTAATTCTGCCCCTACAACGCATGTATTTATGAACTAAGGGCTAGGATGTTATTCCTTGGAGTACAGGAAGCTGAGGGGCGATCTTATAGTGGTGTGTAAGATCTTGAGAGGAATAGGAAGGGTGAATGAAGGAGGGATCAAGAGAAGGTATCATGTTCGGCACAAACGTTATGGATCAAAGTCCCCGTTCCTGTGCTGCACTGTTCCACAGCACAGATAAAAAGCCCAACATCTCCATGCCAACCGAGTTTGGCCCCCCCCCCCCCCCCCCCCCCCCCCCCAGCCTTTCCTATCCATCAGTTAAGTCTTTGAAACAATGCAATTGCACCCACCTCTGCTACTTCCTCTGGCAGCTCGTTCTACATACCCACTGCCCTACCCCTTGAATGAAAAAGTTGTTCCCTGGGCTTTACCCTCACCGCACAAGAAATGGGTCACTTTGAGATTATTCCATCATGCATCAGAATCATAGCTAATCTCCCACCTCTGATCCACTTTCCAGCACTATACACATTTCCATTCATTCCCTTAACAGTCAGAAATCTTTAGACTTTAGAGATACAGCGTGGAAACAGGCCCTTCTGCCCACCGAGTCCTCGCAGACCATTGACCACCCCTGGGGTGGAAGATTGCAACCTTCACGTGGTCCGCCCTGTTTCGACTAATGCAATCAACTCGACGTGCACAAACGGAAGATCAAATAGAACAAGTTGTCCTACAACTTTAGGCTGCGCATGCCACACGAAAGAAGAAGTGATCACCCCGTACACTAGCGCTATCCTGCACACAAGGGACAACTCACAATTTACAGAAGCCAATTAACCTACAAAACCGCATGTCTTTGGGAGCACCCAGAGAAAACTCACACGGTCACAGGGAGAACGTATAAACTCTGTATGGAACAGCACCCCTAGTCAGGATGTGGTTGGCAGAAGGGCCTGCTTCCACACTGTATCTCTAAAGTATCTCTGATTGAACCAACCTTCTAACATCAGGTAGGTATCCGTGGGAACCAGTGGGTGTGGGGTGCTGCCTCAGTGATGATCTCTAGTGAGCCTAATCCTTTCCCAGGTATTGGGAGATTTATGGAGAAACATGGGAACTGCAGATGCTGGTTTACAAACAAAAAAGACACAAAGTGCTGGAGTAACTCAGCGGGGCAGACAGCATCTCTGGAGAACATGGATAGATGATGTTTTGGGTCGGGACCATTCACAGAGAAGGAGATCTTATAGAGAGTCACAGAATGATACAGTGTGGAAACCTTCGGCCAACTTACCCACACCGGCCAACATGCCCCAGCCACACTAGTCCCACCTGCTCGCATTTGGTCCATATCCATCCAAACCTGTCCTTTCCATGTGATCAGTCTGGAGAAGGGTTTCGGCCCGAAACGTTGCCTATTTCCTTCGCTCCATAGATGCTGCTGCACCCGCTGAGTTTCTCCAGCATTTGTGTGTACTTTCCATGTACCTGTCTGTTTCTTAAATGTTGGGATAGTCCCAGCCTCAACTACCTCCTTTGGCAGCTTGTTCCATGCACCCACCACCACCTTCTGTGAAAATGATACACCCCAGATTCCGATTAAAACATTTCCCCTTCACTTTAAACCTCTGGTCCTTGATTCACCTCCTCTGGGCAAGAGACTCTGTGCATCTACCTTCTGCAAGGTAGGACTTACCTTGAGGTGATTTTGCAATGGAGCAGTAAAACTGAGATGCAAAGAACTGCAGATGCTGGTTCACCAAAAAAAGACACAAAGTGCTGGAGTAATTCAGCAGGTCAGGCAGCGTGTTGAGAGTGCTTGGATGAGCGATGTTCAAGGTCGGGACCCCAATCTTCAGACCTGAATCTGAAGAAGGGTCCTGACCCAAAATATCACAGGTCCATGTTCTCCAGTAATGCCAGCTGGCCCGCTGAGTTACCTCAACACTTTTCTTTTTTTATTGGAAGATTTATATTAGGAGTTTTTTTGAAAGATTCAAAACCTTTCATAATTTCTTTCCACAGGATGCCGCCTACCATGGGATTTCAGCTATTTTATATTTCAGTGCTGCAGTTCTACAGGCGAACACCACTGTACGCCTACAGAGTTTCGTTAGCAATATCTACAGAATTGACATTGCTGCCTCGGTAAGTAAGCACTGTATTAACTAAAATACTGTCATGTCTCAGGAAGGATGTGCTGGCTCTAGGGAGGGTCCAGGGGAGGTTTACAAGAATGATTCCAGGAATGAGTGGGTTAGCCAGGAGCATTTGACAGTGGGCCTCTACTCGCTGCATATGATGATTATTGTCATTGTCATGTTGACAGCACGAAATGCATTTTTAGCATCTCTAAAGGAGTTTAGAAGGAGGAGGGGGCTTGCCTCGCGCCTGCCGCCGTAATTACATTCCATTACAGGCAAAGGTGGGTGAAGTGTCTTGCCCAAGGACACAACGACAGTATGCACTCCAAGCGGGATTTGAACCGGCTACCTTCCGGTCACCAGCCGAACTCTTAGCCCATTGTGCTATCTGTCGCTGCTGGAGTTTAGAAGGATGAGGGGGCACCTCATTGAAAATTACAGAACAATTAAAGGCATAGATAGAGTGGATGTGGAAAGGATGTGGGAGAATCATAGCCTCAGAATTAAAGGGCACTCTTTTAGAAAGGAGGTGAGGAGGAACTTCTTTTGTCAGAGGGCAGCTAATCTGTTGAACACATTGCCACAGAGGGCAGTGGAGGCTGTCAGTGGATATTTTTAAGGCTAAGATAGACAAATTTGTGATTAGGCGGTCATGGGTTATGGGGAGGTCAGGAAAATGGGATTGGGGGCACAGATCAGCCATGATTGAATGGCGGAGATGGCTCGATGGGCCGAATGGCCTAATTCTACCCCTACAACGTGAACCTGTAAACAAAGGCATTTACTTTATCTTTGCTCCTCATGATGTTATATACCTCTGTAAGGTTACAATTCTTCCTTCTAAGCTCCAAAGATAAAAGTCCCAGCCTAGCCAACCTCTCCCTACAACACAAGCCCAGGCAACATTCTGGTGAATCTCTTCTGCCGTTTCCAACTCCAATGACAATCTTCCTATAGTTGGCCATTGAGCACTATTGTTTTGTTCTCCCTGATCAAAAGGGACGCGGCACACTGGCACAGCTGCTAGAGCCGCTGCCTCACAGTGCCAGAGACCTGGATTCGATCCTGACCTCGGGTGCTGTCTATGTGGAGTTTGCATCTTCTCCCTGTGACTGCGTGGGTTTTCTTCGGGTGTTCCAGTTTCCTGCCACATCCCAAAGACGTGCAGGTTGGTGGGTTAATCAGCCTCTGTAGAATCGTCCCAAGTGTGTTTGACTGAGAAAGTATTTCCAACATAGAACTAGGTGGGCCAAATGGCCTGTTTCATAGAAACATAGAAAATAGGTGCAGGAGTAGGCCATTCAGCCCTTCGGGCCAGCGCCATCATTCAATATGATCATGGGTGATCATCCAAAATCAGTACCCCGTTCTGGCTTTTTCCCCATATCCCTTGATTCCCTTAGCTTAAGAGCTAAATCTAACACTTTTTTTGAAAACATCCAGTGAATTGGCCTCCATTACCTTCTGTGGAATGTGGCAGAGAATTCCACAGATTCGCAACTCTCAGGGTGAAAACGTTTTTCCTCATCTCAGTCCTAAATGGCCTACCCTTTATTCTTAAACTGTGACCCCTGGTTCTGGACTCCCCAACACCGGGAACATTTTTCTTGCATCTACCCTGTCCAATCCTCTGAGAATTTTATGTTTCTATAAGATCCGCTCTCACCCTTCTAAATACAAGCCCAGTCGACCCGTTCAATTGTAAGAAAGCGAATGGCATGTTGGCCTTTATAACAAGAGGAGTCGGCTATAGGAGCAAAGAGGTCCTTCTGCAGTTGTACAGAGCCCTAGTGAGACCACACATAGAAACATAGAAACTAGGTGCAGGAGTAGGCCATTCGGCCCTTCGAGCCTGCACCACCATTCGATATGATCATGGCTGATCATCCAACTCAGTATCCCAACCCTGCCTTCTCTCCATACCCCCTGATCCCTTTATCCACAAGGGCCACATCTAGCTCCCTCTTAAATATAGCCAATGAACTGGCCTCAACTACCTTCTGTGGCAGAGAATTCCACAGATTCACCACTCTCTGTGTGAAAAATGTTTTTCTCATCTCGGTCCTAAAATACTTTCCCCTTATCCTTAAACTGTGACCCCTTGTTCTGGACTTCCCCAACATCGGGAACAATCTCCCTGCATCTAGCCTGTCCAACCCCTTCAGAATTTTGTAAGTTTCAATAAGATCCCCCTCAGTCTTCTAAATTCTAGCGAGTACAAGCCGAGTCTATCCAGTCTTTCTTCATATGAAAGTGCTGCCATCCCAGGAATCAGTCTGGTGAACCTTCTCTGTACTCCCTCTATGGCAAGAATGTCTTTCCACAGATTAGGAGACAAAACTGTACAGGTGTGGTCCAGGTGTGGTCTCACCAAGGCCCTGTACAACTGCAGTAGAACCTCCCTGCTCCTATACTCAAATCCTTTTGCTATGAATGCTAACATACCATTCGCTTTCTTCACTGCCTGCTGCACCTGCATGCCTACTTTCAATTACTGGTGTACCATGACACCCAGGTCTCGTTGCATCTCCCCTTTTTCTAATCGGCCACCATTCATTTAATAGTCTACTTTCCTGTTCTTGTCACCAAAGTGGATAACCTCACATTTATCCACATTATACTGCATCTGCCATGCATTTGCCCACTAACCCAGCCTATCCAAGTCACCTTGCAGCCTCCTAGCATCCTACTCACAGCTAACACTGCCCCCCAGCTTCGTGTCATCCGCAAACTTGGAGATGTTGCATTCAATTCCCTCGTCCAAATCATTAATATATATTGTAAATAGCTGGGGTCCCAGCACTGAGCCTTGCGGTACCCCACTAGTCACTGCCTGCCATTGCGAAAAGGACCCGTTTACTCCTACTCTTTGCTTCCTGTCTGCCAACCAGTTCTCTATCCACATCAATACTGAACCCCCAATACCGTGTGCTTTAAGTTTGTATACTAATCTCTTATGTGGGACCTTGTCGAAAGCTTTCTGAAAGTCCAGATATAACACATCCACTGGTTCTCCCTTATCCACTCTACTAGTTACATCCTCGAAAAATTCTATAAGATTCGTCAGAAATGATTTACCTTTCATAAATCCATGCTGACTTTGTCCAATGATTTCACCACTTTCCAAATGTGCTGCTATCCCATCTTTAATAACTGACTCTAGCATTTTCCACACTACTGATGTTAGACTAACTGGTTTGTAATTCCCTGTTTTCTCTCTCCCTCCCTTTTTAAAAAGTGGGGTTACATTAGCTACCTTCCAATCCTCAGGAACTGCTCCAGAATCTAAGGAGTTTTGAAAAATTATCACTAATGCTTCCACTATTTCTGGGGCTATTTCCTTAAGTACTTTGGGATGCAACCTATCTGGCCCTGGGGATTTATCGGCCTTTAATCCATTCAATTTACCTAACACCACTTGCCGACTAACCTGGATTTCACTCAGTTCCTCCATCTCATAAATAGGTCCCTTGCTATTTCCGGCAGATTATTTATGTCTTCCTTAGTGAAGGCAGAACCAAAGTAGTTATTCAATTGGTCTGCCATGTCCTTGTTCCCCATGATCAATTCACCTGTTTCTGACTCCAAGGGACCTACATTTGTTTTAACTAATCTTTTTCTCTTCACATATCTATAAAAACTTTTGCAGTCAGTTTTTATGTTCCCTGCCAGTTTTCTTTCATAATTTATTTTCCCTTTCCTAATTAAGCCCTTTGTCCTCCTCTGCTGGACTCTGAATTTCTCCCAGTCCTCTGGTAGGCTGCTTTTTCTGGCTAATTTGTACGCTTCATCTTTTGTTTTGATACTATCCCTGATTTCCCTTGTTATCCACGGATAGAAACATAGAAACATAGAAACATAGAAATTAGGTGCAAGAGTAGGCCATTCGGCCCTTCGAGCCTGCACCACCATTCAATATGATCATGGCTGATCATCCAACTCAGTATCCCGTACCTGCCTTCTCTCCATACCCTCTGATCCCCCTAGCCACAAGGGCCACATCTAACTCCCTCTTAAATATAGCCAATGAACTGGCCTCGACTACCCTCTGCGGCAGAGAGTTCCAGAGATTCACCACTCTCTGTGTGAAAAAAGTTCTTCTCATCTCGGTTTTAAAGGATTTCCCCTTTATCCTTAAGCTGTGACCCCTTGTCCTGGATGCACTACCTTCCCTGATTTATTCTTTTGCCAAACTGGGATGAACAATTGTTGTAGTTCATCCATGCAGTCTTTAAATGCCTTCCATTGCATATCCAGCGTCAACCCTTTAAGAATCAATTGTCAGTCTATCTTGGCCAATTCACGTCTCATACCCCCAAAGTTACCTTTCTTTAAGTTCAGAACCCTTGTTTCTGAATTAATGATGTCACTCTCCATCCTAATGAAGAACTCAACCATATTATGGTCACTCTTGCCCAAAGGGCCACGCACAACAAGACTGCTAACTAACCCTTCCTCATTACTCAATACCCGGTCTAGAATAGCCTGCTCTCTCGTTGGTTCCTCTACATGGTGGTTTAGAAAACTATCCCGCATACATTCCAATAAATCCTCTTCCTCAGCACCCTTGCCAATTTGATTCACCCAATCTATATGTAGATTGAAGTCACCCATTATAACTGTTTTACCTTTGTTGCACACATTTCTAATTTCCTGTTTGATGCCATTCCCAACTCCACTACTACTGTTAGGTGGCCTGTACACAACTCCCACTAGAGTTTTCTGCCCCTTAGTGTTTCGCAGCTCTACCCATATCGATTCCACATCCTCCAAGCTAATGTCCTTCCTTTCTATTGCGTTAATCTCCTCTCTAACCAGCAACGCTACCCCACCTCCTTTTCCTTTCTGTCTATCCCTCCTGAATATTGAATATCCCTGGATGTTCAGCTCCCAGCCTTGGTCACCCTGGAGCC
The DNA here is from genome assembly GCF_028641065.1 of Leucoraja erinaceus. Taxonomy (NCBI): domain Eukaryota; kingdom Metazoa; phylum Chordata; class Chondrichthyes; order Rajiformes; family Rajidae; genus Leucoraja; species Leucoraja erinaceus. Next base: position 90,224,483 of record NC_073381.1, read on the forward strand.
ATGTCTCCGTGATCCCAAGTATATCATATTCATTAATAGCTATCTGCACATTCAACTCATCTACCTTATTACAAATGCTCCTTGCATTGAGACACAAAGCCTTCAGGCTTGTTTTTACAACACTCTTACCCCTTATACAATTATGTTGAAAAGTGGCCCTTTTTGATTTTTGCCCTGGATTTGTCTGCCTGCCACTTTTACTTTTCACCTTGCTACCTATTGCTTCTACCCTCATTTTACACCCCTCTGTCTCTCTGCTCATGCTCCCATCCCCCTGCCACATTAGTTTAAATCCTCCCCGACAGCACTAGCAAACACTCCCCCAAGGACATTGGTTCCATTCCAGCCCAGGTGCAGACTGTCCTGTTTGTACTGGTCCCACCTCCCCCAGAACTGGTTCCAATGACCTAGAAATTTGAATCCCTCTCCCTTGCACCATTTTTCAAGCCACGTATTCATCTGCTATAATATCCTCCTATTTCTACTCTGACTAGCGTATTGTGGAGTATTGCGTGCAGTTTTGGTCCCCTAATTTGCGGAAGGACATTCTTGCTATCGAGGGAGTGCAAAGTAGGTTCACAAGGTTAATTCCTGGGATGGCGGCACTGTCATATGCTGAGAGAATGGAGCAGCTGGGCTTGTACACTCTGGAGTTGCGAAGGATGAGAGGGAATCTTATTGAAACATATAAGATTGTTAAGGGTTTGGACAAGCTAGAGGCAGAAACAACATGTTCCCAATGTTGGGGGAAGTCCAGAACCAGGGGCCACAGTTTAAGAATAAGGGGTAAGCCATTTAGAACGGAGATGAGGAAACACTTTTTCTCACAGAGAGTTGTGAGTGTGGAATTCTCTGTCTCGGGCGGTGGAGGCCAGTTCTCTGGATGCTTTCAAGAGAGAGCTAGATAGGGCTCTTAAAGATAGCGGAGTCAGGAGATATGGGGAGAAGGCAGGAACGGGGTGCTGATTGGGGATGATCAGCCATGATCACATTGAATGGCGGTGCTGTCTTGAAGGGCCGAATGGCCTACTCCTGCACCTATTGTCTATTGTCTATTGTCTATTGAATACAAGCCCAGTCAACCCATTCTTTAGTCATATGTCAGTCCCGCCAGCCCGTGAATTAACCTGGTGAACCTGCGCTGCACTCCCTCAATAGTAATAATGTCATTCCTCAAATTAGGGGACCAAAACTGCACACAATACTCCAGGTGCGGTCTCACCAGGGCCCTGTACAACTGCAGTAGGACCTCCTTGCTCCTAAACTCAAATCCTCTCACAATGAAGGCCAACATGCTATTAGCTTTCTTCATTGCCTGCTGTACCTGCATGTTTACTTTCAGTGACTGATGTACAAGCACACACAGGTCTCGTTGCACCTCCCCTTTTCCTAATCTGACACCATTCAGATAATAATCTGCCTTCCTGTTCTTGCTACCAAAGTGGATAACCTCACATTTATCCACATTATACTGCATCTGCCATGCATCTGCCCACTCACCCAACCTGTCCAAGACCCTGCAGCCTCAAAACATAGCTCACACTGCCACCCAGCTTTGTATCATGTGCAAACTTAGAGATGTTACATTTAATTCCATCGTCTAAATCGTTGATATATATTGTATATATATATATATATATATATATATCACTGCCTGCCATTGTGAAAATGACCTGTTAATTCCTACTCTTTGCTTCCTGTCTGCCAACTAGTTCTCTATCCATGTCAATACCCCACCCCCAATACCATGTGCTCTAATTTTGCGCACTAATCTCTTGTGTGGGACCTTGTCAAAGTCCAGATACACCACATCCACTGACTCTCCCTTATCCATTCTATTTGTTACATCCTCAAAAAATTCCAAAAGATTAGTCAAACATGATTTCCCCTTCATAAATCCATGCTGACTTTGACCGAAGCTTTCCAAATGCGCTGCTATAACATCATTAATAATCGACTCCAGCATCTTCCCCACTACCGATGTATGGCTAATTGGTCCATAATTCCCCGTTTTCTCTCTCCCTCCTTTCTGAAAAAGTGGGGTTACATTAGCTACCCTCCAGTCCACAGGAACAGATCCAGAGTCGAGAGAACATTGGAAAATGATCACCAATGCATCCACGATTTCTATACTCTGGGATGCAGACCATCTGGCCCTGGGGATTTATCTGCCTTCAGTTCCAACAATTTACCTAACACCATTTTCTGACTAATGTGGATTCCCTTCAGTTCCTCCCTCACACTAGATCCTCGGTCCCCTAGTATTTCCGGGAGATTGTTTGTGGCTTCCTTAGTGAAGACAGAACCAAAATACTCATTTAACTGTTCTGCCATTTCCTTATTTCCCGTTATAAATTCACCTGTCTCTGACGGTAAGGGATCTACATTTGTCTTCACTAATCTTTTCCTTTTTACATACCTATAGAAACATTTACAATCAGTTTTAATATTTCCCGCAAGCTTTCCTTCATGCTCTTTTTTCCCCCCTCTTAATTCTCCTCTTTTCCACATTTCTCCCAGTCCTCTGGTTTGCTGCTTCCTCTGGCCAATTTATATGCCTCTTCCTTGGATTTAACACTATCCTTGACTTCCCTCGTCAGCCATGGTTGAGCCGCCTTCCCAGTTTTATTTTTTTGCCAGACTGGGATGAACAATTTCTGGAGTTCATCCATCTTCACCATCGCATCTCCACTGTCAACCCTTGAAATATAATTCACCCGTCTATCCTAGCCAATTCCCGTCTCATAACTTCAAAGTCTACTTTATTCAAGTTCAGGACCCTAGTTTGTGAATTAACCGTGTCGCTCTCCATCCTAATGCAGAATTCCATCATATTATGGTCACTGTTGCCCACACAACAAGATCGCTAACTAATCCTTCCTCATTACACAATACTCAGTCTAGGATGGCCTGCCCTCTAGTCAGTTCCTCTACATATTGGTTTAAAAACCCATCCCGTATATATTCCAGGAAATCCTTCTCCTCAGAGCTGCTACCAATTTGGTTGGCCCAAATTTAAATTAAAGTCACCCATGATAACCGTTGTACCTTTGTTACATCATCCCTAATTTCCTGCTTGATGCTATCCCCAACCTCCCTACTGCTGTTTGGTGATCTGTATTCCACCTCAACAAGCCTTTTCTGCCCTTGGCTATTTCGCAGTTCTACCCATACCGATTCTACAGCATCCAAGCTAATGTATCTCCTTGAAATTGCATTAATCTCCTCTTTAACCAGCAATGCCACCCCACCTCCTCTTCCTTTCTGTCTATCCTTCCTGAATATTGAATACCCCTGCATGTTTTGCTCCCAGCCTTGGTCACCCTGGAGCCATGTCTCCATAATTCCAACTATATCATATCCCTTAACTACTAACCGCGCATTCAATTCATCCACCTTATTTTGAATGTTCCTCGCATTAAGGCACAAAGCTTTCAGGTTAGTTTTTCTTTTCTCCCTCCTACCTTTTGCTTCTGTCCTCCTTTTATGGCCCTCTGTCTCCTTGCATTGGGTCTTACACCCCTGCCCTGTTAGTTTAAACGTGACCTTTCCTCCACTCTCTTTCCCGTTAGCTGCACGGATACATGTCCACGTTGTTGACTCCACCCCCAGATAGATCGATGCTGTATCTATAAATTATACTAAAAAGGCAACTCAGCCAGCTCCGCACCTGGTTCTCTATCACATCCACAGCATCTATATGCTGCTGCATCAAATTGCCAGTCACACCCATTCTTGCAGTCATTTTAATGTTATTATACCTATAAAATCCAGTTCCCTCCAAGCCAATCCACGCCCTGAGCTCATCCTGCCTTACGTACTAAGCCTCTGGCATTGAATTGAACACAGTTTATTTGTTCATTATACAGACGCTTGAATTGTCATTGACAATGGGTGGCACCACAGTAGTTGCCTCCTTACACCGCCAGAGACCTGTGTTTGATCCTGACTATGGGTGCAGTCTGTACGGAGTGTGTACGTTCTCCGTGTGACCGCGTGGTTTCCCCCAGGTGCTTCAGTTTCCTCCCACACTCCAAAGACGTGCAGGGTTTGTAGGTTAATTGGCTTCTGCAAATTGTCCCTACTGTGCAGGATATAACTAGTGTGCCAGTGATCACGGGTCAGCATGAACTCAGTGGGCCGCAGGGCCTGTTTCCACACTGTATCTCGAAAGTGTAAAGTCTAGTGACCAATGAAATCTGTCTTTACCCTGCAGGTATTTGCATTTGCAGCCACCGTGGTCTATGTGGTCCATGCAACCTATTCATTTAAAAGGTGGAAAACGGTTTAACGTTCTTGGTGGCATTGGCAGCTGGATCTTCATCGAATCGCTTGAATAAAACGCATCAGCCCTCTTAGTCCGCACCAACCCCTGAACGTCCATTTACTCTAATCCTACACCAACCTAACTTTATTCCCTCAGAAAAGGGCGGTCACGGTGGCGCAGCGGTAGAGTTGCTGCCTTACAACGAATGCAGCGCCGGAGACCCAGGCTCATTCCTGACTACAGGTGCTGTCTGACCTGCCTGGGTTTTCTCTCACATCTTCACTTTCTTCCCAAAATCCAATGACGTACAGTTACGTAGGTTAATTGCCTTGGTGAATGTAAAAATTGTCCCTATTGGGTATAGGCTAGTGTTAGTGTGCGGGGATCGCTGGTTGGCGCAGACTCGGGGGGCCGACGGGGCCGTTTCCGCGCTGTATCTCTAAACTAAACTAAATTAAACAAAGTGCTGGAGTATCTCAGCGACTCAGACAGCATCTCTGGAAAACATGAATAGGTGACGTTTCGATTCAGCACCCTCCTTAGTTTAGTTTGTATTGGCACGTGTACCGAGGTACAGTGAAAAGCTCTTTCTTGCGTCAGCGGGAAGACAATACATGATTACAATCAAGCCGGCCACAGTGTACCAGATGCATGATAAATAGAATAACGTGAATAACATTTAGTGCAAGACAAAGTCTAGTACAGTCCGATCAAAGACAGTCAGAGGGTCTCCAATGACGTAGATAGTAGCTCAGGACTGCTCTCTAGTTGTTGGTAGGACAGTTCAGTTGCCCGATATAACAGCACCTCCTTCAGACCTTTTGTGTCCTTTTGTGTATTAACCAGCTCCTGGAGTTCTTTGTTTCTAGTCCAAAATTGAATAGTTCAGATTTCGACCTGTATTATTCTCTCCGATGTCAATCAGTTTGGGTAATTTAGTTTAGAGATACAACGTGGAAACAGGCCCTTTGGCCCACAGAGTCCACGCCGACTAGTGATCCCCGTACACTGACACCATCCTACATACTAGGGATCATTTTCAATTTTACCAAAGCCAATTAATCTACAAACCTGGACATCTTTGGAGTGTGGGAGGAAAGTGGAGCACCCAGAGAAAACCCAAGTGAGTCACAGGAGCGTACAAACTCTGTACAGAGAGGACCCATCGTCAGGGTCAAACCCGGGACCCTGGTGCAGTAAAACAGCAACACTACCACAGCGCCACCTTGCCACTCTAATTTAGTGTGGCCAATTATCCTACCAATCTATCAAATTAAGAGTAAGAGTTGTACACAGGGAGACTTATTTCCTCTCAACTTCCAGCGCTTGCTTCAAGGGCAATGAAGTACAATTATGTTAGATTTTTTCCGCATAGTTTCAATACTCATATAATCCCTCAAGCCTATTCAAATTAGGAGGCCATTTGACCCATCAAGTCAATGCTAGCTCCTCTTCAATCCCATTTCCCCTTTTATTTCATGAAGTCTTACAACAGGAAAGCAAGTCCATTGGCCCATTATTTGTGCCCTTTACAAATCCACCATTCATCCCACTGTATTCCGCCCACTTTCCCATCAACAGCCTGGATTCCTCCCCTCACGCTGCATACGAGGGCCAGTGATTTACCATTGATCACCCATTCACACTAGTTCTACGTTAGAAACACTTTCTCACTCCCTAACACTAGGGGCGATTTTACAGATACAGCACATAGACCGGCCCTTCAGCCCATCGAGCCGCGCCGACCAGTGATCACCCCGTACACTAACACTGTCCTACACACACTAGGGACAATTTACAATTTTACCAAAGCCAATGAACCTACAAACCTGTACGTCTTTGGAGTGTGATGGGGAGACCAGAGCACCCGGAGAAAACCCACGCATGTCATGGGGAGAACATTAAAAACTCCATACAGACCGAACCGGATCGAAACCGGGTCTCAGGCGCTGTAAGGCAACAACTCTACCACTGCGCCACTGGGCCACCCGGTGGAGGTGGAGCAGCAACAAATGGAAAAAGCTGAAACAGCCCAAGTCATGTTCAGCAAGGATCAAAAACTCTAGAGCATAGCTTTACGGTGAGAGGGGCAACGTTTAAAAGAGAAGTGCATGGCAAGTATTTACACAAAGGGTGGTGGGTGCCTGGTAAAACGCTGTTTGGGTTGATTGTTGAGGTAGATAAGATAGTGGCATTCAAGAGAATTTTGGATCGGCACCTGGATATGCAGGGAATGGAGGGATATGGATTAACCCTAATACAGGCAGATAACAGATGATCTTGGTTTCATGTTCAGCACAGACGTTGTGGGCCGAAGGGTCTGGTCCGTTGCTGTACTATTTTATGTTCAATGATCAGCCAAAGCATGGTGTGAGAATTAAAGAAACATGACCTAGCAACTCATTTGTGTGTCTTTTTTTAAAAACTTTAAAGCATTGTTGTGTGGACCGGAGTGGCGGCGCGGCTCTGGCTGCAGCGGCTCACCGGCAGTCCCGTTTGTTTGTGTTTTTTATGTTGTTTATTTTGTTTTGGTTAGTCTAGTTTTTGGTTTTTAGTTTGTGTTTTTGGGGGGGGGGGTTGAAACGGGGTTTGCAGTCTCTCCCTGCGGGGGAATGCGACCTTTTTGTCGTATTCCCCATCTCTGCCACCGTCTGCGCTGAGGCCTAATGGAGCTGACGACCTCGAGGCTCCGGAGGCAGAGATCGTCTAGACTCGCTCTGAGCTCGCTCCCGTGAGGGTGGTCCAGCTCAGGGCTGGAACAGTGCTCCCGTTAGAGGTTGTGACGCTCCCGTGAGGGCGGCCAGCCCGAGGGTGGAACGAGGCTCCCGTCGGAGCGGCCAAGCTCGGGGAGGTGCAGCGCTTGCAGCCCGAGGGAGGTTCGGCGCCCATGTCGGGGCGGCCCAGTCCAAGGCTGAAGACGGTACAGTACTCACGTGAGGGTGGCTGGGACGGTGTTCTGGCGGCGGTGGCCTGAGTCCGGGGTTCAGCCGCGGGCCAGCGGCTGCGTCTGCAGGACTGGCGGGCGGCAGCTTCGACCACCCCGGGCCGTGGTGTTTGAGCCGCGGGACTGTTATAACATCGCCCGGGGGGGGTATCGCCTCAGCGCAGAGGGAGAAGAGGAGGGAAGAGACTGCAGACCTAAGACTTTTGCCTCCATCACAGTGAGGAGATGCTGGGTGGTCTCACTGTGGTGGATGTTAATATGTGTTTATTGTTGTTTTTATCGTATTATATGTATGACTGCTACAATTTCGTTCAGACTTCGGTCTGAATGACAATAAAGGCTATCTAATCTAAATCTAATCTAATCTAAAACCCTAAACACCATCTTAAAAGCTCTTCTAAAAAGGTTGCTTCCAGCACATTGGAAAAACCCTGCGTGATCACATGGAAACGTACAAGCTCCGTACAGACAGCACCTGTAATCAGGATCGAACCCGCGTCTCTGGCATGGTAAGGCAGCAACTCTGCCGCTGTGCCACCTTGCTGCCCCTATAGATTCAAGAAATTACTCCTCTCCTTTCTAAAAGTTTGTACTTTTGTTCTGAGGCTGTGCCCTCTGGTCCTAGATTCTCCCACTGGAGGAGACATCCTCTCCATATGAACGAAGCCTTTGCAAGTGCGGTGTCTGGCTGACTTCGCCGACTGACCAGTGAGCGCAACATTGGGAGGGATCTTCAACATCGTGTTGGAGCGATTCCGTGGTTTAGGATGAGGTTTATTATTGTCACGTGTACCGAGGTACAGTGAAAAGTCAGTCTTTGTCACAACTTTAATCCCTGCGCTTTGCTCCAAACATCTGCCTGTCAAAAACTCTCTCCACCTATAAACAGACCTTTGATTACAGAGTCGGCGCCGAACATTGATCACCCGTTCACACTGTCTCCATGTTATCCCACTTTCTCATCCACCCTCTATACACTAGGGGGCAATTTACAGAGGGCCAGTTAACCCACAAACCCGCACGTCTTTGGGATGTGGAAGGAAACGGAGCATCCGGAGAAAACCCACACGATCACAGGGAGAACGTACAAACCACGCAGACATCACCCAGGGTCATGATCAAACCTGGGTCGCTGGCGCTGTGAGGCAACTGTGAGGTTCTACCAGCTGCACCACTGTGCCACACACTCCAGTTAGGCCCAGTTACTCCACCACTTTGTGTTCTATGCAGAGAAAAGCTTCATTTGGCATGCTATTCAATCAAAATCAGATAATGCTGCACATAAATACAACCAAGCCCCAAACTCATGTATAATAGGTAGAGCATATGAAGAGCAATTGTATAGGATGGTAGTGGATCTTTCACTGGGACCAACACGCAAAGAGGAGGTGGTGGGGGAATTTGGAGTCACAGTGACCTTGGACTTCCCGTGGAATGAGTAAACCAAGACGGACTGATGGAACCTCTTCCTGCCAACATACATACCTCAGCATAACCTGGTGGCATTTCACACTCTCTGGAGTACATTGTGTCATTTTGGCTTGGGGTTTAGAAGTACAATTAACAAAGGATCTTATGTCTCATTTTGTTTCATTTCATGGAAACAGGCCCTTCAGCCCAACTCATCCAAGCTGACCAACATGCCCCACCTGCCCGTTTGGCCCATGTCCCTCTAAACCTTTCCTGTCCATGTACCTGCCCAAGACTCAGTCTCAGCTGGATTTGGATGGAGTCTACACATTTGACCAACCCAACCTGGAATACCTGATGTTCACACCACATTAGCTCTGACCCAAGCTATTGATATCCATGCATACATCAAGCTACGAGTCCTTAGCTTGCCAGCTTCCAACAAATTTATAAGTCATGTGGCTTCTCACTGCCAGTCTGTAACTCACTCTTTCAGCAAAGAGCTTTCAGTTTAGTTTAATTTAATTTACTTTAATTTAGTTTAGTTAATTATTATTGTCAGGTGTATTGAGGTACAGTGAAAAGCTTTTTTGTTGCGAGCTATTCAGTCAGGAAAAGGACTACACATGAATACAGTCACGTTGGTCACAGTGTACAGATATAGGATAAAGGGAATGACTTTTCGTGCAAGGTATAGTTAGATTAAAGAAAGTCCGAGGGTTTACAATGAGGTAGATAGAAGCTCAGGACCACTCACCAGTAGGTGGTAGGATGGTTCCGTTGCCTGAAAACAGCTGGGAAGAAATTGTCCCTGAATCTGGAGGTGCGCATTTTCCCATTTCTGTATCTCATGCCTGATGAGGGGAGAAGAGGGAGCCATCGGGATGAGACTGGTCCTTGATTATGCTGGTGGCCTTGCTGAGGCAGCGTGAAGAGTACAATTCACAGCTTCAATGGAAAGCAACATTCTGAGTAGAAGCAGAATAAAATGATACAAGTTCAGCCGTCATCAGAAGATCTGGAAATGATGTACCAATGTGGATGAAATGACACTAATTTAATCAGTTGGTGCAGCATCGATGGTTGGTGTGAAGTGAGTCATAATAAGAGGGTGTGTATTTAACACTGCAACAGTCAATATAAAGAAAAGCCAGCTTTGAAACCTCTTCTAAATGCTACATAAACATTGAATCATTTAAAATTACATGGTATAGCTCACTGCTCTCTATTGAGTTGTGTAAACAAACCCCACTTCATATTAATCCGTTTACACATCCATGAAGAACGCCTACCGCTCCATTCCTTGGCCACATTTAGGGAAATCTGATCACCCAACTGTGCTTCTACTCCCTGCCTTCAAACATCAAACTAAAGCAGGAGGATCCGGTACAGAGAGTTGTGAAATGTTGGTCAACGGACACAGATGACATATTACGCGACTGCTTTGAGTCAGCGGACTGCCCCATATTCACGTATTCTCACCTGAATGAGTATGCCACTCCCGTGACTGACTTCATCAGCAAGAGACTGAATGAGGGAGTATGTGCCGTCGAAGACAATCCGAGTGTTCCCCGAACCGGACACCATGGATACAGCATACAAGTCAAATTATCCCGAGCGGTACAAGAGGGCCCGCTGTGATCCCCGTAAAGTCACCCAGAATGCCAAGAGACAATGCCGGAACAAACCTAAGTCCCAATGTAATCATTCCGACATCTGCAGAATGCAGTACGGTTTGAATACTGTAACTGGCTGCAAAGTGAAGTCAGGCAGCATCGCTGGTGATAGTGCTCATTACCTTAAGCACCTTATGAACTAACTGCATTCTATGCTTGCTTTGAGCTGAAGACCAACAGGGCCATGACATCTGTCCCCTCAGATTCAAGTGTGTCTCTTCTCAGGGTCACTGTGGCAGAGGTTAGATCGGCCTTCCTGAGGGTTAACCCAGGGAAAGTGACTGGACCAGACGGAATCCCTGGCCATGTCCTTAAGAACTGTGTAGACCAGCTAGCCGGAGTGTTCATGGGTACCTTTAAAGCAGGGAGGTTCTACTGCAGTTGTACAGGGTATTGGTGAGACCACACCTGGAGTATTGCGTACAGTTTTGGTCTCCAAATCTGAGGAAGGACATTATTGCCATAGAGGGGGTACAGAGAAGGTTCACCAGACTGATTCCTGGGATGTCAGGACTTTCATATGAAGAAAGACTGGATAGACTCGGCTTGTACTCGCTAGAATTTGGGAGATTGAGGGGGGATCTTATAGAAACTTACAAAATTCTTAAGGGGTTGGACAGGCTAGATGCATGAAGATTGTTCCCGATGTTGGGGAAGTCCAGAACAAGGGGTCACAGCTTAAGGATAGAGGGGAAGGTCCTTTAAGAAAAACATTTTTCACACAGAGAGTGGTGAATCTCTGGAACTCTCTGCCACAGAAGGTAGTTGAGGCCAGTTCATTGGCTATATTTAAGAGGGAGTTAGATGTGGCCCTTGTGGCTAAAGGGATCAGGGGGTATGGAGAGAAGGCAGGTACGGGATACTGAGTTGGATGATCAGCCATGATCATATTGAATGGCGGTGCAGGCTCGAAGGGCCGAATGGCCTACTCCTGCACCTATTTTCTATGTTTCTATGTATCTATCTCTCTCTCCTTTGTTCAAGAACTGATGATTGGGGAACCAACCTGCTTCAAGAAGACCATCAGTGCTGAAGAAAAGCAAGATCTCAAGCCTTAATGACTACGGTTCAGTGGCCTTGGCTTGATGTCCACCATCATGAAGTGCTTTGAGATGGTTATGGAATTCATAAAATCCAATCCACCAAGCAACATTGACCCACTGCAGTTCACCTCCCGCCACAATAGGTCCACGGCTGATGCCATCTCCCTGGCCCTATACTCATCCCTGGAACACTTGGATAAGAGAGCCTCCAATGTCAGACTCCTATTCATCAACTATAGCTCTGCTTTCAATACCATTATCCCATCCAAGCTCATCTCCAAACTCATGGAATGTGGAGTCAGCACTCATGTCAGCAACTGGATCCTCGACTTCCTGACCAACAGGACGCAATCAGTGAAGATAGACGACAAATCATCCTCTATGATAATCCACAACACTAGGAACGTTGAATTCTCTCATTTTAAGGGACTTCTACTAACAATACCCTCCTTCCTCCACCCAAGTCGTCTAACCAGTTCCAGTTTGCCACAATGAGCCCCTCTTGATCACACCTTCCCTAGCCAACAATTGGCATATCAGGATCCACCCTGCTGAACATTAATAGCCCATTATCTGTTATTTGCACTTTATCAGTATGTATCAATGTGTGTATTTACGTATATAATGGTAGTGCAGTAGTGCCCAACTGTCTTAAGAGTGCCACCATCGTCCCTGTCCCGAAGAAACCAAACCCAGCCTGCCATAATGACTTTCGACCAGTGGCCCTAACACCCATTGTAATGAAGTGTTTTGAGCGACTAGTTATGCAGCACATCAAAAATAGTCTACCTGCCGACCTAGACCCACTGCAGTTCGCCTACAGAGCCAACCGATCCACAGAGGACGCAGTCTCAACAACACTGAACCTGGTATTGTCACATCTCGATCGGAAAAATACCTATGCCAGGATCCTCTTCATAGACTTCAGCTCTGCTTTCAATACAATCATTCCGCAGCAGCTGGTGGAGAAGTTGGAGCTATTGGGGGTTGATACTGGCACATGCAACTGGGTCCTGAACTTTCTGTCGCAACGGCAGCAGACAGTCAGGGTGGGCAGTAGGACATCAAAAACCATAGCCGTGAGCACTGCTCACCCCAAGGCTGTGTCCTAAGCCCCCTGTTGTTTAGTCTGCTGACACACGACTGTACTGCCAGACTCGATAACAACTTCATCAACAAGTTCGCTGATGACACAACAGTGGTGGGTCTCATCAGTGACAATGATGAATCGGCGTACAGGATGGAGGTGGAGCTGCTCACAGGTTGGTGCAAATCCCACAACCTCATTCTTAACATGGGAAAAACTAAGGAGATGGTGGTTGACTTCAGGAGGGCGGGAAAACAACACCATACACCGCTGCACATCGACGGAGCTGATGTGGAAAGGGTCAGCAGCATGAAGTTCCTAGGACTTCATCTGTCTGATGACCTGACGTCCACGGCCAACACCACAGCTCTGGTCAAAAGAGCCCAGCAGCGACTTCACCCTCTCCGAAGACTACGTAAAGCAGGCCTCCCCACTACACACCTACGGACTTTTTATAGGGGGACTGTCGAGAGCACATTGACCTACAGGCATCACTTCCTGGTTCGGGAGCTGCAAGGCGTACGAACGGCAGCACAAATGACAGGATTGTGAATGACCGCCAGCAGGATTATTGGTGATTCCACTCCACTTCCTGCTGGACTCTATACAGGTGAGAGATGTATCAGCACGAGCCATCTCCATCATCAAAGACCCTTACCACCCATCGCAAGACATTTTCTCCATCCTGCCATCTGGGAAGAGGTACAGGAGCATTAGTTGCAAATTCCGGAAGTGGCGGGGCTGTTCAGCTTCGGCTCCCCTGCAGTCCGTCTGTCTTGCTTTTAAATGGTTTTTGCCCCCTGCCAAGTTTTGGTTAACCCCCATACTGCAGTTGAGCCACTGTTGTGCCACTGGGGGTCGGAACGTTCCTGTTCTGTTTAGTAGAGTGTTAAATTTTTTCATGATACATGTATTTTTTTTATTTCTATTTATTTTTCATGCACACTGAATGGACACTGGTTGAGCAACGTTTTTTTGTTTCCTCTGGGTATGCGAATACTCAGGAAATGACAATAAAGATATACAATTACAATACAATACAATACAATACAATACAATACAATATGGACACACTGATCTGTTTCATAGTCAATGCCTACTATGTTCTGTTGAAGCAAAGCAAGCTGAAGCTGAAGCAAAGCAAGGTGAAGCTGAAGCAAAGCAAGGTGAAGCTGAAGCTGAAGCGAAGCAAGAATTTTATTGTCCTGTCAGAGACACATGACAATAAACTCTCTTGACTTGACTCGACTTGAGGTCATCTGTTGCTGCCCTGACTTTTCTTGGTCTTTTCTCGCCGTCTCGGATCTCATTCTCCTCCCCCCCCCCCGGCCTCTGCCCCCCCCCCCCCCCCCCGGAGGTCCAGCCACTTTTAGTCTGAAGAAGTCTCGACTGAAACATCACCTATCTATTTTCTCCAGAGATGCTGCCTGCCCGCTGAGTTACCCCAACACTGTGTCTTTCTCAGGTGGATATCCAGTTACTTTTCAGAGGTCATTACTACTCACGATATGATGCTACAAAACCTTATTTATCCAGGGAGGAAAATTGATCCGCCAACAGTCATTAATAAACAAAAAAACAAATACATGAAAAAAGAAGACACTGGAAAGGATTGAGGGTTGGGCAAAGATTTGGGGGGGGGGTTGGGGAGTCCTCAGTCATCACTGTCTACTCCTTAATGACAAGAAGGGGGAGGATTTGTACAGTTTTATAGCCACAGGGAGGAAGGATCACCTGTGGCGGGCGTACTGTCCCGCAACTTGCGTTATGAACAAATGGACAATGAGACAGATACAAGAAACTGCGGAAGCTGGAATCATGAGCAAAACACAGACTGCTGGAGTAACGCAACAGGTCAGGCAGCATTTCCTCCCTCTGTACTGTACACTGACAATGACAATTAAAATTGAATCTGAATCTGAATCTGAATCATCTGTGGAGGGAATGGTGGGAATGGACTGGTGACATTTTGGGTTGAGTACCTCAGACTCATGGTTGTTTGTTAGATTGTCATTGCTCCCACGGCCAGCAGAGGTTGCTGTGGGTGCACCAGAACCAGAACCAGAATGTGTTTTTTCTCCAGAGATGCTGCCTGACCTACTGAGTTACTCCAGCACTTTGTGTCCATCTTTAATATAAACCAGCATCCTCGTACAGAATGTATAGAAATTCCATATTCACTACGACTGAGCAATTGAATCCATTGCAGCTGGTTACAAGACAAGAGAATATTGTGATATGAAAAGGAAATAAGCTCATTCACCACAGTTAATTTCAGTCCATTTTGGAGAAATGCAGCAAAATTTGACGCAGCACAATGGCAGTCACAGGGAGAACATGCAAACTCCACGCGGAGAGCACACAAGGTCGGGATTGATTTCTGGCACTGTGAGGCAGCAACTCTATCAGCTGTGCTGCCCTTAATTAGCCACGATGCAGCATATTTAAGGAGATGAGTGGAAAATATAGATCTTATGTGTTAAGTACTTTAGGCTGTGCACGCCATACACCAGAAGAAGAAGAGAAGATGTGTTAATTCCGGAAGTGGCGGGGCTGTTAACAGCTGCGGCTCCCCTGCAGTCCGTCTGTCTTTACTTTTTTCTGTTGTTTCTTTTGTCTTGTTTTGGTTAAGTTTTAGTTTGTTGGGTTGTGTTAGAGTGGGTGAAACATGTTCTCTGTCTCTTCCTTCGGGGGAATGCGACTTTTTCGTGTCGTATCCCCCTTCTCTGCCTCCGTCTGCGCTGAGGCCTAATGGCGGAGCTGGCGACCTCCAGCCTGCGACTGACCCCGAGGCTCCGGAGGCAGAGCCAGCCAGGACTCACCAATGAGAGGCTGGCCGTCTTCAGGGAAATGAGGGGGAGGGAGATGGGACAGGGTCTCTACACCCCTCCCTCTCTGCCCCTCTCCTGCTCTACCCCCCTCCATTCCCTCTACCCTCCCTCACTATTCCGCGGAAGGAAACTGGAACACCCAAAGAAAACTCACGTGGTCACAGGGGAGAGCGCACGAACTCTGTGCAGACAGCACCCGTAGTCAGGATCGAACCTAAGTCTCTGGCATTGTACGGCAGCTGCTCTACTACTAAGGTAGACAAAAATGCTGGAGAAACTCGGTGGGTGAGGCAGCATCTATGGAGCAAAAGAAATAGGCATCATTTCAGACTCCATCTTCTTCAGATTTCCTTCGCTCCATAGATGCTGCCGCACCCGCTGAGTTTCTCCAGCATTTTTGTGTACCTTCGATTTTCCAGCATCTGCAGTTCCCTCTTAAACAGCTCTACTACTAAGGCAGTTTTTAACAAAGATCTTTGAGCAGAGCTCAGAAGGTACACAAAATTGCTGGAGAAACTCAGCGGGTGCAGCAGCATCTATGGAGTGAAGGAAATAAGCGACTTCGCCTATTTCCTTCGCTCCATAGATGCTGCTGCACCCGCTGAGTTTCTCCAGCAATTTTGTGTACCTTCGATCTTCCAGCATCTGCAGTTCCTTCTTGAACACTTAGAGCAGAGCTCTTTGGTTTTTAATAGGCAGATAGTTGGAACAAAGGCTAAAGATAAGAGGAGAAGGTGTGAGACAGGTTTGAAGCATTGTGGATTGTGAAGCCAGATGAAGAAAAGCAAAGATCCTATAGCTTGGAGAGAAGTAGCTGAGGGGGGGAGACGGATGGAAAGAGAAAATAAGTGGTAGTTCAAATGGAGCACAGGAGGGTGAGGGGAGAAGAGGGGGGGAGGGGGGAGAAAAGGGGGGGTTGTGGGGAACGGTAGTTAGAGGTTACCTAAACTTGGAAAATTCAACGTTCATATCATCGGATTATAAGCTACCCAAGCGGAATATGAGGTGCTGTTCCTCCAGTTTGCATGTGGCCTCACTCTGGCAATGGAGGCCACCCAGGGCAGATGTTATCAGAATAGTTAAAACTCAAAATTGCTTGAATCTCAATTAACTCAAAGAAATGTAAGGTATCACACACTTAATCCCCGCATTTGTTCCTCTCCCACAAAATAATTCCACTTGGTAGACACAGAATGCTGGAGTAACTCAGGGGGTGAGGCAGCATCTCTGGAGAGAAGGAATTGTAGTGACAGGTTTTTATATTGTTCAAGAGATTACTCCCTCTAGCCACAGGAGACTACATGGTTACAGGAGAGTCGTAATACGCATGTGAGCTCTCCGTGAGACCTTCAGAGCTTAACAGATAAATCTTCATAACATAGTCTGTTGATGAATAGTTTCTTTATTTTTGAAGAAAAACAATAAGGTATACGTCCGACCTTATACTCTGACTCGTACACTGTAATCTCCGTCAAACTCCAGCATATCGCTTTAAACGTTAGAAAACTCCTCGTGTCTCGGTTACACTTCACATGGTCGAAGGGTATATCTTCCCCACGTAACTCCAAAACTGAACAAAAACACTAGGCTTCTGTGCAAGAAACCCAGCATCAAATCTCACCCACATAATAATGTGGGCAGTCAAAAATATAAAGAAAAATGCCATAATTAATGACACACAAAATAAGCCAAATGGCCGCTGCAGGAATGGGTGACGTTTCAGGTCGAGACCCTACTTCTTTTCGACCCGAAACATCACCCATTCCTTCTCTCCATCGATGCTGCCTCACCCGCTGAGTTACTCCAGCATTTTGTGTCAACCTTCGATTTTATCCAGCATCTGCAATTCTTTCTTACACATAATTTCACTGAACTGGTTACATGAATATTTTACACCATACACAAAAATATTGATCAATACTTGCAATAATCACACATGCAATGGATTGCTCTGTGATCCAACTCCAGTTGTGTTGAAGGCAGCCACTTGGATCTTGTTTGTAACTTTTGTTGCCACAGTATGAATACTGCAGATCAGCCCGTCATCTTGTGCAAGTTGTTTTATACCCTGGAAACAACAAAAAACAAAATAAAAATGGTGTCAGGAGTAATTATATACTGAAGGATTTGCATCAAAATGATCCCACACCCAAACACATAGACATCCAAACATCTCACCATCCATATTGCAAAAGGATGCCAAAACCGTCATTTATATGAATGAATGAATGAATGAATGAATGAATAAATGTATTGGCCAAGTATTCCCATACAAGGAATTTGCCTTGGTGCTCCACCCCCAAGTGACAACATGACATACAGTGACAGTTAGGAATCACACATAAAACATTAAACATTAATGATTTATGAACCTATCTCCCTGCACATAACCCATATCCCTCCATTCCCTGCATATCCACATTCATATCCAAACATCTTTTAAATGCCACTAACGCATCTGCTTCAACCATCACCCCCGGCAGCAGTTTCCAGGTGTTAACATTAAAAAAAACGCATCTGTCTCCAACACCTCAGCCGCACGTTCCAATCACACAACATCCTCTGTTGAAAATATCGTACATCTCCCTTGAACTTTGCCCCTCTCACCTTGAAGCTATGCCCTCTAGTCTTTGAATTTTCCATCCTGGGAAAAAAGATCTGAATGTCCAGCCTCATAATTTTTGAGATTGAGATTATCTGTAAATGAAAATCGAAATGTGAAATAAACACCGAAAAACTCTCTGTGTTGCAAAAAAAAAAAAAACTTGCCCCGCACATCTCCTTGATTAGATTTGTCCATCCTTGCCGTGTGCAGAGTGGGCCGCTGGAGGCCCTGCAGCACCTGGAGGATCACGTGGATCAGAGGGAATGGAGGCCTCACAGAGGTCATGTGTGCAGATCAGACGTGGCCTACAGCGGCACAGAGCAACGGTGGAGACACAGACAACATCGCCAGGCCAGGCTGACCCGTGCAACACCGACCCAGTGCCACTGCCAGGGCAACGGGACTTAATGGCCAGGGTAGGACTACATTTTTGAAGAAACTCAAACTTGAAGGATGCAAGATGGTGCTGAAAATGAGATGACTCTTCAATGCTTCAATGTTATCTACTATTCTTATACTCGTGTAATTGGGTATAATTGTGCTTATTCAGAGTAAGGTTTTTACTGAAATGTATGCGAAAAAGGGATTTTCACATGCATCTCTCAAATTAAACACACAGCTTGTGGTCTACGAGGTTTCAGTGATGTCTACAGTGCAGTTCAGACACCTCGGCAAACTCCTCCAAACTCACTGGATGTTCAATGCTAGTTTCCTGGCTGCAGCCAAAATCCTAAGCATCAAAGCTCATTACAGGCAGCAGCCACATGGCGAGCACAATAGTTCAGATAGGAAAGCGTGAGGGTTATGTGCAAAACCAAAGCAAATGGGATTAGCTCAGGTGAATATCCAAATCTACACGGATAAGAACAAGGGCCAAAAAGCCTGTTTCCTTGTTTTATCAATCAATGTTTAAACTCCTCAAACAGACACTACACTGAAACAGACACAAAGTGCTGGAGTTACTCCGTGGGTCAGGCAGCATCTGTGGAGATAAAGGATGGGCGGCGTTTCGGACCAGGACCCTCTTGAAGAATTTACGAAACGTCGCCCATCCTATTCCTCCAGAGCCTTTTCAAGAGAGAGTTAGAGTTAGATTTAGCTCTTAGGGCTAAAGGATTCAAGGGATATGGGGAAAAAGCAGGAACGGGTACTGATTTTAGATCAGCCATGATCTTATTGAATGGTGGTGCTGGCTCAAAGGGCCGAATATTATTATATTTTTATATTTTTATATGTTTTCTAGAGCCGCTGCTTGAGCTGTGGAGTTGCTCCAACACTTTGTCTGTCTGTCTGTCTCTGGTGCAAACCAATATCTGCTTAGAGTCATAGAATGATACAGTGTGGAAAGGGGCCGTTCAGCCCAACTTGCCCACACCTGCCAACATGTCCTAGCTACACTAGTCCCACCTGCCAGCATTTGGTCCATATCTCTCTGAACCATGCCATTCTTTATTTCTGGACTCTGGGCTCCACAACAAGATTAACAGGAAGACAAAAAAAACCGATTCAAGCTCGTTTTCTTTGGTGAAGAAAGTCTTCAAGATTCTTGGGAATCCCTTCGCCTACAAGAAGACAACATTGAGAGTAAGCCAAGACAGACATAAAAAGCTGGAGTAACTCAGCGGGACAGGCAGCATCTCTAGAGAGAAGGAATAGCTGGCGTTTCGGGTTGAGACCCTTCTTCAGTCCCCAACAACACGGGTAGTGCTTTTGCAGAAAAGGCAACTGTGGGGCCACTGCTTCGTTTAAAATGGCGCTGCTGCGGATTAAACTCTGCGAACAGGGTCTGTTTAAAATGGCGCCCGCGGGGGGGCGGGGCCATGACGTCAGCACCTGAGCCTCGATCTTCTCATCGAGTCCACACACAAGATTAGAAGTTGTTCAGTCAGAGCTGAACACACTTCTCGGCATCTGCATACAATGGTGTCTGTCTTGCGCTTCTTGTGTGTGGTGGTGGAAAGATTGGTGAAAACAGGGCCGCGACGTGAACGCTATTTCCTTGACTTGCCTCGATGAAGGGTCGAAGCATCCTCCCTGATGGGTCGGTCTGGTCGTCAAGGGGTACGGCGTCCTCTCTCATTGGACGGACTGGTCGTCAGGGAGCGTGTTGTTCTCTCTCATTGGTCAGGCTGTGCCGTCACCGGGAGGAGCCCTCGTTCATTGGTCAGGCCCGTCGCTTAGGAGACCAGGCGTTATCTCATTGGACGGACTGGTCTTCTGGGAGTGCATCGTCTTCTCTTATTGGAAGGCTGGTCGTCAGGGAGCGCATCATCTTCTCTCATTGGACGGCTGGTCGTCACTGAGCGCGTCGTCTTCTCTCATTGGACAGACTGGTCATCAGGGAGCGCATCGTCTTCTCTCATTGGACGGACTGCAAACACGCTGCAGGTCCACGTGCTGTGGCGATGGTTTAAAATCCTCTCCCACTTTCTCATCCTCTCCCCACACACTGCAGACAACACGCCCTGTCCACCCTCTCCCCCCTCCCATCACTATCCATCTGTACGCGGCACCTCTTCTCTTACAGGTGTCAGGGGTTGTGAGGAGAAGGCAGGAGAATGGGGTTAGGAGGGAGAGATAGATCTGCCGTGATTGAATGGTGGAGTAGACTTGATGGGCCGAATGGCCTAATTCTACTCCTATCACTTATGACCTTACTAATTCCTTCATGTTAGTCAAGTCAAGTTTATTCTTCACATACACATACGAGATGTGCAGTGAAATGAAAAGTGGCAATGCCTGCGGACTTTTGTGCAAAAAGACAAACAAGCAAACAAACTATAAACACAATCACATATTCTTTTACATTTTAAATATTGTGGGCGGAAGGAAAAATGTTCAGTAAAGTTAGTCCCTGATGAGATAGGAGTTTACAGTCCAAATGGCCTCTGGGAAGAAACTCCTTCTCAACCTCTCCATTCTCACAGCATGGCAACGGAGGCGTTTGCCTGACCGTAGCAGCTGGAACAGTCCGTTGCAGGGGTGGAAGGGGTCTCCCATGATTTTATTGGCTCTGGAGTTGCACCTCCTGATGTATAGTTCCTGCAGGGGGGCAAGTGAAGTTCCCATAGTGCGTTCGTCCGAACGCACTACTCTCTGCAGAGCCTTCTTGTCCTGGGCAGAGCAATTCCCAAACCAGATGGTAATATTTCTGAACACGATGCTTTCCACAGCTGCTGAGTAGAAGCACTGGAGGATTCTCGGAGACAATCTGAATTTCCTCAATTGCCTGAGGTGGTAAAGGCGATGCCTTGCCTTACTCACGCGTTGATGAGGTGATGAAGATGATCGATGAGGGTAGACCGGTGGATGTTGTCTCCATGGATTGTAGCAAGGCTTTGATAAAGTCTCCCATGGTAGGCTTGACCAGAAGATTAAGATGCATGGGATTAACATAATGAATTGTTGCCATTTTTGTTCCACTGTCATCCCTGCTAGTGTATCTTTCCAGTCAACTTTGGCCAGCTCCTCCCTCATGGCCCCATAGTCCCCTTTATTCAACTGCAACACTGACACCTCCGATCTACCCTTCTCCCTCTCCAATTGTAGATTAAACCTGACCATGTTATTGTCACTGGCTCCTAATGGCTCATTAACCTTGAGATCCTTTATCAAATCCAGTTCATTACATAACACTAAATCCAGAATTGCCTTCTCCCTGGTAGGCTCCAATACAAGCTATTCAAAGAATCCATCACAAAGGCACTCTACAAAGTCCCTTTCTTCTGGTCCAGTACCAACCTGATTTTCCCAGTCTACCTGCATGTTGAAATCTCCCATAACAACCACAACATTACTTTTGCAACATGCCAATTTTCACTCCTGATTCAACTTGCCCTATGTCCAGGCTACTGTTTGGGGGGCTGTAGATTAGTCCCATTAGGGTCTTTTTACCCTTACAATTCCTTAGTTCTATCATTACTGACTCCACAGCTCCTGTTTCAATGTCACCCCTTGCAAAGGACTAGATTTCATTCCTCACCAACCGAAGTCTATAGAACATTGGAAAATTATCACCAATGCGACGATTTCTAGAGCTACTTCAGAAGTACCCTAGGATGCAGACCATCAGGTCCTGGGGATTTATCAGCCTTCAGTCCCATCAATCTACCCAACACCATTTCCTTCCTAATGTGGATTTCCTCCGACACCCCAGATCCTCTGGCCACTAGTACATCAGGAAGATGTGTTTGGATTTTTGGATTGTTTTTCTTGGAATGTTGGAGGTTGCGAGGAGACCTGATGGAACTATATACAATTATGAGAGGCATAGATAGGATAGACAGTCATCTCCAATCTTTTTTCCCAGGGTGGAAATGTCCAAAACTAGAGGGCATAGCTTTAAGGTGAGAGGGGCAAAGTGGAAAGGAAATGAGTGGAGCAGGGTTTTTTTCCCACACACACAGAATGGTGGGGACCTGCAACGTGCTGCCAGGGGTGGTGGTTGAGGCAGATACGATAGTGACGTTTAAGAGGCTTTTGGCTAGGCACATGGAAATGCAGGGAATGGAGGGATATGGATCACATGTCCTCTGGTTGCTGATTCCCCAACCCTGGGTAAAAAACTGTGCATTCACCCTATCAATTCACCTCGTGATTTTGTGCACCTCTATAGGGGGATTGCACGTAAGGTCACTGGGTCATAGGGCTTGACGGAGCCGCACAATCCATCTGGAGGACATCCGTAACTTCCGGTATATGTTATTAATGCAAGAAACGCGTACTTTCCTACCTGTTAAAAACCACCAAAATGTTGAATTTTTGCGCTGAAAAAAATTGTGGGAGTCTGGGTAAGTGTGAGAGACATGTACCCAACTTTAGAATTCCAAACGTGAAGCGAAATGAAGGTAAAGAGAAGCGAGAACTGAAGGGACAACAACAACTAAAGTGCTTGGTAAACATTGGCCGTGCAGATATCGGAATTGAAAATATTGGGAATTATCGCGTTTGCTCACTGCATTTCATCAAGTAAGGCACTATTTGTGTTTTTTCTTGATTCCTTTGGTATCTAAAAGTCTCAGAAGTGATAAATCTGGCTGTAAATGTTTCCTCAGATGCGTTTTCATTTGTATGTAAAAACCCACTTGAGAACCATGGTCGATTTAAAAAATTTACAGCCAGATTTATCACTTCTGAAACGTTTTAGATGGCAAAGGAATCAAGAAAGAACACAAATATTGCATTAGTTGATGAAATGCAGTGAGCAAACGGTCAATGTTCGCCAAGCACTCTGTCTGTTGTTGTCCCTTCAGCTCTCGCTTCTATCTACCGTCATTTCCCCTCACTTTTGGAATTCTGAAGTAGGATAAATGTCTCTCACGCTTATCCCGATTTCCATAATTATTCACAGGCAAAAATTGACATTTTCAGCGGGTTTTAATGGGCCCGCTACGCTGGAAACAATGGTCAGTGCCTACCTGCAGTTCATCGCGTGTACTCCAGTTGGCGTAGGGTAGCAACAGCACGGGTCATGGGTCGTGACCCGACTGCCGTGAAAACTCCCTATAAGATCAGTTCTCATCCTCCTGCGCTCTAAGGAATAAACTCCTCAACGTCTCCCTAAAAGCTCAGGCCACCTTGTCCTGGTAACATCCAAGTACAACTTATCTGCGCCTTTTCAGCTCATCCTTCCTCTCACAGGGAGACCAAAACTGCACGTAATGCTCCTTGCGAATTACGAGGGAGCTGGAATAGTGGAGAGAGGGACTGGAAGGAGAGTCCGTGTCTCTGGGGCTAAACTCGCCCAACCCCGGGTGCCTGCACATCCACCCTCCACCGCCGGGGGGCTGGCGGCTCCATGCAGTTTCCAGCGCGGCCGTGGGGGGGCGTCGTGAACAGTGGAGTCGTGGGAAGTTTGTTAGAGAGGAGGAAGGTGGAAGAGAGGGAAAGAGAGGGAGGGAGAAAGAGAGAGGTGGAGAGAGAGGGGTGGAGAGAGATGGAGAGAGAGAGAGTGAGAGAGAGGGATGGAGAGAGAGGGGTGGAGAGAGGGATGAGAGAGAGAGAGGGATGGAGAGAGAGAGAGAGAGGGAGAGAGAGAGAGAGAGAGAGGGATGGAGAGAGAGAGAGAGAGATGAAGAGAGAGGGGGGGATAGATAGAGAGATAGGGAGAGAGAGAGGGATGGAGAGAGAGGGATGGAGAGAGAGGGATGGAGAGAGAGAGAGAAAGAGAGAGGGAGGGAGAGGGGGAGGGAGAGAGAGGGAGGGAGGGAGAGGGGGATGGAGAGAGAGAGAGAGGGGGATGGAGAAAGAGAAGGGGTTGGAGAAAGAGAGAGGGATGGAGAGAGAGGGAGGGGTGGAGGGGAGAGTGGGAAGGAGAGAGGTGGAAGGGGGGTGGAGGGAACAGGAGGGAGGGGTGGGGAAGAGAGAGGGTGGTGGAAAGAGGGGGGGAAGGAGATGAGAGGGAGAGAGGGAGGGAGGAGGGAGAGAGGGGGGAGAGAGGGAGGAAGGGAGGGAGAGGGGGAAGGAGGGAGAGGAGGTGGGGAAGGGAAGAAGGGGAGATAGTGGGGGTTGGGAGAGAGAGGGAAGGAAGCAAAGATCCTATAGCAAAGCTTCGCTATAGGATCTTTGGAAGGGTGAAAGAAGGGTGAGGGGTGGGTGGGAGGTGAGGGAGAGGAAAGGGAGGGGGGAGATAGAGGGGTGGTTGGAAGAGAGAGAGGAGGAGGGAGAGTTAGTGTAGGGGAGGGGCTCCAGTGGAGTGGGGGAGAGGAGGAGAGCCCGTGTGGAGGAGCGGAGCAGAGCAGAGCCGGTCGTGTGGCCGGGCTGGGCTGGGCTGGCGATGGGCGATGGACGGGGCGCTGAGCATCGCGCTGCTGAGCCTGGCCATGTTCGGGGGGGTCGCTGCTCCTGGGGCTGATCCCGCTGCTCGTTCGGCTGCCCGAGGTGAGTGAGGCCCCGCCGCCCCCTCCCGTCCCTGCGGACCCCCCCCCCCCCCCCCCCCCAGACCCGACCCCGGGATCCCCGCCGAGACCCGACCCGGGGCCGGGACCAGGAGCAGGAGAGCGGGGAGTGAGTGGTGGAGCGATGCACAAACTCAATGCTGCACGATCTGGGCTGTGGAGGGACTGGGCGGACAACGTGTCAGGTCGGGACCCTTCTCCAGACGCAGGGAGGAGGAGGGAAGGGGTGGGGGTAGAAAGCTGCAGAAAAACACCCGGACTCCCTACAGACTGAAGAAGAGACACAAACAATGAGGAATGCAAACTGCTGGAGGAACTTAGCGGCTCAGGCAGAGTCTGTGTTGCTTCAGCACTTTTACTATGTCCTCAGTCTGACCCGCTTAGTTCCTGCAACACATTCTTTGTTCTGTTGCAAGGATGTTGTTCCTGGTTGGCTCCATCACTCCACAATCTTAACGTTGTTCCCTGTCCCGTATGGAGTAAGATTACTTCTGCCAGGGGCTGTAACAACGGGGCACGGGTCTGTCACTGCATAATATTGGGGTACAGTACCGGTGGGGACGGGTCTGTGTGTGTAACACTGGGATACAGTACCAGTGGTACCAGTGGGGATGGGTCTGTGTGTGTGTGTGTAACACTGGGATACAGTACCATTGGGGACGGGTCTGTGTGTGTAAAGTACCGGTGGGGACACTGGGGTGATGTCTAGTTTTCTTGGGGCATTGCCATCTAGGATGACCTGTCCTGTGCTCAGCTCTTCGGTGTGTGTGTGTGGTCTCAGGCTTGTTCCTGCCACTTAGATTTAGCCACAGTAGAGGTGCTGGCTGTCTAGGGCTTCTTCCCGGTAGCTCAGTCTTGATCACAAGACTGGTGGTCTTGGGGTTTGGCCCAGTGGCACGTTCTTCCTGGAACCTGCGACAGGGGGAACACATCTAGCAGAGAGACGCACCACTTGGCGTCCTTGTGTGTGTGTGTGTGTGTGTGCGTGTGTGTGTGCATGAGTGTGATGTGGTGTCGGGATTGACGCCGGGTTCGGCAGTGACCACACCGACACTCACAGATGGGTGAACTCACGTGATATATTTTACTGACAGTGGTGAGAAAGTCCAGGAACACTTGGGGATGCTGTCTCGTGCCATCAGGGCGCACGTGTGGTGGTGCTGCCCATCTTGAGCTTGTCCCGGCAGCTCAGTACCAGTTTAGTTTAGAGATACAGCGCGGAAACAGGCCCATCGGCCTTCCCAGTCCGTGCCGACCAGCGATCCCCACACACTATCTTACACACACTTGGAACAATTTACATTTATACCAAGACAATTAACGTACAAACCTGTACATCTTTAGTGTGAGGAAACCGAAGATCTGGGAGAAAACACACGTGGTCATGGGTCCATACAGACAGCACCCACAGTCGGGATTGAACCCGAGTCTCCGGCACTGCAAGTGCTGTAGCGGTGCTGGCTGTCTAGATCTTCTTCCTGGCAGCGCAGTCTGGATCACACTGAGGTGCTGGTGGTCTTGGGACTTGGTGCTCAGTCTTCCTCGAACCTGCGATAGAGGAACACAGCTAACAGTGATACGCCTCACCTTGTCCTTTTCCCACTCTTCTTCATTCAGAGAAAGCAAACTCAATGCTAGCATTTATTTCAAGAGGGTTTGCATACAAAAACAGTGATGTAATGTCGAGGCTATATAAGGTGCTGGTAAGGCCGCATTTGGAATATTGTGAGTAATTTTGGACACCTTATCTGAGGAAGGGTGACCTGGCTTTAGGGGGGGGGTTGCATGTAAGGTCAACGGGTCAAAGAGCATGACGCACGGAGCAGCTCAATCATTCTGGAGTACATGGCAGCTTTCGGCATACACTGGTAACACACGGAACGGTTTCTTACCTGTTAAAAAACCGCAAAATGGTCATTTTTTGTGCTGTAAATTGAGGAAATAGGGTTAACTGTGAGAGAAAACTGCTAAAATCACTGCCGCTCACTGACTTGCGAAAGAGCAGCGTGCCGACGGATTGAGGGCAAGTCCCAGCCCACGACGGCCCAGGGCTGGAGGGAGACTGAGTGCTCTGAACCCGAGAGCACCAAGGTGGAAGCGGTCGAAGGAGCGGATCCCTCAGGACAGCCCCCACTCTCCCCCCCCCCCCCCCCCCGTGGTCAACGCTGTCCAGCCACGGCCCGCCCTCCGCCCCGTCTCCCCCTGTGCGGCCACACTGTGACGGGCTGTGGGTCGGGCAGCGCCCACACACACGGGGCTGGATGGAGCGGGACCTCACCTCCGGGCAGCGGACACACGGGGCCATAAACCCGGCAACGTCCCTGTCAGCTGCAGCGGAGTTGGGTACAGTCTGGTCCTCCACCCACCCAGAGCCACTACACCAGCACCCAACCCACAATGGGTGATTCACCCCCCGACCCCCACACCGGGGTGGTTCACCCCCCCCCCCGACCCCCCACCACCACAATGGGGTGATTCACCCCCCCCGACCCCCACACCGGGGTGGTTTTCAACCCCCCCGACCCCCACACCGGGGTGGTTCACCCCCCCCCCGACCCCCCCCCGCCACAATGGGTGATACACCCCGACCCCCACACCGGGGTGGTTCACCCCCCCCCGACACACCCCACCGCCACAATGGGTGATACACCACCCCGACCCCACACCGGGGTGATTCACCCCCCCCCCCCGACTCCCACACGAGGGGATGGACGGCCCGGGGTCTGCGAGTGTGGAACCAGTCAGCGTGGAGTCCGAATGCAGGAACAGAAGACGGGCCCGGTGCACTGGCAGCCATAGTAAATGCCTACCTGACGTTCGCCGCTTGCACTCCAGAAGGCGTTGCTTGGCAACAGTACGGGTCACGGGTCGTGACCTCGACTGCTGTGCAACCTCCCTATGGAGAGGGTCCGGAGGAGGTTTACAAGAATGATCCAGGAATGAGTAGGTTAACCTATGATGAGCGTTTGTCGGTACTGGATCTGTACTCGCTGGAGTTTAGAAGATTGAGGGAGGACCTCATTGAAACTTACAGAATAGTGAAAGGCTTGGATAGAGTGGATGTGGGGAAGATGTTTCCACTAGTGGGAGAGTCTAGGACTAGAGATCATAGCCTCAGAATTAAAGGATGTTCTTTTGGGAAGATGAGGAGAAATTTCTTTAGTCAGGGTGATGATGAAGGCTGTGGAGGACAAGTCAGTGGATATTTTTTAAGGCAGAGATAGATAGATTCTTGATTAGTACAGGGGTCAAGGGTTATGTGGAGAAGGCATGTGTGTGTATTTATGTGTGTGTGTGTGTGTGTGTGTGTGTGCGTGCGTGTGTGTGTGTTTACAGTGCCCTACATAATGGACAAAGACCCATCATTTATTTATTTGAGCAGGATGTGTTTGTACACTTCAAAATTCATTATGCTACTACCATTAGCAGTTGTATCATCAATGAAGATAAGTGTGCCAGTAACCTCAGCAGCCATACATGGTCTGACAGAGCTCCAGAGTTCCTTTGTGGAGATGGGAGAATCTTCCAGAAGGACAACTATATCTGCAGCACTCCACCAATGTGGCCTTTATGGTGGAGTGGCCAGAAGGAAGCCAGTCCTCAGTAAAAGGCACATGACAGCCTGTTTGGAGTTTGCCAAAAGGCACCTAAAGGACTCTCAGAGCATGAGAAACAAGATTCTCTGGTCTGATGAAACCAAGATTGAACTCTTTAGCCTGAATGCCAAGCATCACGTCTGGAAGAAACCAGACACTGCTCATCACCTGACCAATACCAAACCTACGATGAAGCATGGTGGTGGCAGCTTATGCAATACGTGTGCAAATGTGATATTTCAGTTATTTCTTTTTAATTACTTTGCAAACATTATGGCGTATTGTGTGTAGATTGATGATTTAAAAATGTTTTTTTAATCCATTTTAGAATAAGGCTGTAACGTAACAAAATGTGGAAAAAGTGAATATTTTCTGAATACACTGCATATATAGTGTGTGTATATAACTGTATATGTGTCTGTGTGCATGGTGTGTATAATGTGTGCCTGTGCATGTCTGTGCGGGTATTAAGTATGCTTGTCTGCGTCTGGAGGTGTTCCACCACCTCTGTCCCTCCTGCCATGTTGGTCACAGGCTGAGTGGAGCCTTGGCAGTGGGTGTGAGAAGCTTTCCTCCGAGCCTGTGATAGCACAAAGGCTGCTTTGAGCAGAGGCTGGCTGTGGCCCAGGTCCTGCCTGAGGCTGGAATCAGTGGCAGGGCCCGGGTAGAGCCATGCTGCGTCACACACCATCTCTCTGCTGTTGCCCACCGCATGGCGTCTCTGCTGCACGTCTAGCCGCCCCAGCTACAGGCACACAGCCAGACAGCTCAAACACGGGCCCTTACGCCTGTGTCGTGTGTCTGCATGTTTGGGTGTTGTGTCTGCCTGTGTTGTGTGTATGTTTGTATGTTGTGTGTCTGCGTGTGTGGGGTGCCTGAGCATGTCTGGCACCATTAACAGTTCCACCTCGGTCTTTACATTCGCCCCTTCCCCCATCCGCCCCCCACTGTCCCTTCTCCATCCCTCGTTGCACTCTCCCTTTGCTCCCCCCCCCCCCCGACTCTCCTCTTGCCCCCCGCCCCCAGTCCACCCTTGACTTCCTCTCTCCCCCCCCGTCCCTCACTCCCACGTCCCTCCTCCCTCCATCCCGCTCTTACCCCCACCGCCTCTAACTCTCCCTTCCCTCTCCACCCTGTCCCTCGCTCTCCCCCCATCTCTCACTCTCCCCGCGTGCAGGCGAGGCTGAGGCAGGTGTCGGTGCTGGGAGCAGGGCTGCTGTGTGGGACGGCGCTGGCTGTCGTCATTCCCGAGGGCATCGAGCTGCTGATGGCGGCCCCCCCCTCAGGTAGGTGGTCTGCACTCGCCCGGGCGAGGGGGGGGGGGGGGGGGGGGGGGGGGGGAGCAGTGGTGGGTTGTGGGGACTGGGAGAGGGAGCATGGAACAGTACAGCACAGGAGAGTGGGAAAGGGCAGAGATGGGGGGGGGGAAGGATCAAGAGATAGACCAGAGGACCGAAGGGGGCAAAGGAGTGGAAGAGGAAGATCGGAGAAAGAGAGGGGAAATGGGAGAGAGGGAGGCTGAAGGAAGGAGAGAAGGGGAAGGGATTGGTGAAGGTGAGGGCAGGAAGGTGGGTGTGAGTGGGTAGGATGGGGTGGGCAATGGTGGGAGCTGGGAGTGTGATGTGGTTACGTTGCGGTGATATCTCTATGGTTACAGGCCGGCTGAGGAACCTGTCGCTTGACCCCGTCACCACGGAGTCGCCGGCGGGGGCCGAGGGCGGGGCCTGCGCTCCCTCGCACGTCTTCATCGGGATCGCCCTGGTCACCGGCTTCCTGCTCATGTTCCTCATCGATCAGATCACCGCCTGTATCACCGGGCAGGGGCAGGGACAGGGAGGTAGGCACGGCAACCGCCGACGGTCGGCTCGGTAACGACACCCCTCCGAATGAGCAGGCACAGACCAGGGGTTAACTACAGTCGATGAAATATCGCCATTGGATACATGGAGAGGAAAGGTTTGGGGGGGAATATTGGACCAAACCCCGGGCAGGTGGGACTAATGTAGATGGGGCATGTTGGTCGGCGTGGGCAAGTTGGCTGAGGGGCCTGATGCCATGCTGCATGGCTCCATTCTCCCAGTTCCATTATAATTTAATACTAATACGCAAGGGCAGTTTGAGATTAAAGAGAAGAGTTGGGGTTCTCGAAGAGCATGAAATCCCCAGGACGTGATACGATTTATCCCAGCTTAGTTAGAGAGGCAAGAGAGATTGCGGGAGCATTGACAAAGATCTTTGCATCTTCTCAAGACGTAGGTGATATCCCAGTGGACTGGAGAGTCCTCTAGCACCTAGACCGCCGGGGGACATATGCAAGGATTTTGCTTGTGGATTTCAGCTCTGCATTCAACACCATTGTGCCAGAGCTGCTACACTCCAAACTCTCCCACTTTGACTCTGCCTGAACCCCTCTGTCTGTGGATCACCAACTTCCTGACAGACAGGAAGCAGCATGTGAGGCTGGGAAAGCACATCTCGGACCCGCAAACCCTCAGCATAGGAGCACCGCAAGGCTGCGTACTCTCCCCTCTCCTCTACTCTCTCTACACCAACGACTGTACCTCCACAGTCTCCTCTGTCAAGCTTCTCAAGTTTGCGGGCTACACAACCCTGATTGGACTGATCCAGGATGGGGAGGAATCTGCCTACAGACAGGAAGTGACAAAGTGACACAGCTGGCATCTTGATGCCATCGCAACCTGGAGCTCAATGTTCTTAAGACGGTGGAAATGATTGTAGACTTTAGGAGAGCCCCCTCCCCTCCCCTCACCCCACTCACCATTAGCAACACCACAGTCACATCTGTGGAGTCTTTTAAGTTCCTTGAAACCATCATCTCCAGGGACCTTAAATGGGGGGTCCACCATCGACTCCACAGTCAAAAAGGCCCAACAGAGGATGTACTTCCTGCGGCAGCTGAGGAAACACAATTGATGGTCCAGTTTTATACGGCCATCGTAGAGTCTATCCTCACCTTCTCCATCAAGGTCTGGTTTGACTCAGCCACCAAGCACGACATCCGGAGGCTGCAGCGCATCGTTCAATCAGCTGAGAAGGTTGGTGGCTGCAACCTTCCCCCCCCAGCGACAAACTGTACACTGCAAGGGCCAGGAAGCGAGCGGGTAAGATCATCTCTGACCCCTCTCACCCTGGCCACAAACTCTTTGAATCACTTCCCTCTGGAAGGCGACTCCGGATTGTCAAAGCCGCCACAGCCAGACATAAAAACAGTTTTTTTCCCACGAGTAGTACCTCTACTCAACAACCAAAAGTCTGTTTCCTTCGCTCCATAGAAGCTGCTGCACCCGCTGAGTTTCTCTAGCATTTTTGTGTACCTTCGATCTTCCAGCATCTGCAGTTCCTTCTTGAAAACCAAAAGTCTGTAGCCTCCTTGTGCTCTGGTATTTCATTTAATTCTCCACATGTTTAAATTATGTTTTAATTTCACCTCTAGCCTTTGCCACTTACCCCACCCATCTGCCAACCCCCCCCTCCCCCCCCCCTAGTATTTAGTATTTACCTACCACTTGCCAGGCTTTCTCCCACTCCCACCTCTGGTGATGTTTGGGCCGGCACCTTATCTGACTGATTGTAGTAGGGGGAGAAAGCTGGATGAGAGGAGGGCGCAGGGCTGGGCCGAGGGGATGGTCAGGGACTGACCTCTAATGGGGGCATCTTCTGTTCCCTCCACAGAGCAGGGGAGGGGGGCACGGAGTAGGACCGGTCTGACCGCCACCCTGGGACTCGTCATCCACGCTGCAGGTAGGGAGCGGCCGGGGGGGGGGGGGGGGGGGGGAGAGGGTGGGAGGAGCTGCGGGTGGGGGGGGGAGGGGTATGGAGCTGCGGGGGGGAGGGGGGGGGGGAAGGCGAGGGGGTGGGGTGGGGTGTGCTGCTTTGATGTACATGGATCTTGTGCAGACTGTTGGCCTTGAGTCCCACAGCCAGGGCACCAACTGCGGCTCCTCCTATCCTGCGGTCATAATGTCACACCGCACAGAAATGGGGCCCTTCGGCCCAACTTGGCCTTGCTATCCAAGATGCCCCTACACTCCTCCATCTCCCACATTTGGCCCATATCCCTCTAAACCTTTCCTATCCATGGAGCTGCCCCCCTATTTTAAACACTGTTACAGTACCTGCCTCAAGTACCCCCTGTGGCAGCTTGTCCCATGCACCCACCACCCTCTGTGGGGAAAGCAGTTGCCCCTCAGGTTCATGTCTCACCTTAGACCCTTGTCCTCTGGTTCTTGATCTTTCTACTCTGGGTAAAGGTCACTGTACTCTGGCCGTTACTCTAGCTGACCCATGGATTGGTCAACCCTTGACCCCTGCCCTATGTCTGACCCATGGATTGGTCAACCCTTGACCCCTGCCCTCTTGTCTGACCCATGGATTGGTCAACCCTTGATCCCTGCCCTCTGTCTGACCCATGGATTGTTTGACCCTTGACCCCTGCCCTCTTGTCTGACTCGTGGATTGCCTGACCCCTGCCCTCCCTCTTGCAGTAGACGGGGTGGCGTTGGGAACAGCCGCCGGATCTTCCCAGATCTCCCTTCAGGTCATCGTCTTCCTGGCCGTGATCCTGCACAAGGTGGGAGCAGGGGGGGGGGTCAGAGGGTGGGATGAGGTGGTCTGTGGGGAGGGGGGAGTGTGGGGGAGGGGTGCTGAGGAATGTCTGAGGGAGGAGAAGATGGAGGTCTGAGGTGAGGGGGGGAGGGGGAGATCAGTCTTGGTGGGGGAGAGAAAGGGAGGGATGGCAACTGGGAAGGGTGGGGAAGAAGAAGGGGGGGGGGGCGATCTGACATGGTGGCTGAGAGCAATGGTCTTTGTGATCTGGGACTTTGGGGGGGGGGGGGGGAGACCTGCAGGGGGTGGTCCTAGAGAGGTGCAGACTCCACACAAAACAGCAGCCGAGGTTGGGATCAAACCCGAGTCTCTGGCGCCGTGAGTCAGCATCTCTACTGTGCCGCCCAGTAAGAGTCTTGAAGGACAACGTCTCCCGTCCATTCCCTCCGCGGACGCTGCCTGGCCAGCTGAGCCGCTGCAGCAGCTGGTTTGTGGGGAAGAGACCGGGGTAAGGGAAGGGGGGGGGGGGTGCAGAGAGTACGGGGGGCTGAGGAGATATCTTCCCCCCCCCCCCCCCCCCCCCAGAGGTATGTGTGTGTGCAAGGCGGGGTCCCTGGGGAGTGTCTGGGTGGGGGGAGAGTGAGGGGCTGGTGGGGGAGCAGGCAGGGGGTGACTCTCCGTGTCTTTGCTCCAGGCTCCCGCCTCCTTTGGTCTAGTCTCCTACCTGCTGCACATGGGGCTGGAGCGGAGGCAGATCTACCGCCACCTGCTGGCCTTCTCCCTCGCAGCACCCCTCCTCGCCCTCACCACCTTCTTCATCGTCCGCCAGGTAAGGCCTGCCCAGCTCCCATACCCTACCCCCCCCTCCCATACCCCCCTCCCCTACCTCCTCCCCCTACCTCCTCCCCTCTCCCCCTCTCCCCCCCCTACCACCTCCCCAACTCCCTCCCCTTTCCCCTCTCCCTAACACCTCCCCTCCTCCGTTCCCCTCCCCCCTCCCTCCACCCCTGCAGTTGGTGGTTTACACCGAAGATAAACACAAAATGCTTGGAGCAACTCAGCGGGTCAGGCAGCATCTCTGGAGAGAAGGAATAGGCGACGTTTCGGGTCGGGACCTTTCAGAGGCTCCCGACTCTGTCTGAACAAGGGTCTCGACCCAAAATGTCACCTATTCCTTTTCTCCACAGATGCTGTCTGACCCGCTGAGTTACTCCAGCTTTTTGTGTCCATAAGCTTTGAGATAGTTATGACAGAGGACAGATTTGGGTGTTGAGGGGAAGCGGAAGGTACTAAGTTGGAGGAGGGTAAGTTACATCGCAGGGCAGCACCTCGGGAGGGTTTAGTGTGAGCAGCTGATTCTGGGCAAACCTACATCTGGCTCGTGGGAGTGTCACGGCACTAGGATTAGCTGTGACACATTAGGTCAACATTGCCACATCTCCTCACAGTGTAGACGGTTATTTTAGTCCATTGAGCCAATGTCAGTTCACAAGTCCATAAGTCTTCTTCTTGCTTATGGCATGCACAGCCTAAAGTTGTAGGACAACTTGTTCTATTTGATCGTGCACACCAGGTTGATTGCATTCATCGAAACAGGGCGGACCACGTGAAGGTTGCAATCTCCTACCCCATTTGATAGGAGCAGAATTAGGGCATTAGGCCCATTCAATCATGGCTGATCTATCTTTCCTTCTCAACCCCATTCCCCTGACACACGTACTAATCAAGTTAATCAGTTAATCACCAGTGCCAATTACAGCAGCAATTAACCTCCTGGGGCACTGAGTACAAGGTTCAGGAAGTCACGTTGCAGCTTTATAAAACTTTGGTTAGGCTGCCTTTAGAGTATTGCGTGCAGTTCTGATCGCCCCATTACAGGAAGGATGTGGAGGCTTTGGAGGGGGTGTTGAGGTTGGCCAGAATTCTGTCTGGATTAGAGGGTCTCTCCACAAGGGGAGGTTGGATAAACTTGGATTGTTTTCTTTAGACTATCAAAGGTTGGGGGGTGGGGAGACTTGATTGAAGTATATAAAATGACGAGAGGCATCGATAGGGTAGATGGCCAGAACCTTTTTCCCAGGATGGAAATGTCAAGGAGTAGAGGGCACAGCTTTAAGGTGAGGGGGGCAGAGTTAAAGTAGATATGCAGGGCAAGTTTTTTGCACAGTGGGTGGTGGGGGAGGCAGATATAGGATAGTGGTGTTTAAGAGGCTTTTAGATAGAACCATGGATAGGAGAGTGGAGGGATGTGGATCTCAATTAGCTTCACTTGGCATCATGTTGGACACGGACATTGAATATTTGGGCCGAAGGGCCTGTCACTGTTCTGTATTCCATCACCCACACATCTTTAGGATGTGGGAGGAAGCCGGAGCAGCATGGGGATCTCGGGGAGATCGTGCGAACTCCACACAGCCAGCAACCAAGGTCGGGATCGAACCCGGGTCGCCGGCGTTGCGAGGCAGCGGCTCTGCCCGTTGCGCCACCATCGTTGAGCCTGTGTTTCTTATCTCGCCCACAGAGCAGCCTGGAGTTGCTGCAGCAGACCAAGGCCACGGGCGTCGGGCTCCTCTTCTCCGCCGGCACTTTCCTCTATGTTGCCTCCGTGCACGTCCTCCCCGAGGTCAGCGGACAGCGGCCCCACCCCGAGGTCGAGGGTCGGCTGGGCCTGGGACTCCTGGACAGCCTGACCATGGTGCTGGGCTGTACCCTCCCAGTCCTCCTCTCTCTGGGGCTGCACGATGCCCAGTGATGCTCCCCCCCCCCCCCCCCCCACCATGGACCTTACCGGGGGGGGTGGGGGGGGTTTGAGGGGAGGGGAGGCGGGTACGGGGAGGTCTGTTTGATCTGCCACAGTCCAGTCCCGCTCACAGCCTTGGAGTTTTGTTCCTGGGTGTGAAAAGCTGGGAAAACTGAAGGACGGAGGGAGCAGGGAGGCATAGCCGGAGTGGCAGTGGCTAAGATATCCACATATCCTGGGGGTTAGAGTGTACAAGGAACATCTGTGCCTTCCAACACCATTTGTGCATGAGGCGTCTCTGTGTGTCCCTCCCCTTTTCTCCCTCCTCCCCCTCCCTCTGTTCCCCTCCCCAACCCCCTTCTTTGTTTCTCCCTCCCTCTCCTGTCTCCAACAAACAGTCACTTTCTCACTTCTCATTCCTCTGCCCTCTCCTCCCCTGCCCTTTTCTCTTCATTTCCCTCATCCTCTTTCCCTCTCTCCTCTGTCTCCCTCTCCCTCTGCTCTGTCTCTGCCTCCCTCTGCTCTGTCTCACCCTCCCTCTGTCTCTCCCTCCCCCTGTCTCTGGATATGTGTGTGATATTTGTCAAGTGAACACAATGCAAAGATAAGGCCAGTACTGGTGAGACAAACAGCTGCCATGAATGGGTGTGGAGCGGCTGGGGTCAGTAATGATTGCCAGGGTGTGACTAGCTCTCCTTTCTTCCTTACCGATAATAAGCGAGTTCGGTATTCCGACTGCGCATGCCCAGGTCAAAGGTCACTATGCATAAACAGCCCTGTGAAGCAGTGGACCTTAATTTCTTCTGTTTTTTCCAGCTTTGACTCTTCTAGGTAAGAAAATATATTGCTTTCAAACTATGAAATTGTATTTATTGTCCCTTTGTTAAAAGCTAAAGGGCCTGTCCCACCAGCATGCGATTGCATGCATCTAGCGCGACCAAACGGAAGCGGAGTTCGCACTGAGTTCGCGCAAAGTCCGCGCGTGATGTAATTTACGTCATACTCACCAATCAGCTGGGCAGGAGGCTGGCCGACTGAATTTGGACGTCGCGAGATGGGGGATGGGGATGGGGACGGCACAGCAGCAACTCAACAGACCCGGGCCCGACACCGACCATGGACAAGCACGATCTCGCTCACTCACCAAAGCACAATAAAGCAGTAAAAACAACAAAATAATGTTAGCTTTTAACAAAGGAACAATAAATACAACTATTTCATAGTTTGAAAGCAGCAATTTTCTTACCTTGAAGAATCAAAGCTGGAAAAAACGAAGGTCCACTGCTTCACTACTCCACTGCTTTACAGGGCTGTTTATGCATAGTGACCTTTGACCTGGGCATGTGCAGTCGGAATATCGAACTCGCTTATTGTTTCCAGACGTGGCTGTTGGTAGGAGACACATTTACTTGTTCAGTTGAAGTTACTGGGGCAGCCGACATTATCACTGACTGTCAGACCGTGGGGGAGAGACGGTGTGTTCTGCTTTGTTCCAGCTGTGGTGGCCACAGAGTCGTACAGTTCTGCCCCCAACTCGCCATGCTAATGAGGGCTTACTGGGGTCACGAGGGGGTTACTGGGGTCACGAGGGGGTTACTGGGGTCACGAGGGGGTTACTGGGGTCACGAGGGTATTACTGGGGTCTCAAGGGGGTTACTGTGGCAATGAGGGGGTTACTGATGCATTCTGTTTGCTGAAGGCTCCATGTACCAAGATGCCCAGATCCTCTCTCCCTCTGTCTGTGCGGTCTGCGTTTCATGAGGCTGACCTCCTGGAAGATTATTCACCCTGTTGATCTCTATGTTCCCCTCCTCCCCTGGCGCCTGTCTATCCTGAGACCACTGATCCCAGGTTCATCTTGGGCTCCGTGTTGGCTGAGCTGTGAACGGCCCAGCAGTCTGCGAGAGTAGTGCGGTTGTCCCCCTTGTACACTTGCCCCACTTGGCCATGGACCTTCCATCTCTGATCCCGGGCCCTGTATCTCCAGTTGTCAAGGCTTTGGGGTAAGTCAGTGTACAATTGCCACTCTAGTTTAAAAGAGTTTGCCTAGAGGCCCCTCCCACTCCCCGGGGGTTGTCTTCACTTCTTCTTCTTTCGTGTGGCGTGCACAGCTTAAAGTTTTTGGACAACTTGTTCTATTTGATCTTCCGTTTGTGCACGTCGAGTTGATTGCATTAGTCGAAACAGGGCGGACCAACGTGAAAGTTGCAATCTTCCACCCTGTTGTCTTCACTGGGAGGGAGAAGTGATGGAATGGGTGTAGGTGGGAGATGCAGTCATCTGCCATTGTTCCTGTTGCTCTTTGTGGAGATTATTCCTACAGGATGTTGTTGCTTCCAGAATTAATATCTCAATCTCATCGACAGAAGGTACAAGCCTTAGCACATTTACTGTATTATGCCCACCTCACAATCTAATGAAGATTGAGGCTACTGTATATTAACTTTAGTTTCAAGTCTATCTAAAGAAAGCATAATGATTTATTTTCGACATAGACTGCCTTTTTGTGATGGATGCATACCTGCATCTTTTTTTAAAACCTAGATTGATGTAGAGCAGCCCAGAGTGCGGCATGAACTGTTATATGCATACTGACGCTGTGTTGTCTCATAAACAGCACTGTACATAGAGGATAAGTGGGTTGAGCTGTGTGTCAACTTCCTCATGTAAATAAAATTATTTGACTCGGATGTTATCTGATTGATCGATTGAAATGTACAGCATGGAAACAGGCCCTTTGGTTCACCGAGTCTGCACTGACAATCGACCACCCATTCACACTAGTTTTATTTTGTCCCATTTTTTCCATCCACTCCCTACACATCACGAGCAATTTTCAGAGCGCAATCAACCTACAGACCCGCACATCTTCAAGACGTGGAAGGAAACCGGAGCACCTGGAGGAAACCCACACAGTCACAGGGAGAAAGCGCAAACTCCAGGCAAACAGCACCCGTGTCCTCATTCTTGATTTCCCTACCCCAGGTAAAAGACTCTGTGCATTCATGTACAAAGCAGGTCTTTATCTTTTTTTAATATTCTGAATATATTTCATAATCTTTTAATTTAAATATTTTTACAGACACTGCCCCATGGGTCATTATAACGAGAGATTGTTGTAATACTAGATAATCATACCGTCAGAGTACGTCAAAGTATGTAGTGTACAATCATAGTAGATTGGTGTTGAGGCAGGGTTGTAGTTAGAGTTGTGCAGGATGGTTCAAGAGTCCGGTGGTTGTTGGGAAGCTCTTCTTGAACCTGGAGATTACGGAGTTCTTGGGCTCCTATATCTTCTTCCTGATGGTAACAGCGAGATGAGAGTGTGGCCAGGGTGGTGTGGGTGTTTGATGATATCAGCTGCCTTTGTGAGGTAGCACCTCCTGCAG
Source organism: Leucoraja erinaceus (assembly GCF_028641065.1). NCBI lineage: Eukaryota > Metazoa > Chordata > Chondrichthyes > Rajiformes > Rajidae > Leucoraja > Leucoraja erinaceus. The sequence continues at coordinate 90,263,533 of NC_073381.1, forward strand.
ATCCCTTCGAAGGTGGGGATGTCAGCAGGCGTGATGGATCAGGCAGTATCTAGCCACTCTATAATCTCCTTTGTTCCACGGCATTCGAATTGCCGAACCAGTCAGTATGTTCTCTACTGTACACCTGAAAAAGCTCTATTAACAGAGTATTCAGTGACATGCTGAAACTCACACTTGGAGGATGTAGTAATGTTGATGAATTCTCTCTGCGATTGCAGCAATGTGCTGGGAATTGCATGAAAGAGCGCCTTGTGTTATGACCAATTCAGGCAGAAGATGAGTACTGTCTTGGCTCTAAGTGGGTAAAACTGTAACAAAGGAAAGCTGATCTACATGTAAAGGAATCTCTCTTTAGGTATCACATTTAGGTCAAATGGACTCCAATGTCCTTATTAATACCAGAACAAAACAATGCTTTGAGCCACAGACACTTCCGTCTCCACTTCGGGTCAGTGCAGTGGATATTGGTACTGTCGTTGGAAATCTGAACCTCCCAAGGAGTCAGCCCCAGACAGAGACCCCTGGAAATATATTCGGGGGCAACCAACGCCCAGAATTTTTAGGCAGATTATAAATCAGAGGCCGAGACAACACTTCTCTTTGGAACAGGTGCAAAAGCAGCAAATATTGATCAGTTCCACCACACCAAAACCCTGGTTGATCAAAAATATGCCACTTACAGGAAATTAATATGAAGCAAAAACAGTAATATCCCACGTTTTTCAAAAAAACATCAAGCACATCATCTGGGAGGGGTAAGGAGAACAATGCATCTCTAAACATGAAGGAAACTAGCATTATTTCAAGAGAGCATGTAAGTGTAGAGGCTGATATCTGGAGCAAAACACAAAGTGCTGGAGGCACTCTGAGCATCAGGCTTTATTTGTGGAGTGAATGGACAGGTGACGTTTTGGGTCGGGACCCTTCTTCAGACTGATGGAGTAGTTAAGAGAATGCTGGAAAGGAGAGGGGGCTTGGACAAAGACTGGCAAGTGATAAGTGGATGCAGGTGAGGAAGGTGGTGATTGGCAAATGGGTGGTAAGTGACAACGGCTAGAGGTGAAATAGAGACTAAAAGATGTCAAGGAGAGAAGGATCCGCATGGTAGGCTGATCTGGGAGGTTAGAGCGCATGGGATCCAAGGAGGCCGGTACTAACAGTTCATGTCATTAGTTGAGGCCGGTATTAACAGTTTATAAGTCATAGGAGCATAAGTTGGCCATTCAGCCTATCGTGTTAACTCCACAATTCAATTATGGCTGATCTATCTTTCCCTCTCAAACCCTTTCTCCTGCTTTCTCCCTATAATCTTTGACTCCCTTACTAATCACGAATCTGCCAATCTCCGCTTTAAAAATACCCAATGACTTGGCTTCCACTGCCGTCTGGCAATAGATTCCCCACCCTCTGATTAAATAAAATTCTCCTCATCTCCCTTCTAAAGGTATGGCCTTTTATTCTGAGACTGTGCCCTCTGGTTTTAGATTCTCCCACTAGTGGAAACATTGGTAACAGCATTCAAAAGATATCTGGACAGGTAGATGGATAGGAAAGGTTTAGCATTAATATGCACTAAATGCAGGCAAATGGGACTAGCTTAGAAGGGGCATCTTGGTTGGCATGGACGAGATGGGCTGAAGGGCCAGTCTCCGTTCCATGTGCCTCCATGTTTGCCCAAATGGCAAGAAAACTGACAGCACTGAACTCTCTTAGGCCAACATGCCCAAAGCACATACATTAATCACAGAAATCACAAGATGAGCAAGCAGACAAAGGAAGGTCCATGGATGTGCTCAAACCCTCCTTGTAGAAAAGCAGCACTTCCTACAGAGGGTAGTGGGTGTATGGAGTCACCAAAGGAGGTAGTTGAGGTAGTTACTATAACCATCTGGTGGAACTGTAGGAAGGAACTGTAGGAAGGCAGATGCTGGTTTACATGGAAGTGACACAAAATGCTGGAGTAGCTCACCGGGTCAGGCAGCATCATTGGAGAGAAGGAATGGGTGACGATTTGGGTCGAGATCCTTCTTCAGACAGTGAAGAGGGGAATGAGAGGAGAGGGAAACAAGATATGGAAAGGGACAAGGAACATGTAAGGTGTGAAAAGGACAGATCAAAGTAGACGATGATCAAGGAAATTTACAATGGTTCATTGTTGGATGAGGGGAAGCTGACAACGAGGCAAACAGTTAAATTAGTCCAGAGTACAGTGAAACCAGTAGGAGAACTAGAGTGGGGGAGGGATGGAGAGGGCTGGTGGCACCAGTATAGATGGGGTATATTGGTCGGAATGGGCAGGACTGGAAACCTCCGAAGCACAACTGCTTCAAGTAGAGCTGTGTTTGGGATGGTGTTGAGAACGGGTGAGTGTGTGCAGGAGGCCTGTGTTAACATCGGAAGGAGTCCAGCACATCACAATCTACTCCTCCAAACAGTCAGCCCTCTGAGCTCCCTGTGGAAGGGGCCTGTGTTTTGCTCATCAATCAACTGACACAAAGTCAAAGTGGAAGCAAGTCACCCTCGAACACACCAAACTGTCCCAGCAGCACATCAAAGGACCACATCCCATCCTGTGTCACAAAGACACTGAGAACTTCTGTAATAGTTCATAGGTTCTTGGAGCAGAATAAAGCCATTCGGCCCATCAAGTCTACTCCGTCATTCAATCATGGCTGATCTATCTCTCCCTCGCAACTCCATTCTCCTGCCTTCTCCCCTGACACCCTCACTAATCAAGAATCTGAGCTAGTTTGAGTGATCGAATAACTCAGATAGGACCATCGAGCAAACACAAGTCTATAAACAAGAAGATTTTGTTCAAGAATATTTTATTAAAATGATTTATTCAAACAATAATTCATGGCAAACAAAATGACAAACAATATTATAAGATATACAGAGGCACCCGTCCTTGATAAAAATAAAATTGCTTTCAGGGAAGCCTCACTATATAAAAATACTACATGACTTATTTAAATATGTCTATTTACATTGACATGGAAATAAAGAGCCAGTGTTAAGAATGGAGGGCTACATTACCAAGGATGGAAGAGGTCAAACACTTGCACAGTTTTATGGATCTGGCAACTGACAAAAAAAGGCCACCAGTTTGGTCTAGATGGGATTCCAGTTAGCGATCTACTAGACACCAGTAATAGAACTAACATGATTTATTGTACAACATAACATGAAGAAAACGCGACTGAAGTCCCCGTGGTCTGCAAGTGGCAAGTCAGGTCTACAAGTTCTCTGTAGCATACCGTATATAAAACACATGATCTTACATTCAGAACACGATTAGGTTCAAATTCTAATCTGTTTTAGTAAACTGCATCTGACTTAGCGTGACAAAGTGCCACCTTGAAAAAACTAAAAAAAGATTGTTAAATTAGCCATCCCACATGACTAAGTATTCCAATATTTCCACTTGTCACAAAAGCACCGACACCTTTGAAAGTGTTTGACTGAAATTCTTAAAACTGAAGTGCAATATCATCGAGGCAAATGCAGCAGCTATTGGCATGCTACAAGGACTCACAAATATGTCGCAAGTAACAGTTCACAAGGAGACACTGGGGAGTAGAGATGCAGGGATTTGAAGCAACAAGCAATGTATTGTAGGAACACAGCTGGTCGAGCAGCATCTCCGGGTGGAAACGGATGGGTGACGTCTCGGGACCAGTGCATGGTTTTGAGCCAAATCCGTGACCGTTCTGAAGAAGGGTGTTGACCTGAAACATCGCCTATCAATTCTTCAGAGATGCTGCCTGACCTGCTGAGTTACCCCAGCACATTGTGGAGTCACATGCGCGTCTGCCTGGGCCAGAGACGCACAAGTGTTGTGAAAACTCTTCACCTGCAAGTCTCAGGAAGTGTGTTGATAAGCAGCAGGAATAGCCGCACACACCAGTAACAGTGCCCACAGTGTCCCCACAGTGAGGTGCTGTGTCATCCATCGCCAGCAACGAACTGTCAACAGACAAGCTTGCACATAGGAACAGAATTCTTCGCTCTGTTACCAAGCCACTCAGGTGCTCCATTGCTTTTACTAGTGCCAGGGGAACACGTACTTGGCTGTGGATTTTCCTACAAACGACATGCTAGATCACAGCTCCGGTAAGTCATGGTCAGTTGAGCTCAGAGAACAGCAGTGCCACAGAACAGCTATTTGACTATATGCAAAAACTATACACTGATTGATTAATATTCACAAGATTATCAACGTCACACAACACATCCAGCAAAACAACATGCAACACAGGAAGTCCATACAATCCAACCCTCCACCTAACATCACCGCACACAAAACTGCTGTGAGACAAAATAAAAGCTATACAGGTGTGTTTTCAGGTAGTTGGTCAGCTTCCAAGCCCTTGGCTGATGTCACGAAGAGGTAATGGCGAAAGAGAGGAAGTCGATAAAGCAGAGAAGAACCCCAGCTTGGTTTCACTGCCACAGGAGTGTGGCTTGTGGCTGCACCATGGATGGTTTTGTGGTCTCACAGCCTGGCAAGTTGGCGATCTGAGCCACGTTAGGACGAGGTACTGAGCTGAAACTAGGTGTGTGCCTACAGGAAGAACGGTGAGGCCATCAGCAACAATTGCCACAGTCACTGTAAAGTTCCCATCAGTAATCCGGAGATCTGTTTTCCAGGGTGATCTGGTTGACCTCTCTGCGTGGTGGTGCTACTGTTGGTAATTGATTTATATGATACAGTGGGAGCTCCCATCCTTGACGTGTAGACTTGTCACGAATGCCACAAATACTGGGATAAATACCCTGGCAGGCAAAAACTTGCAGACCCTACAAAGTTGCTGTTTAACTAATTCAAATTAAAGCAAAGAATAAAAGAGTGAAGCCAGTTGAAAACTGGTTACCTATTCCTGCGAGTATTTGTTTTATCTTAATGGATTTACCTTTGTTCTTAACTTTGGCGCAGCCCATCCACCCATTGTACCGAGTGGGTACTTTAGTTTCACAGCCATACAAACATGGCCTACATTTAAGAATCTAACAGCATTTTTGTGTGTCAGGCATACCCTCCAGCATCCTTCTTCCACAGTACACAAAGGGACAAATTCTGAAGACGTTACATTGCAAAAGTCAGAAAAACAAAGGTTTTTTTAAATGCCAGAGACCCAACACTATTTTGTGTCTTACACTAGGTGTATTTTTAAAGGTAGAGGCCGGTACATCCTTGATCGATGAGGGTGTCAAAGGTTCCAGGGAGAAGGCAGGAGGATTGTGTTGAGAGGGAAACGGCCGAGCGTTCTTGGTGCTTGGTGGGTCATTGGTCCACAGGCAGCCGTGATGATGCTGAACAGTCTGATAATCATGGCTGAGCAGCAGGGTGCATCCACTCATGGCTACAGCAGAGGACACTGTGTTTATGCTGGACCTCAGCCTTCTGTCTGTGGAGGCCAAGGCATTGGGTATTTCTCACAGTGTTGCGAGTCTGTGGAATTCTCTGCCTCAGAGGGCGGTGGAGGCCGGTTCTCTGGATACTTTCAAGAGAGAGCTAGATAGGGCTCTTAAAGATAGCGGAGTCAGGGGATATGGAGAGAAGTCAGGAACGGGGTACTGATTGTGGATGATCAGCCATGATCACATTGAATGGCGGTGCTGGCTCGAAGGGCTGAATGGCTATTGTCTATTGTCCATTGAGATTAACAGGTTCTTGATGAGTAAGGGCATCAAGTAAAAGGGAAGTTGAGAGAATGGGGTTGAGAGGGAAAGATAGATTAGCCATGATTGAATGGCGGAGGAGACAATGGGCTGAATGGCCTAATTCAGCTCCTACAATTTATGAACTTATACAAGTGTGCTGGATCTCTGAAATTCTCTGTCACACGAGGCTGTGGAAGCCAAGTTGCTAAATACGATTCAAAGGGACAGGAGAGATTTCCACACATCAAGTCATTAAAGGATGTGGAGAGATGGCAGGAATATGACCTAGGCCATGATGAGCTGACCCGTGTGAGGCAGTGGCAGGTGACCAACTCGTGGTCCTGGTTTCCAATGTTTCTAGGAGCCACATCTCAATGAACGCAAGTATCAAGGACGGGCTTCATCACCTTCTGTGTGCCAACACAGCCATTAGTTGACAGTGCGTTTGATGACCAAGATGTCAAATCCAACAGAGAGCTCATCATCTCCCCGACAGCAGTAATCCCTGCCCTCCTTTGTGCCTGCAACAGGACTATCTGTACAAGTCACTTCATAGCACCAACACCACCTCAGCAAATTCATCCACTTGCCCGATAGGTTAAGCAAATGAATGTCATCCTCCTCCACCAGCCAAACCCCTCCACCGTCGATGTCACAATTATACTCAGTGACTTCTGTTGGGCTCAGTCCACATAACTTGCATGCCTGAAACCAGACCCTCGAAACAGACACTGTAACCCAATCTTCATTGTAGTGTTTAGTTTCGAGCTACAGGGGAGACACAGGCCCTTCGGCCCACCGGGTCCACACTGACCAGCGATCCTCGCACACTAACACTATCCTACGCACACTAGGGACAATTTACAACTATACCAAGCCAATTAACCTACAAACATGGATTTTTTTGGAGGGTGGAAGGAAGCCGGTGATCCCAGAGAAAACGCACGCAGGTCACGGGGAGAACGTACAAACTCCGTACAGACAGCACTTGTGGTCAGGATCGAACCCGGGTCTCTGGCGCTGTAAGGCAGCTACTCTACTACTGCGCCACCATGCTGCCACAGTGTGTGTGTTTGTGTGTGTGTGTGTGTGTGTGTGCACATGTGTGTGTGCGCATGTATATGTCTAAGTTCGTATATGCACACAAGCTTGTGGGAGATGTGGCAGAGAGGCAATCAAGAGAGGCAGTAGTGTGTAGATTTTCCAAAGATGTTAATGGCAAAGACTGGAGCTCATTGCTTTAAGGTCGGAGGGGTAAGGTTTAAAGGAGATGTTTGGGCAATGTTTTTTTTACACAGAGAGTGTTGAAGGGCCTGGCACACACTGCCAGGGATGGTGGTGAGGGTGGGGTGGTGGTGTTCAAGAGAAATTTGAGGATATGGATTATATGCAGACAGATATGGGTTGATCTTAACATCATTCCTCGGAGTACATATCTCGGAGGATTTGTCCTGGTCCCTCAACACCTCCAAGCTGATCAAAAAGGCACAGCAGCGCCTTTACTTCCTGAGGAGGCTCAAGAAAGCCCACCTGTCCCCCCGGATCCTGACCAACTTTTACCGTTGTACCATAGAGAGTATCCTGACCACCTGCTTCATGGTATGGTACAGCAGCTGCACTGCTGCGGACAGGAAGGCACTACAACGGGTGGTGAAAACCGCGCAGCACATGATCGGTGCCCCGCTCCCTGCCATGGATGCCCTCCACCGAAAACGGTGGCTGAGACGGGCTGGGAAGATCATCAAAGACCCCTCACACCCCAACCATGGACTGTTTGCCCTCCTCCCATCAGGGAGGCGGTACAGGAGCCTCAGGTCACGTACTAGTAGGATGAGGAACACCTTCTACAATAACACAATCACATTGCTGAACTCGGAGTCCTGCCGATAGATTTCTCCCGGCCCTCCGTCCCCACTGTTTAATTATTCTGTATTTTTTGATTATTCTGTATCTTCTCTCTTTCTATTTATTTCATTTCTTTATGCACAACTACTACGGACTGACGCAAAACTGCATTTCGTTGTACTCATACTTGTATTTGTGCGATGACATTAAAGTTGAATTCAATTGAATGTTCAGCACAGACATTGTGGGAGTAAGGGCCTGTTTCTGTGCTGTACTGTTCTATGTTCAGCACAGGTGTGGGGATGGGGACAGGGGAAAACACAAGAATAGAGGAGGGTCTGTGCCAGGATGTACATCACCGTGGAAAAATTCAGTTCTTCCACGATCAGACTCAGACGCTTCTTTACAATAGGTGCAGGAGTAGGCAACTCAGCCTTCGAGCCAGCACCGCCATTCAATGTGATCATGGCTGATCATCCCTAATCAGTACCCCGTTCCTGCCTTCTCCCCTAATCCCCTGACTCCGCTATCTTTAAGAGCTCTATCAAGCTCTCTCTTGAAAGCATCCAGAGAACCTGCCTCCACCGCCCTTTGAGGCAGAGAATTCCACAGACTCACAACTCTCTGTGAGAAAAGTGTTTCCTCATCTCCGTTCTAAATGCCTTACCCCTTATTCTTAAACTGTGGCCTCTGGTTCTGGACTCCCCCAACACCGAGAACATGTTTCCTGCCTCTAGTGTGTCCAAACCCTTAATAATCTTATATGTTTCAATAAGATCTCCTCTCATCCTTCTAAACTCCAGAGTATAAAAGCCCAGCCGCTTCATTCTCTCAGCATATGACAGTTCCGCCATCCCGGGAATTAACCTTGTAAACCTACGCTGCACTCCCTCAATAGCAAGAATGTCCTTCCTAAAATTAGGGGACCAAAACTGCACACAATACTCCAGGTGTGGTCTCACTAGGGCTCTGTAGAACTGCACAAGGACCTCTTTGCTCCTATACTCAACTCCTCTTGTTATGAAGGCCAACATGTCATTCGTTTTCTTCACTGCCTGCTGTACCTGCATGCTTACCTTCCCTGATGCACACACACCACGGCCAGTGACCAACCTTTGCACAAGGGAAGTTCACACAAGCATTGGGTAAGTGGGGCGGTGGCGGGTGGGGGGTATGGGGGGGATGGGTGTAATGGCAAAATGGAAGTTTCCCAGAGAGAAGAAGATGGCTTTCAGCATTCACTCTGTCCAGAGCACATCCTTTGATAGGAGACTATCTCAGGAGGTCCACCACTACATCAATATGGGTTAAATAATATGATAATGAATAGCTCAAAGCTCACAGCTTTCACATTATCCTACCTGATAAGCACACCGGACTTATTCTGTGGACACGGTACCCAATCATTCTCAAGTAAAAAACATCTAACAAGCACATTCCTCAAATGACAAAGGGACCGATGTTCTCGCTAGCATCACAACACTCATGTATAAACGTGGTTACGAAAATGCTTCAGGGATTCTTACTTAACTATCATCTTGCAACACCCCGGGATTCATGGTACGCATCTTGCAGCGGATCCCCGGGGTATGAGTAATTCGTGAGAAAGTTGATTTCCCCCAAGGACCACCATGAACCAAAGCATGCGTGGGTGGGCAAATGCCTGGTCTAAATGTAAGAAAACTATTCTTCCCAATCCACGAATCAAACGTTCCTCAACATTAGTGTGTAATAGTTTTCACCAAGCTCGCCCAGAGCTCAGCTTCCATCGCCATCTGGTCAAAGGAGCGGCTGTTGATGTGCTCCCTCACTCGCTCCCGCATCTGGAAGGCTGCCCTGGCAGCCTGACGAGACTCTTCAATGATGGTTTCCTTCACCTTCAGAATCTCCTGGCTTCTCCTGTCTTTCCTCTCGATGGTTGCTTTCATCGCCTGCCGGTACTCTTCTTCCTCTTCCTCCACTTTCTTTTTGATCTGCTGGTGGATTCTCTCCTTTTCTGATCTGCTCCGCTGTGTCTGCAGGACTTTGCTCTGCACCCGCTTCAGCAGAGTCTTCTGGGCCTGCTCAATCTTCAGGTCGGAGATTTCGGCCAACGCTTCCTTGCGCTCTTTCTGCTCCTGCTCTAGTTTATCGGCCTTTAGTTTGGCTTGGAGGATTTGGTTCTCTTCCCGAATGACCTTTTCCTTCAGTGATCTCTTCCTTTCTTCCACCAGCTGCCTGTGGTTTTCCTTGAATGTTAGAAGCTTCCTCTCCAGTGACATCCTGACCATGAGCTCCTCAGTTTTGGTCAGGGTGTCGATCTCGTTCTTCAGGATGGTGTGTCTCAGCTTCTCGTGCTCATTCTCCGTCTTGATCCTGTTCTGGTTGCTCATTTCTTTCAGCAGCCGTTTCTGGGCAGCATTTGACAGCTTAGCCTGCGACACCTGTACTTCTTGCTCCTTGGTGTCCTGCTTGACAGCTTCGCTTTGTTTCTGCAATTGCTTCTGCTGAGATTTACGGATCTCCGCTTCACATTTGGCCTGATCTAGTTTTTCCTTCTTCTTCAATTTCTGATTCTCAGCTAACATTCTCCACTTGTTCTCTTTCCAAATCACATCCTGTTCCCGTAGTTCAGCCATCTGCTTTACGTCGTGCTGTATCTTGGAATGTCGAGTTTCTTGCTCTTTTTTCCACCTGTGAATACATGGGAACCGTTTTACTAAAAGACTCTTTCTGCACTCATTTTAGTTTGGTTTAGAGATATAGCATGGACACAATCAGAGGGATCTAGGAGTACAGGTCATGGTTCCTAGAAGGTTGAGTCGCAGGTAGATAAGGTGGTCAAAAAGGCTCTGAACTTTGGCCTTCATCAGTCAGAGTATTGAGTAGACGTTGGGAGGTCATGTTGCAGTTGTATAAGACGTTGGTGAACCCGCATTTAGAATATTGTGTTCAGTTCTGAGCACCGTGTTCTAGGAAAGATATTGTCAAGCTTAGGGTTCAGAAAAGATTTACAAGGATGTTGCCAGGACTAGAGGGTGTGAGCTATAGGGAGAGGTTGAGTGGACTGGGTCTCTTTTCCATGGAGCGCAGGAAGATAAGGGGAGGTCTTATAGAGGTGTACAAAATCATGAGAGGAATAGTTTGGGTAGATGCGCAGAGTCTTTTGCCCAGAGTAGGGGAATCGACCAGAGGACATAGGTTCAAGGTGAAGGGGAAAAGATTGAATAGGAATCTGAGGGATAACTAAGTAGGAAGCAAAGTAGGAATGGAAGTGGCCAATTGATAGGCAGCAACAGTAAAATAATGAATAGATAACATGTAGGAAGGAACTGCAGATGCTGGTTTACACTGCAGATAGACACAAGAAGCTGGTAACTCATGCGGGACAGGCAGTATCTCTGGAGAGAAGGAATGGGTGAAGAAGGGTCTCGACCCGCAACATCACCCATTCCTTCTCTCCAGAGATGTTTACTCCAGCTTTTTATGTCTATCTTTTGCTTTAAACTAAACAAAGACTCGCTGTTTCATGTGGTCTTTCTGTGTGATTGTGACTATTTAAAACAATGAAAAGTCTTGGCTTAATGCTTCATGCGGAAGAAGTATTTTATTGACTTACAACACTCGCTCTGTACAATACAAGTTTCACCTTACAACATGAGGCTCACTCTCAAGCACTATTTTACCCATTCAATCACTAAATTCCAATCATACCATCAGCAAACTATGAATGCATTGATTGTTTGATTACTGCATTCGAAGCACAAAAAAGTGACATATTTACCAACCTCGAGTAAGCAACATAGATCCTGAGTTACATTTTAACTATCATTCCCTTTCAACTACTTGCTTCAGGCAGTCAACTATATCTACAAACAAGGAACTGGAGAAAAAAACAGTGTTGAATAACTCGGTGGATGTTTAGATTTTAGACTTTAGAGATTCAGCATGGAAACAAGCTCTTCGGCCCGCTGAGTCAGTGCTGACCAGCGAGCCCCGGACACTAGCACTATCCTACACACTAGGGACAATTTATAATTTTTCCCGAAGCCATTAACCTACACACTTGCACGTCTTTGGTGCGTGGGACAAAACGGGAGCACCCGGAGAAAGCCCACACGGTCACAGGGAGAACGTACAAACTCCATACAGGCAGCAACCGTGGTCAGGATCGAACCCATGTCTCTGGCGCTGTAAGGCAGCAACTCTAGCGCTGTGCCGCCCTCTGCCCTTCTCTGGAGAATATGGACAGGTGATGTTTTGGGTTGCGACCCTACTTCAGGCTCTAGGCCCCTCAACATAGGAGTAATATTTCTTAAAATTGTAGTATGCGGCCCTTCGGTCCATCAAATCTGTGCTGGTACACAGAGTGATCCAACCCCCACTGATTTCTCCTGGAACAAATTATCTCTGTATTCCCAGGAATTCTCTCCAGATTTCCCCACTCAATACACTCCAGGGCATTTCACGCCACCACCTTGAAATACTTTGCGATGTGGGAGGAAACTGGAGTATCTGGGGGAAGCCCAAGTAGCCATGAGGGAAGGAGCAAACTCCACATGGAGATCGCTGGAGGATGGGATGGAAGCTGTGAGGAAGCAGCTCTTCCAGCTGTGCCGATGTGCTGCTCATCCAGCCTGCTTGAGAAATAGCTTTTAAATGGGCACTGTAACCTAACCTATTTTAACTCATCAATACTGAGTCATCTATACTTTTTCTCCAGAGATGCTGTCTGACTCGCTGAGTTACACCAGCTTTTTGTGTCTATCTTCTGTTTAAACCAGCATCTGCAGTTCCTTCCAGTGCATGTTTTCTGTGGTGAGTTAATTGTAGTAGAGTAAAGTTTTATGGATATTGGTGTTTCTTTCCTTATTCAGCCTCTACTGAATATACAATTCGATAGAACCTATTGTGCAGAGAGAGAGAGATAGAGGGTGGTGAAGAAGAGGGAAAGGAAGAGGTGAGGGGAAATTGTGGGAAGGAGGAAGGAGAGAGGGAGGAGGAAGGAGAGAGCGAGAGGGAGGGAGAGAGGGAGGGTAGACCACATAACCCACTGAGTCCCGGCTGCCTTTTTGTAAAGAAATCCCAGCGCATTCCTCTGGAGTTCTGTAAATAATTTGACTTCAAATGTTTATCCATCTCACTTTAAACACTCTCTTTAACCTTCTTCATGCCAGCACTTTCCAGGTCATGAAGGCCTAAAAAAAGGCCTTCAATTTTCTCCCCACATCTTGCCTGCCAGCACCTGCCCATTATTTAGAATATGTTAACAAAGTAAAGCCAGCCTTTTTAGTCATCAAAAAGGTGCAGCTGTTAGAAATCTGAAATACAGTCAAAACATGCAGTACTCAGCGGGTCAGGCTGCATCTATGAAGAGTTAAAATAGAGTTAATGTTCCAGCCTAATAATCTTACATTAGAACTTGGAAAAGTTTTAAAACGAGCACATTTTAAGCATTGGACGGCATTGGGCCTGTACTAGCTGGAGTTTAGAAGAATGAGGGGGGAACCTCATTGAAATGTACCGAATAGTGAAAGGCTTGGATAGAGTGGATGTAGCGAGGATGTGTCCACCGGTGGAATTGCCATAGCCTCAGAATTAAAGGATGTTCCTTTAGGAAGGCGAGGAGGAGGAATTTCTTTAGTCAGAGGGTGATGAATCTGTGGAATTCTTTGCCACAGAAGGCTGTGGAGACCGTCAATTGGATGTTTTTAAGACAGAGATATATAGATTCTTGATTAGTGTGGGTGTCAGGGGTTATGGGGAGAAGGCAGGAGAATGGGGTTAGGAGGGAGAGATAGAGCAGCCATGATTGAATTGCAGAGTAACTTAATGGGCCGGATTCTGCTCCTATCACTTATGACTTGGGACAAGTTGTGGAGAGGTGGTAGGGACTCTGGAAAGCTAGCAAATGAAAACTGTGGTACCTTCATTGAAATTGGATGGAAATACAGCAGGGATCTCCTGTGATCCTGATGTCCACTCGCTGGAAACGTTAGAATTGATTACTGAGATAATAGGGGAACATTTGGAAAGACATAATTTCATTAAGCAGTCAGTATGGTATCAGGAAAGGCTATGTATCAGCTTATTTATCAGTTTATGATTGAAGACATTAGAATTTCCAGTAGCCGCAGAGAAATCTGTACAGATTCAATCTCCTGCCCGGACATCAAATTTTCTAAATCTTCACATCAAAACATTCACATTAAAGTTATGAATAAAATGTATTCTATCAAAATATCAGATCCTTTTCATTTAAGTCGTTAAAATATTAATTATATTATTGTGTCAATTAATCAATTGAATTACCATGATCTAATGTTCATTCCTTCACAAGACTATAATTCTTTAAAGGTTTTCTGCACGTATGGAAAGATCTAATTTTAAATATTTTCCCCATAATTCAGTCCAGCTGGACAAAAAATGGAAGATTTGTATACACTGCACACTGCATCTGTTTGTGTTGTTGTTTTCAGATTTTCATAAAATGAAGAACCTAGAACAATGCAGCACAGGTGCAAGGTGAAACTAATCTCCTCTGCCTGCACCTTATCCATATCCCTCTTTTCCCCGCATATCCATATGAATATCTAAAATCTCTCAAATGTCGCTATTGTATCTGCCTCTACTACCACCCCTGACAGCATATATCAGGCACTCACCACCCTCTGTGTCAAAAACCTTGCCTCACACATCTCCTTTAAACTTTGCCCTTCTCACTATAAAGCGGTGCCCCCTAGTCTTTGACATTCCCACTCTGGAGAAAAGGATTCTAACTGTCTACCCAATCTATGCCTCTCACAGTTATATACTTCTATCAGGGGGAACATAATCTTCGCGAAACATCTCCTCCCTAGAACTAACTTTAACTGATCTCATACCAATATGAAGACAACATGTTTTTCAGGACTGTTTGATTCTATTTTGATTCTAACTACAGCCAGTCTATGTGGTTCTGATGCAGTGATGTGGTTGAGGCTCACCAAAGCCGACCCAGTAAGAGTTGCGAGGTTAAAATGCGCTAATTGCAGCTCTGTGGCTCCATTAGATACTCTGCTGGATCACTAATGATGATTCTAGTTCAGATTCCTCTTTTAATCGGATTATGCACCTTGGTGTACGTGCAAGGCAGTGTTTACATGTGCCAGACGCCACAATGCACAAAGAGAGGGAGAAAGAATATATCTTGTTTCAGTTGCACAGTCAGTCAGCAGCACCTGTGCACCTCAAATACACAAAGCAGTCATTAGTCAGTGCCAGGGCTCCTATTGGAGAGGAGAAGGCATTCAATCCATCTGGCCCACACACCTCAGTCCTCCTCACAATAACTTCATCTCAATGGCTTTTGAATAATGCCAGACTCTCTTGCTTTTGCCATCTTACCCAAAACATGTTTAAAAGGAGTCATTGTTCAAACTGGTTGCCAGCATTGGCCTTTGCCCAAGTAACTAGGATCTAGCCCCCTTAGTTCCAGTCGCACCTTCATTGATTTTTTAAAATGCAGTCATTCGGTGTGTACATGTTTGAACTGAAAACAAAATGCCGAAACACAAACCAGGCAGCATTTGTGCAGAGGGGAAAATAGTTTTATCATTAGCACTCTGAAATGAAAATGGTCCTGACATGCCTGCTGCTTTTAAGGTGACGGGGGGAAGGATTTAAATAGGAACCTGAGGGGAAACTTTTTCACATAGAGAGTGGTGGGTATGTGGAATGAGTTGCCAAAGGAGATAGTTGAGGCATGTACTATAACAACATTTAAAAGACATTTGGACAGGTACATGGATAGCATTAGTTTCGAGGGATATGGGCCAAATGCAGGCAGGTGGGATTAGTGCAGATGGGCATGTTGGTTGGCGTGGGCAAGTTGAGCCGACGGACCTGTTTTCCGCACTGTATGACTGTAAATTTCCAAGAGTTCAGCAAAATATGTTTGTGAAATCTTCAGGCATGAAAATTTTGCAATTCTTTGGGCAGGCAAGGGACGGTCTGAAAACTTGCTTTCACAAACTAACTGTAGGGCGGCGCGGTGGCACAGTGGGAAAGTTGCTGCCTTACAGCACCAGAGACCCGGGTTCAATCCCGAGTACAGGTTCCGTCCGTAGAGTTTGTACGTTCGCCCTGTGACCGCGTGGGTTTTCTCCGAGATCTTCGGTTTCCTTCCACACTCTAAAGGCATACAAGTTTAAGTTTTATCCGGTAGGTTGATTGCAGCTTCCGGTTTTTATTATAAATGTAAAATTGATCCCTACCTTTTCTGTGTGTTGTCGTTGAGAGCGGTGGGAAGGATCGCTCACCGTTGCCGTCGCGGGCTGACCAGACTCGGTGTGCTGCTGCTGCCGAAGCCGCTGTGCTGCTTGCGGAGGCTGCCGGGTCTGCGGCTGTATCCCTGAGGGAAACAATGACGGGGAATAGCTCCTGGACCTGACATCACCACCCCGCCTCTGGAACCCCACTAACACTGCACCGGGGGCAGAGTATGCGACCTCCCAGTACGTTGTCTTATTGTGGCAAACATGTGTCGCTTTGTCTTTGACTAATCGGGGGGGGGGGGGGACAATGTTTAGAATCATTAGTATTGGTGTACAGTGGCTGCAGAAACGGCAACAGGGGAAATTGGAATTAAAAGGATTACTGTGACTGCGGAATTAAAAGATCCCTGATAGGATCGCTGGTCGGTGCCTCTGTGGGCCAAAGGGTTTTTGACCGTATCTCTTAAACATGTGGAAACGATTTGTGGCCCAACACTAACTGGAATGTTGGCTGAGAAATTCGAGTTTTGTTCGATTTATTTTTAGATTTCGACATACAGTGTGGAAGCAGACTCTTCGGCTGCCTAAGCCCACCCTGACCAGTGATCCCCGTACACTAGCATTGTCCTACACATCGGGGACAATTTACAATTTTTACCGTCGACAATTAACCCACAATCTTGTACGTCTTTGGAGTGTGGGAGGAATCTGGAGCACTTGGAGAAAACCCACGCGGTCACGGGGAGAACGTACAAACTCCGTACAAACAGCATCCATAGCCAGGATCAAACCTGGGTCTCTGGTGCTGGGAGGCAGCAACTCCACCATTACGCCACCATGCCGTTGTTTGTGAAAAACAAGCCTGAAGATTTATGCCATGTACTAATTAGCAACATGGAGAGGGATCCACTGGCATACACGAGAGCAGGCACAGAAACAGGCCCTTCCACCCAAGCCGCTCACCAGAACCAGTCTGCACCAACCCCATTTATCAGCACTTGATGCCACCTGTATTTTCCCTAGACTAACAGACCTCGTGACAAATAGAGAATCCTTTTCTAACTTCTAACACCACACACTAATAGGAATTATTTGATGTGGTCACCTGCCGATACTGTTGATTAAGCCTTTCTGCCTTTCAGTCTCCTTCTTCATTTCTGCTAGTCTTTCTGCTCGCTTCAGCTTGTCCCAGAACTGCTGGGCCTTGAGGCGTAGCTCCAACCTGTCCTGCTCTTCCTGATGTTTCACCAGCATTAATGCGGCAATCTTGCGATCACGTTCAGGGATGATCACGTTGGATTCCCTCCGGATCTCACTGACCAGCTTGTCCAGTTTCCTTGCTGTGGCAGGTGACTGCCGTAAATCACCGAGATTAGTGTCCTTCCGAAAATGCCCAACCACAAAGTCCTTCGAAACTCTCCTCCTCAGGTGGGCAGATACTTTCCTGTCCTCCGGCTCCTTATTCCCTTGTCTTGATGCAGACCAGCCAGATGATGTGCTCTTATCATCTGCCAGAGGACCTCTTGAAGATCTTTCTCCTTCATGAAGAGCGTGGCTGTTAGGGAAACCTGATTCACTTGTCAATTTCTGAGCATCAAGTTTTACAAACGTTGGCATGGGTGTTCTTCTCGTTTTTTCTTCCTCAATGATGCGCTCTCTCTCTTCTCTGCACTCTGTAAATTTGAAAGGTAAATCACATTAGCGTCAATCTGACCAGATAAGCTGGCCAGTTTTGTGCAGACTTAAAGCACATTTCATGAGCGAAACAATTCTCACCCCGTCGCTGGAGAAAAACAAATCTCCTCAGGACGATGTGAAAAAACGTTTCTTGTTTACATGGCATGCTGCACGGGTTTTCTTAGTTGCTTCAAAATACGTGCAACGTTAACTCACTATTGTAAACCCAACTGTCCAGTATGCCTCTTACACACACAGTGAAATTCTTTTGGCATATTTACACAACCATTGTTGGCGCCATTATTCAATATGTAGATGATTTCTTTTATAGGAAAACAAATCATCAGTATAGGAACGGGCCTTTCAGCCCACAATGTCTGTGCTGAACATGATGCCAAGTCCTACCTGCCTGTAAGTGACCCTTATCCCTTCATTCCCTGCGAATCTATGTGCTTATCTAAAAGTCTCTTAAATGCCACTATTGTATCTGCTCTACCACAGCCCAGAAATTGAAGGTATTTGTTGAGAACATAAATTTGTCAAATGCCAGGAATAACTATACATATTTTAAGAAAAAAAAAGCTTTTCACTGTATCTATAAAAAACTGACAATAATTCACGCGACAATATTAAACTAATCCATAGTCAGGATGGAACCGGGTCTCCGGCACTTTAAGGCAGCAACTATACCACTATACTGGAAGTTGGACAATTTTATACTGGACAATTTTTACATTTAACAAGCCAATTAACCTACAAACCTGTACGTTTTTGGAATGTGGGAGGAAACCGAAGATCTCGGAGAAAACCCACGCAGGTCACGGGGAGAACGTACAAACTCCGTACAGACAGCGCCAGTGGTCAGGATGAAACCCAGGTCTCCGGCGCTGCATTTTGCTGTAAGGCAGCAACTGTACCGCTGCGCCACCATGCTGCCCTGTTAACATGTCGGTGCTGACTTTCTCCAGACTGAGAAGTTTCGCCACAATCTCTGCTATCAGGGTGAGGGCGGCCTGCACACGTGAACAAGAGCGTTTCCGAGTCCCCTTCAAGTCATGCATCATTTTAAATTAGAAATAAACTGCAATTATTTTTCATCCCTGGGTCAATATTCTAATCAACAGCACTGTTGGAGAACTTGTACCACACAGCCTGCAATGTTTAAAACTGCCAGCTCCCCAGCACCTCCCACAACCATCCTCGCAGGGTCAGCAATAAATGCTCCCCTTGACGAGGGACATCCTCATCCTGCCCCAACAATAAACCTACATCAGCACTCATATGGGGGAGAAAGTCTGGATCACAACAACTCACTGCACAAAACTGTTGCCTCATATTACTTTTGATTCTTTTGCAAATCACCTGAAACATATGTTCTCTGTTTCGCATACTGCTCGCTATTGGAGAAACATGGAACTGCAACAAGATGTGGGTGAATGCACAAAGGGACACATTGTGCTGGAGTAACTCAGCGGGTCAGGCAGCATCTCTGGAGAACATGGATAGGTGACGTTTTGGGTGGGAACCCTTCTTCAATCTCATAAAGAGTGGAAACAGGCCCATCGGCCCACCACGCCGACTAATATTCACATGTACACTAGTTCCATCCTACACTATAGGGTCAACTTACAAAAAAGTCTCAACACAAAACATCACAAATCCATGTTCTCCAGAGTGTTGCCTGACCCACTGAGTTACTCCAGCACTTTGTGTCCTTTTGCTTGCTGTTGGAACCAGATTTCACTTTGCTCAATCCACAGTTCTTCAGGATCTTGAACACTTTATATTTAAATATAACACTTGAATATTTTCCTTTAAACTTCTCTGCTCCACGGACAACAAGCTTTGTACCTCCCACCTGTTCAAACACCCAAAACACCTCAAGCTTGATCATCGACATGACAGAATTACATTTTGTGTGTAATGTGAATATGTTAGTTTGTGTTCAAGATGGCTGTCGGAAGGGAGAGTGGACGCTGGCGCGCTTTAGCTGCTGCTGCTCTCTCTTCACATTGTGTTTTTGATTTTTTGTCTTTGGAGCAAATTCTGTCTTTAATTTGTGTATTGGTGATGTCCTTATTATTTATTTTACTTCGACTATATGTTTTTTTTCTCTTGTTAATTTTCTGTAAGGTGTCCATGAGACTTTGAAAGGCGCCCGCAAATAAAATTTATTATTATTATTATTAGAACTGTCATCTCACTGAAGAGCTTATACAAAGCCACAAGAGCAAAGCCCACTCACTTTCTAAACCACCAAACAACATTATAGTGACAACTCGAGCAGCAACGGCTGGAAATGCCAGTTACTTGGTTCCTAAAAACAGCGACTATTGTACAAAGCAGACAGACCCCTCTCTCCTTCAAATATGAACTGAAACATTTGACAAATTCTCTTTGGTCATAAGTGATAGGAGCAGAATTCAGCCATTCGGTCCATCAAGTCTACTGCACCATTCAATCATGGCTGATCTATCGTTCCATCTCAACCCCATTCTCCTGCCTTCTTGCCATAACCTCTGACACACATACTAATCAAGAATCTATCTATCTCTGCCATGAAACTATCAATTGACCTGGCCTCCACAGCCGGCTGTGGCAAATAATTCCACAGATTCACCACCTTCTGACTAAAGAAATTCCTCCTCATGTCCTTCCTAAAATATCATCCTTTAATTCTGAAGCTGTGACCTGTGGGTCCTAGACTCTCCCACTCGTGGAAACATCCTCTCCACATCCACTCTATCCACAGGCCTTTCACTATTCTGTACATTTCAATGAGGTCCCCCTCATCCTTCTAAACTCCAGTCACACCTCCTGCCACGAGCCCCGCCCCAGATATTACTCTGCCCTTTACCCTTGCCCCTTCCCTCCCACAGCATTGCCCCAACCCTTCACCAGACCCCCCTCACTGGCCCCGCCCCGAAATGGCCACGCCCACCGTTGAGGCCGCCCCCTCAGACCACGCCCCTCAAGCCACTCTCTAGCCCCGCCTCCGTCATTAACCCCCTCACTGGGCCCGCCCATCGTATCCCGCCCATCGTTGTCACGCCCCTCACTGGTCCCGCCCCCCTCACAAACCCCCCCCGTCGTTAACCCCCGCCTCTCACTGGTCACGCCATCTCACTAGCCACACCCCGTCATTAACCCCGCCTCCACTGACCCCTCACACCACTCCCCCCCTCATTAGCCCCGCCCCTCCCTTCACTAGCCCGCCCCCCACCTGACCCCCCGCACCCTACCCTTCACATTAGCCCCCCCCCCCTTCACTACCCCCCCCCCCCCCCCCCTCACCTCTCAGCCACCTGCGGCGCTCGCGCTCGTGCTGACGGCAGCGTCGCTGGAGGCTGCGCGGCGGCTCGCGCGGGAATTCCCGCGCCCAGTCGGCGGGCGCGCGCGGCAGCAGTTGGATGGGGCGGCGGCCGCAGCGCGCGCACGCTCGGAGTGAGCGCGGGCTCGTCAGCACGTAGCGGCCGCGCGCCGCCCGCGGGCTCTCCAGGTTGCCGAGGTGGACGATCTGCGGCAACGGCGGCCCCCGTGGATCGGCCCCGGCCTCGGCCTGCATCGCCCCAGCGGACCCCGCTCCGGTAAGGACAGCTGGCCGAAGGGAAGGGGGAGGTGGCGGATTATGTGGGTAACTTGCCGCTGTTCTCCCGGCCGCCCGGACGCCGGCGGCGGCGGCGACGCTCTCCGGTGACCATGGGCGACGGGCAGCTGTTAGACAACGAGCCACCGAGCGGGGCCAAGGGCGGCGGCAGTCCCGACCCGTCCGCGGACTCCCACTGCAGCGCCACCGAGCGGACCGGAGCACTCCCCCGGCAGCGCCACCTAGCGGACCGGAGCACTCGCTCCCTGCAGCGCCACCTAGCGACCCAGAGCACTCGCTCCCTGCAGCGCCACCAAGCGACCCGGAACACCCCCCCCCCCCCCCCCCCCCCCGGTCTTTCCCACAAGAGGATCTGCTGCCATCCAATGGTTCAATTGTGTTTTATTTGTCATATATGCTCCAGCACAGTGACATTCTTTTTGCATACATGAGTATGAGTATTCTAGAGAGTATAAACCAAGTCTATCCAGTCTATGAAGAAAGACTGGATAGACTTGGTTTATACTCTCTAGAATTTAGAACTGAGAGAGGGATCTTATCCTTACAAAATTCTTAGGGGTTGGACAGGCTAGATGCCCGGAGATTGTTCCCGATGTTAGGGAAGTCCAGGACAAGGGGTCACAGCTTAAGGATAAAGGGGAAATCCTTTAAAAACCGAGATGAGAAGAACTTTTTTTCACGCAGAGAGTGGTGAATCTCTGGAACTCTCTGCCACAGAGGGTAGTTGAGGCCAGTTCATTGGCTATATTTAAAGAGGGAGTTAGATGTGGCCCTTGTGGCTAAGGGGATCAGGGGGTATGGAGAGAAGGCAGGTACGGGATACTGAGTTGGATGATCAGCCATGATCATATTGAATGGCGGTGCAGGCTGTAGGGCGACAGATAGCACAATGGGCTAAGAGTTCGGCTGGCGACCGGAAGGTAGCCGGTTCAAATCCCGCTTGGAGTGCATACTGTCGTTGTGTCCTTGGGCAAGACACTTCACCCACCTTTGCCTGTAATGGAATGTAATTACGGCGGCAGGCGCGGGCACACCGCGACGCCCTGTGTCTCCCTTTCAAGGGAGATGCTAAAAATGCATTTCGTTGTCTCTGTACTGTACACTGACAATGACAATAAATTGAATCATTTCATTTTTTTTTTTTCGAAGGGCCGAATGGCCTACTCCTGCACCTAATTTCTATGTTTCTATGTTTCTATCAGGTAGTGCAAGATGTAAAGTAGACAAAGAGAATAGAATAGAATACAACAGCTACAGAGAAAGTGCAGATTAAAAACAAATCGAGGGCCATGATGAGGCATGCGCCACCAATTACAACTTGCACTAAGTGTTGATCCCTCGATCTGTGTGGGTGGCTTGATTATGTGAATAAACATCTCAATATCAATCCATGCTCTCCATAGATGATGCCTGACCTGCTGAGTTATTCATGTATCGTCTTTGACAGCACGCAAACAATAGCTTTTCACTGGTAAACTAAACTCCTTCTCTCCATCATTGACTGACATCTAGTACAAATCTACCAACTCCCAGTTGTCTGGGCTACTCGTCCTCCCACCTTGCCTCTTGCAAAGACGCTAGCTTCTACTCCCAATTCCTCGGTCTCCACCACATGCCTCCCGGATCGCCGCGTAGAAGCCCAGGTCGGCGAAGCAGCCGACAAAGACCACGGCTGGGGCCCGGATCGGCACCACGGAGGCATGAAGTGGGGCGGCGGCAGTGGTGAAGTCTCGCAACGATGGGGCCTCGGTGATGGTGAAGCCTCGCGGCGATGCCTTGCGGGTCAGTCGACGAGACCTTGCAGGACCCCCGTCTTGAAAGAGTTAATTACTATTATCAGTTGCTGTCATATTTAAGCTTTCGTGTTGTAAAAAGGCAATTGCTATTGCATTGTGGGATACTTGGCCAAATATCTTGGCATGGTTTTTTTTTTAAGAAAGTTGAATAGTTTAATCTGATAAAGAAGGGGCCAGGGGAGGACTATTAGTGCTATTGGAATGCCTTGCTTTTAGCAAAGAGTGAAAAACAACTCCATATTTGGAGGTGGCTGATGTTTCCTGCGACATTACCTCATGCAATTGATATTGAGTCTGGGGGGTATATTAATCCCGGTTTTCTGGTATTTTTTTTTGTGTTGCTGGAGAACTCGTATGTAATACTGTTGCCTCTGGGTCTCTAGAACAACACCTGTCAGACGTTAAAATTAAAGCTTTGAATGGTCTTAACTGTCTGTTTCTAAGTGAACCTTTTCAGCCTGGGGGTCTGCCGTGTGGGAGGCGGGGGGAGAACAATGGACACTAGGGGGGCAAAGGACAATGAACCCGATATGGGGGAACCATTGGGCTGGGGGGAGGGGGGGGAGGAGAAAAGGGGGAGGCGGCATGATTTGCAACTTTGTCAGCACCTTGGGTGGTCACCATTTGTACACATTGTGTATGCAAGCAAAGAATCTCACTGAGCCAAGTCACATGTGACAATAAAGCACTCCCATTCCATCTGCTCCCAAGATCAGTCTTTTCATTCTCAGATATCTGTGATGTCCCTCATTCTTTAATCAACGTCCTCCCTTTCTATCTTAGAAGAATCTCTCACCCTGTCTCCTTCAGAGTTGTACCCTTGCTGCCCCCCCAGATGCAACAAGGATGGAGTTCCCCTGGTCCTCACCTTTTACCCCACCAGCCTCCACATCCAACAGGTTATCCTCTGGTATATAACGCAATCCCACCACCAGTCGTATCTCCCCATCTCCACCCCTTTCCGCGGACCGCTCCCACCGCAACTCCATGGTTCATTCATCTCTTCCCACCCAAACCACCCTCTCCCCAGTTACTTTGCCATGCAACCGCAGGAGATGTAACATCTGTCCCTTCACCTCCTATCCTCCAAAAAGCAGTCCTTTCAGGTGAGACAGAGGTTCACGTGTACCTCCTCTAATATCCACTGCATCCGGTGTTCCCGATGCAGCCTCCTGTACATCGGTGAGACCAAGTGTAGACTTAGTGACCGTTAGCTTGGACTGTGAAGGCCTACTGGATCTCCCTGTTGTTAACCATTTTAACTCCCCTTCCCATTCCCATACTGACATTTCTGTCCTGGCGTTTCCTCTATTACCAGAGTAAGGGCATCCATACAACTGGAGGAACAGCGCCTTATAATCTGCCTGTTGTTTACAACTCAACACAATGAACATTAAGTTCTCCAATATCAAGTCATACCCATCCCCATCCCTTTCCTTTCCCCCCAGTGCATTCCTATTTATATCACTATCCCAGCCTTCCTCCCTCCCAAAAACGATCCCTCTCCTATATTCCTCCCTCCGACTTTATATTTCACCTCTTCTCTCCTTTTCACTTTCTCTGCCAATCACCCCATCGCCCACACCTGTATCCACCTATCACTTGCAAGGCTTTGTCCTGTCCCTACCACTTTTCCAGTACTCTCCCCTCCATCAGTGAAGAAGGGCCCTGACCATCACCTGTCCATTCCCTCCTGAGTTTCTCCAGCTTACTGTTTTGCTCCAAGTTCCAGCATCTCCCGTGTCTCCATTCCCTCTCTTGTCTTTCTGTCCACTTTCCCTCAATCCGCATCCCTACCACACTTGGTCATAGGAGCTCGCTTGCTTTAATGCCTCTCGCACCCCACATCTTCTCCGAAGATTCTCCCTCTGTGTCTGCTCCACTGCTGCTCTGTCCGTTGTGTTTCGCATCTGGCCGCTGAGAATCCGTCATCCGAAGGAGTTGCCACGCTGTCACCCCGAGTGCCCCTTCATTCCAGAACGAGGGGTGATCTTGCAGAGGTGTACACAATTATTTATCAGCTTTCAAGCCTTATTTTTATGATTTGAGAACATCTTGTTGTTATCACACTCATGATCAGACCTCTCTTTGAGCTAGTGGTGAATTCTCAATCTTCCAATCTACCTCATCATGGCACTTTTTTATCTGCACTTTCTCTGTAGCTGTTGCCCAATATTCTGCACTATTTTCTAATTTGCACTACCTGGATGGTATGATCTGCCTGGATAGCACGCAAAGCAACAATTTCACTATCTTGGCATCCGTGACAATAATAAACTAATGCCAATTTATTAATGCATTTCCTAATTTGCTGTTATTTCTGAGAGTTTAGTTTCCTGTGTGTCTACTTCTGTGAAGACAGACACAAAGTAATTATTTAATGCCTTTGCCATTTCCTTACTCCTCGTTATAAATTCTCCAATCTGCCTGTGTTTGGAATGTATTTTTGTCCCTATTACTCCTTCCCTGTTATATAATCTTTTGATGTGTTTCCTAGAGTGTACACAATACCGTGTGCAGTGAAACCAAGGTTTCATGGGGGTCAAGTATAAATTCTTTACCTTTTAATTCCATCTGTTGTGGACAAGTAACTTGAACGCACCAGGAATCAAATGCGACCAAAACATTGACGAAAGATGCTGTCCTAGTCTGAGACATCCCAACTGCAGACCAGCTGCGAAGTGCTGAAGAAACGGGATTAACCAAAAGACATTGTTGATGATTTATTTTCTCTACAAGGTCTGACCATCTACAAAACGGCCTTGGGTGCAGATAAACCCCTCATGGCCACATTTGGGGCAAACACAAGATTAACAACAAGGTAGACACAAAATGCTGGAGTAATTCAGCGGGACAGGCAGCATCTCCAGAGAGAAGGGATGGGTGACATTTCTGGGTCAAGACCCTTCTTCAGACTGATGTCACGGGAGTGGGCGGGACAGAGATAAAATGCAGTTGGAGACGGTAAGACAGGGAAGGGGGGAGTGGATGGAGAGATAGGGAAAGCAAGCGCTATTTGAGGTTAGAAAAGTCAGTGTTCATACCGCTGATGTGTATGAGGTGCTGTTCCTCCAATTTGCGTTGGGCCTCACTCTGCCAATGGAGGAGGACCAGGGCAGAAAGGGCAGATTGGGAACGGGAGGGAGAGTTAAACTGCTGAGCAACCGGGAAATCAGGTAGGTTAGGGTGGACTGAGCGGAAGTGTCCAGCGAAACGATCGCAGAGCCTGCGCTTGGTCTTGCCTATGTACAGAAGTTGACACCTGGAACAGCGGATGCAGTAGATGAGGTTGGAGGAGGTGCAAGTGAACCTCTGCCTCACCTGAAAAGACTGTCGGGGTTCTTTGGATGGAGCCGAGGGAGGAGATAAAGGGATAGGTGTTGCATCTCCTGCGGTTGCAGGGGAAAGTACCTGGGGAGGGGGTGGTTTGGGTGGGACAATTTGACCAGGGAGTTGCGGAGCGAACGGTCTGTGCGGGAAGCCGAAAGGGGTGGAGATGGGAAGATGTGGCCAGTAGTGGGATCCCGTTGGAGGTGGCAAAAGTGTTGGAGGATTGATTATATGCTGTATGCGATAGCTGTTGGGGTGGAAGATGAGGACAAGAGGGACTCTGTCCTTGTTGCGAATGGGGGAGGGTGAGAAAGAGTGGAGCTGCGGGATATCGAGGAGACCCAAGTGAGAGCCTCATCTATAATGGAAGAGAGGAACCCCCATTTCCTAAAGAATGAAGACATCTCTGATGATCTAGTAAGAAAATCCTCATCCTGGGAGCAGCTGCAGTGTAGAGGGAGGAATTGGGAGTAGCGGACAGAATCGTTACAGGAGGCAGGGTGGGAAGAAGTGTAGTCTAGATAGTTATGGGATTCACGAGGTTTGTAGTAGATGCCGGTCAATAATTTGTTTCCTGTGATGGAGACGGTGAGATCCAGAAACGGTATGGAGATGTCGGAGATGGTCCAAATGAATTTGAGTGCAGGATGGAAATTAGTGGTGAAGTTGATGGTCAGTGAGTTCTGCATGGAGGTAGTGCCAAAGCAGTCGTTAATGTAGCGGAGGTACAGTTCAGGGATAGGGCCAGTGTACGCCTGGAACAATGCTTGTTCGACGTACCCTACAAAGAGGCAGGCATAGTTGGTGCCCATGCTGGTGCCTATAGCTACGCCTTTGATTTGGAGGAAGTGGGAGTAGTCAAAGGAGAAGTTTTTGAGGGTAAGGATCAGCTCCTCTAGGCAAAGGAGAGTATTTGTAGACGGAAATTGGCTGGTTCTGCGGTCGAGGAAGAAACGGAGGGCATTAAGACCTTCCTGGTGGGGAATGGAGTTGTAGAGACTGGACATCCATGGTAAAGATGAGGGATTGGGGGCCTGGAAAACGGAAGTCGTTGTGGATACGAACAGCGTGTGAGGTGTCTTGGACATAGATAGGGAGGGATTGGACCACCAGGGATAGGATGGAGTCGAGGTATGTGGAAATTAATTTGGTTGGACATGAACAAGCAGAAACAATGGGTCTGCCAGGACAGTTCTGTTTGTAGATTTTGGGGAGAAGATAAAATCGAGCCGTGCGGGGCTGGGGAACGATAAGAGGGCAGAGAGCCAGAAGTAATAAAATCAGAATTGGTGTGTGATATTAAGGTCTGGTGTTTGTCTGTAGGGTCATGGTCCAAGGATAAGTGAGAGGAGGTGTCATTTGTCGCCTGGCCTCAGCCCGGTAGAGGTCAGTTCGCCAGACTTCCACGGCACCTCCCTTGTCGCTGGGTTTGATTATCAAGTCGGGGTTGCTGCAGAGTGAGCGGAGGACTATGTTCGGGGGGGGGGGGGGGGGGGGGGGAGAGGTTAGAGTAAGTAAGGGGAGTGGAAAAGGTGAGGCGGATGATGTCCCGCCGGCAGTTGGAAATGAAAAGGTCTGAAGGTAGATGGCCATCCGGGAGTGTCCAAGTGGATGGGGTCTGGTGGAGACGGGAGAAGAGGGTCACCACTGGGTGGTGAGGACTCCTTCCCATAGAAAAAGGCGCAGAGGTGACGGAAGAAGTGGCGGACCCAGAACTCGTTGAGGTGGGGATGGAGGGGAACAAAGGTGAGGCCTCTGCTGAGGACAGACCGTTCGGTATCAGAAAGGGGGAGGTCAGGGGGGATGGTGAACACACAGCACAGGTGGGGGTTGGGGTCGGAGAAAGACAGGCGCGTAGGAGGCCGAGGCGATGTTTAGTAGGGGGTATGGTGGATCTTTAGAGAGGAGGGGGGCATGAGGACTATTGTATGGGTGTGGAGTAGCTGGGGCCACCTGGTTAAAAGGGGAAGGGGAAGAACCAGTGGAACTACCATTGAGGTTCCCTGTAAGGGGGTGGAGGAGCAGTAGGACCCAGCACAGTCAGACCATGTGGTGTGGGAGTCTGCATCGTGGAGACTGTAGGCCTAATGCTGAGCCTGGGTCTCAGGTAAGACAACGGCTGCGGTCCGCTGGTGGGCGGTGGAGTGGAGAGGGTCGGCAGAGTCGCTGGTGGAGACCTGCGGGGGACTGGAGTCCTGATCAGCAGATGGCCAGCGGCAGTGGCCCGGGGGATGCGGTGGGAGTCGGCAGCAGCGGCCCCGGGGAGGCCGTCAATGGTGGCAGGATGGGTGGTCCGGAGCCTGGGATGGGCCGGGAAGGCGGCGAGTGTTGGTGCTGCTCCTCGTGGTGTTCGGGCAGGCGGCACAGACCAGTGGTGGAGCCCTGAGCCTGTGGGTGGTCGATTCGTGGAGTGTTGGTGACAGGCTCAGCAATCTTTTTGCACAACACCTCTGCTCAGTCCGCGTTAATTTACCTGATCTCCCGGTGGCTAAGCACTTTAACTTCACCTCCCATTCCCAATCTGACCTTTCTGTCCTGGGCCTTCTCCATTATCAGAGTGAGGCCCAGCACAAATTAGAGGAACAGCACCTCATATTTCGCTTGGGTAGCTTACACCCCAGCGGTATGAACATTGAATTCTCTAACTTCAGATAGCCCTTGTTTTCTCTCTCCATCCTCTCCCCCTTCCCAGTTCTCCCACTAGTCTTACTGTCTGCGACTACATGCTATTTCTTTACAGCCCACTCACCTGACATCAGTCTGAAGAAGGATCTCGACCCGAAACGTTACCTTCTCTCCAGAGAGAGCTGCCTGTCCCGCTGAGTTACTCCAGCATTTTGTGTCTACCTTCGATTTAAACCAGCATCTGCATTTCCTTCCTACACAAGATTAACTATGCTGGATAGCAGGACAGATTATCAATAAAGTGGGGATGGAGGGGGAAAGATTAGGGGCTTTGGATCAATAATTTTATACAAAACGAGGCTGGCAGATGAACATGGGCAATGCACAGTGAAACCACTGATGGTTATGACCAACCTCATAGGAAAGGGGAAATGTCAAAGGAACAGGCCCTTTGGCCCACAATGTATGTGCCAAGCATAATGCCAAGTTAAACTAATCTTTGCCTGCACATGATCCAGATCCCTCCATTCCCTGTATATCCATGTGCCTATGTAAAAGCCTCTGAAATGCTACTGTCCTATCTGCCTCCACCACCATCCCTGGTAGCGTGTTCCAGGCACCCACCACCCAGTGTGTAAACAAAAAATTGCCCAACACATCTATATATTACTAATACTCTCATCTTCTTTGTGATTCTGTCTGTCTGCTTGCGTGCCCATGTGCTCCCGGAACTAAGCCAAAACAGTACACAATAGCACTACTATTTTGGACCACCTTACTCACAATTGTCCTGTGGTGTATTGTATCACGTTTTGTTCTGATTTATGGTATATTTTACAAGTTATTCATTTTAAACTTTATAAAACTCAACTTTGAGAAACATCACTTCAACTTGCAGTGGCAGTTAGCAGCTATGACGTCACAATGGGATTAATTTACATAAACTGCCTGTCAGCAGTGCTCCACCCCACAATGGAATTTAATTTACATAAAATAAAACCAGCAGCTTCCACCTCAATGATGTCAAAGGGGGTAGGGAGGGGAGAGGGGTTATGGAGGGAGGGAAGGAGTAACATGGTAGGGAGTGACTGAGGGTAGGGGAAAGGAGAGGGAGTGAGTGGTGAGGGAGGGAGAGGAGGAGGAGATGGGAAAGAGGGAGGGAGTGTTGGGGGATGAGGGGAAATGAGCCGCGCCTGCACAGTTGGGGACTATGAGTGGTGGAATTTTGCGTTGGGGGAATGGGTGAGTGGTGAAGTATTGCGCTGAGGGAACGGGGCCCAGCGGGTCGGGGGGAGGGAGGGGAAAGGGGTTATGGAGGGAGTGACTGAGGGTAGGGGAAAGGAGAGGGAGAGAGATGAGGGAGTGGAGAAGTAGAGGGGATAAGAGGGAGGGTGAAGAGGAGGGGGAGGGAGTGTTGGGAGATGAGGGTAGGAAATGGGTTGCATTGGGGGAATGGGTGAGTGGTGGAATATTGCGTTGGGGGAACGGGACCCAAGATCTAGTCTCCTTTAAATTTTGCTTCTTACCTTAAAATATATCCTCTGGCCTTTGACAATTTTTACCCTGAGAAAAAGGTTCTGACTGCCTATCCCATCTAAGCCTCTCATAATTTTATATAATTCAGTCAGGTCATCGACCTCATTTCTGAGTTACTATCTACCTAATTTCTGAAATTCCATACAAAATCTGCCTGTAGCCAATACCTTCCAATCTAGGAAGCATTCTGGTAAATCTCCTCTGCACCCTCTCCAACGCCTTCACATTTTTCCTGTAATAGGGCGACCAGAACTGTATACAATACTCCAAATGCATCCTAAGCAAGTCCTATAAAGTTGCAGCATAATTTCCTGACTCTTTTACTCAATGCCCTAACTTATGAAAGCAAGCACACCATATAGCTCTTTGCCACTCTATCTATTGCGTTGCTAATTTCAGGGAGCTATGAACTTGGATCTCAAGTCCCTAAATACATTAATATTTAGAGACCTGCCATTTACTCCCTTACGTTCAACCTCCCAAAGTGCAACACCTCACACTTGCTTGGATTAAACTTCATCAGCCATTTCTCCACCCATATCTGCAACTAATCGTGTTTTTAATACACATATAAAGAGGCTTGGGATTTTTTTAATCCAATTTGCCAATGACACTTCATGGCTTCTTTAGGCCCTCCTAATTCCCCACGTGTTCTTTTGTCCTTTGTTTATATTCCTCAAAGAGCCTGTTTTATTTCATCTTCCTAAACCTTACATACACTTCCTCTTTCATTTTGACCAAATTTACAATCTTTTTTGGCGTCCAAAGATCCCTTACCTTGCAATCCTTATCCTTCATCCTTGCTGGAACATGCCAGTTCTGACCCTTAAACAACTTCCTTGTCAGATGTGGTTTTACCCAATAATAGCTGCTCCCAAATTACTCGCTTGACCTCGTCTAATAATGCTGTATATAATAATGCTGTATTATCTTGTCTAATAATGCTGTTATAATAATGTTGTAGAATAAGGCTTATTCTCTTTCAAAACAATCTTAAAACTTGGAGAGTTGTAATCACTAACCCCAAAATGATCTTTCACTATAACACCAGTCACCTGTCCTGGCTCATTTCCCAACGCAGGTCCAGTATGTTTCCTTCTCAGGTTGAACTATCCATATACTGTTTCAATACACCTCACAAATACTGCCCTGTCTAACCCCTTGCAATCAGCAGGTCCCAGTCAGTAATAGGAAACCATTTTATTACCAACTAAAGAGCAGTGTGAGTTACCATCCACCTCATTGGAGACCCTCGGACTATCTTTAATCAGACTTTACTGGATTTTATCTTGCACTAAATATTATTCCCTTTATCATGTATCTGTACAGTGAATGGCGATTGTAATTATGTATTGTCTTTTTACTGTCTGGTTGGTACGTAACAAAAGCGTTTCACTGTACCTCTGTACATGTGACAATAAAGTAAACTAAACTAAAGTTAAAGTTGCCCACCCACCACAACAACCCTGTTGCTTACTCTGTCATATAATCTTACAGTATACACAAATCTTCGTTATTCCAGAAGGATTAGGGCACAGGTTTTTATAAATCTCTATAAGTCGCCCCTCAGCATTCAACACTCCAGGAGAAACAATCTCAGCCCATCTATAGTCTCTCCTTTTAACCCTCAGGTCTTGGCAACATCCTTGTGAATCTTTTCTGCACCCTCGCTAGCTTAAACACACGGCTCCTATAGCAGGTTGACCATAAATGCAGTCTCACCAACATCCCGTGCAACTGTATGATGTTGTCCCAGCTCTTGGCCTTGTTGCTGACTGATAAAAGCAAGAATGCCAAAAGCCTTCTTCACCACATCTACTATATTATATTTCATCTGCCAGATTTTTATCCACCTCTTGAACAGATCTGTATCTTTGCAGACTGGATGATTTTTGATTTGTCCAGCCATTATCTCCTTACTAATGGATTCGAGCAACAAGTGGCAGGAATATTTCTGTGCAATAGGTGCCTGGCTAAAATTGGACCGTTTATTGCTTTCTGTCTCCATCCTTCTTCACTATTTCCTCCAGCATTCTTTGTCGTTCCTGATTTCAGTCTCTTGTATCTGCAAACATCTTTGCTAGGACCTCAGCAATCTCTGTAGCTTCCCACACACCTGGTCAGGCCTTAGGGATTTATCCATTCTGCTGTGTTTTAGGTCCTAGGACACTTCCACCTTTGTAATGTTGACATGCCCTGGTGTTGCCTCCCCTGAACTTACTTCTTTCCATGTCCTTCTCCATGGCTAATCATTTCAGAGCTCAAATATTTCCTGTGGCTCCACGCAAGATACAAAACCTTGAAATCACATACCATCAGATTCAAGAAGTTTCTTCCCCCTGTTTTCAGATTACTGAATGGTCCTCCCATATGTTAGGGTGCAGTCCTGATCTTCTAACCTACCTCATTGTGCACCTTGGAATTTTTCCTCTGGAATCATGATGCGATATTCTGCACTCTGGCATTTTCTCCTTAGCTTGTACTTGCTTATGGCTTGATTGTTCTCTTGTATGGTCTGGTTTGACTGGATCGCACACAAATAAAGTTTTTCACTGTATCTCGGTACATGTGACAATACTAAACCGATGCCAATGTGTGGTTGACTTGAATACTATAGTGGTGTGCATATATATATATTGTGGCTCATTATTCTACGTTTGTTCTTCTGGGTGAGATGCTAACTGCATTTCGTTGTCTCTGTACTGTACATTGCACAATGACAATAAAGATTGAATCTGAATCTGAATCGGAATCTGATGAGGAACAGGACAGAGGACACAACCAACTGCAAGCCCCTTGTTTAGTGTGTGTGGACAAACAATGCAACATGGCTGGTGTACCAGGGTACCTGCATTTGATAAATGTGCCATGGGCGAGGTTATTACAAAAGAAGCTGATGATGTTGGTAACATACGTTGGCCTGACACATTGGAAGCACCACTCTTGTTGGCAGGTTCTCTGGGTGAACGTTTGGGTAAAGTTGCAGGAGAATGCAAAGAACCCCAGGCTTCAAAGAGATGTAGACAGGAGGTAAACAAGGTAGACAGAAGACTGTTCCTCAGTCTGAAGAAGGGTCTCGACCTGAAACGTTGCCTAATTCCTTTGCTCCATAGATGCTGCCTCACCCGCTGAGTTTCTCCAGCATTTTTGTCTACCTTAGACAGAAGGTAAGGTGGACGATGGGGAAAATATAAAGTTATTTATTTCAGCTGGAACAAAGTACACAGTGCTAATGGGCAAAATCTTTGCCTCAGAGAGTGAATTTGGAGCCACCCACAAAGCATGGAAACTAGCCCTTCGGCCCAACTCTTCCCTGATGCCGCATGTACACTAATCCCGTGTGCCCACGTTTGGCCCTTATCCCACTAAACATTTCTGACCCATGCACCTGTCCAAATGTCCTTCACTATGGGTGGTAGGTGTATGGAACGAGCTGCCGGAGGAAGTTGTTGAGGCAAGTATTATCACAACATTTAAGAGGGCACCTTAACAAACAGCTGAACACCTTCATGGAGCAAACACCAAGTGGGATACCTGGTGGAATATATTTGGATAAATTCACTGCTCTCCACGACACATACTTGTCAAATAGGAATATTTTGTTTAATAGCTGTCATAATTTTTTTTTAAATAGCATAAAGCATACATTAAGAATGCAAGTATTAAATTATTCTCCCAATATTCAACTTGGGTCATAAAGAACAAAATGAAAAGGGGAAGGAGACGGGTGCTGGTTCAAAGATTTGATCATCAGTAGTCGATCCCAGTTTGTATACAAAAACCCCGCGTGTAAAAACCTGACGTGGTCACAGTTGGACCTGGTTCAAGGGGCAGGCGAGGGGGAGGAGAGAGTCGGGACTATGGGCGATACGCTGACGTTTGGTGTACTTGATTCATCTTCTTATGGTTGGGGCTGGAGAGATTGCTATCATGATCAAAGACTGGGGGTTGGGTAATCATCCACTGGTCACATCGATCAACTGGACTGTGTATTGATAAGTAAGTGTCCAGTTGGACAGGGCCGACAGAGCAGTTACCATGGAGTTCCCACATTCAGCTGATTCACCCCAACACAGGAGATATCCCGACCCCAACTGTTTCCCCCATCAAACTCTGCCAGCACCGTGCTTTCTAAGTCCCCCAGCAGAGGAACAAGGACTGAGGCAGGCTGAAGGTGTGCTTCCCTTGGCCCCCAGCCCCACTAAAGGCAGCCCATCACATGGCGGGGTTGTCAGGACATGGCCCTTGTGTGCGCAGGGACGATGGGGGTCGAAGAGGAGAGACAGAGCGAGGTGACGGCCACACTTCTCAATGTCAGGTCACGTGCACAAACACAATAGGCAAAGTACAAAGTGCTGGAGGAACTGCAGATGCAGAGATCTTGAACAAAACACAAAGTGCTGGAGGAACTCATCGGGTCAGGCAGCATCAGTGGAGTTAACGGGCAGACGATGTTTCAAGTCGGGACCTCTTCAGTCTGAAGAACGTCGTCTGTCCATTCCCTCCACAGATGCTGCCTGACCTGCTGAGTTTCTCCAGCAATTCGTGTTTTGCTCAAGATCTCTGTATCTGCAGTTTCCTGTCTACAAATATGATGAGGTAAAGGTAGAGTGAAGAGTGTGGCTGTGATGCTGCAGCAAGCAAGGCTTTCATTGTACCTGTACCTCACCATACTAGTGCTGGTGACAGTAAACTTGACTCAACCTCTGGGACCGGGGACATGGGGGTACAACAGGGAGAGGGGGAGGGCAGGGTGGCAGAAATGTGGATGGTCCTGGAGGGAGGGGGAAGGAGGAGGTGTCTCCCTGTGCCCCGGGCGCCAGCTGGGTCCTGGTGCGTGGTGGTGGGAGGAGCCGGGTCAGAGGCCAGAGGCAGACACTGGGCAGAGAGACGGGGTGCCAGGCGTGGATGTGGGTGGGGGGACAGGGTTTTGGGCGAGGTGTTTGGGTGCTGGGCATGATGCAGTCTGGCCCTCAGTAGGGATTGGCATGAACCCGTATGGTGATGCTCTTGGGCAGAGGGTCAGGGCATTGGGCGAGGTGTTGGAGGCTCTGGGCATGGTGTCGGGGTGCTATGAAAGGTGTTTTTGGTGTTGGGCATGGATGCAGGTGCGCCCTCAGTGCGGGTTGGCATGAACCCGTACGGTGACACTCTCGGGCAGAGGGCAGGGGCTCGTGTCGGTCCCTGCCGTTGTCGCTGGCTGGTAGGCTGGCGCGCGGGTGCCGTTGTAGAGCCGGCTGTCAGTGGCAGCGCCCGTCTCCTCCACTTCACCTAGCGCCCGCCTCCCCTTGCCCACGGCCAGGGGCTCCAGCTCGTAACGCTCCGCCCGGGCCCCTCCGCCGCCCGGCGCGGGCTTGGCCTCCCAGCGGGCACCGTGCCCGTGGACGGGAGCTGGGCAGGGCATCGGCAGCTGTCCACAGGTGCCCTGCGGCCCCATGCAGCGACACAGGCACTGGAAGAAGAAGGTGGCAAAGCCCCAGCTGATGCACATGATGAGCATCATGAAGGTGCCCAGTTGAGTGTAGGCCAGCACTGTGGAGGGCATCATCATGGCGCCCGCCACAAAGCTGGTCAGGGCCGCCATAGCAATGGCCGAGCCCATGCGGCTGAGGGAGAAGACCACCCTGGCCTCGCGGTCGGGCTCCGGTGCCAGCCGGTACGCCACGCCATAGTGCACGGCAAAGTCCACGGCCAGGCCCACCGCCACTGAGATGGTGACGGACTCCAGCACGTTGAGCTCCCAGCCCAGCAGCACCAGCGAGCCCACGGTGACGAAGATGGTGCCGGCGATGGAGGCGATAGCATACAGGCTGATCACCAGGTTGCGGGTGGTGAGCAGCATGACGGCAAAGGCCACGGCCACAGAGAGCCCCATGGCCACCAGCGTGCCCCCCGACAGGCTGTCCTGCAGGTCGAAGAACTCCAGGCCACTGACGAACCAGCCCCCGCGCAGTCCGGCCGGCGCCCCCTCCAGCTCCCGCACCACCCAGGCATCCACCTCCCGGTAGAAGCGGCTCATCTTCTCGTAGGCCAGCGTGAAGAGGTAGGTACTCTGGAACTCTAGCACCATGGCACGGATGGTGTCGTTGGCATCGAAGCGGGGGCCGGGAGTCTTGCTGTCCAGGTGGTAGCCCGTGCTGCGCTCCAGCTCCATGATGGCCCGCTTGATGCACAGCTCAAAGACCTCTTGGCGGTAGGGGAAGGGGGACTGGCTGCAGCAGGGGTAGGAGCCGGGCTCCTCGCAGTCCTGGTTCTCCATCCACTGGCGGAAGGTCTCCACGAAGCAGCTGGTGAAGTCCTGCTCCTCCGTCTGCCGGTAGAAGGTCTGGTTGCGGAGGCGCTGGCAGAAGCGCAGGAGCCAGAGCTGGGAGGAGGGGCTGGCCACGTCGAAGGAGGGGTCCAGCTGCAGCGGGCCCTTGTTGTGGGGGTCCAGGGGATCGCCCGCGTCAAGGGGCTCCACCCCCCACACCAGGGTGATGGGCATGTGCAGCTCCTCACCGTGGTGCACCCGCTCGAAGACAAAGAGCCGGCGGAACTCTGCGTCATAGCGCTCGAATGGGTGGGAGGAGCGGAACACCTGGAACTCGGCCAGCTCCAGGGAGGGCAGCTTCATCTTGGGGTCAACGCAGACGATGTAAGCACCGCCCAGGGTCAGGGCCAGGAACCAGCACAGCCAGATGTAGCGGAACTTGATGACGATGCAGGGCAGCACCTTCTCAAAGAAGATGCGCGAGGCGTCGGAGGCGGCCGTCAGCATTTGCTGCAGCCTGCCGGCCAGCCACATCACCCATCCCTGCCCGTAGACCCGGCGGCCCGGCCCCGAGCCCTCCCTGCACCGGAACAGGTTCAGCAAGTAACGTTCGTGCAGCACCACCACCGCCGGCAGCCACGTCACCATCAACACGTAGTTGACCAGGATGGCAGTGCCCGCGTACACCCCGAAGCAGCGGATGGCCGTGATGTTGCTGACGTAGTTGGCGTAGAAGGCGGCCGCTGTGGTGAAGCTGGTGACGAACATGGAGAGGGCAGCGTGGTTGAGGGTGATGCCCATGGTCTCCACCAGCTCGGCCGCCGGCTTGTCGAACTTGGTGTGGTTCCACACGTCGCAGAGCACAAAGGCATCGTCTGCCCCGATCCCCACCAGGATGATGAGGGCAGTGAGGTTCATGAAGGGGAAGAACTTGAAGCCAAAGACGATGCGGTAGAGGAAGTAGGAGATGATGAGGGAGCTGATGATGGCGAACATGGTCATCAGGGTGATGAACATGGACCTGGTGTAGACGCACATGATCAGGAGCACGATGGCAATGGCAATGGCCGGATATGAGGTGTCCATCAGCAGGTAGTCCTGGAACAAGTTGTGCTTGATGCCAAACTCGATGCCCGCAATGGTGGTCACACCATCTGAGCAGTTCCAGTTCTCAAAGTTGTCCAAGTAGATGTCCATCATGCTCTTGCCCCTCTCTGTGGGGATGAACAGCATGCTGTACTTTAACGCTGGGATGACGTAGTCCAGGGTCTGGGGGCTGAGGAAGTCCTTGTCCACCAGGTAGTGGAGGATCTGGTAGACGGCGTTGAACTTGGTGCACTTGCGGGGCACGGTGGTGCATTTGAGCTGGTCCTTGCGGCGGGTGGCCGCGTCCCAGCAGTCGGGGCCCAGCGTCCCGTTGTGGTAGTACTTGACACAGGAGCGCAGGAGCTTCAGGGTGTGCGCCACGTCCCGCTCCGTGATCTTCAGGCAGGACGAGCGGTTGTTGAGGATGGCGATGTAGTTGCCCAGTGTCCAGCTGGGGCAGCACGAGGCGGCTGACGTCCTCTGGCAGAGGTCTCCAAACTGGAAGTGTGAGCGGATCTGCAACGGCACAACGCACGGTCAGGGGGAGCTTAAGAGCGTGGAAACAGGCCCTTCGACCCGCCGAGTCCGTACTGACCAGCATTCACCCTGTACACTAGTTCTATGTTATCCCAGTTTCACA
The DNA here is from genome assembly GCF_028641065.1 of Leucoraja erinaceus. Lineage (NCBI taxonomy): Eukaryota > Metazoa > Chordata > Chondrichthyes > Rajiformes > Rajidae > Leucoraja > Leucoraja erinaceus. The sequence continues at coordinate 90,301,826 of NC_073381.1, forward strand.
TCCCACACAGTAGAGGTAGTTTGCATAGAAACATAGAAAATAGGTGCAGGAGGTGGCCATTCGGCCCTTCGAGCCAGCACTGCCATTCATTGTGATCATCCCCTATCAATAACCCGTGCCTGCCTTCTCCCCATATCCCTTGAATCCACTAGCCCCTAAAGCTCTATCTAACTCTCTCTTAAATCCATCCAGTGACTTGGTCTCCACTGCTCTCTGTGGCAGGGAATTCCATAAATTCACAACTCTCTGGGTGAAAAAGTTTTTTCTCACCTCAGTCTTCAATGACCTCCACTTTATTCTAAGACTGTGGCCCCCGGTTCTGGACTCGCCCAACACTGGGAACATTTTTCCTGCATCTAGCTTGTCCATCCTTTTATAATTTTATATGTTTCTATAAGATATCCCCTCATCCTTCTAAACTCCAGTGAATACAAGCCTAGTCTTTTCAATCTTTCCTCATATGACAGTCCCGCCATCCCAGGGATCAATCTCGTGAATCTACGCTGCACTGGCTCAATCACAAGGATGTCCTTCCTCAAATTAGGAGCCCAAAACTGTACACAATACTCCAGATGTGGTAGAAGCCAATGAACCTACGAACCAGAATCGAAGAATTCATGAACAAACACTAGACCCTCATAAGAAAAAGGCTGCAGGGAAGGATTGAATTTTAGTTTTGAGATACAGCATGGAAAGAGGCCCTTTGGCCCACGCCAACCATCGATCACCTGTTCACACAGGTTCTGTGTTATCCCGCTTTCTCATCCACTCCCTGCACACTAGGAGCATTTTACAGACGCCAATTAACTTACAAACTTGCATGTCCACAATGTGGGAGGAATCCAAAGCACCCGATCACAGGGAGAACGTACAAACCCTGCAGACACCACCCAAGATCCGGATCAAACCAGAGTCCGTAAGCCAGCAGTTCCACTGCTGCACTACTGGGATGCCCTCAATACCGCTCACAAGATACAAGGAACGGCAGGCGCTGCACTGTGGAGCAAAGTGAATGTGGGATAACACAGAACTAGTGTGGGCGGGTAATTGATGGTCAGCGTGGACTCGGTGGGACTAAGCGCTTGTTTTCCGTGCTGTATGACTGAAGTAAAACTAGTTTCATCGCTGCAGCCTTCCTCTAACGAGGGACTAGCGTTTGTTTTTGAATGGGAGTTTGTTATAATCTTAAACACACCCCCTGGGAGAAGCTGGAGCGAGTTCAGTGCGATCCCTCCAAAGTGGATCCATAAATATAGAAAGTCTGCATGACGGCATGAAGGAGCAAGGGGTTTGTGGTGAATGGGATATTGTTGTTACAATATCGAACTGACTTGCCAGTGGTCTACACCCCAGCCCAAGTGAATGCCATGGTGGCACAGGCCCCCAGCACAGGCACGATGGGCAGGATGGCTTGCTTTTGTGTAAGCTAAAGTGCTGCCCAGCACTTCATTACCTGAGCACAAAGCCCCTGCACTTCCTACAGCCAGAGGTCTTTACTGAGACGCTAGATGCTGAAGTCTGGAGCAACAATCTCCCGAAGGTTGTGCAGCATCGGCGGTGGGAAGGAATGGGATGAAACCTCGCCAAGGCCATGACGGGAGGTGGAGGCTCAAGATGCAGATTAAATGACAGGGGTCCCCACCACCCCCCTTCCTCCCCTGTGTTCTGTGTTTCACACAAGCACAGGTCACCCCTGACACACCTGACCCTGCTCATAACCTGAGGGTTTCCCTGTTTATCATGTGGAACGTACAGAAACCCCCAGCAAGGCGAAAGGTGGTGGCATCTGGTTTATGATTAATGTTTCAGGATGCATTGATATGACAGTTTTAGCTCACTTCTGCTCCCTGACCTGGAAAAATACTATTCCTTATCTGCCCAGGGAATTTACCTCTGTTATCTTGATGGTGATCCTAAAAGCTCATTACAAACTGCATCACATGTTGCATTACAGCTTGGTTTGGGAACAGCTCTGTCCAAGATGGTGAGAAATTGCAGTGTTGTAGATGAAGCCCAGTCTGTTGCACAGACCAGACTCCCCACCATTGACTCCATCTACACTTCCTCGGGAAAGCTGTCAAATGATTAAAGTCTTGTCCCATCCTGGTCATTCCGTCTTCTCCCCGCTCCCGTCCGGCAGAAGGTACAGTAGCTTGAAAGACTCAGGAACTGCTTCTTTCCCTCTGTTACGAGAGTACTGAACAGTCCTTCCATAAGCTAGGGTACTGTCTGATTCACCTCTACCTCACTGTGGGCATCCGGCTATGTCTCTGGAACTGGTGCGCTACAATTCTGAGAACTATATTCTACACTCTGTATCTTCCCCTTTGCTCTACCGATTGTACTTGAGTTTGAGTTGATTGTATTCATGTGTAATAGTTGATCTGATTGGAGAGCATACAGAACAAAGCGTCACACTGTATCTCGATACACGTGACAGTAATAGACCTAAACCCCCAGGTTGGCTCCGGACAAATTATACTCAGTAGGTAATTCTCTCGTCGGCCTGTACCCCATCACCAGGGACTTTAATCAAGCTAACTACAGGAACGTACTCTGCAAACACCAAGAGCTAGTCTCCTGCCCCACATGGGGTATTAGTGCTCTCAACCTCACTGCACCATCGTGACGACAGTGCTTATGGTAACGGAGTTGGCCTGTCCTTACCCTGGTGTTGTCGATATTGCACATGGATTTAATCGACTGGATTCTCCACATGTTCTCCCCGTCGGCTGAGGAAAACACCACCCGGGAATACCGGTCACCTTGAGAAGAGAGCGAGAGGAGAATGGTTAGTCACTGGCTGCCGACAGCGCTGGCTTGTGGGTAGGAGGGAAGTCAGGATCCAGAGCTTGTCACTAAACCAGATCACACCGTGGATGTTTAAGTCCTAATACTTAGCTCCAAACCGTAATGTGGACTAAAGTAATCTTCCCCGGTCCTTCAAAGTGACCAGGGAATTGCCCCAGTGTGAGTACAATGCTTCAGGAAAGGAATTCTCTCAACACGGAAAGTGGCTTGAGGGATGGTTAATGGAGTTTAATGGAGATAAGTGCGAGGTGTGATTGTGTCACAAATTTGATTGAGCTTTTTTTTTTTAATTTTATTTTATTTTTATTAGAAGTACAATAAGTTACAGTAATACACACCACATATATCTTATTACGTTTGTTGTACCCCTTCATTTTTTGAGCTTTAAGAAAACTAGAAATAAAAGAAGTAAGGAAAGTGAGAAAGAGTCGTGAAGGTGCAGGAAAGTGTTGGGAAAAGAAAGCCCATTAGAAAAGGAGTTAGAGAAGAAAGTAAAGAAATAGACCTTAGAAAAGAAAGAAAGAAAAACAATCGCTCTATTATTTTTTAAAAATCCACAAAAAGGGATATACCAACCGTATTTTTCACCCCCCGTTACCAGATCCTGGCACCATTTATTTTTTAAATTACTATTGCTCCTTATGCTTGTAGTAAGTCCATAAATGCAGACCACGTCTTTTGGAAGTGGTCTGCTTTGCCTGCTAGGAGGAGTCTCATCCCTTCCAGGTGTAGTGTTTCGAACATGTTTGAAATCCACATTTTTATTGTCGGTATAGGAGCATTTTTCCAGAATTTGAGTATAAGCTTTTTTACCATTATTAGCCCGTAATTAAGTAAATTCTTTTGAAACACGTTTAGTTCAAGGCTACCTTCCGTATTCCAGAAATAATCCATTCTGCTTTTGGTATGAGTTTTATTTTAAATAGTTTTGTGAAGATTTCAAATATTTTGTTCCAGAATTTTTGGATTTTTATACAAAAAACAAAAGAGTGCGCTATGGTAGCTTCTTGAGACTGACATTTGTCACAAACGGGTGAGACGTTAGGGAAAGTTTATTTATTTTTGTTTTTGAATAGTGTAGTCTATATAATGTGTTGAATTGAATTAGAGTATGTCGTACGTTGATCGAGCATTTATGCACATATAGTAAGTGTTTATCCCAGCTCTCTTTTGAAATTTTTATAGCTAGTTCTTGTTCCCAGTCTCTTCTAATACCATCAGTTGTAGGTATTTCTATATTTAAAATAGTTGTATAAGTATGATATTAGGTTTGCTGATTCAGCCTTTGTCTTCATTGCTTTGTCCAGTAAGTCTGGAGGCATGTTATGATATAGTCTTTTGTGTATTTTTTCAGATAGTCACACATTTGAAGATATTTAAAATATTGATTATTTCTCAAATTATATTTCAGTTGTAATTGTTGAAATTATAATAATTTTCCAAATTCATACAAGACTCCGAGCGTTTTGATTCTTATTCTTTCCCATTGTGTAAATGATTTATCTATAGTTGAAGGTTTAAATGACGGATTATTGACTATTGGCATTAAAAGAGATAGATTTCTTAATTTTAGATTCTGTGTTATTTGTTTCCAAGTTCTAATTGTGCTAGGTATAATTGGATTTTTATTGTAATTTTTGTTATTCAGATTCATTGGTGAGAGGAGAGTCGCTCCTATATTACACGGAGAGCAGTCCTCTCTTTTTTGAGCTTTTATGAAGAGGTAACCAAAACGGTTGATGAGGGCAAGACCGTAGATGTGTATATGGACTTCATCAAGGCATTTGATAGGTTTCTGCATGGTAAGCTGCTCTGGAAGGTAGATCGCATGGGATCCAGGGAGAGCTAGCTGGCTGGCTAGAGAATTGGTTTCATGGAAGGAAGCAGAGGATGTTCGATGGATGTTCCTATCTACACATACGTTCACCGCACACCTCCCACTGAGTGTATGCTTTCATCTCTGCTGCGCACATCTGCCCTCCTCTCTCCACTGGAGTGGTTTCTGGCTATGATGGACTGACCTGACTGGACGTGGCCTGACAACGTTCCGACACCAGGCACGCGGAAATCTCCGTTATATTTCGCCTCCTTCCGAGTTTGGGACAGAGGCCATCCGTCACGGGGAGCCGGAGAGGAAAGGGAACTGGTCACATTAGATACAGCTACCAACTTCAGTGGGCACTGATACATGTAATGACACTCTGAACCAAAACCAGCTGTGGCCAACACGGCTGTAGTCAACGAGGTGCTTGGACAAAGGCAGAGTGTGCACAAGGAACTGCAGATGCTGATTTAGACTGAAGATAGACACAAAATGCTAGAGTAACTCAGCCGGTCAGGCAGCTTCTCTGGAGAAAAGGAATAGGTGACATTTTGGGTCGAAACCATCAGACTGGGAGTCAGAGAGGAGGAAAGTGCAGATGATGGAACCTTGAGCATAAAACACAGTGCTGGAATAACTGAGGGTCAGGCAGCATCTGTGGAGTTGAAGAAAACTTTAAAACACACCACAAAGATCGGGTAAAGGAAATCAAGGCTATACTTTATTTATGGGCGTTAAACACAATGGCCGTTGGGAACAGCCGAGACTCGACTGTTCCCTGAACAAACATTCATGTGATCTATTCTCAGTTTTTCCCTTTGATGTCTTGTTTACCCAGATTTCACACAGGCACTTAACTATTTTTTCTTTCTTCAGAATGGTCTAATAAAAGTTACAGATCCTGTCCCTCTGACAGACACGGTTCAAGCCAACCCCAATGGAAACTAAACAAAGTTCTGTTACTCTTCTGACCTCTCACATTTTTTTACGATTGCCATTTGTTCCTTCACAGTGGAGAACATGGATAGGCGAAGGTTGGGGCTGGGAAGGGTCCTGATCCGAAACGTCGCCCATCCATGTTCTCCACATATGCTGCCTGACCCGCTGAGTTCACCCGGCACTCTGTGTCGTGTGTGCCCACTGACACTTACTTGGAACGTCGCAGAAGAAACTGTCCTTGTGGAAATTCCACTCTGCCTGTCGCTTGTCCCTCTCGTAGGGGTCGTCGGACCATCTGTCCTCTCGGTGGCTTTGCGTGGAAGCAGAGAAAATAAGCAGCAGTGTTAGAGGGGAGCCAGAGGCTGATGTAGTTCTCACTTTAACACTGCAATAGAATACAGATTTGTCCTCCTGGTACACCCATGTAGGGACAGGTGCACAGGTAGGCATGGATAAATAAAGTGAGCGCTCACTAGAAGATTTTAAATCTGGAGAGCATCGACTTAATGTGAGAGGGAAGAGATTTAAGAGGACCTCAACGGCAACCTTTTCACTCAGAGGGTAGCCTGTATCTGGAATGAGCTGTCAGAGGAAGCTATAGAATCGGATACAATTACAATGTTTAAGACATTTGGACAGATATGTGGATACAAAGGGGTTCGAGGGCTTAGGGCCAAATGCAGGCAAATGGGACTAGCCCAGGATGCCAAGTTAGTTGGCATGCACAAGATACACGGTCTGTGCTGTACAGCTTTATGACTTGAAGTAACAATGTCTTTTAAGGGACCTTTACTAATATCTTTAATAGTAATTAGTAATTTGGCATTAAATTAGATCAAAATATTAAATGCCATATACAAGGGTGCTTATTTAAAGCACGGAAGGGATTGAGAACCACACAATTGCTGCTCTTCCGCCGAGGTTTGGGTTTACTGGTTTCCGCTTTTCCATAGATACTTGACCCCAATCCTCTCCGTTATAAGCAGTGACGATACTTGTGGGTGCTCGCAGGTGGAATTTAATCCCGGGAGTGACAGATCATGTATACTGGGAAGTAAATGTGGACATGAGGGATGTTGATGGGTAGAAGGGATTGTGGTTCAAGTCCACAGTTCCCTGAAGTGGCAACACACACAGACAAGGTGATGGAGAAAACATACTGCCTTGTCGTCTTCATAGGTCGGGGCATACAGTATAATTGGGACGTTACATTGCAACTTTATGAAACACTAGTCGACCACACTTACAGTATTGTGTGTGCAGTTCTGGTCGCCACACTATGGGAAGGATGTACTTGCAATGGAGAGAGTGCAGAGGAGATTCACCAGGTTTTTTGTTATTGTTAGAGAACTTTGGTTATGAGGAGAGATTGGATATACTAGCTTTGTATTCCTTGGTGTGAAGGAGGTTAAACAGGGTGACTTAATAGCGGAATATAAAATTACAATTTCACCATGTTATAAGGTAGAAAAGCACAGCGCAAAAACAGGCCTTTCAGCCCACAATATTAGTGCCAAATGTGAAATCAAGGCCATCACATAGCTGCCTGCACGTGACTCGTATCCTTCCATTCCCAGCATATCTATATCTAAAAGCTGCTTAAATGTCACTATCACCCTCTGTGTAAAATGGTTGGCCCACACATCTCCTTTAAACGGAGAACATATTCCCAGTCTAGGTGCGAATGCATCTTTCTGGAAGTGACAGGTCCATTGTATTGAACCATTACGGTGGCCCCAGACAGCTTCGATCAGAACCCCACTGTAATGAACTCACCTCTTGGCTTGCTCCTCTGCATATTTGAAGGGATAGTTTGCTAGCGTTGCTTGATATCCTGTGTTTTTCACCATGTTATTCCAGGTGATCAATCTCTGGCCAATTGCCGTTCCTCTGGGCTCAAACCCCTGGAAATAATTCACAGACAAACATCACCCGCCAGCCAGGGGACATCTCACCCAATCCTCACAACGCATACGTACTCGAGCGACTAGCGTCAACAGGAATGCCCTGTTACGTTCACCCCCACCCCGTCACTCCCTGTGCCACTGGGCGAGGCCACTCTCGGCTCACTCAGCTCAATGGCCAATGTGTGCAGAGGGAGGATGGGTGAGGAGCCCTGTTCAGGAGGGAAGTCATTACAAACTGGACCATTTGGATGGAGTGTGCTCTCTGTTGTAATATTTGAACCTCTGTCCACATCCGGAACGAGCTGCCAGAAGAAGCTACAAAAACGGATATAGTTTAATTTAGTTTAGTTTATTATTGTCACGTGTACCGAGGCAGTGAAAAGATTGATGTGACTACCAGTCAAAGAAAAGACTATACATGATTACAATCAGTTATCGATAGTGCACGGATACAGGATAAAGGGTATAACATTTAGTGCTGCATAAAGGTTGATAAAGTCCAATTAATGATAGTTCAAAGGTCTCCAATGAAGAATGTGGGAGGTACTCTCCCGCCGGGATTCCATATAGTTATATATTCCATATAACTCCATATAGTTATAGAGATACAGCATGGAAACAGGCCCTTCGGCCCACCAAGACCATGCTAACCATCGATCAGCCTTTCACACTAGTTCTATGTTATCCCACTTCCTCATCCCTTCCCTCTACACTAGGGACAATTTACAGAGGCCAATTAACCTTCAAAACTACTGGTCTTTGAGATGTGGGAGGAAACCAAAGCACCCCCAGTGGAAACGCATACAGTCACAGGGAGAACGTGCAAACTTTACACAGACAGCACCTGAGGTCAGGATTGAATCCAAGTCTTTCTGGCGCTGTAAGGCAGCAGCTCTGCCTGCTGTGTCAGTGTGCCGCACATCTATTAATGGCATTTGGACAGATATATGGATAGGAAGGGTTTAGAGGGCTGTGGTCCAAACGCAGGCAAGTGGGACTAGCCAGAAGGTCAACTTGGTCGGCATGGATGAGGTGGGCCGAAGGGCTCATTTCCGTGCTCGCTCTTTGTATCGCTCTTTGACTAGGTGAATGTGAGGTTGAAGGCAGTGTGAACAAACCAGGTGATCATGGACTGCACGGCCATTGAGCATAATTTGTGTTTGTATCCCAGCATCTGGCAAATGCTGTATCCCTGCACGCTGACATCAGACAAGGGCATCGGGTGCTGACACAGAGTATTGGGGGCATTTAAGTTATGCAAACCGTTCTTAAAACTGCTGACACAATGAACTGCAGGTGTTGGAACCGTGAGCAAAACACACAGTGCTGGGGAGCTCTGCGGGTCAGGCAGCATCTGTGGAGGGAATGGACAGTCGACGTTTCAGGCCGAGACCCTTCTTCAGACTGATAGAGTGAGGGGAGGAAGATGGAGAAGAGTGGTGGGGGCAGAACAAAGTCTGGCAAGTGATGGGTGGATGCAGGTGAGGGGCGATCGGCAGATGGGTGGAGTAAGTGACAAAGGCTGGAGGTGAAAAAGAGATAAAAGGGTGTCAGATAAGGAGAGAAGAGGAGGAGTGAAATGTAAAGCTGGAGGGAGGGATGTGCGTGGCAGGGGACAGGGTGAGGAGAAAGGGATTAAAGGGCAATGCGTGAATTGGATATGGAGATGTGTGTACAGAGGGGGGGAAAGGAGAAGTGTGATGGGAGGGGGTCAGTGGGTGAATTGGGTGTGTATGTGCGTGGGAGGGCATAGGAAAGATGGGGGTGGGGGAGGGGAGTTAGCAGTCAAAACGGTAGCCTTCCCCATCAGCCATTCATTATGCGAGGCAGAGACACACGGAATGGAGGTGCAAGCTTATCCTGTAGTTCAGAGATGGTTGCAATAGCAGGCTGTGCCTTGTGAATCTCTCCTGTTGCAATATCTGCAGCCTCCTGCAGGTGGTGCTCTGTCACACACACACACACACACACACACACACACACACACACACACACACACACACACACACACACACACACACACACACACACACACACACACACACACACACACACACACACACACACACACACACACACACACACACACACACACACACACACACACACACACACCCAGGGATGTGTGATCAGTCAGGTTGGTTCAGTTGAGAGATACAGCATGGAAATGGAGTCCACGCTGACCATTGATCACCCTTTCACACTAGTTCTATGTTACCCCACTTTCTCGTCCGCTCCATACACACCTGGGGCAATTAACAGAGGCCAGTTAACCTACAAACCCTCACGTCTTTGGGATGTGTGAGGAAACCGGAGCACCCGGAGGAAACCCACAGGTTCACAAGGAGAACTTGCAAACCCCACACAAACAGCAGCAGTGGTCAGGATTAAACCCTTGTCTCTCACTGTGAGGAAGCGGCTCCACCAGCTGTATCATTGTGCCACCTGCGATTGGGGAAGATTAAATGATGCACAGATACACAAGGAACCGCAGATGCTTGAATCTGGTGCAAAACACAAAGTGCTGGAGTAAACGTTGGGATAGTCCCAGCCTCAGCTGCCTCATCTGGCAGCTTCTTTCATACATACACCACCCTTTGTGTGAAAATGTTACCCCTCAGATTCCTATTGAATCTTTTCCCCTTCACCTTGAACCTATGTCCTCTGTCCTTGATTCCCCTACTCTGGGCAAGAGACTCTGTGCATCTACCTGATCTATTCCTCTCATGATTTTATACACCTCCATAAGATCACCACTCATCCTCCTGCGCTCCAAGGAATCGAGACCCAGCATACTCAACCTCTCCCTATAACCCACACCCTCTAGTTCTGGTAACATCCTCGTAAATCTTTGAACCCTTTCAAGCTTGACAATATCTTTCCAAAAAGATAGAACTTAACACAGTATTCTAAATGCGGTGTCACCAACGTCTAATACAACTGCAACATGACCTCCTAACTTCTATAGGGAACACTATTTGAATCACGCAGGCCAAATTGGTTATAATGCAATTGTAATCGGGAACTAGAGAACAACTTTAAAAGTTACTTCGAAAATTGACAAGCAGAGAAAAAAAGCTGTCTTGCAAAAACAAAATTTGAGAGTTTCCACGTAACCCCCCTACAGCAATCAGACCTCATTGTCCGATAAGAACACAGTCAGTCGTTTCATCGCCAGTGGCCACTGAAATCAACAAGCACGGTGTTAGATACTTGTGCAACAATACTCTATCAAATGGAACAAATAACCTTTAGTGTTTTTAGCTTGCATAACAAAAATAAACAAAGTTATTAAAAAGATATAATTTTTAACATCCTGCATAGAAAATAACTTATTGTGAGTCTGAAATTCAATAATACAATTGTTTTTCTAATGAGAGATAGTTGAAGGGTGGGCAAGACAGGCAACTCAATATCTCAGCGTATAGACTTTTCACGTTAGACAGAGGGGGATGTAAAAGGGGAACTGTTAGTCAAAGGTCATCTTGCTTAGGGATTGAGGAAATATATTCTATACGGCTACTGAAATGAGGCCGCAGAAATAACAAACTCCCTGTGACTTGATGTTAACCTGTTTTGCGACTATGGGTCCTCAACCTACATTTCTCACTGTCAACAGATGCTACATGACCTGCTCACTGTTTCCACCATTTTCTGTTTTTGTTTCAGATTTCCAGCAACTGCAGGATTTCTGTTAACTCCAGAGAACAACCATTTGTGCCATTGACTGCACACTGGAAGGGCAATCCAGTTAGCAGCAGCAGTTGGCAGTCTTTGTCATCAGTCTTATTTCCTTGAAGATGGACACAAAAAGCTGGAGCCCATTGAGTTACTCCAGCTTTTTATGCTTATCTTCAGTGCAAACCAGCATCTGCAGTTCCTTCCTACACAGTATTATTTCCATTATACTTGCGGGCTTTGGATAGCGATCTCTCCACCAATGGAAATAATCTCAGATACAGGGATTGAGCAAGTATGTCGACGGTGCACTTGTGTGCAAAGCCACAGGAAGGGTGACCGACCCATCAGGCTGTTTCTTGGCAGTGGGGAGTTAAACACAAAGTGTTGGAGTAACTCAGCAGGTCAGGCATCATCACCAGAGAACATGGATAGGTGACGTTTTGGGTCTAGATGGAGTTTGCACGTTCTCCCTGTGACCGTGTGGGTTTTCTCCAGATGCTCCGGTTTCCTCCCATATATCAAAGACGTGCGGGTTTGTAGGATAATCGGCTTCTGTAAATAGTCCCTAGTGTGTAGGATAGAACTAGTGTATCGGTGTATTTCTAAACTAAACTAAACAAATCAGACTGAAGAAGGGTCCTGACCCGAAACGTCACCAATCCATGTTCTTCAGAGATGCTGCCTGACCTGCTGAGTTACTCCAGCACCTTGTGTATATTAACCAGCATCCGCGCTTCCTTTTTCCTACAAGTGCTGAGAAACTCGGTGGGTCAGGCAGCATCTGTGGAGGGAATGGGCAGACGATGTTTCAGGTCAGGATCCTTCATCAGACTCATTCAGATAGTGCTGGTTGTGGGGAATGTTGGCCACAGCACCGCGGGGGCTCCCAGTTTCTCTGAGGATCCTGGAGTGGGATATGGGTGTGTGCTGCTGTGGGCAGGTGTACCCTCAGTATGAGATTGCATTCGGTGGACAAGAGCATGACTGTTATGCAAAATATCACTCCCCTTGCGGAGAAAGAGCGTCGTTTGACACTGATGTGAACAAGCGGCAACTGGTTTAACAAAATCTAACCCTCACTGTGTACCCAGCTGTGACCTGACATGGCATCAGCTGCTCCTAAATATATCATCTTACAGTCTCGCCAGTGGAACAGAAGCAACAGCGTTTTAATTACTCTGTGCTGAGTGACGGATCTCCTCAACACTGTGCATCACATCTCGGAACCAGCAATGCAAAGTCACAGCACATCTGAACCTGGTGCTCATTCTTGCTTGGGTTTGCAGACTTGTACATCACTCGACTTGTACATCAACACGATGTGCTACGTCGACATCAAAACAAGTACCCGAATGCGGCTATGGTGGTGGCTGGAGATTTTAATAAATCAAATCTCAAGAAGGTCATGCCGAACTTCTACCAACACATCACGTGTGCCACCGGGGGGGAGAGAACTTTGGACCACTGCTACACACCGTTCAGGAAAGGCTACAAGGCCGTTTCACCCCGTCCCCTAGGAAAATCTGACCACGCTGCCATTTTACTGTTGCTGGCGTATAAACAGAGGATAGTTCGGGAAGCGGTAGAGACGAGGGACGTAAAGCGGTGGTCCGACCAGTCAGAGGCCATGCTGTAAGATGCACTGAGTGATGTCGGCTGGAATATGTTCGAAGCAAGTTCCAGTGACGTCAGTGAGTTCGCGGAAGCAGTCATGGACTTCATCGCAACAGTAACCGACAACATCGTCCCCACGGTAAGGGTAAGCACCTTTCCGAACCAAAAACCCTGGGTCTGTTCGTGTGGCCCTGAATGCTCGCACCGCTGCCTACAACTCGGGCCTGGCATCAGGGAACATGGACGTCTACAAGGCAGAGTCCTACCGACTGCGAAGGGCGGTGAAGGACGCAAAGAGAAGGTACAGAGACAAGATGGAGTTACAGATGGAGCAGCAGGACACCAGAAGCCTGTGGCAGGGGTTACGGATTGTAACCAACTAACGGAGCACCCCTTCCTCATCCGCATGTGCCGGCACCTCCCTAGCTGATGACCTGAACTCCTTTTACGCTCGTTTCGAGAGGGGCAACACAACTCCAGGTCTGCCGACTATCGACAATACCGCCAGCGGGCTGGCTACCGAAGCTGAAGAGAGGAATGTGCACACATTCTCGCTGTCCGAGCACGACGTGAGGAGGGCTCTGACACGGGTGAACACGAGAAAAGCTGCAGGCCCCGATGGCATCTCGGGGCGAGTACTCAAGTCCTGTGCTACGCAGCTAGCTCCAGTACTCACTACATTATTCAACCTCTCCCTGGACAAGTCCGTGGTCCCTGCCTGCTTCAAAAAATCCATCATTGTACCGGTACCAAAAAATGCTTCCCCAGCCTGTCTGAATGACTACCGTCCGGTGGCCCTTACCTCGGTAGTCATGAAATGCTTTGAAAGGCTGGTGAAGAAACACATCTGTGCCTTCCTCCCTCGGAACATGGACCCGTTGCAGTCCGAACAGGTCCACGGACGATGCGGTCTCCCAGGTCTTGCACACCGCTCTCTCCCACCTGGACAGCCACAAGGGGGGCTACGTGAGGATGCTGTTCATAGACTACAGTTCAGCCTTCAACACGATAGTCCCCACCAGACTGGCCGGGAAGCTAATGGAATTGGCTCCCTGTGTGCCTGGGTCCTGGACTTTCTCACCGCCAGGCCCCAGGTAGTCAAGATGGGAGGGAATACATCGAAGTCCCTCACCCTGAGCACAGGATCCCCCCAGGGTTGTGTCCTCAGCCCCCTATTGTACTCCCTGTACACACATGACTGACACACATGTGGCTAGGTTCAGCTCCAACTCATTAATTAAGTTTGCTGATGACACTGTGGTGGTGGGCCTGATCTCAGACAACGACGAGAAGGCCTACCGGGAGGAGGTGGCTGGTCTAGCACTCTGGTGCCAGGATAACAGCCTCCTCTTGAACATCAAAAAAACGAAGGAGCTGATCATGGACTTTAGGAGGGCACATCATCCGAGGACGTACACTCCATTGAGGATAAATGGGGATCCTGTGGATAGGGTGAACTGTTTTAAATATCTGGCAGTCCACATCTCCGAGGATATGACATGGGCATCACACGCCTCAGCACTCGTGAGTAAGGCAAGGCAGCGCCTTTACCACCTCAGGCAATTGAGGAAATTCAGAGTGTCTCCGAGGATCCTCCAGTGTTTCTACACAGCGGCGGTGGAAAGCATCTTGTCCGGGAACATTACCATCTGGTTTGGGAATTGCTCTGCCAAGGACAAGAAGGCTCTGCAGAGAGTAGTGCGTTCGGCCGAACGCACTATGGGAACTTCACTCACCCCCCTGCAGGAACTATACATCAGGAGGTGCAACTCCAGAGCCAACAATATCATGAGAGACCCCTTCCACCCCTGCAACGGACTGTTCCAGCTGCTACGGTCAGGCAAACGCCTCCGTTGCCACGCGGTGAGAACGGAGAGGTTGAGAAGGAGTTTCTTCCCAGAGGCCATTCGGACTGTAAAGGCCTATCTCATCAGGGACTAACTCTACTGAACGTTTTTCCTTCCATTATTTATTATGTAAAAGAATATGTGTGTTATGATTGTGTTTATAGTTTGTTTGGTTGTTTGGTTGTTGGCTTTTGCACAAAAGTCCGCGAGCATTGCCACTTTCATTTCACTGCACATCTCGTATGTGTATGTGACAAATAAACTTGACTTGACTTGGCTTGACTCCTGCACCTCACCTGTACCTAAGCTGGTCCCCTTTGCCTGTGTTCACTGCTTGCCTAGTCAGCCTGGCTGGGAATTTCTTCCAATACCTACCCCACCACCTAATCACGGAGATAGAGCTGCATAGCACGGAAACTGGGCCTTTGGCCCACCTTGTCCATGCCAACCAAGTTGGCTCACTGCATTAGTTCCAATCACCTGCATTTGGCACATATTCCTCCAAACACTTTAGACTTCAGAGATACAACGTGGAAACAGGCCCTTCGGCCCACTGAGTCCGCATCAACCAGTGATCACCCGGTACACCAACCTACATACACTAGGGATAATTTTACAACTTACCAAAGTCAACTAACCTACAAACCTGTAAGTCTTTAGAGTGTGAAAGGAAACCGGTGCACCCGGAAAAACCCACGCTGTCACAGGGAGAATGTACAAACTCCGTACAGACAGCAGGCATAGTCAGGATCGAACCCAGGTCTCTGGTGCTGTAAGGCAGCAACTCTACCACTGCCCCCCCCCCCCCCCCCCCCCCCCCCCCCCCCACCTCCGATTGACTTCTATCCATATATCTGTCCATGTCTTTTAATTGTATCTGCTTCTGTAGCTTCCTCTGGCACCTAATTCCAGATACAGATTACCCTCTGAGTGAAAATGTTGCCCCTGAGGTCCCTCTGAAATCTCTTCCCTTTTACCTTAGGCTACGCTCTCTAGTTTTAGAATTCACTATCCTGGGGGAAAGACTGTGAGCGTTCACTTCATACATGCCCCTCATGATCATGTACACATTATAGGTGGCTTTTCCTGACAGCTCTAGGTGGATTTCTCCCAATACCGCAACTTGATTGTAGTATTATCTGATTTGATTGGAAAGCACGCAACAAAAGCTTTTCACTGTATCGAAGTACACGTGGCAATAATAAACCACAACCTAAGAGTACCACCCTGAGCTCCAGACCAGGGGGAAACATGTTTTTGGTGGGCAGTAGATGCATTGTGGTGATGACTGAAGTGTACAGAATTAGGACCGAGGCTGCCAAATAGACCAAAAAAAGGGGGGTTGAAGGGATCAGAGAGAGATGAGTTTTATGGGGAGAGGTGATGAGAACCATGTTGTGGCCCAGGATTCAGGTTTGGCATTGATTCTGTGGAGAATCTACACCAACACGGTGGAGCAAGAGGGCTTGGTGTCACGGCTGCAACAACCACCGAGGTGACGAATTGAGTTTGGATTCCATAGGTGCAAATGGATGTCAATGTCAGTAGGCAGGAGAGGACCCACACCAGGACGGGTTAAAGGGGTGGGGGAAGAGATGTACTTGGAAGAGCAGAGGGATGCTGAGCCTGTGTGTACAGTGGGCACCTTGCTGTGATTCGCTCGTTTTTATCACACGTGGGTGTTACTGGCAAGTAACTTGTCCGCCACACCTCCGCGCCGTGTCAGGATGCGTGAACCGCCTTCTGCATCCACTACAAAGGTGCAAGGCCACCGGCATAATCAAGGACCAGTCTCACCCCGGTCACTGAACCAAGGACTAATCTTACCCCGGTCACTCCCTCTTCTCCCCTCCCCCATCAGGCAAGAGGTACAGCTGTTTGAAAAGGCACACCTCCAGATTTGGCAACAGTTTCTTCCCAGCAGTTATCAGGCAACTGAACCGTCCTCTCACCAGCTAGAGGGCGGTCCTGACCTCCCATCTACCTCATTAGAGATCTTTGAACTGTCTTTAATCGAACTTTATCTTGCACTAAATGTTGTATCCTTTATCTGTGCACTGTGGGAGGCTTGATTGTAATCATGTATGGTCTTTTCTTTGACTGGAAACCACGTAACAAAATCTTTTCACTGTACCTCGGTACACGTGACAAGAATAAACTCAACTAAACAAACTAAACCAAGTGGTTGGCCTGGCTGTGAGACAGCCTCACTGGTGAATAAGGCAGATTCCTTCCCGGGGACCTGCTTACCAGATTGTTTTGGCATCATCACCACCGAGAGGAGATCTTTTCAAATAATTGCAGCTCACTTTAATTAACTGGAGTGCTGATCAGAACGTGGGTGAATAAAGTGGGCTTAGCGTAAGATCAACATGACCGGAGGGCTTAGTGAGTTAATGATTACATTCAAAGCTGAGAGCAGATCTATATATTGATACACAATAGATAGTTAATACCCAATGAGACAAAATGTGCTGGAGTAACACAGCGGGTTAGGCAGCATCTCTGGAGAACATGGGCAGGTGACGTTTCGGGTCGAGACCCTTCTTCAATTCAACAGATCAAGGACACAAAGTGCTGAGGCAACTCAGCGGGTCATGCAGCATCTCTGGAGAGCGTGGATAGGTGACATTTTGGGTGGGGTACCTTTTTTCTGGTTAGTAGTGTCTGATCACAGTGATATTAAGGGAGAGGAGGAAGCGGAGGGAAGTGATTGAGGTGGAAGATGGGCCATGATGTTGACAGGCGCGGGGCGTGTAGTCATTCTCCTGGGAAACGCGAGGCACTCACCAGCAGTGGGTCAGAGAAGTCTGGAAGATCTGGCACCAGGATCCCGACCAAGGCACATATCACTATCAGCACCGTGCAGAAGCCCAGCACCACCACCGGCCAGTCTGCGATCAGAGCCGCGTAGCTGTAAGTAGGTAACACACGTCACACAACCTCTGCCGCCTGGAGTATCGCACACCCAAGTCCTCGGCTGTGCCCATGATTCAAGTAATACCTTCTCTATCCCCTCTTTCCCCAGCCCACCCCCCACCGCGATGGGCACACAGTTTAAAGCACACAGAGCTAAAGCGCAGAGACAGGCCCATTGAGTCCACGCCGACCAACAATCACCCCGCACACTAGCACTATCCTAAACACTAGGGACACTTTACAATGTTTTGTAACCAAAGCCAATTAACCTACAAGCCCGCAAGTCTTTGGAGTGTGTGAGGAACCCAGAGCACCCGGAGAAAACCCACGCGGTCACAGGGACAACGTGCAAACACTGTTCAGACAGCACCCGAGGACAGGATGGAACCTGGGTCTCTAGCGCCGTAAAGCCCCTGGTAGACCCACCTTTCAACTTGTGCCCCCCCACCTGGTTCTCTCACCATCTCCTACCCCCTCACCCTGCTTCTTTCCCTTCCTCAGTACATTCATCTCACATCCCCAAGTCCCATATTTCCATTAAAAGACACTAACTGCTGGAGTAACTCAGCAGGTCAGGCAGCATCTCTGGAGAACACGCAGAGGTGATGTTTTGGGTCAGGTCCCTTCTCAGACCAGAAACATGACCTATCCATGTTCTCTAGAGATGCTGCTTGACCCACTGAGTCATCCCAGCACTTTGTGGGTTTTTTTTTTAAAGGTAGTGCATCTGTAGTTCCTTATGTCCCCACATTTCCATTTATCCTCCCCCTTTGTCCCTTTCCACCCATATCCCTCCAACTGCCTTTATTTTTTACTCCTTCTCCTCTCTTCTTATCCAACATCCTTTTCATCTCCAGCATTTGTCACACTCCAGCCATCTGCAAATCACCCCCGCCCCCAGCCCCCCACCTTGTATCCACCTATTGCGTGCCAGGCTTTGTCCCACCTCCATCTCTCTTCCAGCTTTCTCCCACCCTACTCCATCAGTCTGAAGAAGGGTCAGGACTGTGTGTTTTACTCAAGATTGCACCATAGGCAGTTCCTTGTGTCTCCACATCTAACACTGGCCTGCTCGGAAAGATCCTAGTCTAGGGTCAGATCCAATCTCCGGTTATTTAGGATGCCATTAAGCTGGAAAGAGTGCAGAGGTTTATTGCAGGACCCAAGGGCCTGACAGCCATGGGGAGAGGATGGGCGGGCTAGGACTTTATTCCTTGGAGTGCAGGAGGATGATGGATGATCTTATAGAGGTATATAAAAATTGAAGGGAATAGATAGGGTGAATGCACAGTCTTTTTCCCAGAAAAGGAGAATCAAGAACCAGAGGACATATGTTTAAGGTGAGAGGGGAAAGATTTAATAGGAACCTGAGTTGCAATTGTTTCACACGGTGTTGGGTAAATGGAATGAGCTGCTACAGGAGGGAGATGAGGCAGGTCCTATCACAACTTAGATGATCTAACGGAGGGTGTTGGGTATATGGAACGTGCTGCTAGAGGATAAAGTAGGTGTTGTAACAGCATTTAAAAGACACTTGGACAAGTACACGAATGGGAAGGGTTTCGAGGGATATGGAGCAGGTGGGACGAGAGTAGATGGGACATCTTGGTCAGTGTGGAGGAGTTTGGATGAAGGGCCCGGTTTCAGTGCTGTGTGACTATGGCTCTATAAAACCAATGATCTCCTTCTCAAACTAAGCTACTCACCTTCGAGGAAATCGGAAGGGTCTCGGAGGTCTGAAAGAAAAGCAGAAAATGCAGAGTTAGAGGTGCTGCAGGTAGGTTGCTGCTCGGGATAGAATCATCCTCACCATTTGAGACCTTGCAGGAACCTTACAAATCAGATCATCCTTCCATCAGTGGCCTGTCAAACGTTGATGCAGGAACATAGAGTCATGCAGCGTGAAAACAGGCCCTTCGGCTCACTAGCCCACACCGACCAACATGGCCCATCTACATTAGTGCAACCTGCCTGTGTTTGGCCCATATCCCTCTAAACCTTCGACACAAAAAGCTGGAGTAACTCAGCGGTACAGACAGACTGTCAAAGCTGCCACAGTCAGAGATAAAAGCAGCTTTTTACCACGAGTAGTAGCTCTACTCAGTAAGCAAAAATCTTTTTGCTCTGGTATTTTATCTAATTCACATGTGTAATCAATCATATTTTATTATTAATTTTAATGTTTTATGTGTCATTATTAACTGTGCACCAAGGCAAATTCCTTGTATGTGAATACGGCCAATATTCATCTCTGGAGAGAAGGAATGGGTGACGTTTCGAGTTGAGACCCTTCTTCATCTGCTCCTTATAATCCTATCCTATCCATGCACCTGTCTAAATGTTTCCTAAACGTTGTGATTTCCCCCTACCTCCTACAGCAGCTTGTTCCATACGCCACCACCCTTTGTGTAAAAAGTTTGTCCCTCGGGGTCTGTAAATTGCCCCTGGTATGTAGGGAGTGGATGAGAATGTGGGAATTTTGGTTTGGTAAAGCTAAAGCTGTGTCGCCTAATTGAAGCTAGCTTGCCTAATTAAAGTTGCCGTGCCTAATTAAAGTTGCCTTGCCTAATTAAAGTTGCCATGCCCAATTAAAGTTGCCTTGCCTAATTAAAGTTGCCTTGCCTTCTATATAATTATACTTCCTGTTTGCGTTTTTTATTGATTTTAGAAAAAACGCTACCACGTATGGCTGTGATTTTTGGGCATTTTACTCAGAGTCCCCCTCCACTCATCAGGTGCCGAGGATTTTTCCCATCGATGAAAAATAAAAGAGTTATTAGTGTTTAAAAAATGTTGAGATTCTCTCTCCAGTCAATGAAGGCCATGCTCTAGAAGTGTGGGCGTGGCTCAGTCTCTGCATGATGGAGGAGGGAGAGGTCACGACTCGCTGTCTTTAGTGGCCTTGCACCCTGCTTGAAATGGTATGAAACTGCACTTGAAGTTGGTTGCCTTGCATCCTGCTTGAAGTGGTAAGAAACTGCACTTGAATTTGCTGGCCTTGCACCCTGCTTGAAATGGAATTTCAAGGAATAGCTGTGAGTCAACTGCCAGCCCACCAGCCGTGAGTGAGCTGCCAGCACAACAGGCTTGAGTGACTGAGCCGCGAACCCAAGAATCCATTCGGCCCACAATGTCCATACTAGCCCTCTAGAAACCAGTCCCTTCAGCCAACAACACCCATACTAGCGCTCCAGAAAGCTCCCCCCCCCCACTGGCAACCAATATTGGAATTGGTGGAGAGATGGAATATTGCGTTGGAGGACCAGCCCTCCCGTGTGATGCTGGGACCCAACGGGTCCCACTTAGTCTAGTACTACATATAAATACCAAGTCAAACTTAAGTACAATAGGTAGAGCAAAGGGGAAGATACAGAGTGCAGAACATAACTCTCAGCATTGTAGCGCACCAGTTCCAGAGACAAAGTCCAATGTCCGCAATGGGATGGAGGTGAATCGGACAGTGCCCTTGCTGATGGAAGGACCATTCAGAGGTAGGACATAGGAGGCTGAGGGGTGATCTTATATAGGCGTATAAAATCAAGAGGGGAATAGATGGCCTCTCTGTGCAGTAGCCATTCTGTGATTCATTGACAATGCTCACTCGAATGAGTTGTTTCTCTGCAAACGAAGCTCTGAATGTCTTCCCTCTGTCAGTGGAAAAACCTGGCGGAGGACAGGACAGACCCTTGGAATTATTTGGCCTCTCCCCACTTGCAACTTCCCATCTGTTGTTGCAAGCTGCAATAATTGTTAAATAAATTTCCAACAGCCCCTGAATCCTCGGGAGTGCATGTAATCCATGGTGTGGCTGAGCAGACATGACAGAGCTCATCGCAGCTGTACAAACACAAATCAGCTGGTCAAACATCAAGGACGGCTGCCTGCATTCCCCTCCCTGCTTCACGGTGGCGCAGCGGTACAGTTGCTGCCTTACAGCGAATGCAGCGCCGGAGACCCGGGTTCGATCCCCACGACAGGTGCTGTCTGTACAGAGTTTGTGAGCTCCCAGTGACCTGCGTTGGTTTTTTTTTCGAGATCTTAGGTTTCCTCCCACACTCCAAAGGTTTGTAGGTTAATTGGCTTGGTAAATGTAAAAATTGCCCCTAGTGGGTGTAGGATGGTGTTAGTGTGCGGGGATCGCTGGTTGGCGTGGACCCGGTGGGCCGAAGAGCCTTTTTCTGCGCTTATCTCTAAATTAAACTAAACAAAACTAAACACTATCGCTGCACGTCACACACTGTCTCGTGCGTTCAAACTCTGACTGCACACACGGCTGCTGCTTCCAGTGCTCATAGACTTTACCTCCTGATAGTGGTGTTTCAGGTCGACAGGGCGGTGAAGAAAGCTTTGTTTTGTTTACAGATACAGCGTGTAAACATGCCCTTTACAATTTTCGCAAGTCAATTATGCCCCTGTCCCACTTAGGAGACCTCTGGAGACTTTGCACACCACCCAAGGTTTCCGTGCGGTTCCCGGAGGTTGCAGGTGGTTGCCGGAGGTTGCAGCTAGTGGAAGCAGGTATGGAGACTGACAAAACCCCCCGGGAACCGCCCGGAAACCTTGGGTGGGGCGCAAAGTCTCCAGAGGTTTCCGTTCAGGTTTCCTAAGTGGGACAGTTCGTCTACAAACTGGTTCCTTTTTTTGAGGCGTGGGAGGAAACCGAAGCACCTGGAGAAGGCACAACGTGGTCACGGGGAGAACGTACAAACTCTGTACAGACAGCACGCTTAGTCAGGATCAAACCCGGGACTCTGGCGCTGTGCGACAGCAACTCCACTGCTGTGCCACTGTGTCACCCAAGCTTCTGAAACAATCTTCCACCACCACCGTCTGCTTCCTTCCATGAAGCCGATTCTCTTCCAGTAGTTCACCCGTGTCTAATGATGATTCATGTTTCTCAGCCCAGGACTCCCTCAATTGCTTCTCCAGCTTCCCACAGTGTCCATGGATATATCTGATCAAGCCCAGTAGATGTATCTACCTTCACACACCTTAGGACCTTCAGCACCTCCTCGTCCATAATACAGACATCTCAACGCATCTCCATTAACTGTCCAAAGTTCCTCTCTGTTGTCAAGCTTCTGAACGGTCCTTCCATAAGCTAGGCTACTGTCCAATTCACCTCTACCCCATTGCGGACATTGGACTTTGTCTGTGGAACTGGTGCGCTACAATGCTGAGAACTATATTCTGCACTCTGTATCTTCCCCTTTGCTCTACCTATTGTACTTGAGTTTGGCTTGATTGTATTTATGTATAGTTTGGAGCATACAAAACAAAGCTTTTAATTGTACATTGTAACACGTGACAATTAAAACTAAACTAATAATTTTAAACCTTGAGGATTACAGGAGCAAGTCGTCAAGTCACGTCAAGTTTATTCGTCACATACACATACGAGATGTGCAGTGAAATGAAAAGTGGCAATGCTCGCGGATTTTGTGCAAAAAGACAAACAAAGAAACAACCAAACAAACTGCAAACAGAATGGAACAGAATCACATATTCTTTTACATATTAAATATTGTGGGCGGAAGGAAAAAGGGAAAAAAACAGCAATTTAAAAAAAAGCAGTAGAGTGGTACAGTAAAAGTTAGTCCCTGGTGAGATAGAATTTACAGTCCTAATGGCCTCTGTGAAGAAACTCCTTCTCAACCTCTCCGTTCTCACAGCATGGCAACGGAGGCGTTTGCCTGACCGTAGCAGCTGGAACAGTCCGTTGCTGGGGTGGAAGGGGTCTCCCATGATTTTATTGGCTCTGGAGTTGCACCTCCTGATGTATAGTTCCGGCAGGGGGGCAAGTGAAATCTAGGAGACTAGTTCAAGGTTACTAGCAGCTGTGATCTAGAACAGGGTTGAGTTGAGTTTATAGTCACGTGAATGAATGAGTGATACTTTATTGTCACATGTGTCTAGTCACAGTGATATTCTTTGTTTTACACACCTACGGTATGCAAAGAGTCAATACATAAAGGCTGCCAACAAAGTTACAAACATCCCATTTTAACTGAGGTACAGTGAAAAGCTTTTGTTGCGTGCTAACCAGTCAGCGGAAAGACAATACATGATTGCAGTCTTGCTATCCTGCCATCCACAGTGTACAAATGCAGGATAGGGGGAATAACGTGAATAATGTTTAAATTTGAAGAGCTTGATGATGTACTCCTGTATCTCCGTGACAACTCAGATGTAGCAAGGGCAGTGTAGGCAGGAAGGGCTGCATTGCGAGGCTGAGGAAGGCGTGTGGAGGCACTGTAGCTCTGTTTCTGCCTGACCACTCCTCAGAATCCACCCACACTAACAGGAAGACGAGCTCCGAGCAACACATCGTCAGCAAAGGAGTTGAAGGCTACCACTGGGAGTCAGATTAAAAGGAGAAGGATGGAAACTTCCTGAAAACAAAATGCCTGGAAAAAATTGTGAGCCACACAGAGATACCAGCTGGACTAAAGTACTGCACAAGAAATGGTGTCATGGAGAACAGATGGAGCCGCGAATCACCCGGACCTCAGTGGAACGGACCCCACTTCACTCATTAACTTAGCTCTTGGAGCTAACGTTTGTTCAAGTTCTTCACATGACCAATGGGACAACGTTCTGTGCATATTGGCTACAGTATTTCTGACAAAGGAAGGCTCAGGGGTTGTGAAATGTGCCGGGTAAATTGGTAAAGTAAAGGCCTTGTCATGGCATGAAGAGAGGACCCGAGAGGAGTTGAAGACAGGGACCACAGTGTCAAGGCATGCAGTGCACCCCAGCTTCTGCAAAGGGTGGCACAGTGGTGCAGCTCGTAGAGTTGCTGCCTCGCCACTCCAGAGAACCGGGTTCGATCCTGACATCGGGCGCTGCCTGTGTGGGGTTTGTACGTGTGGCCACGGGTTTCCTCTGGGTGCTCCGGTTTCCTCCCACATCCCAAAGATGTGCAGGTTTGTAAGTTAACTGGCCTCTGTAAATTACCCCTCCCCCCCTAGTATGCAGGGAGTGGATGAGAAAGTGGGATAACAGAGAACGAGTGTAAACGGGTTGCGGATGGTCAGTGTGGGCTCGATGGACAGAAGGGCCTGTTTCCATGCTGTATCTCTGAACTAAAGGTTGGATGGAGATTAGAGGGGCAGGGGTGCAGAGCTTCCCACGTTGGTCTTGACTGGGCTTGAGGCTGAATTGCTGGCTGACGTTCGATAAGACGTCTGACCCATTATAGTCCCATCATCATTGTCCCTGTTACCTCAACAGCACAGCACTGTGATCTGGGGCTTGTCGACTGACCTACAACAGTTAAGCACTGGACATATCTACATTCTGGTCCAACACTGCGACCTACAGCAGCCAGGCCAAAGAGGACAAGGTGAACCTGACAAACCGTGGAGGGAATAGACAGGCCGACAGAATCAATCTAAAGAATGATCCCAACTCAAAATGTTGTCCCACCATACCTTCCCCAGACACCGCCTGAGCCACTGACTTCCTTCAGCACTTTGCTCCAATTGTACACTCAACTGCCTGACTGACGAAGGCCAGCGTGCCAAATTCCAGGGACTTCTCCAAGCCACAACAAGCTCTGTGGATTACACTGATCTTTGTATTTACCAGAAAAGGCTTTCTTTCCTGAAAGCCTAAATCAGCCCCCGCGTCCAGTGCAATTAGTGAGATTGAAGTGGTCTGGGGAGGGAGGTGGAATAAACGGGTGCAGCTCTCAAATCTCCACATGCATCGTCAACTGAAACATAACATCAACACTGCGAAATATGGCATTCGCTTCAAAGTGGCTGCTTCATTAATGCAGATACTCAAGCTGTGCAGTAATGGACAAGTGAAGCTCATTGTTTTGGGGCAGTGGGAAAATACCATCGGGTGGAGCACACACAGAGGTGGCCTCTGTATACAGCTGCTTCAGTAATCATCTCAACTCACTGTGCTGGACCACGGGACAGGCAAACCACTCGCATTGAATTCTGCAATGTTAGGTAACCTCTAAATAAAGGGGTGGCACAGCGGTAGAGCTACTGCCTTACAGCGTCAGAGACCCGGGTTCAATCCTGACTACGGGTGCTTGTCTGTACGGAGTTTGTTCATCCTCCTCGTGACCTGCGTGGGTTTTCTCTTCGGTTTCCTCCCACACTCCAAAGACGTACAGATTTGTAGGTTAATTGGATTGGCATAAATGTCAATTTTCCCTAGTGTGTGTAGGATAGTGTTAATGTGCGGAGATCACTGCTCGGTGCAGACTTGGTGGGCCGAATGGCCTGTTGTACCTCTAATCTAAACTGAATTCTAACAAGCCTCCCCTCCCCTTTCTCCTCTACACCCCCCTTTCATAACCCCTTCCACACCCCACCTGGAGACACCCAGGTCTCCCCGCTCCCCCCATCTCCATGCCTTCACAACTTGCAACTCTTCAATCTTTTTGTCTCGCAGCTTTCAAAAAAATATATGGATCCGTCTGAAGAGGTGCAAGGTAACTTGGACAGGTTGGGTGAGTGGGCAGATGCAAGGCAGATGCAGTATAATGTAGATAAATGTGAGGTTATCCACTTTGACAGCAAGAACAAGGAGGCAGATTATTATCTCAATGGTGTCAGATTATGAAAAGGGGAAGTGCAACGAGACCTGGGTGTCCTTGTACACCAGTCACTGAAAGTAAACATGCAGGTACAGCAGGCAGTGAAGAAAGCTAATGGCATGTTGGCCTTCATAGCGAGAGGATTTGAGTATAGGAGTAAAGAGGTCCTTCTGCAGTTTTACAGGGCCCTGTTGAGACCACATCTGGAGTATTGTGTGCAGTTTTGGTCTCCAAATTTGGGGAAGGACATCTTTGCTATTGAGGCAGTGCAGCCTAGGTTCACGAGGTTAATCCCTAGGATGGCGGGACTGTCATATGTGGAAAGATTGGAAAGACTGGGCTTGTATTCACTGGAATTTAGAAGGGAATCTTATAGAGACATATAAAATTATAAAAGGACTGGACAACTAGATGCAGGAAAAATGTTCCCAATGTTGGGGGAGTCCAGAACCAGGGCCACAGTCTAAGAATAAAGAGGAGGCCATTTAAAACTGAGATGAGAAAAAACGTTTTCACGCAGAGAGTTGTGAATTTGTGGAATTATCTGCCACAGAGGGCAGTGGAGGCCAATCCTCTGGATGCTTTTAAAAGAGAGTTAGATAGAGCTTTTGGGGCTAGCGGAGTCTAGGGATATGGAGAGAAGGTAGGCACGGGTTACTGATTGTGGATGATCCGCCATGATCACAATGAATGGCGGTGCTGGCTCGAAGGGCCAAATGTCCTCCTCCTGCACCTATTTTCTAAGTTTCTAAGAAGGGTCCAGACACAAAATGTCACTGATCCATGTTTTCCAGAGATGCTGCCTGACCTGATGAGTTACTCCAGCATTTTGTTTTATTTTTTATAAACCTGCATTTGTAGTTCCTTGGGACAAATGTAGGTCAGAGACGAAGAAACTTTAACAAGGAAACACAGAACAATTGGTCAAATACTTCAGTTCAGTCTTCACAACAGAAGCCATAATGAACCCATGTCAAAATCCTGGGACAGGGACGGGCTGAACAAAAACAGCATTAGTAAGTGAGAAATGGTGAAGAAATGAATGGCGCTAAAGACCCTCAGAGTGGCAGTCAACGGGTTGGACAGCACAGAAACGGCCCCTTGGCTCAATATTGTCCATGCCAACCTTTTCGCCCATCCACACTAATTATTCAAATCTACACCAGAAGGCAGCACAATGGGGTAGAGTTGCTGCCTCACAGCGCCAGAGACCCGGGTTCGATCCTGACTACAGGTGCTATCTGTACGGATTTTGTACATTCTTCCCCTGACCTGCGTGGGTTTTCTCCGGGATTTCTGGTTTCCTCCCACACTCCAAAGAAGTACAGGTATGTAGGTGAGTTGGCTTGGTATAATTGTAAATCGTCCCTAGTGTGTGTAGGATAGTGTTAATGTGCGGGGATCGCTGGTCGGCACGGACTCGGTGGACTGAAGAGCCTGTTTCCGCACTGTATCTCTAAACTAAAAACAAAACTAATTACATTGAATTAGTTACATTTAAAACTGTACCATCCAGGTTCAGGAACAGCTTCTTCCCTACAGCCATCAGGCTATTTTACTTTGGAGTCACGTGAGTGACTACGTGAAGAACCCCGCTCGTGCGCATGTGCGTCAATCTTCAAAGCAGCGGTGTGAAAATCACAGATAACAGCAATTGAAGTAACATAGTAAGATCAGAGAAGACTAGAACTACCAGATGACCTTTATGAGGGTTGGGAGCGGAGGGCACGTGGTCCCTCATCGTAACTCCTCATAAAATAAAGATCAAACTTCAAACTGGTAAGTTCTCGTTTAATCTTACTATTAAACGCAACAACGAATAAGTTCTGAGCTCTGAAATGCAAAAGACTTCATTATTATTGCACTATATTTGTTATTTATTGAACTTTTTCTTTTTTTTCTCTTCCCCCATTATGTACTATGTTTACATATTCACATATTCTGTTGTGCTGCAGCAAGTAAGAATTTCATTGTCCCATCCGGGACATATGACAATAAAACACTCTTGACTCTTGCCTTGTCTCTTGATTCATTGGAACAATGTCGGCCGTACATGGTGTATGAAACAATACAACGTTTTTTTACTACAATCCCATGCTTCCACCACTAGATGCCACTGCCAGACAGTGATACACGAAGGAGCCAGAACTCCTGCATCTGAGCTGACCTTGCTGACTGATAGATCTCACAGCCTACTCGCTGAACAGCAAAACAGGACCTCCTGACCTTGCTGGGCCTCAGCTGCATCTCAGTAAAAGACTAAATAGTTCACGACACATTAAAGCAGCATTTGGGATCTTTGGCATCTTAAACAGAAGCAAACAACTGCCAGGAAGTTGTGCAAAACCGTTATGCATTTCAGCTGATGGAGTGGATGTAATTTTGTGTGCTGCACTTCAGGAAAAATGTCAAGACATTTAGACTTTAGAGTCAAGAGTCAAGAGAATTTTATGGCCATGTGTCCTAGATAGAACAACGAAATTCTTACTTGCTGCAGCACAACAGAATATGTAGACATAGTACACTGTGAACAATGTAATAAACGCGAGAGAGAAAAAAAGTTCATACTCACAAGTACACACACACACACACACACACATACATATATTATATATATACACACACACACACACACACACACACATATATATATATATACAAACACATACTCAAAAAACAAACAAACAGAAGTGGAATAATAATAAAATGAGTCTATTGTAGTTCAGAGCTTATTTGAGGTTGTCGTGTTTATCAGCCTGATTGATGGCTGTACGGAAGAAGCCGTTCCTGAAACTGGACATTACAGTTTTCAGGCTCCTGTACTTTCTTTCCTATTGCAGGAGTGAAATGAGTGTGTGGTCAGGATGGTGCGAGTCTCTGATGATGCTGGCTGCCTTTTTGAGGCAGCGACTCCGGTAAATCCCTGCGATGGTGGGGAGGTCCGAGCCGGTGATGGACTGGGCAGTGGCCACAACTTTTTGCCGTCTTTTCTGCTCCTGGACGTTCAAGTTGCCGAACCAAGCCACGATGCAACCGGTCATTATGCTCTCTACTGTGCACCTGTAGAAGTTCACGAGAATGCTCTTTGACATACTGAATCTCCGTAATCTTGTCAGGAAGTAGAGGCGTTGATGTGCTTTCTTTAGAATTGCATCAGTGTGCTTTGGCCAGGAAAGATCTTCGGAAATATGCACGCCCAGGAATTTGAAGTTTTTGACTCTCTCCATCATCGTCCCGTTGATATAAACAGGATTGTGGGTCCTCATGCTACCCTTTCCAAAGTCCACAATCAGTTCATTGGTTTTACTGATATTGAGAACCAGGTTGTTGTGCTGGCACTATTTGGTCAATCGGTCGATCTCACTTCTATACTCTGACTCATTACCATCTGTAATTTGTCCAACAACTTGTCGTCGGCGAACTTTAAGACGGAGTGTGCACTGTGACTGGCTACACAGTCATGAGTATAGAGTGAGTACAGCAGGGGGCTGAGCACACAGCCTTGAGTTGCTCCCGTGCTGATTGTTAATGAGGAAGAAGTATTTCTGCCAATTCGAACAGACTGTGGTCTGTGGATGAGGAAGTCGAGGATCCAATTGCAGAGGGATGCGCAGAGACACAGTTCCGTGAGCTTGGTAGCCAGCTTTTTTTATAATCAGAAAAATCATTCAATTATTAAAAATAATATTTACAATATAATAAAACAAAACAGAACCCGCCACCACGATACAAGACAAACAAATATACTAAATAAACTACTATACAGCTATGTTACAATCCTTGTCAAGGATGCATTCAACCCCTTGCGGTGCCCAGCGGTCCCGGAAATCCCCTAGGGTGCCTGTGGATTTTAGTGCCACAGGTCAATAGTCATTGAGGCACGTCACCTTACTCTTCTTGGGCACCGGTATTATTGATGTCCTCTTAAAGCAGGTGGGAACCTCAGACCTCAGTAGCGAGAGGTTGAAAATGTCTGCAAAATCCCCAGCCAGTTGGTCTGCACAGGTTTTGAGAACTTGACCGGGTGTACCATCAGGTCCAGGCGCTTTCCGAGGGTTCACCCCCCGAAGGATTTTCTGACTCGGCCTCTGTCATTGTGACTGTAATACCCTCAGGGCGTATGGGGGCTCGGGAAGGCACATCATTTAGAGAAACAGCATGGAAACAGGTCCATCAGCCCACTGAGTAAGTGCCAACCAGAAATCATCCCGTACACTAGCTCTCTCCTGTACAGAAGCGACAATTTACAATTTCACAGAAGCCAATCAACCACAAACCTGTACGTTTTGAGGATGTGGTACGAAACCAGAGCACCCGGAGAAAAACCACGTGGTCACAGGGAGAATGTACAAACTCCCTGCAGAGAGAAGGCGTAGTCAGGATGGAACCCGGGTCTCTGGCGCTGCAAGGTAGTAACTACTGCTGTATCAGTACGCCATCAACTACCCGGAGCCTCATACAGCTAATGCACTGGATGTAATTCTGTCGTAATTCTGCACGTCAGCAAGAATGTCAAGGCCTTGACGAAAGCAAGGCATGGAATATTTGCTGGATGAGCAACAGTGGTTTAGGAACACACTGAGGTTATTTTCTTTGGGGCAGATGGTTTACGACAGTTTAAAAACTCAGCGTAAAAAATAGATTTTCAAATTTTTGTAATTTTTTTACATTACAATTAGATTACTAAAGTTGAAAACAAATTAATTAAACAAGGCGGTCAGGCCCTTAAACAGCTAAATGAGCTTACAGGTGGATGATCTGCCATAGATGCCAACAGTGAGGAACGATAAGTATACTGGTGCCTTTCCACCGACAAACAAAAGCCCTGGTTTAATGGGAGATTTAAGAAACTGTTGCAAGTGAAGGCATTTTGGTAAAGTAATAGGCTGACAAGAGTTGTTGGGCCAGAGATCAGGCAAGCTGAGGACAACGATGAAAGGCTGCTGGTTTGCTTGCAAGTTGCCATGATTTGGACTGGACTGCCTGTAAGGATGGTGGAAACAGAGACGATATGTAAAGAGCAGGAGACTGGGGCAGGCGCAGGATAGAGAAGAGAATAATGGGGCAGTGGCAGTATAATGGGGCAAGAGCAGGCTAACGGGGCAAGCGTGCACGCTTTCAAGGAGTCAGCACAGCGCATTGCTCTAATTGATTTTCTCGCACAGAGTCACAGAAACAGGTTCCTCAGTCCTGCTCATCCATGTTGTCCAAGATATCCCACCTAAACTCGTCCCATGCGTTTGCATTCTCCCAAACATTTCCTATCCATCTACCTGTTCTGAAGTATTTTAAAAGTCATTGTCCCGGCCTCAACTACTTTCTACGGCAGCCCAACAGCTTAAGCCCTCGAATCCTGGCAATATCCTTGCAAATCTTCTCTGCACTCTCTCCGGATTAACAGCATCCTTCCTGAAAGCAGGATGACGAGAATTGAACACAATACTTATTTTTATATGTATACTGATTTTTTTTTATTATGGGTTTTACAGAGTACAATGTTGACATATCTGTTGTGCTGCTGCAAGTTAGAATCTCAGATTCAATGGTTCCGTTTCAGAGACAACGAAATGCATTATCTCATGGTTCCGTTTCGGGACATATGACAATAAAACACTCTTGGCTTTTGATATGTTTGGACTGAGGTTGGTGACACTCAATCACGACCCTGGCAATAAAAACACCAAGTGCTGGAGTAACTCAGCGGGCAGCATCTCTGGATTACCGGCAATAGCAGTTTCCCGTCACTTGTGGGAAGTAACATTCCACGTTGATAAGATCATGCCCTGCCATGAACAATGGGAAGAAGCATCGCTGGTACATTGTAAAGTGTCGACTTGAGACCATCAGATACATGCTTCCGAATGTGCGCCAGGTTCATAATCCCTCGAACAGCTGAGGGCTCAGCTAATCTTCACAGACACCCGGCCCCCCTACAACATTCCACTGGTCTGAGCTAGTTGACGTCAGTGGGCCCCGTCTCTGGAACAAAAGATCTGCAGCTCACCCCAGCCTCATTTATCATACCTCCAGACCTCTGTGCGCTCCAAGAAATAAAGTCCTCGCCAGCCCAACCTCTTCCTGCAGCTCAGGCCCTCGAGTCCTGGCAACATCCTTCACTTCAGACTTCAGAGTTCGCCCAGTACACTAGCACTATCCTACACACTAAGGACAATTTCCAGAAACCAATTAACCTACAAATGTTGGGATAGTCCCAGCCTTAACTACCTCCTGTGGCAACTTGTTCCATACACCCACCACACTTTGTGTGAGAAAGTTACCCCTCAGATTCCTATTCAATCTTTTCCCCTTCACCTTAAACCTATGTCCTCTGGTCATGAAATTTACATTTCACTCCTCTTATATGTCTCATATAAGTTCATTAGTTTTAAGGGCAGAATTAGGCCATTCGGACCATTGAGCCACCTCCAGTCTTTGTCACTTACTACTTCACCCAATTGCCAATAACCTCCCCCCCACCCCCCCTTCACATATTTACCAAGCATTTGCCAGGCTTTGTCTCACCTCCACCTCTCCTTTCCAGCTTTCTCACCCCCTCCTCAGCCTGAAGAGAGGACCCTTCCCAAAATATCATCTGTCCATTCCTTCTTTATTTTCATCAGATGTTGCCTGACCAGCTGAGTTCCTCCAGCACTTTGTGTTTTTTTAATGCAAGGTTCCAGCACCTGCAGTTCCTTGTGCCTCCACAGTTTGTGCTGTGCAGTGGTAAAATGCCAGTGAGTTAAATCAGTTCCTGATGGGAAAGATAAGGACCCTGAGAATAGCTGTGGTGAATCCATCTCACGTCTCACTCAGCACTATCTATGCATTAGTTTTGAGTAGAATCCTTATTTATAGGTCTCTGCCCGTGGGTTCTGTACCAGTTGATGCTTATTTTTGGAGAAAGCAGTTTTCAACGTTGGGAAATCGTGCGGTCTTGTACTAAGTCACTGAACAAACTTTATTAAAATTAGATTTCATCCATCGAAAATATACAATGTACTTTATACAAAAGTATTTTAGTTCCTGAAATGCAAATTGTCCCCATTGTGTTTAGTTTGGTTCAGAGAAACAACATGGAAACAGGCCCTTTGGCCCACCAAGTCCGCGCCAACCAATGATCAAACGTTCACACTAATTCTATGATATCTTACTTTGTCTCCATGTTTAAGAAGGAGCTGCAGATGCTGGAAAAATCGAAGGTAGATAAAAATGCTGGAGAAACTCAGCGGGTGAGGCAGCATCTATGGAGCGAAGGAATAGGTGACTTTTCGGGTCGAGACCCTTCTTCAGACCGATTTAACCTCCTAAAAGTGCAACATTTGCTCGGATGAATCCAAAGCTGCCATTTCTGCACCAATTATACGGCTGATCTATATCCTGCTGTACACTTTGACAACCTTTCTCACAGGCTGCAACTCTACCGCTTTTGGAGTTATCTGCAAATGTACTAACCCACCCGTCTACATTTACGCTCAAGTTGTTTATGTATATTACAAATGACAGAGGTCCCTGCACAGACCCCTGCAAAACTCCACTGGTCAGAGACCTCCAGCCTGAATCTTGTCCTTCCATCACAACCCTCTGTCTTCTATCAGTAATCCAGTTCCAAATCCATACGACCAAGTCACTATTAATCCCATGCATCTTAATCTTCAGAATCAGTTTACCATGGGGGACTTTATCAAACACCTCACTACAATCCATGTTGACAACATCCAGAGCTTTGCCTTAAACGATCACCTTCGTTACCTCCTCAAAATACTCAAAATACATGACCAGATGCGTACAAAGACACACTGACTGTCCCGAATTTGCCCATTCTCTTCCAATCGTAAATGCGATCCTGAAGAATCCTCTCCAATCGCATTTCTATCACTAAAGTTTAGTTTATAGAGGCCCTTCAGCCCACCGAGTCTGCGCCGACCAGCTACCCCCTTGCACCAGCACACACTAGGGACAATTTACAATTTTTACCAAAGTCAATTAACCTACAAACCTGTACGTCTTTGGAATGTGTGAGAAAAGCAGAGCACCCGGGGAAAAGTCACGTGGTCATGGGGAGAACGTACTAACTCCGTACAGACAGCACCCCTTGTCTGGATTGAACCCGGTTCTCAGGCGCAATATGGCAGCAACTCTAGCGCTGCGCCACCGTGCCGCCCATTGGTTCTCACCAATGTTGCGTACAACTTTAACATGCTTTCCCAACTCTTGCACTCAGTGCTTCAGCCGATAAAGGCAAGCATGCCGATCACCCTCCTCACCAGCCTGTCTCCCGTGATGTTAGAGTGTAAGGATTGTCTGGATCAACGGGAGTCCCTGGGCAGTGAAACATCCCACAGATTCAGAGCAGCTCGCATTCCTCTACATATTTCTATCACTTTCAGAAGGTTTGTTCTGAAACGTTGCTGTTTAAATGGTTGCAGCTGCGAGTTTGTGTCAGGGACTAAACTAAAATGACAGTAATTGAAATAAGTTTGCCCTGAGTGTGCTTCCTTTGTCTTTATCCCACATCTGTTTGCTGTGCTCACATCCTTCGCCACTTCTAACAGACCCTGCAGCAGCCTTCCCAACAGGCACCCTGTGGAGCGGCATTCCAACCTGTGGCTTTGTGCTATCTGTGCCTCGGACTCCCACAGCAGCCGCTCATTACCACATTCCACAGATTCCCCACTAAAAGGTACAAGGAAAACACTCTGACCTTTTCACCTTCCCACTTCTAACCACATCAACCCTTGTTTTTGAAAACTTTGTTTCCAGCCTTGAAATAACTTTAAAGTGTTTCCAAGTGCGGCAACGTCCAGAGAAAGGGAGATGGAGAGAAAGGGAGATGGAGAGAGAGAGGGAGACTGAGATGGACAAAGCTTTTCCAAGGAGTAGACGCTCCCTGTTCTGGTGTTATCATTATAACATTTCTTTTGAACCTTCATCAGTGCCTCTGTGTCCCTTGTGTACAAAGAATCGAGCGTACTTATAAGTACAACTGACACAGATATGGGCCTGTCCCACCTAGGCAATTTTTTGGGCGACTACAGAGCGATTGCCGCAAAATTTTCAACATGTTGAAAATTTTTCGCCGACAGGGGCGACAATTTTTGCTGTCGTAGGGGTTGTCTTAGGTACTGTCGTAGGTGAATCCCATTAAAACGAATCCCTGGCAGTTGTTTAAGTGGGACAAGCCCATTAGGAGGTTTTAAGCCAAAACAAAGCATTGGAGGTATATAGAACAGTACAGCACACGAACAGGCCATTCAGTGGCACAGTGGTAGAGTTGCTGCCTCACAGCGCCAGAGACCCCGGTTCGATTTTGACCACGGGTGCTGCCTCTGCGGAGTTTGCACGTTCTCCCTGTGACCACGCGGGTTTTCTCCGGGTGCTCCGGTTTCCTCACACATCCCAAAGACAGGCAGGTTTGTAGGTTAATTGACTTCTGTAAAATTGTCCCTAGTATGTAGGATGCGAACATGGGATAACATAGAAGTAATGTACTGGTGACCAATGGTCTGCATGGACTCAGTGGACCGAAGGGCCTGTTTCCACGCTCTCTCTCTAAACGCCAACTAAGCCTACGATGTCTGTGAAGTATTGCTGTTAAGTTAAACCAATCTCCTCGAGTTCCCCGAGCTCTTTTGAGCTTTTTGAGGAGGTGATGAAGATAAGCGATGAGAAAAAGGCCGTGGATGTTGTCCACATGGATTTTAGTAAGGCATTTTATAAAGTTCCTTGTGGAAGTGTGTTATTCTAGCTGGAGGTCTGTGGCCAGTGGTGTTCTGCAACAATCTGCGTCAGGAACTGTTATTTGTGATGTTTATAAATAACTTGCACGTCAATGTAGATTTGTAGATTACACTAAAATTGGTGGAGTTGTGGACTGTGAGGAAGGCTGCCGAAGCACACATCGTAATATAGATCAGCTACAGAAATGGGCAGAGAAATGGCAGATGGAGTTTAATACAAGCAGTCAGGCAGCATCTGTAGGTATTGCACTTTGGGAGGTCAAATGTAAGGGGAAACAGTTAATGTCATGAATCTTAACAACACTGATGTAGAGAGGGATCTTGGGGACCAAGTCTACAACTCTCTGAATGTAGCAATAGAAGTAGTTAAGAGTGGTAAAGAAGGCGTATGATACACTTGCCTGACCTCTCCCAGTGTAATACCTTTCCATCACAACCCTCTGTATCTATGAGTAAGCCAATTCTGAATCAATTGGACTAAGACACCATGGAAGTAGAAGGAAAATTATTGCAATCCATTCCTTGGGATAGTATAAACCTTCATATGGAAAAACACAAATTAATCAGGGGTGGTCAACATATATGTAGACTTCAGACTTTGGAAATACAGTGTGGAAGCAGGCCCTTCAGCCCACCAAGTCCGTGCCGACCAGTGATCACCCTATATACTAGCACCACCCTGCACACGAGGAACAATTCACAATTTACAGAGCCAATTAGCTCACAAACCTGTACATCTTTGGAATGTGGGAGGAAACCAGAGCACCCAGAGACAAACCCATCGGTCACAGGGAGAACGTACAAACTCCGTATGGACAGCACCCGGAGACAGGATTGAACCCTGGTTTCTGGCGCTGTAAGGCAGCAACTCTACCGCTGCGCCACTATGCCGCCCTTTATTAAGGGAAAGTTGTGTCTAACTAACATGAGTAAATTCTTTGAGGAAATAATAAGGAGAATTGATGAGGACAGTGTGTTTGATGTAGTCCACATGGATTTTGACAAGCTCCCACATGTCCAACTGGTGAAAGAAGGAAAAGCCCCCGGGACCCAAGGAAGTCAAAATGGATCCAGAATTAGCTCGGTGACAGGAAGGGAAGGGTTGGCAGGTGTTGTTGTGACTATAAAGCAGCTCCCAGTATGGCTCCACACGGCACAGCACTTGGTTGTCTGCAGTAACTTAGACCTAAATGTAGGGGGTATGACAAATTAGTCTGCAGATGATACAAAAATGTCAGTGTACTGCATGGAAATATACAGTGGCTTGCAAAAGTATTCATACCTCTTGAACTTTTCCACATTTTGTCACGTTACAACCACAAACGTAAATGTATTTTATTGGGATTTTATGTGATAGACCAACACAAAGTGGTGCATAATTGTGAAGTGGAAGGAAAATGATACATGGTTTTCAAATTTTTTTACAAATAAAAAACTGAAAAGTGTGGCATGCAAAGGTATTCAGTCCCCCTGTGTCAATACTTTGTAGAACCACCTTTCGCTGCAATTACAGCTGCAAGTCTTTTGGGGTATGTCTCTACCAGCTTTGCACATCTAGAGACTGAAATTTTTGCCCATTCTTCTTTGCAAAATAGCTCAAGCTCAGTCAGATTGGATGGAGAGCGTCTGTGAACAGCAATTTTCCAGTCTTGCCAGAGATTCTCAATTGGATTTAGGTCTGGACTTTGACTAGGCCATTCTAACACATGAATATGCTTTGATCTAAACCATTCCATTGTAGCTCTGGCTGTATGTTTAGGGTTGTTGTCCTGCTGGAAGGTGAACCTCCGCCCCAGTCTCAAGTCTTTTGCAGACTCTAACAGGTTTTCTTCCAAGATTGCCCTGTATTTGGCTCCATCCATCTTCCCATCAACTCTGACCAGCGTCCCTGTCCCTGCTGAAGAAAAGCATCCCCACAGCATGATGCTGCCACCACCATGTTTCACAGTGGGGATGGTGTGTTCAGGGTGATGTGCAATGTTAGTTTTCCACCACACATAGCGTTTTGCATTTAGGCCAAAAACTTCAATTTTGGTCTCATCTGACCAGAGCACCTTCCTCCACATGTTTGCTGTGTCCCCCACATGGCTTGTGGCAAACTGCAAACGGGACTTCTTATGGCTTTTTTTCAACAATGGCTTTCTTCTTGCCACTCTTCCATAAAGGCCCGATTTGTGGAGTGCACGACTAATAGTTGTCCTGTGGACAGATTCTCCCACCTGAGCTGTGGATCTCTGCAGCTCCTCCAGAGTTACCATGGGCCTCTTGGCTGCTTCTCTGATCAATGCTCTCCTTGCCCGGCCTGTCAGTTTAGGTGGACGGCCATGTCTTGGTAGGTTTGCAGTTGTGCCATACTCTTTCCATTTTCGGATGATGGATTGAACAGTGCTCCGTGAGATGTTCAAAGCTTGGGATATTTTTTTATAACCTAACCCTGCTTTAAACTTCTCCACAACTTTATCCCTGATCTGTCTGGTGTGTTCCTTGGGCTTCATGATGCTGTTTGTTCACTAATGTTCTCTAACAAACCTCTGAGGCCTTCACAGAACAGCTGTATTTATACTGAGATTAGATTACACACAAGTGGACTCTATTTACTAATTAGGTGACTTCTGAAGGCAATTGGTTGCACTGGATTTTATTTAGGGGTATCAGAGTAAAGGGGGCTGAATACTTTTGCACGCCACACTTTTCAGTTTTTTATTTGTAAAAAAATTTGAAAACCATGTATCATTTTCCTTCCACTTCACAATTATGCACCACTTTGTGTTGGTCTATCACATAAAATCCCAATAAAATACATTTACGTTTGTGGTTGTAACGTGACATAATGTGGAAAAGTTCAAGGGGTATGAATACTTTTGCAAGCCACTGTAAATGGTCCACTCATTTGGTCAGAAAAATATCAAACAGAATTTAATCTAGTTAAGTTGTGAGATACAGACAATCACAGACTCCCGTAAACTCTTACGTATGTCAGATTTTACGCAAGTCGGAATCACCTTAAAATTGGGTTAAAAAGAACTGCAGATGCTGGTTGATACATAAAATAACAAGGTGCTGGAGTAACTCAGCGGTCAGGCAGCATCTGCAGAGGGAATAGATAGATGTGTCGGGTCGGAACCATTCTTCAGATACCAGACTCTTGTGCCTCCATCTTTATGCTACATTAGCCCATCCAACCTTTGATTTACTCACACAGTCATCTGTGGAAGCCAACGCAACAGCAACAGGGAAAATGACTGCAAGTGCACATTAACACGTAGAAACAAAGACAACTGCATGGCACATGTTCTGAAATGACATAGTGGATTCTTGGAATAAATGTTGAAGTTCTTCACCAGATAACATTTGTGGAATTGTGGTCCATTGGGAACACACAATGGTAGATGTGGAATGGACATTTTGGTCTACACTGACCGTACTGAGGTAGCACTGGGACCACGTGATCCATTGGTCAGAGGTGTGAACTGGCTTGAATCACAGAGCTGGATAGTCCATTGATCTTTTTGGGTGGCACAGTGGCACAGCTTGTAGAGCCACTGCCTAACAACGATGGAGACCCAGGAATGATCCTAACCTCAGGTGCTGTCTGTATGGAGTTTGCACCTTCTCCCTCTGACCATGTGGGTCTCCTACGGGTGGTCCAATTTCGTCCCACATACCAAATACATGCTGGTTGGTTAATTGGCCTCCGTAAATTACCCCTCGTGTCAGTGAACGGTGGAATCTGGGGTGAGTGAATGGATATATCACTCACACAAACCAGCGCCTTCCCTTCCCCCCCCCCCCCCCATCGACTTCTTCTACACTTCATATTGCCTCGGGAAAGCAGGCAACATAATCAAGGCTCACTCTTACACTGGTCATTCCCTCATCTCTCCTCTCCTGCTAGACAGAGATACAAAAGCTTGAAGAGCACAGACCACCAGATTCATGAGCAGCTTCTTCCCTGCCGTTAATCAAACCTCTCATATTCTGGGGACAAATTTCCTAATCTTCCAATCTACCTTGTTGCGTTCCTTGCACATTTTATCTGCACTTTCTCTGTCAATTTAACACTATTCTACACTCCCTCTCCAGCACCACCTGACGTCATCATGTATGGTATCTGCCTGGATAACATGCAAAACAATGCTTTCCACTGCAATTCAGTACACGTGACAATGATAATCAATCAAAAACGATGTGTGGGAGGAATTTAAAAAATGGGATGAATATACGATTTGTGTAAATGGGTGTTGATTGTTAGCGGGGATTCAGTGAGCTGAAGGGCTTGTTTCCGTGCTGTATCTCTTTGTGATTCTATGACGGTGAGAGGGAGAACTACAGGTTTACATGGGCGACGGAGACTGGCCGCAGAGGGGAGACGTCTTCAAGAAATGTGATGACAACATTCACTTCATTTGCTTTGCAACATCCAGACAAACCATGGAACAGAAATGAATGCCAAGAGTGGGAAACCACTTCAGTCTGATTCTTGTTTATTGCCGAACAAAATAATGATTGTCAAAAATGACACATTGGCTCTGTGAAGGGAAACAATGGGGAATTATAGCTGAGACTGCCGTTTTCCCTTTTGTAAAAATACTATTATGCTGACAACTTTTTTTATATGAAACACAGGCATCATAAATTAAGGCGACTGCAGCAGGCAGCAAACTCTGCAAATGCTAGTGCGGATGGCGATACCGCATCTGGTGCCAGGGCTCAGACACACACCGTGATCACTGCAGCACCGTCCAGGGGGCTGCCTCATTCTTCCATCCAACACAACTCGCAATTACAACACGGGAAATGCCCCTTCGGCCCACCTTGTTCTTGCCGACCAAGTTGACATACTGGGCTGGTCCCATTTACGTACATTTGGCCCATCTAAACCCTTCCTATCCATATATCTGTCCAAATGTCTTCCAACGAAGACAAAAATGCTGGAGAAACTCAGCGGGTGAGGCAGCATCTATGGAGGGAAGGAATAGGTGACGTTTTAGGTCAACCTGAAACGTCACCTATTCCTTCGGTCCATAGATGCTGCCTCACCCGCTGAGTTTCTCCATCATTTTTTATCTACCTTTGATTTTTCCAGCATCTGCAGTTCTTTCTTAAACAAATGTCTTCCAACAATCATTTAGCTTAGACAGTCTGGAGTACTTGCAGCACTGGAGTAACTCAGCGGGTCACATGGATAGATGACATATTGGGTTGGGATCCTTTGTAAACTAGCATCTGCAGTTCCATGTGTTGGAAGGGTTCAGAGCCTAAACATCACCTATCCATGTTCTCAGACGCTGCCTGACCCACTGAGTTACTGCAGCAATTTATGTCTTCCTTTGCAAACCAGCATCTGCAGTTCCTTGTGTGTCTTCATGAGCCTGATGGTTGTTGGGAAGGTGTGTGTGTGTGTGTGTGTGTGTGTGTGTGTGTGTGTGTGTGTGTGTGTGTGTGTGTGTGTGTGTGTGTGTGTGTGTGTGTGTGTGTGTGTGTGTGTGTGTGTGTGTGTGTGCGTGCATGTGTGTGTGTGTGTATGCATGCGCATGTGTCTTTATGCGTGTGTGTATGCGTGCGTGTGCGTGCGTGTGCGTGTGTGTGCGTGTTTTAGTTTCTCTCTCCTGCTTGCTTGCAGCGTCCCTGTGATCAGTATTTACCCGTTGGAGACACAGGACCAAACCTGACCCGTTGGCAGAAGTTGAGTGAGTGAAAACACCAGTTGCTGGCTGCTGGCCAACAAGACAAACTTCATCAATGGGAGCACATACTCAAGCCAATTCATTCCTGAATGGGAATTCAAGTGACAAACGAGAACATCCGATTGAGATCGGCAAATGTAAAGGCTGCCAGCTGCCCATATCTGTCAAATCCAGATAATTTCCTTCTGGCAGGAAATGAATAGCTTGTGTTACTGGGAAGGAGGAGATGTAGAAAGTCACATTCTCCCGCCCTGCCGGGGCTCAAGGCCGCACCTGCCAACGTTAAATGACTTTGCTTCAAAAGAGATGGGCTGAGATTCTGTACGAGGATGAGTGCTGGAACGTCGGAGCAGTACCGTGGCAGCATCTCACCAGACAGCGGAGAAACATTCCAAGAATGTGGCTCCCATCCCATTAACCTCCTGGTCAGTACCTGCAACACTCCAGGGCGCAGAGTAATTAGAATGCCAACCTCGGAGTGCTTAAGCACAGAATAATGGACACCTGGGAGCGATTCTTAAATACAATCTAATGGAGGGGATCAGTCACAGTTTGTGTGTGGAATATTGAATACTGCGAGCTGTTGCAAGGCTGGACTCATGGATAATTCCAATAAAAAGTGGGACAAAACTGGGACATAACATAACACTGGGCTAGAATTAGGACAGCGCTGATGGCCTCTGCAGAGCAGTGCAGTTCCCAGGATACGAAGAGCTACCGATTTGGAGATTTTTATGTTAAAAACCACAAGTGTGACGTTCAAGCATTCCCTGACAGATTATTACAAGGAGGTTACTTTAGACGTTAGAGATACAGCGTGAAAACAAGCCCTTCGGCCCACTGGGTCCGCACTAACCAGCGATCACCTGGTACACCAGCACTATCCTACACACTAGAGACAATTTACAATTTTTACCGTAGCCAGTTAACCTACAAACCTGCACGTCTTTGGCATGTGGGGGGAAACCGACCGGAGCACCCGGAGAAAACCCACTTGGTCACAGGGAGAACATACAAACTCCGTACAGACAGCACCCACAGTCAGGAACCCAGGTCTCTGGTGCTGAGGCAGCAACTCCACTGCTGCGTCATTGTGAGACCATTTCATAAATTCAATTCAAAAAATTTTCAATAAGCAAACAATTATAGTTCTGCCTTTTCCTTCTGTATCTATATTTTGCAAACGTTCTTACAACATAGAACTGTGCAGCACAGGAACAGGCTCTTCGGCCCACAATGTCCGTGCCGAACATGATCCATCTCCCTCCATTCCCCGGCATATCCATGTGCCTATCTAAAACCTTTTAGACGTCACTATCGAATCTACCTCCACCACTACCACTGCGGCACATTCCAAGTACCCACCACCCTCTGTGTAAAAACGTCCCGCGCATCCCGTTTAAACTTTCCCCCCTCTCATCTTAATGTTATTCTCTCTCGTCCTTGACATTTCCACCCATGTCTAACCAATCTATGCCTCGCATAATTTTATATACTTCTTTCAAGTCTCACTTCAGCCTCCAACACTCCAGAGAAAACATTCCAAGTTTGTCCAACCTCTATTTTAAGTAAAATCGCAACATTCTGGTCAACCTCTTTTGCACCCTCTCCAGAGCCACCACATCTTTCCTGTCATGGGGCGATCATATTCTGACTTCACAATCTTGTGTTTAGCCTGAGATAGACACAAAATGCTGGAGTAACTCAGCGGGACAGGCAGCATCTCTGGAGAGAAGGAATGGGTGACGTTGCGGTTCTTCAGACCTATTTAGCCTATGTCCATCCACAGAACCTTCTGTGCATCACCGTCTGGCTAACCTTACATGGCTGCACCTTTTCAGATCTGTCCTTTCCCCACTCTACCAGAGGACCAATCTACCCGGATGTTGGAATGGCCATTGCTGCCACAACATGCAACCACACATTCTGTGCTTTGATTGAATTCAATACCATTTCGGGCCTGGGAGCTGAACTCATACTGTTACTGCATAATAATCACAAGCATCAGCCACGGAGACTGAAGATGGCAACTGTCCTGCAGTGACAGCAGGATATCGAGGATATTCAGTGGCCAAAGAAATTGGCAACCTTTGCAAAATAAGTCACCAGAGGATACACACGAAAAGCTTGAGTAACTCAGTGGGACAGGCGGCATCTCTGGAGAGAAGGGATGGGTGACGTTTGGGGTCGAGATCCTTCTTCAGATTTCCACGTACCTAGACTCCATCCTATCCACCCTGGTCCAATCTCCCCCGACCTATGTCCAAGATACCTCACACACCCTTCCTCTCTTCCACTCTCCGAGCC
Source organism: Leucoraja erinaceus (assembly GCF_028641065.1). Taxonomy (NCBI): domain Eukaryota; kingdom Metazoa; phylum Chordata; class Chondrichthyes; order Rajiformes; family Rajidae; genus Leucoraja; species Leucoraja erinaceus. The sequence goes on from NC_073381.1 coordinate 90,345,657, forward strand.
CCCACTCCTTCATCTTTACTATCATGTAAAGAGGAAATGGAATACTGAAAATGTCCAAACTAATGTACACAACCCATGAACTCAGCAGTAAGCAGTAAGAGCAAGAATCATAGAGAACCCGTCTGAAGAAGGGTTTCGGCCCGAAACGTTGCCTATTTCCTTCGCTCCATAGATGCTGCTGCACCCGCTGAGTTTCTCCAGCTTTTTTGTGTAACCTTCGATTCTCCAGCATCTGCAGTTCCCTCTGAATCATAGAGAAGGGTTGTCTTGGGGAAAATTCAAGGTACTCGCCTGCAGTCTGTCTGTCTTTCTTCCTTCTTTGTCTTTTCGTTAATGTTAGATGAAATGGTCTATTTTTAGTTGTGTGTTTTATGGTGGTGGGGGTGAGGGAAACTTTTTAATCTCTTTAATTGATGATTGTATGCTTGTTTGTTGTGTTGGAGCGTTAATGGGCCTGCAAAGCTGCAGCAAGTAAAAAAAGGATTGAAGCAGGAGGGCAGCGGGGAGATCGGCTCAGGGCTGTAGGCAGGTGTGTGCTGAAGGACAGTCGGGAGACAGGTGGCAAGTTGCAAGGCCAGGAGGCTGGGAGAGAGATCTTAGCGTAAAGGTTAGCAGAAAGTGCCTCGGGGTGGATAACCACTGGCATCGAGAGCGAGCGGCAACATTCAGCTCCTTCAGGGCAGGAGGAAATTGGAAGGGTGGGTGGAACAAAAAGAAACTCTGCTTGTCAGCACAGGCGGCATTCAAAGCCCGAGAGCTTGTCTGCTTGTGGAAACATCTCCGGCTAGTTGCTGCTAACAAATCAATCAGGTCTCCTCCTCCCACACCACAGGGCTCACCAGCAGTGATCTGTTCAAATAAAATTTGTCACCGATGGCATCATGATGAAGAATGGTCAAATTTGAAACACTTTACCGCAGTTGGTAATTATCATCTGAACTGTTTATGCATTCTGAATAACACAAGATTTATTGACTGTCTGGCTTTGATAGGCTGGGTCCATCACCCCTGGGTCTGAGCAAGCAGTAATCTCTGCAGCACAACTACAATGATGGAAGTACTCTCTCCAATGAAGACAACGTGCTTTCATCAACTGTCAACCCGTGCAATTAATGTTGCCTTCACTTAACAAGTGTGAGCAGGTAGCTGCTCTCTCATAGCCCGAACCATCAAATTTTTAGGGCATTGGAACCAGTTCTGGGGGAGGTGGGACCAGTACAAACAGGACAGTCTGCACCTGGGCTGGAATGGAACCAATGTCCTTGGGGGAGTGTTTGCTAGTGCTGTCGGGGAGGATTTAAACTAATGTGGCAGGGGGATGGGTACAAGAGCAGAGAGGCAGGGGGGTGTAAAATAAGGGTAGAAGCAATAGGTAGCAAGGTGAAAAGTAAAAGTGGCAGGCAGACAAAACCAGGGCAAAAATCAAAAAGGGCCACTTTTCAACATAATTGTATAAGGGGTAAGAGTGTTGTAAAAACAAGCCTGAAGGCTTTGTGTCTCATTGCAAGGAGTATTCGTAATAAGGTGGATGAGTTGAACGTGCAGATAGCCATTAATGATTATGATATAGTTGGGATGACGGAGACATGGCTCCAGGGTGACCAAGGCTGGGAGCTGAACATCCAGGGATATTCAATATTTAGGAGGGATAGAGAGAAAGGAAAAGGAGGTGGGGTAGCGTTGCTGGTTAGAGAGGAGATTAACGCAATGGAAAGGAATTACATTAGTTTGGAGGATGTGGAATCGGTATGGGTAGAGCTGCGAAACACTAAGGGGCAGAAAACGCTGGTGGGTGTTGTGTACAGGCCACCTAACAGTAGTAGTGAAGTTGGAGATGGTATCAAACAGGAAATTAGAAATGCGTGCGACAAAGGCAAAGCAGTTATAATGGGTGACTTCAATCTACATATAGATTGGGTGAATCAAATTGGCAGGGGTGCTGAGGAAGAGGATTTCTTGGAATGTATGCGGGATAGTTATCTAAATCAACATGTAGAGGAACCAACGAGAGAGCAGGCTATTTTAGACTGGGTATTGAGTAATGAGGAAGGGTTAGTTAGCAGTCTTGTTGTACGTTCCCCCTTGGGCAAGAGTGACCATAATATGGTTGAGTTCCTCATTAGGATGGAGAGTGACAATGGTTTTGAACTTAAAGAAAGGTAACTTTGAGGGTATGAGACGTGAATTGGCCAAGATTGACTGGCAATTAATTCTAAAAGGGTTGACGGTGGACATGCAATGGAAGACATTTAAAGACTGCATGGATGAACTACAAAAATTGTTCATCCCAGTTTGGCAAAAGAATAAATCAGGGAAGGTAGTGCATCCGTGGATAACAAGGGAAATCAGGGATAGTACCAAAGCGAAGGATGATGCGTACAAATTAGCCAGAAAAAGCAGCATACCAGAGGACTGGGAGAAATTCAGAGACCAGCAGAGGAGGACAAAAGGCTTAATTAGGAAAGGAAAAATAGATTATTAAAGAAAACTGGCAGGGAACATAAAAACTGACTGCAAAAGTTTTTATAGATATGTGAAAAGAAAGAGATTAGTTAAAACAAATGTAGGTCCCTTGCAGTCAGAAACAGGTGAGTTGATCATGGGGGACAAGGATATGGCAGACCAATTGAATAACTACTTTGGTTCCGTCTTCACTAAGGAAGACATAAATAATCTGCCGGAAATAGCAGGGGACCGCGGGTCAAAGGAGTTGGAGGAATTGAGTGAAATCCAGGTTAGTCGGGAAGTGGTGTTGGGTAAATTGAATGGATTAAAGGCCGATAAATCCCCAGGGCCAGATAGGCTGCATTCCAGAGTACTTAAGGAAGTAGCTCCAGAAATAGTGGATGCATTAGTATTAATCTTTCAAAACTCTTTAGATTCTGGAGTAGTTCCTGAGGATTGGCGGGTAGCAAACGTAACCCAACTTTTTAAGAAGGGAGAGGGAGAGAGAAAACGGGGAATTACAGACCAGTTAGTCTAACATCGGTAGTGGGGAAACTGCTAGAGTCAGTTATTAAAGATGGGATAGCAGCACATTTGGAAAGTGGTGAAATCATTGGACAAAGTCAGCATGGATTTACGAAAGGTAAATCATGTCGGACGAATCTTATAGAATTTTTCGAGGATGTAACTAGTAGCGTGGATAGGGGAGAACTAGTGGATGTGGTGTATCTAGACTTCCAGAAGGCTTTCGACAAGGTCCCACATAAGAGATTAGTATACAAACTTAAAGCACAGCATTGGGGGTTCAGTATTGATGTGGATAGAGAACTGGCTGGCAAACAGGAAGCAAAGAGTATGAGTAAACGGGTCCTTTTCACAATGGCGGGCAGTGACCAGTGGGGTACCGCAAGGCTCAGTGCTGGGACCCCAGCTATTTACAATATATATTAATGATCTGGTTGAGGGAATTGAAGGCCAAGTTTGCGGATGACACGAAGCTGGGGGGCAGTGTTAGCTGTGAGGAGGATGCTAGGAGACTGCAAGGTGATTTGGATAGGCTGGGTGAGTGGGCAAATGTTTGGCAGATGCAGTATAATGTGGATAAATGTGAGGTTATCCATTTTGGTGGCAAAAACAGGAAAGCAGACTATTATCTGAATGGTGGCCGATTAGGAAAAGGGGAGATGCAGCGAGACCTGGGTGACATGGTACACCAGTCATTGAAAGTAGGCATGCAGGTGCAGCAGGCAGTGAAGAAAGCGAATGGTATGTTAGCTTTCATAGCAAAAGGATTTGAGTATAGGAGCAGGGAGGTTCTACTGCAGTTGTACAGGGTCTTGGTGAGACCACACCTGGAGTATTACGTACAGTTTTGGTCTCCAAATCTGAGGAAGGACATTATTGCCATAGAGGGAGTACAGAGAAGGTTCACCAGACTGATTCCTGGGATGTCAGGACTGTCTTATGAAGAAAGACTGGATAGACTTGGTTTATACGCTCTAGAATTTAGGAGATTTCGTAATTTCGTAATTTAGTAATGCATTTCGTTGTCTCTGTACTGTACACTGACAATGACAATTAAATTGAATCTGAATCTGATTGAGAGGGGATCTTATAGAAACTTACAAAATTCTTAAGGGGTTGGACAGGCTAGATGCAGGAAGATTGTTCCCGATGTTGTGGAAGTCCAGGACAAGGGGTCACAGCTTAAGGATAAGGGGGAAATCCTTTAAAACCGAGATGAGAAAAACTTTTTTTCACACAAGAAAGAGTGGTGAATCTCTGGAACTCTCTGCCACAGAGGGTAGTTGAGGCCAGTTCATTGGCTATATTTAAGAGGGAGTTAGATGTGGCCCTTGTGGCTAAGGGGATCAGAGGGCATGGGGAGAAGGCAGGTACGTGATACTGAGTTGGATGATCAGCCATGATCGTATTGAATGGCGGTGCAGGCTCGAAGGGTCGAATGGCCTACTCCTGCACCTAATTTCTATGTTTCTATCCCCAAAACCATCAGAAGCATTTCTCAGTATGTTCAATAATTTACCTGTACATCATGCCACTGCACCGTAACCAAGTGTGCTCTGGATTGATCCGAGACCATTTGTTTGGGGCAAGTTTTCCTTGTTCACACTGATCATGGCATGAACAGCACAGATGGTCATTTGATCTACTGTACTTGTGCCAACCGTGGAGGTATCTAATTATCCTAATTCTCCATGTGGTTCCCAGAAAACCAATAACATTTTTCCCTTCAAATAAACATCTAGTTCTTCCCTGAAAAAAATCACTTAACCTTTCGCCACCCTTTCATTGACCGCAGCTTGCTGGGGAAGAAATCTTCTTTGTTAAATATATTAAATTGGAGCTTTTAATTTACTGACCTACTTGTCACTGAGTCATATTTCATGGAAACACGTCCATGCCAACCAAGATGCCTTTTGCCCCTTTGCTTTGCATCCCTCAAAACCTTTCCTATCCATGGACCCATCCAAATGTCTTTCAATGTTGTTACATTACCTGCCTCAACTACCTCCTCTGGCAGCTCGTTTCATATCCACCCTGTGTGTGAGAAAGTTGTCTCTCACGTTGTACAGGGTCTTAGTGAGACCACACCTGGAGTATTGCGTACAGTTTTGGTCTCCTAATCTGAGGAAGGACATTCTTGCCATAGAGGGAGTGCAGAGAAGGTTCACCAGACTGATTCCTGGGATGTCAGGACTTTCTTACGAAGAAAGACTGGATAGACTCGGCTTGTACTCGCTAGAATTTTAGGAGATTGAGAGGGGATCTTATAGAAACTTACAAAATTCTTAAGGGATTGGACAGGCTAGATGCAGGAAGATTGTTCCCGGTTTTGGGGAAGTCCAGGATTTAAGCTTAAGGATAGAGGGGAAATCTTTTAGAACCGAGATGAGAGAAACATTTTTCACGCAGAGAGTGGTGAATCTCTGGAACTCTCTGCCACAGAAGGTAGTTGAGGCCAGTTCATTGGCTATATTTAAGAGGGAGTTAGATGTGGACCTTGTGGCTAAAGGGATCAGGGGGTATGGAGAGAAGGCAGGTACGGGATACTGAGTTGGATGATCAGCCATGAACATATTGAATGGCGGTGCAGGCTCAAAGGGCCGAATAGCCTACTCCTGAACCTATTTTCTATGTTTCTATGTTCCTATTCAATTTTCCCCTCTCACCTTAAACCTATGCCCTCTGGTTCTTTATTCCCATGCCCTGGGAAGAAGACTGTGTGCATTCACCCTCTCTATGCCTTTCATGACTTTATACACCTCTATAAGATCACCCCTCAGCCTCCTGCATGGCAAGGAATAAATTCCTAGCCTCCCCAACCTCTCCTTATAGCTCAGTCCTTTGGGCTATGGCAATATCCTCATAAATCTTCTCAGCACTCTTTCCAGCTTAATGCAGGGTGACTAAAACTGAACACCATATTCCTAGTGCGCCCGCAGGAATGTCTTGTACAACTGTAACATAACATCCCAACTTGGAAAACACCAGGTGGCGCCACCAGCAGTGGCTGCCTCGCCAACAGTCTGTCTGTCCTTTCTTCTTTTTTGTTATTTTTAGTATGTGGTAAAAAGTGTTCCTTGGTTTGTTTTATGTGGGGGGTGGGGTGAGGTTAGGGGAAACTATTTTTTCAATCACTTACCTCGACGGAGATGCGATTTCCTTCCCCATCGTATCGTCGTCCAAACTGTGGCCTAACCTTGTGGAGTTGGCGACCTTTCTTGGAGACGGACTGGCGCTCCAAGCCCCGGGAGTCTGCGGGACTTTAACATCGCGAAGCTTGCGATCCCTTTGCCGGGGATCGAAGCTCCAACCGCAGGGCCTGCGGACTTTAACATCGTGAAGCCCGCGGTCTCTGGTAGGAAGAGACCAACTCGGGAGCTCCATGCCACGCACAGAGAGAGTTTCAACCGCCCTGACGTGGGAGTTTCAATCACCCTGACGGGGACTTCGATCGTCGGCTGTGGGGGCTTTGATCGCCCCGACTGTGGCTTGTTTTACCGCCCCGACCACGGGAGAACAAAGAGTGAGGAATGTGGAATCCACGGTGGTGGATGTTTATGTTATCTTTTATGTGGTTGTGCGTCTTGTTGCTTTTCACTTAGTATGGCTGTATGATAACTCAAATTTCACTGTGCCTTAATTGGTTCATGTGACAATAAACTGACCTTGAAACCCTTGAAACCGTGAACTTCTATAGGCAATGCTCGGAATGATAAAGGCTAGTGTACCAAAGGCCGCCTTCATCACCGTCTACCTCTGATGCCGCTTTCAGGGATCTACTTATACTTCTGAGTCCCACTGTTCTACAACACTCTCCAGGGCCCTACCCTTCACCCATATGCCCTGCCCTGGATTAACTTCCCAAAATGCAATACCTCGCTCTTATTCACATTCAATTCCATTTGCCCACTTGCCTTGTTGATCAAGATGCTGTTGTAATTTTTGATATCCATCTTCACCATCTATGATTCCGATTTTAGTATCATCTCAAAGTTACTAATCATGCCTTGTACATTCTCATCCAAATCGCTGATACAGATGGCAAACGGCAATGGGGCATGGCAGCAGCAACGATCCGTGAGGCACATCTTTAATCACAAGTCTCCAGTCCGAAAAGTAATCTTTCGCCATCACTCTTCCCAGCTCAAAGCCAATTCTATATCCAGTTAACTAGCTCTCCCGTGCTATCTAACCTTCCAGGTCATCTACCCTGCCATGCCCCCCTCAGCATCTTACATGCTTCAATAAGATCACCCTTGTTCTTCACCAGTCCAAAGTATATATGTAACTGTTTGAGTTATTTATGAAAGGATGACCTCCTATTCCAGGAGATACAAGGAACTGCAGATGCTGCTTTGTAGTTTATTCCACTCATTCAATCTGTATCAAGAGTCTCACCACCCTCGTCGCACCATGTCCTCCCGCCTGCTTTTGTTTCATCAGCAAATCAGATCCCTTACATTCTGCCCCTCCTCCAAGGGGTTAGTGTAGGTTGGGAGCAATCATTGGTTCCCACTACTGTCTGTTCAGTATCTGTGAACCAACCCCCCATCCACATTAACATAATTTTTCCTCTTCCAGTCTCTCGCTTTGTTCATTAACCTCTCCTGTGGACCTTATAGAAAACATTTCAAAAATACAAATACACCACATCCATTGGTTTCCTTTACTCGACTCAATACATCTTCAAAGAATTGTTGTGGTTAATCACAGTCAGAGTCGTACAGCTTCGAAACAGGAGCTTCGACCCAAATTGTCCATGTCAACCAAGATGCCCCATCTACACTGGTCCCATCCGTCTGCATTTGGACCTTATCCCCATAAACCTTTTCTATTCATGTACCTGTCCAAATGTCTTTCAAATGTTGTTAATAGTACCTGCCTCAACTTCCTCCTCTGGCAGCTCGTTCCATATACCCATGATCACGACTGAAATATACTTCAGATGGATCATGTACTTCAATCACACAACCTGCCCTGGCAATTGTGTGAAAAACTTGCCCTCAGGCTCCTTTTTAAATCTTTCCCCTCTGATCTTAAACCGATGGCCTCTGGTCCTTGATTCCCCTACTCTGGGTCAAACAGGACTTCCCTTTCACATGCAAAATACAAAGTGCTGGAGTAACTCAGTGCATCCGGCAGCATCTGTGGCGACAGGCAACGTTTCAGGTCGGGACCCTTCTTCAGACCTGAAACGTCGCCAATCCATTTCCTCCACAGATGCTGCCTGACCCACTGATTTCCTATAGTGCTTTTTATTCTGGTCAGGATTGCAGCCCTGCAGTTCCTTGCATCTTCCCTGCCACAGAAGGTAGTTGAGGCCAGTTCATTGGCTATATTTAAGAGGGAGTTAGATGTGGCCCTTGTGGCTAAAGGGATCAGGGGTTATGGAGAGAAGGCAGGTACAGGATACCGAGTTGGATGATCAGCTATGATCATATTGAATGACGGTGCAGGCTCGAAGGGCCGAATGGCCTACTCCTGCACCTATTTTCTATGTTTCTATAAATCCATCCTTTTCTTGCTCAATCATGGTATTATTTTCTGAGTGCCTCCACATCACACCCTTTATTGCAGATTCCAAATTTTCCCAATGACTCATTTCAGGCTCCAGGTCAGTAGCTCCCTGTTTTCCCCTCCTCTCTCCTTTCATAAATACTGGAGACTCGTTTGCTACCTAATCAACCTGCGGGAGCCATCCCAAAGTGTGTAGAAAGTTGTGAGAAACTAACCAGAGTATCTACCATCACCACAGAGCCCTCATTCAAAACCAGTTGCAGATCATCAAGTCCCTAGGAAAGTCATTAACCTGTATATTGACAAATAAAGAACTCATTAGATATCTAATTCTATAATATCCTTATTTACATTGAACTCTTGTTTTCCATTACTTCTGGGAAGCTTTTTGTATTATCTTCAGAGAAAAAAAGTAATGTGTTTATTTAATTTCTCCATTATAAATTTTCTGGCCTCTGTTTTCTCTTGCTTTTTTCTCCAACTTACAGTCTATTTTATGTTTCTTGTCAGTTCACATGCCTATTCTGTTTTCTTTTCCTTTATTAATTTCCTGGTGATCATTTGCTGAATTTTTAAAATGCTGCTAATCCTCAGGCTTATTGCTCTTTCCTGGCAAACTTATAAAATATTTTCCCGAGATTTAACGCAGTCTTTAATTTCTCCCGAGATCCTTGGGATATTACAGCCTAGCGGGATCGTCCCAGCTGCCATACAGCAAGTAACTCAATCCCCGTGAAAGAGCTTCAATTAGCAGTGGTCTTTGTGTTCCCAGGTTCCCATGGGCAGGTGCTGGTCTCCAGCTGATATCTGGCCATAACATTAGGCTGAAATATACTGCAGATGGATCATGTACTTCAATCACACAACCTGCCCTGACAATTTAGTGCATTCTCAATTTGAGTCAAAGAGTTGGCCAAATTACATGCTGTGGACTTGAAATACATTGGAATTTTGTTGCATTTCCTCAAACTAATTTCAGACAGAAGTTTGACGTCTTCTTCACGTTACAATGGCTGACCAGTCTGTCGTCTTCTTCCAACATCTCCCCACCATCATCCTGTTTCAGGTGTGCCAGCTTACAGGAGAGGGAGAGAGGACAGCGAGTTGCCTGGCGCTCTCAACAACAGCCACTCGCTCAGCATCAACAAGGACTCAGAGGAACTAATCATTGACTTTAGAAAGGGGAGGCTGGGAGACCACAAGCCAGTTTTCAGCGGTGGGTCAATGGTGGAGAGAGTTAACACGGACGTTAATATCTTGTATAATCTGCATGTAGATTTAATCATGAAGAAGGCACGCCGGTGCATCTACTTTCTCACCTAATGCTCTAAACAAGCTTCCACAGATACACCATGGCACAGGAACACAAGCAGCAGCAGAGAGTGGTGCATTCACAGCCCATCACGGGCTCAGCCCTTGCCACCAACAGAATTATTTACCAGACGCTGCCTCAGGGATGTTGAATCTCGTTAATACAGAGCCACACAGCACGGAAACAGGTCTTCCCACCCAACTTGCTCACGGTGAACGAGATGCCCCATCTACACAGTTAAAAGCCACCATTTTTACAAGATTAAACCATTCCTGTTCTATGTACTGTTCTACGTTCTTTCCTCGACATCTCTCATCTTGATACTATCGCAAGAAAAGTTCACGTCTGCAGCTGAACGATGGGAAACAGCTCGCTGTTTGAGGTGCATCTGTAGTCTGAACAGAAATTGTACTGGCCAAGCAAATGGAAGACGTGCTCTGCTGAAGAGTCTTGGTTAATGGGGGCAGGGAGTAACAAGGCATGAGTTGAAGTCAGTACATATCTGGTAACTGGAAACTTCCCGCAAGCATAGAGAGCGAGAGCAAAGGTGAGTATAAACACAGAAAGATCACAATCTGCTCAGATCAACGTGATGTACAGCGAACATAATCTGCCAGCTACTGTTTAAAGAACTGTCAGGGGGAAATGAAAGCCCTGTCAAAATGCAGTTTTTGCCACAAACGTGATAGTCAAACGCCACCAGCTGAACACCATCTCAACAACAACTTTGGCTTGTTCAGCACATACAGTGGAGCAAAATGTCCCATTGTTTTTACAAGAGATTTGGCAAAAGGACTGTTAAGAGCGGTAGCGTTTTCCGTGCATCTAAAATGGAGAGCAGGCAGGCAATGCTGGAGAGATAGTTACAGAGTTTAGGACTACGCCCAGGTACGAAGAAGATTGCAAAGTGGTGGACACTGCCCAGTCCACCATCAATACTGACGTCCTTCCCATCGAAAGGATCTACAGGCCGCACTGCCTCAAAAAGCATCATCAGAGACTCTTAACTTGACAGCAAGTCGCTGCAAGCGTTCCTCGGGGAAACAGAGTTGAGGCAATTAAATCTGGGGACAATCAGGTCCAGAATTGATGAGGTGGATTCCTAAAGTCTGGTCTGTTTTTAACATCAAGAATAAAGGGCCTGTCCCACTTACGCGACCTTTACAGGCGACTGCCGGCACCCGTGATAGGTCGCCAAAATTTTCAACATGTTGAAAATTCAGCGGCAACCAGAAAGACGCTACGACTCTTTGGAGACCTTTCACGACCATACAGGCAACGTTGCGGGTGACCTCTCACGACCATACAGCCTGTATGAGGTCACGGGGAGAACGTGCAACTTCTGTACAGACAGCACCCAAAGTCAGGATCAAATCCGGGTTCCTGGCGCTGCACGGCAGCAACTGTCGCGCTGTGCCACGTCAAACATCGAAGGCATTCCCTGCGCGGGTCTGGCCACGGCCGCCACCACCTGGCTGTGAGCCGGCTGACAGCACTGTGTTACCCACCCATGCATCACTTGCAGCAGGAGCTCCAGCCATCTGCGCACCGCCCTCATCCCCATCACACTCCCTCAACACCACAGGCCACAGCTCCTGTCTCAGCCATTACCAGGTACAGTCAGAGTCACACAGCACGGGAACAGGCACTTCAGCCCAACTTGTCCATCCCGACCAAGGTGCCCCATCTACACTAGTCCCATTTGCCTGCATTTATTCCAGATCCCTCTAAAACTTTCCTATCCATGTTACCTGTCAAAATAGACAATAGACAATAGGTGCAGGAGTAGGCCATTCTGCTCTTCGAGCCAGCACCGCCATTCAATACGATCATGGCTGACCACAAAAAGTGTTTCCTCATCTCCATTCTAAATAGCTTACCCCTTATTCTTAAACTGTGGCCCCTGGTTCTGGACTCCCCCAACATCTGGAACATGTTTCCTGCCTCTAGCGTGTCCAAACCCTTAATAATCGTAGGTACACAAAAAAGCTGGAGAAACTCAGTGGATGCAGCAGCATCTATGGAGCGAAGGAAATAGGCAACGTTTCGGCCCGAAACATTGCCCATTTCCTTCGCTCCATAGATGTTGCTGCACCCGCTGAGTTTCTCCAGCTTTTTTGTGTACCTTCGATTTTCCAGCATCTGCAGTTCCTTCTTAAACCCTTAATAATCTTATATGTTTCAATAAGATCTCCTCTCATCCTAAATTCCAGAGTATATGTATTTTAAATGATGTTATAGTGCCTGCCTCAACTACCTACTCTGGCAGCTCGTTCCATATACCCACAACCAGACCACTGATTGCATATTCCATCTGGGGTCTTATGTTGCCAGCCTCATCCCTGACATCAGTGTGAGTGAGGGGAACATTCTCAGTGCAGATTTACCCAGTGACTTGACTGACAACGGGCACTGCATCATAAAAGCCATTGCCTGCAAAGCTGCTACTTTCATTCATCCCTTGGCAAGCATCTCTCTAAGAGCCTTCTCCAGTGGATATCCCAGTCCAAAACGATAGACACCAAAAGCTGCAATAACTCAGTGGGACAGGCAGCATTTCTGGAGAGAAGGAATGGGTGACGTTTCGGGTCGAGACCCTTCTTCAGACATCACCCATTCCTTCTCTCCAGAGATGCTGCCTGTCCCGCTGAGTTACTCCAGCTGTTTGTGTCTATCTTCGGTTTAAACCAGCATCTGCAGTTCCTTCCTACACAAATCCCAGCCACACAGGGGCAAGCAGCTGACATGTACCAAGCAACCGGGAGATGGGGCAAATAGATCAATTACCAGTACCACAACAAACTTGAGGTACATTTGCAATCTGGGGTTGGCATGCACGGTTCAAATGAGCTTGTACTTTCTTTGTTATAATTCCACGGGGTGGGAGATTGCAACTTTCATGTGGTCCGCCCTGTTTCGATGAATGCAATCAACCCGACGTGCACAATCAAATAAGATCAAATAGAACAAGTTGTCCAACAACTTTAGGCTGTGCACGCCATACGCAAGAAGAAGAAGTTATAATTCCCCCATTAAGTCTGCCTGTTGGAATAAACTTTGTGACATTGCCGGCCTCACATAATTATTTAGATGCAGCCGCAATGCATATTCCATGGTACAATGGATACCCAGTGAGTGAAACACATGTTGAGGTTCAACGATAGCACTTTGATCAATCAGGGTTATAAAACCGTTCCAAGTCTAAGAAATCTAAATGTCCATTTAAGGTTGAACTATTCAAGAAGTCCCCTGGACTATGTGTTTCCCATTAGCAGGAATCATTAAACCCCATTACGACAAGAATATAAACAGAGATTTGGGTATTCAAATGCATATTTTTCAGGATTACTCATCCGATCCTTGCGCATTTTTCCACTCTGGCAGAGGGGGAGGCCAGCTGTCTCGTGGAAACGGACTGATCCCAGGCTTAGCTTCCCTCAGCACCAGTACTCCCACTGCTCCAACAAAGACCAGGCCTGCACTTCAACACGTAACCGTTCTGGCATGTACGACAGACCAAGCATACGGAAGCCCCCGACTGCAAACTCCATCAAGAAGAAGAAGTTATAATTCCCCCATTAAGTCTGCCTGTTCGAATAAACTTTGTGACATTGCCGGCCTCACATAATTATTTAGATGCAGCCGCAATGCATATTCCATGGTACAATGGATACCCAGCGAGTGAAACACATGTTGAGGTTCAACGATAGCACTTTGATCAATCAGGGTTATAAAACCGTTCCAAGTCTAAGAAATCTAAATGTCCATTTAAGGTTGAACTATTCAAGAAGTCCCCTGGACTATGTGTTTCCCATTAGCAGGAATCATTAAACCCCATTACGACAAGAATATAAACAGAGATTTGGGTATTCAAATGCATATTTTTCAGGATTACTCATCCGATCCTTGCGCATTTTTCCACTCTGGCAGAGGGGGAGGCCAGCTGTCTCGTGGAAACGCACTGATCCCAGGCTTAGCTTCCCTCAGCACCAGTACTCCCACTGCTCCAACAAAGACCAGGCCTGCACTTCAACACGTAACCGTTCTGGCATGTACGACAGACCAAGCATACGGAAGCCCCCGACTGCAAACTCCATGGGTAATGGAGTCGCACAGTGGGGAAACAGGCCCTTCGGCCCAACTTGCCCACGCCGACCAAGATGCCCCACCTGCACGAGTCCTACCTGTCCACATTTGGTCCGTATCCTTTCAAAACCTCTCCTGTCCATGTACCTGTCCAAAATGTCACTTAAAATTGTTATAGTATCTGCCTCAACTACCTCTACCCACCTCTGTCATAAAGTTGCCCCTCAGGTTCCTGTGGCTCTTGTGCCTCACCAAAGATGCCAGAGCCCCAGGTAGGGGCAGAATTGTGCGGGGCCCCAGGTCTGTCCCAAAGCACATCTTATGCAATCAAATGCTTCTGACGTGTGGCCATGTCTGTAAAGTAGGAAACTATGCTCCGATCAGCCATGATTGAATGGTGGAGTAGACTTGATGGGCCGAATGGCCTAATTCTACTCCTATCACTTATGATCTTATGAAACAGACCAGCCAATTTGCAGACGGCCAACTTAAACATACGGCAGTAAACGAGATATTATTCCCCACAGCAGAGTTGATGAAAGTAGACGGCACAGGTATAGGGGGATCCGAGAAGAATGTTTCCACCCAGAGGCTGTTGGGTTCTGGAATGAACAGCCGAGGGGGTGGTGGTGGTGTTTGAAACAGTGAAGCAGCATCTAAATGAGCACGTGAAACGTCAAGGCATGAAGGAGAATGCAGAAAAGTACAAGAACAGGCCCTGTTGCCCCAGTCACAAACCCAACTTAAATAAATCCCACCATGATCCAAATCCCTCTATCCCCAACCTGTTCATCTGTTTAAATGCCTCTTGAGCATTGCTAACATACGTGCTTCCGCCATCTTCCCATGCAACGTGTTCCAGGCACCCACCACCACCTTCTATGCTTAAAATCACTTGCCTTGCATATCTCCTTTCAACATTCCCCTCTCGCATTAGAGCCATGCCCTTTCCACACTGGAGAAAAAGATTCTGACTCTCTATCCTATCTATGCTTCTTATAATTTGATGTTTCTATCATGTCTTCTTCCCCCAGCCTCTGACACTCCAGAGCAAACAATCCAAGTTTGTCCAACCTCCCTCTGTAGCTAATACCCTCAAATCCAGGCAGAATTCTGGTACCCTTTTCGGCACCCTCTACATCCTTCCTGTAATGTTGCAAATAGGGTGGGCACACAATATTTCATATATGCGGCCCGCCCAACATCTAACAAAGCTGCAACATGATTTACCCACTTTTGTGCACTGTTTTACTGCTCCAATGTAAAATCCCCTCAAAGTATGTTAACTTTGAAGTTCTCTGCCTCTCTCTGATAGCAATTTGTATTCCCTCTCACTGCTCCCTCCCTTCCTGCTGCTCTCCCACTCCTGGCCATGTTCTCATCAAGACTCGCTCCCCACTACTCCAATCAGTCTGAATAAGGATCCCGACCCGAAACGTCACCTGGTTCAACTATTATAACAACGTGACCGATAAAGGTCTTCTTTACCAACCTGTTTACTTCTGTTGCTCCGTTCAGGTAGCTATGGACTTGGAGCCCAAGATCCAATTGTACATGACAGTTCCCAAGAATCCTGCCATTTACTGTATACGTTCCTCTTGCATCCGACCCACCAATAGATTTGCCCAAACTCCATTTGCCACTTCTCTGATCATATCTCCAATTGATGTATCTCCTGCAGTATCCTTTGACAACTTTCCTCACAGTCCACCGCTCTGCCAATTGTTGTAGGTGGCGCAGAACCAAATGTTGGTTAATGAGATTACCATAGATAGGTATTCTGCGGTTGTCATGGATACGGTAGGCCGCAAGGCCAGGTCCTGTGCTGTCGAACTTGATGACTCTACTGTGCTGCTTTTGGGAAAATAACCTTTAGCAATGAAGATAATGGAAGGATAAATATTGGATAGGAAACCAGGGACAGCTTCTTCCCCAGGCACTTGTTCCCTTCTCATGTATCTTATAAACGGTGAATGGCTCAATGATAATCATGTTTTGTCTTTCTGCTGACTGGTTAAGGCCCTGTCCCATGATGCGAGTTTACCCAAGAGCTCGCCCGAGTTTAAAAAAAAAATCAAACTTGTGGTAAGTACGTAGAATGTACGTAGCGGGTGCGTCGGAGCTCGTGGATGTCTCGTAGCGGCTCGTAATGCTAACGGCAAGTACTCGGGAAACGTGGAAACTCGTGAAGTTTTTTCAACAGTGTGAAAAATTTCCAAGAGTAAAAAAATACTCGTGATGAGGTACCACGAGTTTGATTTGATTTTAAACTCGGGAGAGCTCTTGGGTGAACTCGCATCACGGGACAGGCTCTTTAGCACGCAACAAAAGCTTTTCACTGTTCCTCGGTACACGCGACAATAAACTAAACTTATACAGCCAGTGGGGATGTAAGAAGTGGCTTGGGTTAATGACAACACGTAGAAAAAGAAGTATTTGTCCCAGTCTTTTCAGAGAGTGCTCAACCCACGCAATGTACCTAACAGTGAACTCCAGACCATGTTCCTGGGAGACAACGATACTTTTTTAACTGAACATCCTCCAGATTTGGACACACTAATCTCTCCAGTACCCAAATATAATTCCTCATTCTGTGTTCCTTTTTGGAAAAATAATGGGGCATTTCTGACATTTATGAGTAGAACAAGAGTTATCAGCAGAGGACATTTGAGATGGAATTTCTTTTCCAAAGACTATGAGCTCCCAAGTTCACTGGCTGCTGGTGACACACTCCGCTCCATCACAGCCGGCTTTGTGCTCCAGGAAGGTTGCAACACTTTCTGATCCCCCCAGCAGGTCCATGTAAAATACCACACCCTGCTGTGAACAGCTCTGCTCTCTCATGGCGACGTTGAACGGGCGCTGTGAGAAACTTCGCAGGCACACAGTGAGCAATTACACCAGGACTATGAGGCAGACACAAGGAACCGGCGGACGTGTCACGATCTGGTGCAAGGAAAATGTTACAGTTGAAGAATAACTTTAATTTTAAATAGTTTTTGATCACAAAATCATCATTCCCATTGGATTACAATTTACACGAGTCAACTAGCTTCCAGCAGATGGTTTTACCAAGGCATTAAGTCCCCAGATTAGGTTGTGACAGGATGGGCAGCAATTGAGTACTTGCCTAGACATTGGAGGGGCAAACTCACGTGGGGTGGAAAAGTGATCTCCAGATATCTGGCACAGTGGCATTGAGAGTGGAAAGGGAGCAGGCTTTTTATCCACTCAATTTTGGACTATTCATGATAGACATTAAAATAGTTTAGAGATACAAGGAAACGGGCTCTCCGGCCCACTGAGTCCGCACTGACCAACGATCAACCCTGCACTACCTCCATGTTATCCCACCTTCTCACCCACTCCCTACACACTAGTGACAATTTACAGAAGCCAGTTAACCTACAAACCCGCACGTCTTTGGAATAGAAACATAGAAATTAGGTGCATGAGTAGGCCATTCGGCCCTTCGAGCCTGCACCGCCATTCAATATGATCATGGCTGATCATCCCACTCAGTATCCCGTACCTGCCTTCTCTCCATACCCTCTGATCCCCTTAGCCACAAGGGCCACATCTAACTCCCTCTAAAATATAGCCAATGAACTGGCCTCGACTACCCTCTGCGGCAGAGAGTTCCAGAGATTCACCACTCTCTGTGTGAAAAAAGTTCTTCTCATCTCGGTTTTAAAGGATTTCCCCCTTATCCTTAAGCTGTGACCCCTTGTCCTGGACTTCCCCAACATTGGGAGCAATCTTCCTGCATCTAGCCTGTCCAACCCCTTAAGAATTTTGTAAGTTTCTATAAGATCCCCTCTCAATCTCCTAAATTCTAGAGAGTATAAACCAAGTCTATCCAGTCTTTCTTCATAAGACAGTCCTGACGTTCCAGGAATCAGTCTGGTGAACCTTCTCTGCACTCCCTCTATGGCAATAATGTCCTTCCTCAGATTTGGAGACCAAAACTGTATGCAATACTCCAGGTGTGGTCTCACCAAGACCCTGTACAACTGCAGTAGAGCCTCCCTGCTCCTATACTCAAATCCTTTTGGGAGAGGAAACCGGAACACCCAAAGAAAATCCATGTGATCACAGGCAGAATGTGCAAACTCCACACAGATAGTACCCAAGGTCAGGATCAAACCTGGGTCTCTGGCGCTGTGAGGCAGCAACTCTACCACTGTGCTGTCCTTATACTGAACGCTATTAAAATGGAAACACAACGAATTGTAGACACTGGAATCTTGGAGCAAAATACAAAGTGCCGGATGAACTCAGTGGGCCGGGCAGCATCCATGGAGGGAGTGGACAGGCGATGTTGAGGGTTGGGAGCCTTCTTCATACCAATGACTCGTACCACTTTGTTCTCTGCTCTGTTAAAACGCAATTGTGCCAATATATATTGTGTCATGACCACCAGGGGCGCCGGGGAGATGGCCATCCCTGCCGCCGGTCTGTTCGTCTTTTCAACTTTTTGTTATTTCTTGTGTCTGTTTAAAGTTTGTTTTTATGTTCTTCAGTTTGTTTTATGTGGGGGGAGGTTAGGGGGGGATCGGGGAAAACTTTTTTTTAAGTCCTTACCTTCCCGGAGATGTGATCATTTTTCAGATCACATTCTCCGGGCTCTGCGGCCTACCATCGATGGAGCTGGGAGCCGCCTCGGACTGTCGTGAGCCCCACCGCGGGGCGCAGACTTAACATCGGAGCTGATCCCTTGCCTGGGATCGCTCCCACCGCGACCACTGTGGACTTACCATCAAGGGCTCACAGTCCTGGGAGAGGCTAGTCGGGAGCTCCAACGCCGTAGAAGATTCGGCCAGCCCCGACACGAGGTTTCGATCGCCCGGCGCGGGGGAGCTGATATCCCCCCGATGCAAGAGCTGAACGTCTCAATGCGGAGGGCCTGAACGCTGCCGGCTATGGGAGTTAAGACTGACCCGACTAACGGAGGGCTCGAGGCCCCCGACCGAGGAAGAACAAAGGAAGAGACTTGAACTTTATTTCGCCTTCCATCACAGTGAGGATTGTGTAGGAGTCACTGTGCTGGATGTTCATGTTAAATGTGTTTTTGAGTGATCTGTTGCTTTTAATTGTATGACTGACCTGGCCAGTGAAATTCCTCGTATGTTGCAAAACATACTTGGCGAATAAAATCTGATTCTGATTCTGATATACAACTAGTTCTAATTGGTCAACAATTTCTAGTGCAAGATTTTTAGCTTACAGTTACGAACGAGTGCCACTCCCAGCAATACAGTTGGTCACTGATTCTTCACCCTAATGTTATACACTACAAATATGCTCCGTCTAGTCATAAAGTCAAAGGAAAAACCATTCAACTGATCAAGCCCATGTTGGCTCTTCAGAGAGTGGTCAACATTACTTTCTCTCAAGTACCCATTTGATTTTCTTTCGAAAATCAGTACTGCATTATCATACTTCCACACCATAATCACTGCCTGCACAAAAATAAATTACTTACAAAGCCCTTGTATCATTTGTTCACCACAATATGATCCTGTGTCCTCACACTATCTGCTAAAGCACCCATGATTGCTTTAAACAAGGTTGCAAGAAGCAAGGTTTCTTGATTTATCCTGTCTAACCCTGCCATGGCCTTATACACTTTTATCAAACCTCCTTTCCACTTCTTTGCTTTGAACAGAACGAGCCTCACCCCTGGAACTATGCGAGCAAATCTCTTGCGGACATCCTTTTCAGCAAAAGACAAAGCGCTGGCGGATCTCTGCGGGTCAGGCAGCATCTGTGGAGGGAATGAGCAGATCGCATTTCGGGTCAGGACCTGAATATTGATTGTCCATCCCCTCCACAGATGCTGCCTGACCTGCAGAGTTCCTCCGGCGCTTTGTCTTTTGCTCAAGATCCTATCATCTTGTCTCGTGTCTCCAGGGCTCTCACTTCTGTCCTGGACTGCGGTGATCAGAGGGTTGTTGATGAATGTAGACTAAGTTTGAGACGACAACGTTATAAAGAGCAAATATTGTGGATATTACATAAAGGAGACAAAAATTAAAGTATGTCAGTTTACAACGGGTAAAATGCACCAAATATCCAGATACTTAATTTCCTCAACATGATATCAAACCTGAGGTTCACAGGTCACTTTCATTCAGTGAAGTGTTTTTTTTACCACCCCCCTTCTTGGCCACTGGGTTTGGAATTGAACAGTTAAAGCATTCCCCCGTCGCATGCATGAGCGCTTGCCCTGATGTGCCGTACCTGATGGTGGGGATGTGTTGCTGCTGCAGCGGCTGGTGCTGGAAGTGGTTGGGCCAGCGATGATGAAGACAAAGCGGAGAGTGATCGATGAGAGGTGAGGTGGGCTGGTGGCAGCAGCCCGCCGCATGGCTATGGGCATTGCTTTGGCACACAGATGTCGGGTAGTCGGAGCGAGGCTGCAGGCAGGAGTGAGTCAATGGAGAGGTGACCGTGGTACTCCCCAAGGAATGGCAGTCTGCTTGGTTACCGTGACAACACAGCGGATGATGGTATGGACAATGGTGGCAGCATTGCGGCGCAGGTCTTTGGTTATTTATCGTGCTGTCTGGGAAGAGGGCGGTCGGCTTGGCCATGCCAAACGGCAGCAGGCCGCTGCCCTGACTCACTTTTGTCCTTGAGGTCTCCTTGGTTGGCAGGTGTTGGGGGAGCTGGTCTCCATCACAGGCTGCAGGGATGCTGTTACCGTTAGCATTTGATGGGACACTGCCATTGCTCTGAACCATGAAGTCACCATTCCCATTGCTCATAGCCATGCTCGTGTTCCACAGGCACCTCCGCAAGCGTCACGCTTCTAGAAACAGAGCACAAAGACATTTTACAATCCTTCCCATTAAAGGACGTTAACACCTTTCTCAGATGACCCCCAACCTGTTGGAGACCCCAGGGAACCATCATTTGGGCCGACCCCATGCATAAATGGACTGCTGCAGAGATCGTCAGAGGAATGACATGCTGCAGAGATAGCAGAATGGCTATTTAAGGTGACATCTCAAAATACCCAGCGGAACAAAACCCCGAAGTACCTGCCTTCTCGATCCACAGAGTAGAACTAAGCAAATTCGTTCACCATATATTACTCATCTCAAAACATGAGCAGCAAGGAAGGCGGTCATTCATCCATGGGGCCCATTTGAACTTTGTACGGCAACAATTCAACTTGGTCCCAGAACCTCACCAAGTCCCCGTGGCCCTGCAAATCTTTTCCTTTCAGATACTACCCAGCTCCCGTAATAACCTGGGGAATCTCTTCTGCACCCTTTCCAATTTAGTGACATCCATCCTGTAACCAGAATGACCAGAGCATCAACCTAAAACTTTCATTAAAATATTCCACCCTGTCACAAATACTGCCCGTTTCCATTCTGTGCTGCTCCCTGATCTTGAGTTATTATGTATCATCAGATTTGTCTGTTTTATTTCAGATTTTCAACAGCCGTGATATGTTGTATTTGTGTTATATCCTAGATGGTGTTGGTTCTACAACCAAATTAGGGTTGAAGTGATCAGCAAAAGCCCCACACAATTTGGAGCGCAGAAGTTTAAGGGGGGACTTGATAGAGGTCTTTAAAATGATGAGAGGGATAGACAGAGTTGACGTGGATAAGCTTTTCCCACTGAGAGTAGGGAAGATTCAAACAAGAGGACATGACTTGAGAATTAAGGGACAGAAGTTTAGGGGTAACATGAGGGGGAACTTCTTTACTCAGATAGTGGTAGCTGTGTGGAATGAGTTTCCAGTGGAAGTGGTGGAGGCAGGTTCGATTTTATCATTTAAAAATAAATTGGATAGGTATATGGACGGGAAAGGAATGGGGGGTTATGGTCTGAGTGCAGGTAGATGGGACTAGGGGAGAATAAGTGTTCGGCACGGACTAGAAGGGCCGAGTTGGCCTGTTTCCGTGCTGTAATTGTTATATGGTTATATGGTTATACAATACATGGTGCGGGAGGTAGAAGGTCACAATCAATACTGGTTTTACTGAAACGACTGAAGCGTAAAGGTCTCAGCTTTTACTCTATGTGCCCGACTATGCTCCGTACACAATCACAACTGTGCGGCCAAATCCAGCTGTAATTCCATCGGCAAGTTTGCACTTGACACCACTGTGGTGGGCCAGGTCATGAACTACGATGAGACGGAATAAAGGAAGGAGATGATAACGTGGGGTCAGGACAACAACCTCTCCCTCAATGTCAACAAGATGAAGCAGCTAGTTATCAACTTCAGGAAGCACTTGTGGTGGAGCACATGTCGCGATCAGCATCAACGGTGTCAAAGTTGAAATGGTTGTGAGCTTCAATATTGGCGCTAATACTACCAGCGATCTGTCGCGTTGGAACCACATTGAAGTCACACCAACCCCTCTACTTCCTCAGGAGACTAAGAAAATCTGGCATGTCTCCAATGACTCTATCTACACTTCATGTTGTCTTGGAAAAGCAGCCAACTCGTACAAAAGATTTGTCCCACCTCGGTCATTCCTCGCTCCAGTCCGCAAGACATTACAGAAGCTTGAAAGCGCGCACCACCAGACTCAGGAACAACTTCCTCCCATCTGTGATCAGATTTCTGAACGGCCCTTCCATAAGCTAGGGTGCTTTCCAATTCACCTCTACCCCATTGCGGACATTGGACTTTGTCTCTGTAGTATTGTGGTACAATGCTGAGAACGATATTTCTCACTCTGTATCTTCCCCTTTGCTCTATTATTTGTGATTGACTTGATTGTATTACAGGTGCACAACCTTTTGTCCGGTGTTCCGGAAATCGAAAAACTCCGAAAACTGACCATTTTTTCCAGGATGTCGTCTGCACACCAAAGCTCGCGTTTGGCGCCAAACTTGACCCGAAACGACCCACGGTCAACCCAGGTCTGTACTACTGTAGCGGCTGCCTCCTCCCCGGAGACCGGGGAGACACTTAAACATCTGTAAATCATTGCTTAAATGTTAGTCAGTTAGTTTGGAGGACTTTTATGTGAAGGGGGGGGGGGGGGGGGAGGGGGGGGGGTGAGTGGGGGGGGGGGGGGGTTGAAGGGGTAGACGTTAATTCTTATTCCCCTACCTGGTCGGAGAGGCGGGGAGCGGTCAATGCCTTACCGGGTCGCCGTGCAATAAGCTCCGCAGCGCTGTGGCCGCCAACTCCCAGCTGGGGCTGCGGGCGGCGCCGGTTGTAGCTCCGACCCCGGCAACTCTACCCCTGGCTGCGAGGCGCTCCAAATCCAGCGCCGCCCGCGACCGGACGCCCGCAGCCCCAGCTCCGCAAATGTTGGGAGTCGGCGGCGTCGCAGCGCTGGGATACCAGCGGGAAGCGGGCAATGCCTTACCGGGTCGCTGTGCGGTAAGCTCCAGGGCGCTGAGGCCGCCGTCTCCCAACGTTCGCGGAGCTCGGGCAGCGGGCGTCCGGCCGTGGGCCGCGCTGGATTTGGAGCGCCGCGCAGCCAGGGGTCGAGTTGCCGGGGTCGGAGCTACAACCGGCGCCGCACGCGGCCGGACGGAGCCCCCAGCTCCGCGATGTTGGGAGTCGCCGACCAGGTAGGGGACTAAGAATTAAAGTTTACCCCTTCACCCACCCACCCCACCACCACCACATAAAATCCCTCCAAACTAACTGACTAACATTTATGCAATGATTTACAATGATTCCCCGGTCTCCGGGGAGGAGGCAGTCGCTCCAGACTTTTCAAGCCGCCCGCGCTACCTACCTAATCTACGCTAAAAATCTTCCATTCGGAAATCCGAAAATGTCCGAAATCCGACAAGTGTCTGGTCCCAAGGCTTTCGGATAAAAGGTTGTGCACCTGTATAGTATTATCTGATCTGATTTGATTGCATGTAAAACAAAAGCTTTTCACTGTACCTTGGGACACACCACAATAATAAACCTAATGCTAAACCTGGAATTAATCCTTATTTCTTTCATTTTTCTTCTGTAACGTTTCAAACCTCGTCAAAGAGAAAGCACGATATGAGAGAAGATCCAACATCACCACGAGTTGCCAGCTGAGCCTCTGCAAGGCTATGAAGGAGTTGCAGAACAGTAGGTGAACGATCAGGAATGGCTGGGTTAACATATAATGAGCATTTGAAGGCACTGGGCCTGTACCTCCTGGAGTTTAGAAGGATGAGGGGGACCTCATTGAAACTTACTGAATGGTGAAAGGCCTGGATGGAGTGAATGCGGGGAGAATGTTTCCACTTGCGGGAGGGTCTGGGAGCAGAGGGAACAGCTTCAGGAGAAAAGGGTGTACCTTTAGAAAGGAGATGAGAAGGAATTTCTTTAGTCAGAGGGTGGCAAATCTGTCAAATTCATTGCCACAAATGGCTGCATTGACCAAGTCAGTGGATATTTTCAAGGCGGAGATTGACAGATTCTTGATTAGTACGGGTGTCAGGGGTTATGGGGAGAAGGCAGGAGAATGGGGTTGTGAGGGAACGATAGATCAGCCATGATTGAATGGCGGTGTAGATTAGATGGGCCAAATGGCCCAATTCTTCTCCTAGAACTTATGAATCGATGAATCAGCGTGTGGGAATTGATCAAAGGGCTGTTGCCAGCTGCCAGTCGGCACAATGTGGAGCATACACGCATGGTAGGTGGTGCCAGGCTGCCTGGATGCCAAGATGAGCTGTACAGACTTGCAGGCAGGGGGCAGTGGGGGTGAGTGCAGGAGCTTTGTTATTTTGAACAGTGGATGAGGAGGGGCAAGTGTTAATCAGTGCACAAGGTGCCGGCACAGCTTTCCTAGATACCTCTGTTGATTGGGCAGACCAGAGAACGTTGGCTCAACATCTGAAAGAAATCAAGATTGCATCGTATTTTCACCTCTTTGAAAACTGCAGTACGGCTTATTAAGCTATTCATTTCAGATTCTATAGAGTCGGCAACAAAGACAAAGGCCAGGCGTGTCAATGCGCACATCCACTGCGTACTTCAAGCATTTGCACTTTTATCATCTAGCTCCCAGCTGCCAGTGTTTCTGATTTTTAATCAGATCTGACGTTTTATATCCAAGCACACTTCAGTTTCAAAGGTGACTTGCTATGATAATTATCTCCCAATTGATCAGGTGAAGTGGATTTGGAGGATGGACAAAAGCTGAAACAGGATTCACAGACAGAACAAGACATAAGGTGCTGGAGTAACTCAGCTGGTCCGGCAGCATCTCTGAGAACATGGACAGGTGACCTTTCGGGTCGGGCCATTTCTTCAGAGCTGCATCTGCAGTTCCTTGTGTCTGAATTTCACAGCTAGAACTTCAAGCCTCTATCTACACTGCACTTCTCACTGCATCCCAAAGCCTGTTACTGTTGCAGCAACTGACATAATCAAGGACCACTGACACCCCCGTCATTCGCCCGTTGGGCAGAAGACACAACTGCTTGAAAGCACGTACCACCAGATTCAGGAATAAGTCTCACTTGAGACTTCCCTTATCAACTCCCTTATCAGGCTCTTTAACAGACCTCTCATATGCTACAAAAATAGACACAAAGTGCTGTAGACACAGGGTACTGAAGATGCAGCTCTGAAGAAATGCCCCGACCCAAAACGTCACCTATCCATATTTTCAGAGAGGCTGCCTGACCCGCAGAGTTACTCCAACACTTCAGGGCTCGTTCTGTCCGTGAATCCTGCTCCAGCTTTTCTCCATCCTCCAAATCTCATTCACCTGATCAACTGGGAGTCAAATATCACAGCAAGTCACCTTGTGCAGTGTCAGGCAGCATCTCTGGAGAACATGGATAGGTGACGTTTTGGGTCAGGACCCTTCTTCAGATGTGTTCAGGTTGAGGCATGTCTGAAGGGTCCGGCCTGAATGTCTCCTGTCCATGTTCTCCACTTTGTATCCATTTGTAAACCAGCATCTGCAGTTTCTTGCATTTCTCATACACTGAGGATGTATTACTGAACCCCCCAGTCTACATCACTGTGGCCCTTGCATTCGTCCTTTCCATCTGCACTGCAGAAGTATATCTCTGTAGCTCTAACACTATATTTTGCATGCTTTGATTGTATTTATGTATGGATATTTTACCTGGATAGCAGGCAAAACAAAGGTTCTCACTGTACCTCCATGCACGTGACAATAATAGACCAACAGTGAGGTAACCATTAGTATTTGGATGTACTCAGCAGGCCAGGCAGCATCTATGGAGATGTGCTGAGCAATGCCAGCATTTGTTAATTTTATTTCAAATTTCCAGTCCCTGCAGTGATTTGCTTTTGTTTTTATACGAATCAAGTTGCTGCTGTACAGTCAATTGCAAAAACTGCTCAAAAGTGCAGTATGACATTACTGTCTTATTCAGACCGAAACGAGGGGTCCCAACCCAAAACATCGCCTGTCCACATTCTTCACAAATGCTGCCTGACCCACCTAGTTACTCCAGGGGCAGCACAGATGTAGAGTTGTTGCCTTACAGTGCCGGAGACCCGGGTCTGATCCTGACGGGTGCTGTCTGTACGGAGTTTGTACGTTCTCCCTGTGACCGTGCGAGTCAACACCGTACCTCGTTGATTGCCAATCACCCCCCCGGACACTCCTCCCACCGGAAAAAAAAAAATACTATGACTGTTCGCACGTAAATAGATTTATTTATTGCTCATATTTATTTCGCTCTTCTAGGGAGATGCAAACTGCATTTCGTTGTCTCTGTACTGTACACTGACAATGACAATAAAGTTGAATCTGAACCTGAATCTGAATCAGAGTCTTGAGTTTTCTCCAGATGCTCCTGTTTCCTCCCGCACTCCAAACATGTGTGTGTTTGTAGGTCAATTGGCTTCTGTATATTGCCCCGAGTGCATAGGATGTAAAGCTGCGATAACATAGAACTAGTGCACATACGATGTTTGGCTGGCGTGGACTCGGTGGGCCATCGGGATGCTGTATCTCTAAAATAAACACTTTGAGTGACAGTTAAGGGCCTGTCCCACGAGCATGCGACCGCATGCGGCAAGCGCTACCAAACCGGAAGCGGGGGCCGCGCGGAGGTCGAGTGATCCCGTACGGGTTGACATGAAGTTTGAGCCAAGTCCGTGGGAAGTTCGCGCTAGGTGTACGGCGTCAAGACGCTGCGCACGCCCATTGAGGCGGTGCGTACGGCCTCAATGCGGCTGCGGGCCGGCAGGCCGTTGCCGCTCGGAATTTTTGAACAGTGTCAGATTTTCGGAGCCCCGCGCGATGTCGGGACCAGCTCCGCACAGCTCCATACGGCTCCAGCGATCGAAGTGGGACCGGCCCCGCGAGGCCGTACGGCTCAAGCGACCACGTTAGGTCGCGCTTGCCGCTTGCAGTCACATGCTCGTGGGACAGGCCCTTAAGTTTCAACACCTTCAGCGCCACCAACTCACAGCTGCCCAGGAAGTAAGTCCAGCAAAGATGACGGATATGTGGAGCAAACTGATCCAAATACAGGCAGCAATTGATGAGATCTCAGTGGACATCAGAAGGGTAGATACAAGTGGGGGCAGCCCCAGGTCATCTGGGACATGTTGGCCGGTGTAGGCAAGTTGGGCTGAATGGCCTATTTCCACACTGTATCACTATGACTCTTATCTGCTGGCCATAACATCCTAGAATCATAAACAGAGGAGAGGCATAAAGTATAGCTCGATGCCACCAATGTCCAAACCATCCGAATCACAGAGAGATTGCTGCAAGTTTTAAAATGCACCATTTCGAAAAACATACAGGTCAGTAAAATAAAAAGGTGCATCATCATCAAGCTGGAAAGGGGGCAGAGAAGATTTACGAGGATGTTGCCAGGACTTGAGCTAGGATTTTATTCCTTGGAGCGCCGGAGGATGAGGGGTGATCTTATAGAGATGTACAACATCATGAGAGGAATAGATTGGTTAAACGCACATTGTCTCTTGCCCAGAGTTGGGGAATCGGGAACAAGAGGACATAGATTTAATGTGAGTGGGGAAAGGTTTAAGTTGAGGGGGGTAACATTTAATAGGAACTTGAGGGGTAACTTTTTTTTACACACAAATGGTGGTGGATATATGGAACTAACTGCCGGAGGACGTAGATAAGCAGGTAAAAGCATGTTAATTCCCCGGATGGCGGGACTGACATATGATGAAAGAAAGGGTCGACTGGGCTTGTATTCACTGACATTTAGAAGGATGAGAGGGAATCTTATAGAAACATACAAAATTATTAAAGGATTGGACAGGCAAGATGCAGGAAAAATGTTCCCAATGTTGGGGGAGTCCAGAATCAGGGGTCACAGTTTAAGAATAAAGGGTAGGCCATTTAGGACTGAGATGAGGAAAAACCTCTTCACCCAGAGAGTTGTAAATCTGTGGAATACTCTGCCACAGAAGGCAGTGGAGGCCAATTCATTGGATTAAGAGATTTAGTTCTTAAGGCTAAAGGATTCAAGGGATATGGGGAAAATGCAGGAACGGGGTACTGATTTTAGATGATCAGTCATGATCATATTGAATGGCAGTGCTGGCTCGAAGGGCTGAATGGCCTACTCCTGCACCTATTTTTCTATGTTTCTATGTAATATTGCAACGTTTAAGAAACATTTAGACAGGTACATGTATAGGACAGGTTCAGAGGGAGATGGGCCAAACACAGGCAGGTGGGACTTAGTGTAGATGGGATATGCTGGTCAGCATGTTTTCACACTGTGCGACTCTACCATCATCTTCCTCGCATTCTGTTTATTGTTCTAAAATATTTTAATTTTGCTGACACAGTACATCTCCATTACGATAAACACATACCCATGCAGCGTCTTGTGTCTCATAAAATATACAACATACACGATTCAGGAATGGCAAACAACTCAACATCAGCGACCAAAGGCTCTCTGAAGCAGCAGCGTCAGAACCTCTTTGTTCCTGTCCCAATGCAAATGACAATTAAACACCCTTGGCTCTTGTCTATACCAAAGCTAGATCGAAAATTTATTCCATCTGAAAACAAGCCAGATCTAGGTTTTCCCAAAAAAGAGGAAATTAAGTCTTTACATACGGCACGGTACTTTAAATATATGATTTCATCTACATGCTCAGATATTATTAAAGTTAAGTATATATGTTACCTATTTGTGCAGGAAGAAACTGCAGATGCTGGTTTAAACCGAAGATAAACACAAAAAGCTGGAGTAACTCAGTGGGTCAGACAGCATCTCTGGAGAACAGGAATAGGTGACGTTTCAAAACGTCATTTATTCCTTTTCTTCGGAGAGGCTGCCTGACCCGCCGAGTTACTCCAGCCTTTTATGTCCATCTTATGTTGGCTATTTGATTGGAAATATTTGCATCCTTCGACTAATTAGCAGCTTCTGCATGCCATCTCATTTACTGCAATACGTCTCGTTCTCCATGTTAGAGAAACAATGCCAAGTGGAGATTGGATGCACATTAACCTAATCTAACTGAATCATAGAACAGGCTCGAAAGCCTGCTCTTGCTCCGAAACTTCCTGTGCAGTCAGACCAACTCCTGGAAGATGCTCTTCCCAGGCATGTTTTCAAATTTTATATCAGATTTCAGCCACTCTGGTTTTCACGCTCGCCCATGGTGCAGGCCATGGCCACCACCAGCTACAATCACTCAACCTCGCCCTTCCCAGTAGCAGGCAGGCTCGGGAAGCTAATTAACGTCCGTTCCAGGGACAGAATTTCAACAAGGGTCACAGGTTGAGACGATACCTAATATTTCCCTGAAGTTTTGGAGGTTGAGGGGCGATGTGATAGGAATAGATAAAACTATGGGAGGCATGGATAGGGTAGACAGTTAGACCTTTTTATCCCTGGATGGAAAAATCAAATACTACAGAGCATAGATTTATGCCCCTGTCCCACTTAGGAAACCTGAACGGAAACCTCTGGAGACTTTGCGCCCCACCCAAGGTTTCCGTGCAGTTCCCGGAGGTTTTTGTCAGTCTCCCTCCCTACCTGCTTCCACTACCTGCAACCTCCGGGAACCGCACGGAAACCTTGAGTGGGGCGCAAAGTTTATTTTTCCCCGTAAAGAGTGTAGCGTGCTGCCAAAGGTTATAGTGGAAACAGATATGATAATGGTGCTTTAGAAACTTTTTGATAGGTACATGAATATGCAAGGAATGGAGGGATATGTATCATGTGCAGTCAGAGGAGATTAGTTTAACTGGGCATCATGTTCGGCAGAGATATTGTGGGCCTGAGGGCTTGTTCCTGTGCTGTACTGTTCGATGTTCCAAGTAACATCCTCAAAGACTACCCTCAAAGGGAACACTCAACATGGTGCGTGGTGCTGGGATGTTGCTTTTCTCCAGCGATTCCCTCCAGCAGTGCGTTTTGTTAACCGGGTGGAACTCATTCAAATTGCTTCTTTCTTTAACCTGTGTTTGAGTGGAAGTGGGAGAATGACCAATTGGTGCTTCTGGGCTTGAGAGAAAGATGGGGGGGGAGTGGGGGGCGAAAACGGCACCAGTTATGAACGAAAAGTTGCAAGCAATGCCCAGCCCATCGTGGGTGCTGACCTCCCCACCATCGACGGAATCTCCAGGAGGTGCTGCAAGAATCCACACCACCCTGGCCACATTCTCATTTCACTCCTGCTATCAGCCGCCTGAAAACAGCGACCTCCAGCTAACAGCCATCAGGCTCTTGAGCATCACGAACTCCAACTAAACTCCGTAATACGAACTGCCTGGGCTGCACTAGGGACTTTGTTTTGTTTTACACAATACCAGGGGTCACAGTTTAAGAATAAGGGGTAGGCCATTTAGGACTGAGATGAGGAAAAACCTCTTCACCCAGAGAGTTGTGAACCTGTGGAATTCTCTGCCACGGAAGGCAGTGGAGGCCAATTCACTGGATGTTTTCAAGAGAGCGTTGGATTTAGCTCTTAGGGCTAAAGGAATCAAGAGATATGGGGAAAAAGCAGGAACTGGGGTACTGATTTTAGATGATCAGCCATGATCATGTTGAATGACGGTGCTGGCTCGAAGGGCCGAATGGCCTACTCCTGCACCTATGTTTCTATGTTCTACGTTTCTATATTATCTATTGCGTACTGTTTACAAACTTTCTGTACAGCTGCAAGTAGGGACTTCATTCTTCTGGGATCGAACCTGGGTCTCTGAACTGTTCCGATATATATGACAATAAATAAACGCTTGACTACCCTGCATATCCACTTCTTTAATAACATGCTGGTATTCAAGATGACACCACAGGAATAGAGGTCCTTGTCTGGTCATTTGACCCCATGGGTAATCTTGAATTCCTAATCCTTTATCCCTCATCAATAGTCAAAGCCGTTGCTATCAGTGGCAACGTTTCATACAATAATAAGTACACTTCAATGCCATTGCTCAAAACCCTTACACCATGAGTATTTACAGAACATACACCAGCATTTCTTTTGAATTTCAAACACAATGAGTCAAAATTAGGTAACGCCCAATGAGATAAAATCTCAGCTAATTTTTCAAGAATATGGAAGCACGCTGCAAGATATGAACAGCACAGTACAGGAAAAGTTAGCTCTGTGATTTAATGCAATCATATCTGGGTTTCTGTGCAAAATAAAATGCTGGGCTGCGCGGTGGGGGGGTGGGTGATGTGGGGGTAGGGGACTGGAGAGGACAGGCGGCTGGAGAAGGCGATGATCTGTGGCAAGCACGGTGGGGCAAGAGGGGACAGGGGTGCGGTGTGAGAGGGTGGGTGAGGCAGGGGCGGGCGGTAGAGGGTGGGGAAAAGGGAATGGCAGCACATTGCACACCCACATGCCTCAGGAATTTCCACTGTTCCTGCGAGAATTCCTTCAATTGATTGTGGCCACCTGGTAATTTCACTCAGAGACGTCCGTCCAAGGTCCAAGTCATTTTTAAACTCCTCATCTGTCTTTGTCTCAATTTTATTCTGGTGTCCAACGTCAACATGTTTTCATTTCTATTACATGTGTAACGCTGTGACACTTGTAGTCGGGGCTGGGGCAGAATGTATACTGAGCTGCGACCTGAATGGACTCTCAGAACAGCATACTAAGAGAGAGACAGAGACAGAGACAGAGACAGAGACACAGACACAGACAGACACAGACAGAGACAGAGACAGAGACACAGAGACAGAGACAGAGACAGAGACACAGACACAGACACAGACACAGACACAGACACAGACACAGACACAGACAGAGACACAGACAGAGACACAGACAGAGACACAGACAGAGACACAGACAGAGACAGAGACACAGACAGAATGTACATAGAAAGAGATCGGGGGGCGAGGGGGGAGGAGGAGGAGGAGGAACGTAACAGCAGATGAGAGAAAGCATAAGGGGAAGAAGCCTTTAGAGAGAACATCCAGACGGGGAGGCGTGCAGATGAAAGAACTGATGAAGCAAAAGACAGATGCAATGCAATGCAATACAAGCAAAGACCAAGGCAGCAGAAATGGGGCATGCGCGCGCGCTCAGGTCAAACAGTAAAACATCTCAACTCTTTTATGCAGGCTGGAATCCCCGCTGCCTGTCACTGTGATAATCTGCTGCAGCCACAGAATTTAATGGGCTCACTGTAAACCAGATAAATGATTCCAAGACAAATTGAGAAGCAAGGTTTCTTAGGTTATCAACAAAGGTAAAGAAATAAACCATAATGCAAGAACATACATATATCAAAGAAAAATGTGGCTCGTTGATGTCCAGCTTGGCTTTTGTCGAGTAATTGAGCCATTGAGATTTTCACCGGACGAGGCTTTCTAAACGGCAGCTACTCACAGAAGGTTCTGTAAGCCTGCCTTTAAGAAGGAGGCAATAACTCAGCAGTACATTATGCCTTGAAGTGAGATGAATTCCCAGCTCATCGCATTTACTGTATCCTTCGGTTCGCTCTGCACAACCAGAGATTGAGTGGGTCCAAGGCTGCAAACTATTACAGCAGGAAGACGGACAACTCCGGCTGCGCTTCAGCGAGCTATCCAAGGACTAGGGGAACGACTGCAGAGAATTACTAACAAATGGCTCCTCACAAACGACACTCTTTCACAGCTTTTTACTGCCAAGCCTACAGGGCAAGAAATACGATCCGCGGCACTGAAGTTATTCTCCACACGGTTTGCTGCCACTTGCAGTAGCTAGTGTGCACAGTGCATTGTTTATCAGAAGCAAACACGAACTGCAGTTAGCTCCAACTTTCTAACCGTGCACCACATATGGCGAGATCCACAACTTACCTCCCTCTCCAAGCAAGTTGAGCCAAGTAGCCGTCTCACTCGCCACTGAGGCGCGGGGTCGACAGTATTGTACTGTACTCAGCACTGTAACGCTGTGCAATAACTGCACACGAGCAACGTGCCAGCAAAGAATCACAGGGGCTGACCTGGCCACGCAAGGGAGCTGAAGTCTGAATGACAGGCTTGTGCTGATCGCTGTGGGGTTGGACAGGTTGTGCACGGGGCTGCGGCTTCTAAAGCAAGGCAACTCCTCCCGCTAAATGACAGCCGAGTCCATCTGCAACTTGGTCATAGATGTTGGGCTTGATCTGAACAGCTGCCCTGCATGAAGTGGCCGCGTGCCTGAGCCCGAGGGGGAAAGGGAAGAAGGGGGAAGGCAAAAGGAAAGCAGGAAAGAGGTGCACGAGGGGGAGAGAGAGAAAAAGAGGTGGAGACATGACAGAGGTGCACGAGCACAAAGTGATAAAAGAAAGAGTGGATTGTAATAGACACAGAACAGGATCAGGCCATTCAGCCCATAATGTCTATGACGATCATGATGTCAAGTTAAACTAATCTCCTCTGCCTGCACGAGATCCATATCTCTTCATTCCCTGCATATCCATGTGCCTATCCAAAATCTTTTAAAATGCCACTAGCATATCACCACCAGGCACCCACCACTCTCTGGGTACAAAAGCTTGCCCCGCACATCCACTTTAAACTTTGCCCCTCTCTCCTTAAAGCTATGCCCTCCGCTCAAGTGAGTCGAGTCAAGAATGTTTTATTGTCACACGTACCGAAATGGAACAATAAAATTCTTACTCGCGGCGGCACAACAGATTTATTAAAACAGTCTGAGGAAGGGTCACCCATTCCTTCGCTCCATAGATGCTTCCTCACCCGCTGAGTTTCTCCAGCATTTTTGTCCACCTTCGATTGTTCTAGCATCTGCAGTTCGTTCTTAAACCTGACAATATATCTCACTTTTGTCTCGTAGACAGTCCTAGAGCACTGACATTGCTACAACATATGTTAGACAGTTTGATGCCAAAGATGGGGAAGTTGCCACAGATATACAAGTTCTTTCCTGTAATGGAGGAAACTTTTATCCAACAGTTGCCTGGATTTTTAAAAAATCAGGTTTGAGAAGGGAAAGGTCAATTTGCAAACAATTACCAGATCCCAAAGAATGCGTGACTAATTTGTAATGCCTTTGAACATCTTTTCTCATTTAAACCAATTAATCCAGTTTTGAGCCAAATCAATTGTTTTTAATTTGCCCAAAATGGAAATGCTTCAACAATGCAGAGTCTCTTTCCCCAGTTGTAAGTACTCAAAGCATTAAAGCAAAGGGCTGACTCACGAGAGGGGCTGAAAGCCCAGTAACAGGTCAAGTCAAGTCAAGTCAAGTCAAGTCAAGTTTATTTGTCACATACACATACGAGATGTGCAGTGAGGTCTACAGTTACAGTGAATTTGAGGGGGCTTTACTTTGGCTTACCTCTTATTCTTAAACTATGACCCGCGGTTCTGGACTCCCCCAACATCAGGAACATCTTTCCTGCATCTACCCTGTCCAATCCTCTAAGAATTTTATACGTTTCAATATGATCCACTCTCATCCTTCTAAATTCCTGCAAATACAAACCCAGTCGAACCATTCTTTCATCATACGGCAGTCCCGCCATCCCGGGAATTAACCTGGTGAACCTACGCTGCACTCCCTCAATAGCAATAATGTCCTTCCTCAAATTAGGAGACCAAAATTGCACACAATATTACATGCGCCGCCTCACCAGGGCCCTGTGCAACTGCAGTAGGACCTCCTTGCTCCTCAACTCAAATCTTCTCGCAATGAAGGCCAATATGCCATTATCTTTCGAAGAAGGGTTTCGGCCCGAAACGTTGCCTATTTCCTTCGCTTCATAGATGCTGCTGCACCCGCTGAGTTTCTCCAGCATTTTTGTGTACCTTGCCATTATCTTTCTTCACTGCCTTCTGTACCTGCATGCTTACTTTCAATGACCAATGTACAAGCACACCCAGGTCTCATTGCACCTCCCCTTCTCCCAATCTGACACCATTCAGATAATAATCTGCCTTCCTGTTCTCGCCACCAAAGTGGATAACCTTACTTTTATCCACATTATACTGCATCTGCCATGCTTCTGCCCATTCACCCAACCTATCCAAGTCATCCTGCAGCCTCATGGCATTCAACCCCGCAGCTCACACTGCCACCTAGTTTTGTGTCATCTTCAAAGTTAGAGATGTTACATTTAATTCCCTTGTCCAAATCGTTAATATATATTGTAAATAACTGGGGTCCCAGCACCGAGCCTTGCGGGCACCCCACTAGTCACTGCCTGCCATTCTGAAAAGGACCCGTTAATTCCTGCTCTTTGCTTCCTGTCTTCCAAACAGTTCTCAATCCATGTCAATACCCTACCCCCAATACATGTGCTCCAATTTTGCACACTAATCTCTTGCGTGGGACCTTGTCAAAGGCTTTTTGAAAGTCCAGATACACCACATCCACTGGCTCTCCGTTATCCCAGCTACTTGTCACATCCTCAAAAGATTAGTCAAGGGTCACAGTTTAAGGATAAGGGGGAAATCCTTTAAAACCGAGATGAGAAGAACTTTTTTCACACAGAGAGTGGTGAATCTCTGGAACTCTCTGCCACAGAGGGTAGTTGAGGCCAGTTCATTGGCTATATTTAAGAGGGAGTTAGATGTGGCCCTTGTGGCTAAGGGGATCAGGGGGGTATGGAGAGAAGTCAGGTACGGGATACTGAGTTGGATGATCAGCCATGATCATATTGAATGGCGGTGCAGGCTCGAAGGGCCGAATGGCCTACTCCTGCACATAATTTCTATGTTTCTATGTTTCTAAGCATGATTTCCCCTGCATAGGGTTTTTAGTCGGGACTCTATGTTTGGCCTGAAAGAGGAGAGGGGAACTTGCCGGTGTAAATAGATTGGGAGGCAGGGGATGGGGAAGGAGGATCTATCTAGCGATAGATGGAAGATAGACACAAAAAGCTGGAGTAACTCGGCGGGTCAGACGGATTCTCTGGAGAAAAGGAATAGGTGACGTTTCAGGTTGAGACCCTTCTTCAGACTGAGAGTCAGGGGAAAGAGAAACAAAAGATAAGGACAGTGATGTAGTGAGATATAGAACAAAGGAAAGATATGCAAAAATGTTGCTGCGTTTGCATTAAAAATATGCATAACATCACTGATTCCTTTTCCCCAGAGTTACTGCCTGACCCGCTGGGTTACTCCAGCTTTTTCAGTCTAAACCAGTTTCTGCAGTTCCTTCCTGCACAATGATAGGTGGATACAGGTGAGGAGGATGTTTGGCAACTAACCCTCAGTTGGGGAGGAATGGGTGGAGATAGCAGAGGTGGTGGGTGGTGTACAAAGGGCTGCAGATTCTTGTATCAGAGAGAAAGGGCAGATGGAGAGTGGAACTTAACGCGGTGAGTTGGGGTCATGGGGGGCAGGATGAGGGGATCGAGAAGGAGGGGTGCGTGGCGGAGGGGGGGGGGGGAAGAAACTGAGTGACAGAATGGGTTTGAGCCCTGAACAGCTAGATTGCAATATGAAAGTATATGTCCAGAACACATTTTCCCCTCACTTCAGCAGCAGAGCCAGCATTGAGGGGTCAGATCGGGTGAATTCCACCACAAAAATGCTGGAGAAACTCGGCGGGTGAGGCACCATCTACGGAGTGAAGGAGTAGACGACGTTTTGGGTCGAGTCCCTTCCTCAGACTGCAATGATGATTATTTAATTACTGGATTGTTGTAAAAATCCACCCAAAAACTGGAAGGATGGCGTCAAGAGTATTTAATTGCCAAATGTACCAAGAAACAAATAATGAAATTCTTACTTGCAGCAGTAAAACAAGTCTGTAAACATACTACTCATAAATAACACAATAAAGAATAAAAGTTCAATAAATTTAAAATGCAATATTACTGTTTTTCATAGAGATGGGAGAGCTGCTGTCTCGCAGCTCCAGAGACCCAGGTTCAACCCTGACCTCGTGTGCTGTCTGTGTGGAGTTTGCACGTTCCCCCTGGGATCGCCACGTGCTCCGGTTTCCTCCCACACTCTAAAGATATGTGGCGTCTGTAAATTGCCGGCCCGTGTGTAGGGGTGGAAGAGAAAGTGGGATAACTTAGGACTAGTGTGAACAGGTGGTCGATGGCGGGTGTGGACTTGGTGGGCTGAAGCACCTTATATGGTGTATCTCTCAACTGAACCCATTGCAATGAAGAGTGAGAACACAAGAAACTGCAGATGCTGCAATCATGAGCAAAACACTGTGTTCTGGAGGGTCAGGCAGTATCTGTCGATAGATAATGAATCTGGCCAAGACCCTTCTGACCAGCAGCAAATGTCATTTACTCTGAACACCTCTGTTAAATGGCCCAGGCATTTGTTCAGGACAATTAAGATGGTCAATAAATTGCTCGCTAAACAGCAATAAATGTTCAAACACATTTCAGTTAATGATGGGATAATTGAAATTCCCTACTACAGTAATCTTATTGCCTCCGCACTTCATGAAGATTTATCTACATAAAGATTAGATTGGAGCGGTAGCGCATGGAAAGAGAAACGATATCTGTCCTCCAGAGATGCTGCCTGACCTGCTGAGTTATTCCAGCACTTTGTGTTTTTTTGTAAACCAACATCTACAGTTCCTTGCATCTACAAAATAGTTCACAGGCCAGGCAGTAGAATTAGAATTTCCTTGATTGTCATTCAGACCTTACGGTCTGAACGAAATTTCGTGCCTGCAGTCATACATACAATAATACAATAATAAACAAGAATAAACACAAATTAACATCCACCACAGTGAGTCCTCCAAGCACCTCCTGACTGTGATGGAGGCAAAAATCTTAGGGCTGCAGTCTCTTCTCTCCTCTTCTCCCTCTGCGCTGAAGCGATTCCCCACCGGGCGATGGTACAAACAGTCCCGCGGCTCACCGAACCCCGCAAACGGGCCGGCTCAAACACCGCGGCCCGGGGTGGTCAAAGCTGCCGCCCTCCAGTCCATTGGACGCAGCTGCTGGCCCGCGGCTGAACCCAGGACTCAGGTCATAGCCGCCAGAACGCCGTTCCAGCCACCGGAGCACCGTTCCAGCCCTGAGCCGGATCGCCCTCACGCGAGTGCCATTCCACCCTCGAGCTGGGCCGCTCCGACGGGAGCGCCACAGCCCCGAGCCGGACCACCCTCCTCCTCCCCCACATAAACACAACCTAAAAACCAAAAACTTAACTAGACAAAACGAAACAAAACAACACAAAAAAGTAAAAACAAACGGACTGCAGGCGAGCCGCTGCTGCCAGGGCAACGCCGCCACTTCCGGACAGTAGTGACAGAGGGAGTTAAAACTCCACTTTCAGAAGTGTTACGATGATCTGAAACATCAACTCTATTTTGAGATATTTTTTTTGTTTTTTTGGCAGATTGACAGCATTTCCATTTTTTTTGCTTTCCAATCTGCCTGGGAACGTCACCTCCATTTGTTCAGCAGCAGCAACGTTAGCAATGCCTCGATCAAGTGTAGCTGACGTCACACTGACCCGGAATCAAAATGGATTCCATCCGATCTGCAATCCTTGTGCTACCTGAGCCACTGGTGATGCCCATCAGAGAAGTTTTTAAACAGATGATGAATATCTGACCTACTTGCACAATCAATTGCACAATCAAATCTTCAGCAGAGTTTAATTGAAACATAGGGACTTTCGACACACCTTTAACGACTTCTGGGCATCCCAATGCGTTTTACTATCAATTAGGAACTTATGCTCTATTGTGATATAGGAAACAAGGCAGCTAAATTACACACAGCAAGATCCCACTTTCAAATGACCAGATAATTGCTTCATAAAATGTTAGTTATTGAAGGTATTGAATATGGCTCAGAATCCCACAAAAATACAATTGTAATCGCTCTATGCAATCTTTTACAGCTACACGAGGCCAGGTGGAATGTTGGTTCATTGTACAAGTGGAAACGATTTAGGGGGTATGGAGAGAAGGCAGGTACAGGATACTGAGTTGGATGATCAGCCATGATCATATTGAATGGCGGTGCAAGCTCAAAGGGCCGAATGGCCTACTCCTGCACCTATTTTCTATGTTTCTATGAAACACAACTAAATATCCACAAACATTGGGGAGGGGCACGTTTGTATAAGGCCGAAACCCTTCTTCAGTAAACTTGAAGGGGTACACAAGGATTCTTCACGATGTGTACCAGGATGAACTCAAATCTTCAAAGGTCTTTTATTGTCACGTGTACCAATTAAGGTACAGTGATATTCGATTTACCATAGCCAAATTAAAAAAATGTTAAAAAGGCAACACGACACAGAACTACATAAAAGTTAACATAAACATTCACCACTGCGGATTCCCCACATTCCTCACTGTGATGGAAGGCAAAGTCTAATCTTCTTTCCTCTTGAGTTATAAAGAGAGGTTGGATAGGCTTGGACTTTGTTCCCTGCAGCATAAGAGGTCGAGGGGTAACCTTCTAGAGGTATACAAAATCATGTGAAGCATAGATAGGTGAATGTTCACAGTCTTTCTCCCATGGTGTAGTAGTCCAGAACTAGGTTTAAGGTGAGAGGGGAAAGATTTAAAAGTAACTTAGGGGCAGTTTCTTCACGTGGAGGGCAGTGCATACGTGGAACGATCTGACAGAGGAAGTGCTGTGGCAACTACAATCTCGGAGAATAGCAGGTACCCAGACAGTTGCAAGGAGAGGAATGATTTGGAGGGATAGAGGACAAATGCAGGTAAATGGGTCTAGCTCAGCTAGAAAACCTGCTTGGCATGGACAGGTTGGGCAGAATGGCTTGCAGCACTCAATAATTCTAAAAATATTGCATTAACATTTCAAGTATAGATCTATTCTGGCAATGAACTATCTTTTGCCATTTGAAAGACCACAAATCCAGCCGCATGTTAGCCTCAGGTTTGAATATCTTGGCTATCAGACTGAAGCCAATGCAGATAATTCTGACCTCCCACAGGATAGAGTAATGAAATTAATTTAAGTCATAAACTAAACTGTATAGGAAAATAAAGACCTTGGAAAAGACTCCAAAGAAAAATCCTATTAGCCAACAGGGGCTCGAAGGGAAATATTGTCTCACCTTTCAAAATAAAGTCATAGCCAAAATTAACACAGATTTCGCAAGCCAGGTGGAAGACTTGGTCCTCTAATTCAGTGTGAAAAGTGAAAATAGTTCAACAGTGTGTATCACTTACAAAATACATTGCAGTAGCTTGCACAAGGTAGTCTGATGTACTGCCAAGTCCACAACGTTTACCACAGAGAGAACAAGAGCAGCAGCCACAAACGATAACCGCCTCCGCAGGCTCCTTTACTTTAGACTGTAGAGATACAGTGTGGAAACGGGCCCTTCAGCTCACTGGCCAGCGATCACCCCATACACTAGCACCATCCTACACACCAGGGGCAATTTTAACCAAAGCCATTCAACCTACAAACCTGTGCGTCTTTGGAGTGTGGGAGGAAACCGGAACACCCAGAGAGCGCGGTCACAGGGAGAAAGTACAAACCCAGTACTGACAGCACCTGTTGTCAGGGTCGAACCGCGCTCTCTGGTGCTATAATGCCCCTGTCCCACTTAGGAAACCTGAACGGAAACCTCTGGAGACTTTGCACCCCACCCAAGGTTTCCGTGCGGTTCCCGGAGGTTGCAGGTGGTTGCCTGAGGTTGCTGGTAGTGGAAGCAGGTAGGGCGACTGACAAAAACCTCCGGGAACCGCACGGAAAACCTTGGGTGGGGCGCAAAGTCTCCAGAGGTTTCCGTTCAGGTTTCCTAAGTGGGACAGGGGCATAAGGCAGCAACTCTACCACTGCGCAACTGTGCCGCCACACCATGGGAACACCTTCAACTTCAGCACCGGCTCGCCACCATCGCAACGGCAATGAGGGATAGGCAATGGATACTAGCCTCGCAGGCAACATGGAGACCCCTAAGATGAATGCCATTAAAAAATGATCAGCTGATGCTCAGTTCCCGTTTTTAAATCTTATTACAGGTCCATATCCCGCTAAACCTTTCCTATCCATGTACCTGTACAAATGTTTCTTAAACGCTGTGATAGCACCTGCCTCAACTATCTCCTTTGGCAGGTACACAAAAATGCTGGAGAAACTCAGCGGGTGCGGCAGCATCTATGGAGCAAAGGAAACAGGCAACGTTTCGGGCCGAAACCCAAAGGAAATAGGCAACGTTTCGGGCCGAAACCCAAAGGAAATAGGCAACGTTTCGGGCCGAAACCCAAAGGAAGTAGGCATCTACATCTGGCATCTTGGCATTGCATATTGTGTTCCAACTGCACATCAACTAGATGTAGATCATGCCCGAAACGTTGCCTATTTCCTTTGCTCCATAGATGCTGCTGCACCCGCTGAGTTTCTCCAGCATATCTGTGTACCTTTGATTTTCCAGCATCTGCAGTTCATTCTTAAATACCTCCTTTGGCAGCTCATTCCTCACACTCACTGCCCTTTGCGTGAAATAGAGCAGCTAACTTCCACGATGGCAACACAACGAGGAAGGGGGCATGCAAGGTGGCTCCAGGGCAAACATGCAACCTGCATGGACAAGAGAATGGGAGCAAGGTCACAGTGCTTGGGACGACAGATGGCGCAATGGGCTAAGTGTTCGGCTGGCAACCGGAAGGTAGCCGGTTCGAATCCCGCTTGGAGTGCATACTGTCGTTGTGTCCTTGGGCAAGACACTTCACCCACCTCTGCCTGCGTGTGAATGTGTGTGAGTGACTGGTGGTGGTCGGAGGGGCCGTAGGCGCAGATTAGCAGCCACGCTTCCGTCAGTCTGCCCCAGGGCAGCTGTGGCTACAGAAGTAGCTCACCACCACCGAGTGTGACTGAGGAGTGAATGAATAATGCGATGTAAAGCGCCTTGAGTATCTAGAAAGGCGCTATATAAATCCCATCCATTATTATTATTATTAGTGCTGCCACGGAGCGGCCGAGGACGAGCCTAGGTGGACGGGCCACGTCACCGAGATCTAATGGGGACCCGTCGTGAGTGGACTGCCGAGAACTAAGGGGTACACCCCGAGAGCAAAAGAGGACCCAGCGTTGGGGTGACGCCGAGGACTAAGGGTGGGGTGGGGAACAAAGGGGTGAGTACTTTTTGTACTTTTGTTGGCGCCTTTGTGGCAGCTCGTGTATTTTCTATGCAAAGACAAAGAATTTCACTGCACCAATTAGGATACAAATGACAATAAAAGTATCATCACATGTTAGGGCACCTCCACACCTTCGCCTCCACTGAACGAACGCCTCTGCTCACAGCGTCAGAGGGAGAGCAAGGAATTAAAGGTGAAAGATCAGCAGAAACCGCGAGAGAGCTGCTCCCACACCAATTATACAGGGTGGTTCATTGAGGACAAACACACAAACCTCCACCGTAAGCAAATAAGGTAACACGCCTTATTTCCTCGATTGAACGCCACAAACAGGCCAGTAGCCTTGTTTATAATTATTATTGTCATGTGTACCGACGCACAGTGAAAAGCTTTTTTGTTGCGTGCTTTCCAGTCAGTGGAAAGACTATGCATGATTACAATCAAGATTCCTTCTAGCAGGCAAACCAGACCATTTCCAAAAGATTTGGTCTTCATTTATCGACTTACTACAAGTATAAGGTGCAACAGAATTCTGAAAAGAAATGGTTTCAGGACCTGATGAGGGGGGGGGGAGGAAACATACGAAGTTGGTATTTCCCTTTTAGCTCTTTTTTTTAACTTTTAACATATTTTCTGTTTTCTTTGTATCTTTTTCCTTTTCGATGGCTTCTTAACTTTTTTTTTTCCAATTCTTTGTGTCTAAGGGTCTTTTTTTGATCACTTTCACACACTCACTATCCCATCTCATTTTCTTTACTTTTCTTCTTTGTAAAGTTTAAAATATGAAGTGGTACAAGAAATGTATTATGTTATTTTTGGCTTATATTATTGTAATGTACACTACTTCTAATAAATAAAATTATTTAAAAAATTAAAAAAAATGATTACAATCAAGCCGTCCACAGTGTACAGATGCAGGATAACGGGTACAACGTTTAGTGCAAGATAAAGCCCAGTAAACTCCGATTAAAGATAGTCCGAGGGCCTACAATGAGGTAGATGGTAGGTTCAGGATCACTCTCTAGTTTAGGGGTTCCCAAACTTTTTCATTCCGTTTATCCATGGCAACTTTAATAGCTCATAACAATGTTATTTCACTTATTTCTGAACAACTAATGATGAACAGATACCGGTATACCAGAACCAAACACAGTCAGTCAATGAAAAAAACTATGTACAAATCCAGAATTAACAAATTTACCCCCTGGGGGTAAATGTACCCCTGGTTGGGAACCCTTGCTCCAGTTGGCGATAGGTTGGGCCAGTTGCCTGATAACAGAGTAAAAGATGGAGTAAAAGATCCCGAGGTGGCTCAGTGACTTTATTCCCATTTTCTTATCCGTGTGGGATGTCTACTTCCCCCTGGAGCCACATTCCATGTCATTGCACATTGAAAGCTGATGCGAGATACCTGAGGAGTATGTAGGGCAGACGAATAACATAGAACAGGGAGACCTTGGAGTACAAGTACATAGTTCTCTGAAAGCGGCCACACAGGTAGACAGAGTGGTGGAGAAG
Source organism: Leucoraja erinaceus (assembly GCF_028641065.1). Lineage (NCBI taxonomy): Eukaryota > Metazoa > Chordata > Chondrichthyes > Rajiformes > Rajidae > Leucoraja > Leucoraja erinaceus. The sequence goes on from NC_073381.1 coordinate 90,389,489, forward strand.
GCGGGGAAGGCAGGTACACCTGCCGTCATCGGTCAGGGCAGAGTCAAGTCAGGTCACAACTCTACACACTATACGGGACCACACTTGGGAGTATTGTGGGCAGTTCTGATCGCCCAGACGAAGCAAGGATGTCTTTAAGCTGGAAAAGGTGCAGAAAAAATTCACAAGGATAATGTCAGTACTGGAAGACTTGAGTTATAAGGAGAGGCTGGACAGGCTGGTTTTATTTTTAAACCTGGAGTGTAGAAAGCTGAAGGATGACCTGATTGAAGCATGCATAATGATAAGGGGTGCAAATAAGGTGAATGGTCTTTTTCCCGGGGCAGGGGGTGTAAACTCAAGGACATCGACTCAAGATGAGAAGGGAAAGATATATATAGTGAGGGGCATATGTTCCCACACAGAGAGCGGTGGTTTGTGGAACAAGGTGTCAGAGGAAGTAGTTGAGGCAGTTCTAATTACACCGTTGAAAAGATATTTTATGAATAGAAAAGACTTTGTGAGGGGCGCGGGCCGGGTGTGGACAAATGTGACCACTTTTCATGGATCATCTTGGTCGGCATGGACAACCTCGGCTGTAGGGCCCATTTCTGTGCGTGTGACTCAATGACTCCATAGCTTGGTCGGAGATGTAGGTTTTAAAGAGCATGCAAGAGCTCTCACGTAGAGAGGACAGGGAGATAGAGACTTGGAGAGGGAATTTCAAAGCTCGAGAGTTGTGGCAGATGCAGGCACAAGTTAAGGTTCGATGATTGAATTTGGGAGTGATTGAGGGACCAGAATTAGGCAACAGACAATAGGTGCAGGAGTAGGCCATTCGGCCCTTCGAGCCAGCACCGCCATTCTATGTGATCATGGCTGAGCATCCCCAATCAGTACCCCGTTCCTACCTTCCCCCCATATCCCCTGACCTTTAAGAGCCCTATCAAGCTCTCTCTTGAAAGTATCCAGAGAACCGGCCTCCACCGCCCTCTGAGGCAGAGAATTCTACAGACTCACAACTCTTTGTGTGAAAAAGTGTTTCCTCATCTCCGTTCTAAATGCCTTACCCCTTATTCTTAAACTGTGGCCCCTGGTTCTCGACCCCCCCCCCAGCATAGGGAACATGTTTCCTGCCTCTAGCGTGTCCAAACCCTTAATAATCTTATATGTTTCAATAAGATCCCCTCTCATCGTTCTAAACCCCAGAGTATACAAGCCCAGCCGCCTCATTCTCTCAGCATATGACAGTTAGGAGCATTAGTTCTCTCAGCATATGACAATTAGGAGCAGAGAATTGATGGGAGATGAAGGCTGACACTTGATTCCCTCGTTCTTAGTTCTGCTGAAGGATCCCAGGCCAGAATCATAAACAGTTTCTCTTCACACAGAGCATTTCCAGCATTTTTGTTTTTTTAAATTTCAGATTCCCAATAGTGTGCAGGATTTTTTGATTTTATTTTCACGGCAGATTATAGATTACAGCAGGAGGGAGGAGCGAGGCAAGGGGAGAATTGAAAGTAAAGATGATAATGTTAAAAAATGGAAACATTGCCTAAATGGGAATCAATGTAATCAGGAACGTGTAGGAGGGTAAGCGGCTGGTGTAAGTAATGAGGCAACTCTGACTAACTACGACCTGAAATAAACCACAGGGGAACTTTACGACCATTCCACATCCAGTGCAATACTTAGACAGAAAGCTAAACTGGAATTCTAGGAAGTAGCAGGCAGTTTTCGCCTGCTACCTTGATATATTTCTGCTGATGTGACTGTTGGCATGTACAAAAAGCAGCCGCCTGTGAATGGGCACAGCTAAAATTAGGATTGTTTTGATGTACACTGAAGTGTGAAGCCGGCAGCTCAACAGATTCAAGATGAGACAAACAAAACGCAAGTGTTGGGAAGTTGACCAGATAGACTCCAAAGCAGGTGCATCAGCATCTGAAGAGAAAATAGTGGGGAACAAACAGTGTGAGGGTTTGGAGGAACTCTGCTTGATTGCGGGTGGGGAGGAAGAGGGGATCTCCAACATCCAACCCTTCAACCCTTTCTATCTCCGCTGACCTTCATAAATTCACAAGCTCATGGAGCAGAATTAGGCCCAATCGGCCCATCATGTCTACTCAGCCATTCAATCATGGCTAATCTGTCTTTCCTTCTCAACCCCATTCTCCTGCCTTCTCCCCTGACACCCGTACTAATCAAGAATCTCTGCCTTAAATATATCCATTGACTTGGCCTCCACAGCCGTCTGCAGCAATGAATTCCACAGATTCACCACTAAAGAAATTCCTCCTCATCTCCTTCCTAAAGATACATCCTTTTATTCTGAGGCTACGGCCTCTGGTTCTAGACTCTCCCACTAGTGTAAAGATCTTCTCTGCATTCACTCTATCCAAGCCTTCATTGTAAACCTGCTTGTCTTCCATGACACGCAGCGGAGGTTTAACAGCATGCTTCCTGCAGTAGAGAGTATTAGCTAAAAGGAGAGGTGGGACAGAATGGAATCGTTCTCTCTGGAACATCGGAGACTGACGGGAGACCTGACGGAAATATATATAATTATGAGAGGCTTAGATAATGTAGACAGTCAGAACAGTGCGCACACTTGGGTGGGCAGTGGAGGAGGAGGGGTGGTGGGCATTACATGAAGCTGGGGAATTCAATGTTCACACTGTTGGGTTGTAAGCCGCCCAAGCGAAACATGAAGCGCCGTTCCTGCAGTTTGCGTAATGCCTCCCTCTGGCAATGGAGGAGACGCCGGACAGAAGAGGCAGTGTGCGAATGGGAAGGGAAGTTGAAAGGGTTAACAACCGGGCGATCCAACAAGCCTTGGCGGACCGAGCGTGAGCGTTCGGCAAAACGTTCGCCGAATCTACACGTGGTCTCGCCAATTGTAGATTGGCCACATCGGGAACAGCAAATGCAGTAGACGAGGTGAGGAGATGACAGTGAAAGAGGAACAGCACTTAGCTAGCTGGTCCAGAGATAGTACTCAGAAATGGTCCCTTCTCATTTGGACTACGCAGTTGCAGCGTAGGACCAATACACAAATAAAAACATTTCTTCCATCGAACGTGTCCAAAGACAGGCAACTCGATTTGTTACTAACACCTATGAGAGAGAAGCGAGTGTCACCAAACTTCTGAATTCTCTGGGGTGGAACCCTCTCCAAGACAGACGTGAAGCTCACCGTTTGACCTGTTTTTACAAAATGTTAAATGGTCAGCTCGACAGAGACTACAAGACCTACACCTAACCCAAACCAATTAGGAGCAGACGAGGGCATTCGATCCAATTTGTGGTCCCAGCTACAAAGACAGGTGTGTACAGCAATTCATTCTTCCCCCGTACAATTAAAGCATGGAATAATCTCCACCCTACTATAGTTACCCAACCAGATGCAACTAAATTTAAAGTAGCTCTTTCTTCCCAATAACCCTTTGTGGCTTAAGCCCTCCCTTCACCACCTCCAGTTTAAATTCCATTTGGAATATTTTGGAGGACCAAGAAACCAAGAACCAAGAACCTTCAACCCACTGCGCGAATGGCAAACCTCCAGGACCTACCCCAAGTACAAGCATTAGCCCTGCAGTCTGCCACTCATTGGTGTTTAAAGAAATACCTTCCCGTGAATCCTGGGAAAGTGTGCTGACTTGGAGAATTTCAGCACGTAGATATTAATACAGCACTTGAGTTTTATTTAAAGCAATATTTGTTCCTGCTCAGCATTAAACAACCCTACTCACTGATAATAACACTTGAAATAGTTTGCAGCAATGATGAAACACAGCAAAACCTGCATCTGCAGCATCTTTAACATTGTAAACTATTCCAGTGCGCCTCTCAGGTGCATTATCAATAAAATTTGGCGCCATGCCACGCAAGAAGATATTACCGCGGATGATCCAAACCTTGTCCCAAGGGATAACTTCTAATTGTATTCTGGGACGATAACACAATCAGAAATAAATTGCTAAAATAGGAGGCCATTCGACCCATTCCCCTGCCATAGAGTGGTGGAGTCATACTGCATGGAAATAGGCCCCAACTTGCCCACGATGCCACATTTGCCACAAGATGCCACATTTACGCTGGTCTCACATGCCCATGTTGGGCCCAAATCCTTCTAAATGTTTCCTATCCAAATACCTGTCCACAAATGTTGTTATAGTACCTTCCCCAACAACCTCCTCTGGCAGTTTGTTCCATACCCACTATCCTCTGAGTGAAAAAGTTGCCCTTGAGTTCTTATTAAATCTTGTCCCTCATCTTAAACACGTGTCATCATGTTTTTGATTCCCGTACTCTGGGTAAAAGACTCACCCTATCTATTCACCTCGTGTTCTTGTGTAAGATACACCTCTATTAGATCACCCCTCATCCTCCTGCACTCCAAGGAATAATGTCCTAGCGTACTCAATCTCTCCCGAAAGCTCAGGCCCTCAAATTCCGGCAACATCCTCGTAAATCTTCTCTGCGCGCTTTCCAATTTATTGACAGCCTTCCTGTAGGGAGGTGAGCAAAACTGAACATAGCAAAACTGAACATAGTATTCCAAATGCGGCTTCACCAATGTCTTGTACAAGCTGCCAGCTGAGAATCAACGGTAGACACAAAATGCTGGAGGACCTCAGCGCGACAGGCAGCGTCTCTGGAGAGAAGGAATGGGTGACATTTCGGGAAGGGTCTCGACCCAAAACTTCACCCATTCCTTCTCTCCAGAGACGCTGCCTGTCCCGCTGAGTTACTCCAGCATTTTGTGTCTACCTTTGATTTAAACCAACGCAGTTGAGAATCAACTCTGCATCCTAATCCCATCATCCAGCGGCAGGTCTAGAGTCTGGCACGTTACACCTCCTCAACACTGCTTAAGTGTGAGGAGAGTTTCTGCTTCAGCACCCTGTTTGACAGGGCACTGCAGACCCTAGCAGCCTGCGGGTGAAAACATTTTCCCCATTCCCCCCCCCCACTAATCTTTCTTCCCGTTATTTAAAATCTCTTCCTTCCTGGTCTTCTCCCCTCCAATGAGGAAAGATAGACACAAAATGCTGGAGTAACTCAGCGGGACAGGCAGCATCTCTGGAGAGAAGGAATGGGTGACGTTTCGGTGTCGAGACCCTTCTTCCGATGAGGGAAGTTGATTCTTCCTATTTATCGTACTTATGGCTCCTCAATTTTATACAGCTCGTTTAGGTCTCCCCTTCCCCCCTGTGTTCCAAGGAAAACAAATCTAGCTTATCCAATACTAAACACTATGCTAGAGGTGCACAAAGCCAGGCAGCGTCTGTGGAGGGAGAAAGAGGGTGATCATCTTTCATCAGAGTCTTGCTCACCCCATCTTTCTTGATAGCCACCATTATTAGTCCAAACCACATCCTTACAAATCTCCTCTGGCTTCTATCAAACGGCCCACAATACTCTGACAGCACATATGCCCCCTAGTATCTGATTTATCCATCCTTGGAAAAAGGTTTGGACTGTCTTCCCTATCTATGCCTCTCATAATTTTATATGATGATGAAATGATCATTTGTTAAAATGAAAGGTACACAAAAATGCTGGAGAAACAGAGCGGGTGCAGCAGTATCTATGGAGCGAAGGAGATAGGCAACGTTTCGGGCATGATCTACATCTAGTTGATGTGCAGTTGGAACACAATATGCAATGCCAAGATGCCAGATGTAGATGACAACTGCTCACATTTAACACCATTGCAATCTAGAATGTATTATTTCTCAACGTCTAATGTAACAACGCTTTTAAAATGAGCAGCATTAGACACTCTTAGACTGTCAAATGAACTGCAAGAATTGTGCGCTGCCTGAGGCACACAGTTTTACAAGTTTCAGTCCCCACAGAACTGGAAAGGAACACCACTGCTCTAATAAAACGACTCAAATGTCCATAGACTATGTTTACAACAATATTAACTTTCCAAGCTTGGAATGTAAATGTCAGTTCCTCTTTTCCATTACTTTAGTTTAGTTTAGAGATATGGCGCAGAAACAAGCTCTTCGGCCCACCGGGTCCGCGCCGACCAGCGATCCCTGCACATTAACACTATCCTACACACACTTATGGCAATTTTTACATGTATACCAAGCCAATCAACCTACAAACCTGTAGGTTTTTGGAGTGTGGGAGGAAACCGAAGATCTTAGAGAAAACCCAGGCGGTCACGGGGAGAACGTGCAAACTCCGTACAGACAGCACCCTTAGGCAGGATCGAACCTGGGTTGTAAGACAGCAACTCTACCACTGCGCCACCGTGCCAACCCTTCTGCGCATAACTCTTCAAAACGTTTATTTACAATTCACACCCTACCCAATCTCATTGTCAGGGGTGGTGGTGAAGGCAGATATGATACAGATACTTGGATAGGGAAGGAGTAGTGAGATACAGACCTAACTCGGGTAAATGGGACTAGTGTGGAGAGGCATCTGGCAAGCATGGACAAGTTAGGCTGTTGAACTCTTTTTCTGTGCCGTACGTTTGTTTCTCTAATTCTATGAATTCTAAGCCCATTATTTATGAGAAAGATTTTAAACAAGAAATCAAGCAACAAATCAATTATATAAAGTGACAAAAAGGGAGTGGACATCTGGACAAACCTCTGACCTACCTTCACCAGTCATCCTGAGTCATTTAATATTCAGCTTCTATAGTCATACAGCACAGAAACAGGCCCTTCAGCCCAACTCGTCCATACTAGCCAATACACCCTAAGCAAGATAGTCGCACCAGTGCACATTTGGCCCAAACCACTCTAAACCTTTCCCATTTATGTAAATGTCCAAATGTCTTTTGAATGCTGTTATTGTGCCTGCCTCAACTACCTCCTCAGGCAGCTCGTTCCATAGACCCACCACCGTCTGTGTGAAAAAGTTGCCCCTCAGAGTTACTCCAGCTTTTTGTGTTTGCCACCAATCCTTCTGATAGCTTGGTGGATGCTGAGGTGCCCATGCCACCTTTTACCTTGCCTAACCTTCTTGGACTGCAGAAAATCTGGAGCAGAGGGAACCTTTTATTTCAGCTCGTTCAACAACCCAGTAGGCTTTGACGGGGGCGGCTGCAAATGGTCTTGACCAGTGTAGAGGTACTGGGAAAATGTGCTTCAAGGCAGCTTTTCATTCCACGTTCCCCAAAGTAACTAGCAGTCTAGGAGTCTGAAGATATTTACACGCCAGCCCACTGCCCCGTCACCCACAACAAACAATAATATCACATCACAGAATGCAGAGGCACCAGGTAATTTAACAACATCACCACAGGCTCGGTTAGCATCAGCCAAAATGCAAGGTCTGTAAAACTGCTGAAATAAAGCAGGGAAAAATAAATAAAGTTTCAATAGAATCTTGACTTTATCACATAAATAAATACACTAGCTAAATTAGCCATAGCAAGGGCTGTGCTCGGTAAATAGTCTGGAAGGAGGAAATTAATCCACACACAGTCTAACATGTTTCCTTCGCACTTGCCAAAACCTCTCGGAAATTAAGAAATACTATCGCATAATGATTATCCTTTCAATTAGCAACATCAGTCAAAGTTTGGCTTTCACTTCCTGCAGCTGAGGCAGCTGCCAAAGCGCAACTTTCTTTGCACCACTCAATATTTGCCTTTAGGCTCCAGTTTAATCTTTTCTGGTTGGGCTAACCACAGGGTGAAAACCTTCAGTCGCAAGATCCGTCTCGCTCAGGCTTCTTTCAGGCGCCTGGGAACAACTCGCTGTGCACAGCAATCCGTTAGCGATATTTATTTATGGTGAAGAGAGAAATCAATAAAACAGCTCCATTTAGCATTACGCAAATTAGATCAATAGTTTTTTTTTCCCCATTCCGTTCGCACTTTCCTTCCACTGTGAAAATTGAGACAGTATGCCTTACCTTCAGGACATCGCATTCAGAATCCTACATTATATTCACAACCTACATCCTATCACAAGGCATGCTGGCGCAGCAGTAGTGTTGCTGCCTTTTATGCCCCTGTCCCACTTGGGAAACCTGAACGGAAACCTCTGGAGACGTTGCGCCCCACCCAAGGTTTCCGTGCGGTTCCCTGAGGAACCGGCAGATACGTTTCTGTAGATGATTCCGAGGCCAACTTTGCGGGTCGGTATCTCGGCCGCACGGCAGCCTAGGCGGATCGTTCCCTTGCCCCGTTCAACTCCTTTTAGGAGGCCATGGTCCGGAAACACGGATAATCCAGAAAGGCTCTGGAAACAAAGGTGTAGGAGAATCGGTGTGGACCTGCACCATGCTAACAGATCTGTTGTGCTGCTGCAAGTCAGAACCTCATCCGTCCGTTTTGGGATATATGACAATAAAACACTCTAGATTCTTGTGTGTTTGGCCAAGTTTGGGATGTGTGCAGTCCAACTCGTCAACATGCAGGACCCGTCCGTTACAGCCCATCACGCACTTGCTGATTGAAACTCCAACGCAACCGTTGTCTCGTTGCTCCCATTGATTTCGACTCTGAGCTCAATGCTGAACAGCACAGATAGAGACCACTTGCTAACTGTGATGCATTCACAAACACACAAAAGACAGGAGCTGTTTAAGGTCATGTTCCCACTGCAATGTTTTCTCCTTGGCTCCTTTCCCATGATACTTCTAATCAATAAAGTGACTGGGGCTATCTATGGTTTCACTGATTTAGCCAAAGCTATTTTTAAATCTGCAATCTGGAAACAAAATTAGGCAAAATTGAAACTCCAAAAGGCACACGAGAATGCAGCAAAATTCCTCCACTATTTTATATGTAGCAGCTTCAAATACCTTTCTCCCTGCATTTAGAATGAAAGGGGGGGGGGGGGTGATAAGAGAGAGTGAGGGGGGGGGAGAAAGAGAGAGAGAGAGGGGCGGGGGGGAGAAAGAAGGGTCGGATAGAGGGGGGGGGGGGGGGGGGGGGCAGAGGGGGGGCGGGATGGGCGGGAGAGGGGTAGGGGGGCTGGGGAAGGGGAGGGGGGCCAGGGGGGGGGCAAGGGGGGATGGGCGGGAGAGGCGGGGGGGGGGGGGAGAGGCAAGGGGGGGGGGGAGAGAGGCAGGGGGGGGCGGGTGGGGGGGGGGGGGAGAGGGGGGGGGGAGGGGAGAGAGAGGGAGAGAGAGAGAGAGAGAGAGAGAGAGAGAGAGAGAGAGAGAGAGAGAGAAAGAGAGAGAGAGGGGTAAGAGAGAGACAGCGGGGCGGGAGAGGGACGGGCAGACAGAGAGAGAACAAGAACCAAGAGGACTGCAAGAAAAGTGTTTGGAACCACATGATTTCGAGCCAGATGGACTGAGAAATATCCAAAGGATGCATTAGTATCTGTACTCCATAGTTTATTCCTATGTACCATGAGGCACTATGGATCTGTCTTAGCTCACACAATCTCCCACAGCGCTGCTTCAACTATGCCTGTTTTCCATCAGAAGCTGTAACTGCATCTGGGGAGGGGGAAGCAGATGCAGCCAAATTTGCTTTTAAGATTGTTCCGTTCTGAATAAGAACTGTCAGCGAAGCTTTTACACCCACCAGTTCCTTCTCCCGAGTAGTTGAAGCGTCAAGCAAAGTCACTCCCAGCCTGGTCCCCCCCCCATAACATCTGGGGGTTGGGTGCCTGCGCTGGGAGAGGCATCCTGGAGACAAGTGAAGTGGCATCATCACCATCTCCACATGCGTGCGCAACCACTCCATCACAATGCCTGGCTATGCAGAAAAAAAAAGCACACAGTACATAAAACATAGAACAGTACATCACAGGGACACTGCCCACAATGTCTGTTCCAAACATGTTGCACAGACCAACTCTTATCTGCCTGCACATAATTCATATTCCTTCATTCCCTACATATCCGTATGCCTATCCAAAAAGACTTTCAAATGACACTTTCATATCTACTTGGCACACACCAACTTCTGTGTAAAAAAAAAGCCCCACATATCTCCTTTAAACTCTTCCACTCTCACTATAAAGCCATGCCCTCCTGTATTTGATATTTCCATCCTGGGATAAAAGGTTCTGCCTGTCTACCCTATCTATGCCTTTTATAGTTTTATATATGCCTATCAAGTATCCCCACAGTCTCTGGGGTTCTGGAGAAAACAATCCAACTTTGTTTAACCTCTCCCAGTGGCCAGACAACACTGGCACTATCCCACACATTAGGGACAATTTACAGAAGCCAATTAACCAGCAAACCTGTACGTGTGGGAGGAAACCGGAGCAGCTGGAGAAAATCCACAAGGTCACGGGGGGAACGTGCAAACTCCTTACAGACAGCACTCGCAGTCAGGATCGATCCCAGCAACTCTACCGCTGTGCCACCCTTTCAGGGAGTTATGGACTTGGACCCCAAGATCCCTCTGTACATCAATGCTGTTAAGGGTGATGGCATTCATTGTGTGTTAATTGTATTTTCACCAGAATGATCGGAGTGGTTCAAGGCAGTTGCTCACGACCAGACCTCAAAATTTTTTTTTTTTAATTGTAAGTTACTGATTGAGAAACAAATGGAAACGCCACTGGGATGGAATTGTCTGGCTGGAATAAAAAGAAATATACCAATGGAGACCATGGACTGTGGATAGAGAGATCTATAGGGATTCCTTCTCATTCCAGCAAGCCATCCTGGAAAAATGGACTGTGTGTGAATGTTGGACGGTGGAATGTCCAGGATCGGCTGGGTGGGATACACCGCCCACAGTTGCCTGGGAATTGTTAGTAACTTCACAACAGGAAGGGAAGTCAAGGATTTAACATAGAACAGAATATCCGTTCGTTTCTTCCCATGAATCAACCACTGATCGAAGGATGAGAGGAGTCTGCTCAAGAGTCACTCTTGTTATCAACAGACTAATCTTACATCCTTCGCTGAAGAATGGATATCCAGTCACTGCAGGAATCCTCCCACTCCGAGAGTAATGCTGAGCAATCGGTGGGGTAGGGGTTGCTCTGCTGGGAGCTGCCGTCAACCTGAAGGACTGAAAGGCCTCCTCTTGTGTCGTGAAACTGACGTCAGAACACAAGATGAGAGAAAATTCATGACAACAAACGTTGGAAATAGTCAAATCGGGCAGGATTTGTGGAGGGAGGAGCAGTGCTAACGTTTCAGTTCAATGAATTTGCATCCCTCTCCACCAAAGCTTGCTGCCTTGCTGAATATCCCCAGTGTTTGTTGCTCATTGTTTGACTTGCCTTCATTTCTCCTCCAGGACTAGCCTTCTGTGAGTAGCTCTCGTCACAAACACCAGGGTACAGAATGACTGAAGTGAACAGCAGGGGAGTTGTTGAGTCCATTTTGCTGGAGGCAGCGCTCTTTATGAGTCACTCAATTAATTCCAGTTCTTCGGCTCCTTCCCCGTGGTCCCTTTAAACTGCCTTCTCTTTTTTTTTTTAAAGAAGTAATTTATCTTTCTCTTTGTAGAAAGTAACTTTTGAATCTGCCCCAACTGTTCATACACATTGCATTCCAATCCCAGAAAAAGAAAATGGTCTTGAATTGCCAAATAAATCCTGCTGCCCTCCCCACCGGCCCAATATTGCCTAATCCACATTAAAATAGTCTGCTTCATTTGCTGGCTTCTTCAAGGGAAGCTGGCTGCTATTGCAGATACTGTAATAGCTGAGGGATCTTGGAGTACAAGTATTTAAGAAGGAACTGCAGATGCTGGAAAATCGAAGGTAGACAAAAATGCTGGAGAAACTCAGCGGGTACAGCAGCATCTATGGAGCGAAGGAAATAGGCGACGTTTCAGGCCGAAACCCAGAAGTTAATTCCTAAACTAAAATGCAGCACCCAAATTGGGACCTGGATGCATCAGTGGAGCCAGTGACCCTCTCTCTACTTCAATCTTGAACGTGGCACTACGGTACGTGGCAGACCGTACATGCTCTGTGGCATCACTCCCACCTCTCACGGACTTCCTCTCCATTTTGGAACTTACAAGCACATTATCTTCAATTATATCCGAAACCTTCAAGTCCACACCTTTACCTTCCAAGTCTGGAAGTTTTTCTGCCGATACTAACAAAATCAATCACTTTCAATCTACAACAGCTTAAATATCTGTGTCAAGAGGCACCGGAGAGAAAATGGTACTTAGATACAATGGGAGGTTGAAAGCCTTTACTGACAATGGCAATGTGTTGAGATCCTTCTTTAGACTGAGAGCGTGTATGATTTTTGTGTAACACACATTCTGGTTACAAATCACAAAATGCATTCACATCTCCCATCCATCGGGTATCTAGAATCACCAGAATTCTAGACTTACAAAGAAATTCTGAAGAATTTCAACTGGCTAAATGGCTAAATGCACCATCAGAATCTGAGCTCAGGCCTCAATATTCTTGAACAACAAAATCAGACAGAGATTCGACAAGAGGTGATCTGCTGCCGGCCCCTGATTTGTTCTGGCCTTTCCTCACCGGGTTTTTTCCAACCCCCCCCCCCCCTATCTTTCAGTGTGTGGAAGGATTCTGACTCGAAAAACCACTTATTCCTTTTGCAGAGCATGTTGTGTTTAGATTAGTTCAGAGATGTAGCACAGGAACAAGCCCTTGAGCCCACGTCGACCAGCGATCATCCCGTACTCGAGCACTGTCCTACACACGAGGGATCATTTACACTTTGTACCAAAGACAATTAACCTACAAATTTGTACATCTTTGGAGTGTGGAAGGAAACTGGACACCCAGGGAAAAACCCACGCAATCACAGGGAGGACGTACAAACTCTGTACAAACAGCACCCGTAGTCAGGGTCAAACCCGGGTCTCTGGCGCTGTGAAGGAGTAACTTTACTGCTGCGTCACCGTGCCACCCCTTGCGTTACTGTGCCGCCGTCTTGAGCAAAAAAACAAGTGCTAGTGGAACAGCGTGTCTGACAGCAGGTTCCTTGTGCCATCTGTCCATTCCCTCCACAGATGCTGCCCGACTCCCCGAGTTCCTCCAGCACTTTGTGAGTTACTGGCTTCCAGCACCTGCAGTCTCTTGTAACCAGCCAAGAGTCTTTCCCTATACAGGAGCCACAAACGCGGTGGTTGGATCGCATTGTGTCGCCCTCCATGACTCAATAACGTACTCACTGTTAATATTCACCCTTGTAGGATGCCATTCTGGGCAAGAGGAGAGGTCAATCCTACACAAAATAAGAATGACAAGAGAATACATTTTAAAATGTTTCAATAAATCCACAGGAATTACGTTTCTTTGCACAGCTGGCAAACCAATAAAGGAATGCACTGAATTTGCTGTGATAGGAGTCAAGAGCTGGAGCTGGTCTTTCATTGCAGATGTGAGCCGTAAAATCTGTTATCAAATATTCACTGCAAGAATAAATGTCTGCCTTAAGCAACTACTGTATATGGTGCAGCACATGTTGGCAGAGTGCAGACTACAAATCAATGCAATGCAATAAAACGCCTAAAATATGGCTGCAGTCCGGCCGTGGTGGGAAGGAAAAGCCCGAGCAACGAGAAATATCAAAGGACCTTCCCACGTTTCTTCATTCAGAAAGACAATGATTTTATGGGGAACGACATAACAAGTCAAATTCAAAAACCATAGATCAGCTCCTTCCCTAAGTTTCAGACATCATTCTTTTCTTAAAATCAGTGAAACTTTTAAAAAAGAAACAGACTTTGGACTGCTTCCTTTTTACAAAGTGCACTGGCTTTCCTTAGAGGTCCCCAAATCTTTGGAATTCTGTCAAAAATTGGAAAAATCATTTTAAAGAAAACAGATAGATTTACATAGCATGCTATCAAGCTCGGAAGTAATTCTGGGCTCAATTCTAGAATTAAGTACATAGATTTTTTAAAATGAACTCAGCCTTCACGCACGAAACATGGTACGGCTCAACATTGTCAAAAGCTAGTTTCACAGTTATTCATTTTATGCTATACATCGGCTCCACTTACTGCTGTGTCTTGGGGCTGTATGACAAGGAATTAAACTCTGGTCACTTTCATTCTCCCAAATGAAATCCTGGCAGAAGCTTTCTGTGGCTCTGAACTCTGCACACACCCAGGATTTAAAGAGAACAGCTCTGCTCTTTAGTGCAGCTTGGAGCCGCAGCACACTGGGCAAGTCCCATCCACAAGATACTGTGGACTAGCTCGCAGCTTCCACAACGATATCTGGCTCCCTGCCACTCCTCCCATCACATTGACTTCTATTTTCATGCCTGTACTGGAAACTATCGGCCCTTTGGTGAACCAAAGGAAGATGTTTCCGACTCTCTAAATAAATTAGAAGAATTTGATTTACTGTCCCCATCTTTATAGAGAGACAGAGAGACAGAGAGACAGAGAGACAGAGAGAGTGAGAGAGAGACAGAGAGAGTGAGAGACAGAGAGTGAGAGACAGAGAGAGTGAGAGACAGAGAGAGTGAGAGACAGAGAGAGCATCCTTTGCATCAATCAAATAAAAATGAAGAAAGCACTCACTTTAGGAAAACATTATTCTCCTTTGAAACGTAGACATGGTTTCATGCCGGGAGAAACAGCTGAGCGATCTGCTTGTGAGCTCCTTTACTCTCATGCCGTCAGTGGGACAAACTGGAAAACCAGCTTCTGACAATCTCACGACCCATATTCAACACCAGAGTCCCCCCAGCCCCCTCTACTTAGCTTAGAATCGTTTGTCAGAGAATCCATTTACAGGGCAAAAATATTAGAGGACTTGACACAGTCAAATATCAAGTGATTCACAGCTGCTCTCAAAGCTCTTAAAAAAAAGAAGAAATTCAAGCCTGTAATTGAAAAGGCCAAAACTTAAATGTTCCATTGTCACTTGAGCAGAAGGCACACATTGAAAGAAAGATCCAGTCAGGTGTGTGACTAAAAGATAAATTGGTGAGACGTTTTTGAGGGGGGAGGGGGTGAAAGAGAATGATCCCACCAAGCATTTCATTTCCTGCACCGAAGGCCATTGTCAGATGGTCGTGTCAAATATTTACCCTTCCCAGATTACTGCAATGGGATGAAATGAGGTTCTTTGTTATCACAGTCATTTGCACAAGTCTGTGGCACTAAACTCAAATTCTCACGACTTTGCTGGATGAGGGACGGCTGGGCTGCAGCACAGTTCCCGCTCTCCTCCCCACAGCTGGGTGGGCTCACCACTCTGGTCAACGGCTTGGGCTGGGTACGATCAACAAGGGGAGGCTGAGAGACGCAAGGCCGGACAGCAGTCACCGATGCTGAAGTTACAGTCTGCGAAGGGCGCGGACTGCTCTCACCCCAGCCACAGACTGTTTATCCTCCTACCATCCGGGAGGCGCTACAGGTATCTCCGTTGCCGGACCAGCAGGTCCAGGAACAACTTCTTCCCTGCGGCAATTACACTACTTAACTCTGTACCTCGGTGACTGCCAATCACCCCCCGCCCCCCCAACGGACACTCCTTCCCCCAAAAAAAGAAAATTGCTCTACGCCGACTGTATGTACGTATATATATTTATTGCTCATATTCTATGTTCGCTCTTCTGGGTGAGATGCTAACTGCATATCGTTGTCTCTGTACTGTACACTGCACAATGACAATAAAGTTTGAATCTGAAACTGAATCTGAATCTACAGGTGGTCTGGTTATTCAGACGGTGCTGGGACAGGACGGCTGATGCAACTCCTGCTCTCGCTGGCGGGGGCTCACCTGGTTCCTTCAACACTCCCTCCCTCCACACACAGCTCCTATCCTTTCATCTTGCTGTGAACTGGGCAAACAGTACTCCACGTGGATGTGGGAACTGAGCTGCAAATGTACCCATGGCCTCAAAGCACTCCTATGTTCAGAGATGGAGGATGCCACAGCAATACCCTTCCCCAACTACCCACCACCTGCCACCTATCCACCCAATAACATAGACATAGAAACATAGAAAATAGGTACAGGAGTAGGCCATTCGGCCCTTCGAGCCTGCACCGCCATTCAATATGATCATGGCTGATCATCCAAC
The DNA here is from genome assembly GCF_028641065.1 of Leucoraja erinaceus. Taxonomy (NCBI): domain Eukaryota; kingdom Metazoa; phylum Chordata; class Chondrichthyes; order Rajiformes; family Rajidae; genus Leucoraja; species Leucoraja erinaceus. The sequence goes on from NC_073381.1 coordinate 90,405,416, forward strand.
TCAGTATCCTGTACCTGCCTTCTCTCCATACCCCCTGATCCCTTTAGCCACAAGGGTCACATCTAACGCCCTATTAAATACAGCCAATGAACTGGCCTCAAATACCCTCTGTGGCAGAAAATTCCACAGATTCACCACTCTCTGTGTGAAAAATGTTTTTCTCATCTCGGTCCTAAAAGATTTCCCCCTTATCCTTAAACTGTGACCCCTTGTTCTGGACTTCCCCAACATCGGGAACAATCTTCCTGCATCTAGCCTGTCCAACCCCTTAAGAATTGTGTAAGTTTTGTACACAGGCACAGTCCTTCCAAGCTTTTCCACGACTTCCCTTCACTGGCTGCGCAGTGCTCGGTGGCATTCCCATGGGGACGTGAAAGGTGCTGAATGAATACAAGCCCTTTTCATTCTTGAACCCAAAACGTCACCTATCCATTTTCTCCAGAGATGCTGCCTGATCCGATGAGTTTCTCCAGCAGTTAGTGTCTACCCTTCTCATTCATATTTAGATGGGTTCAGAGTCGGACATCATGGAAACAGGACCTTCAGCTCAACTCATCGATCAAGATGTCACATTTACACTGGTCCCATCTGCCTTACATTTGGTCCATGTCCCTCTAAACCATTCCTACCCAATGTTTGCAGATGACCCACATTGCTGGGGGTGCAGACTGTGAGGAAGGCAGATTAGCCACAGAAATGGCCGGGGAAGAGGCGGGGGGAGTTTAGTCCGAGCAAGTGTGTGGTATTACACTTTGCGAGGTCAGATGCAAGAGGAAAAATATACAATTAATGGCATAACCATTAACAGCACTGATGTACAGAGGGATCTTGGTGTCCGAGTGCATAGCTCCCTGAAAGTTGCAACACAAGTAGATAGAGTGCTAAAGAAAGTGAATGGCATGCTTGCTTTTATGGGTCAGGGCATTGAGTATAAGTCAGGAAGTCAGGATGCAGCTCGATAGGACTTTGGTGCGGCTGCATTTGAAGTATTGTGTGCGGTTCTGGTTGTTCCAACACAGGAAGGATGAGGTGGCTTTAGAAAGGGTGCCCTGGAATTTACCAGAGTGGTGCCTGAATTCGGGGGGGATTGGCTACAGGGAGAGGTTGGGCAAACTTTAACTGTTTTCCCTCAAATGCTAGAGGTTGCGAGGAGACGTGATATATAAATTTATGAGATGCATAGTTAGGGTAGACAGCTTTTTCTCAGGATGGAAATTACAAATACTGGAGGTCATAGCAATAAGGTGAGAGCGGCAAAGTTTAAAGTGCGGGGCAAGTTTTTATTTTTTATTTTTTACACAGAGGGTGTTGAGTGCTTGGAACGTGCTGCCAGGGGTGTTGGTGGAGGCAGATATGATTGAGGCATTTAAGAGAACTTTGGATAGGCACATGGATATGCAAGGATTTGGATTATGTGCAGGTAGATAACAAGAGTCAAGAGTCAAGAGTCAATTTAATTGTCATTTGGACCCCTGGAGGTCCAAACGAAATGCCGTTTCTGCAGCCATACATTACACACAAATAGACCCCAGACACAACATAATTACATTTTACATAAACATCCATCACATAGCTGTGATGAAAGGCCAAAAAAACTTATCTCTCCACTGCACTCTCCCCCCCCCCGATGTCAGAGTCAAAGTCAAAGCCCCCGGCTGGCGATGGCGATTGTCCTGCGGCCATTGAAGCCACGCCAGGTGGTGCGAGGTCGCACACCGGGTCTTGGTGTTGGAGCCCCCGGTGTGCGCTCGCAAAGTCCCGCAGCCGTTCCAGCCGCGCGGGGCAGTGGTGTCAGGCCCCGCTCCAGGAGCTCTTCAACCCCGCAACACGGGCGGGGGAAGTCGCCGTTGCAGGAGCCCCGAAAAGCGGTCTCCCTCCAGGGAGCCGCGGGCTCCCGGTGCCGCCATCCGCAGACCCGCAGTTGCAGCCTCCGACTCAGCAGCAGCAGCGGCATCGGCAGCAGCAGCAGCAGCAGCAGCGGCAGCAACAGCAGCGCTCCTCCACCGCTCCACCCGCTCCGGTCTCGGCCACCTCCGCGACGGCAACGGTGAGTCGGCACCAGAGTCCCCGGCTTCTTCCCGTTGGAGGCCGCTCCTCGTTGCGGCCTCAACGACACCTGAGACCCGACGAGAAAAGGTCGGGTCTCCAGTGCAGGGAGAGATTCAAAAGTTTCCCCCCCCCCTCCCCCCACACACACACCCCAACATAAAATAACAAAAACTACATAAAAACACAGACAAAAAATAATAAAACGCGGACAGGCTGCAGAGGCCGCTGCTGGCCAGAGCCGCGCCTACAGATAGTCTTGCCATCATATTTGGCACGGAAATTGTGGGCCAAAGGGCCTGTTCCTGTGCAGTACTCTTTTATGTTCCATGTAACTCCTCTGTACTGAAAGAGAGTGAAACAAAAAAACATATGGGCGGCACAGTGGCGCAGCGGTCGAGTTGCTGCCTGACAGCCTCACAGGCGCGAGGTTCATCCTGTACGGAGTTAGTTTGCTCATTCTCCCCATGACCAGAGTGGGTTTTCCCCGCGATCTCCAGTTTCCTCCCGCAAGTCAAAGGGTACAGGTTTGTAGGCTAATAGGCTTTGTAAATTTGTACATTGTCCTTAGTGTGTAGGATAGTGTTAGTGTGTGCCGGTATCGCTGGTCGGCACGGACTTGGTGGGCCGAAGGGCCTGTTTCTGTGCTGCTTCTCCAAGCTAAGCTAAGAAAACTTAACATCTGTCATTGGATAAATGGAAGAGGCATTTATTGAAAAGTTTTGAACCAAAAAAAGTGAATATGAAGAAAGGTCTTGACCCAAAACTTTGTTTGTCAATTCCCTCCAAAGATGCTGCCTGATCTGCTGAGTTCCTCCAGCACTTTGTGCGTTCTGCTTAAAATTCTAGTGTCTACAGTCTCTTGTGTCTCAACTCTTATTAAAGATGTGGAAGCAGGACACCGAGAACAAAACAAGGTTATCAGGGAAGTCAATATTGCTTTGTGAAAAGGACATGTTTGGCCAATTTACTAGCGCGCTTTGCAGTAATAGCAAGTATTGTTGAGAAGAAGGAACTATACATAGATTGCCAGAAGGCATTTGATGAGAGTTCACATCAAATGTTGGTGGAAAATAAAATTATCTGGCAAACAGGAAACATTGTAAATATAACAGGTCATTTTCTGGTTGACAAAATGTAATGAGTAGGGCTTTATTGGTTCTGGGCCCTCAACATTTTAATCATTATACAAATTACTTGAATAAAGACACCAAAGACAAGATTGATGAATTTTCTGATGGCACAAAGGAAGGGAAAAGAGTAAGCTGTGAATAGGACATAAGGAAGTGCAAAAGCTGCAACAGCTCTGCCCCAGACCACAGAGAGTTGTAGATGTAGCCCAGTCCATCTACACTTCATGCTGCCTCTGAAAAGCAGCCGACATAATCAAAGAGTCTGTCCCACCGCAGTCATTCCTCATTCTTCCCGCTCCCGCTGGACAGAAGGTACAGAAGCTTGAAAAATGCGCACCACCAGACTTCTTCCCCTCTGTATCAGGCTTCTGAACAGTCCTTCCGTAAGCTAGGATACAATCAGATTCAGCTATTGAGGTTGGGCAGGCTTGAACTTTATTCCTTGGAATGCAGGAGGCTGAGGGACGATCTTATGGAGGTGTATAAAATAGAGGGGGACAGATAGGGTTAATGTACAGAATCTCCCCAAGAGAATTAGAGACCATAGGTTGGAGAAATATTTAACAGGAACCTGAGGGGAAACTTTTCACACAGAGGGTGGTGGGTACGTGAAACAAGCTGCCAGAGGAAGTTGTTGAGGCAGGTACTATAACAATATAAAGGCTTTTCGACAGGTACATGGATAGGTAAAGTTTAGAGGGATATAGGGCAAACGCAGGTAAACGGGTCGAGGCTAGATGAAGCATCTTGGTTGCATGGGAGTTGGGCGGAATGTTTCCTTGCTGTATGAGTGGCCTATGCACTCCTAATTCCCAAGTTCAAATATATGCTCACAACCAGAAGTCCCATCCTCAACTTCCCAATGCAAATATTATATTCACGGCAACTTCTGAATTCTCTGGGGTGGAACCCTCTCCAAGACAGACGTGATGCTCACCGTTTGACCTGTTTTTACAAAATGTTAAATGGTCAGCTCGACATAGACTACAAGACCTACACCAAACCCAAACCAATTAGGAGCAGACGAGGGCATTCGATCCAATTTGTGATCCCAGCTACAAAGACAGATGTGTACAGCAATTCGTTCTTCCCCCGCACAATTAAAGCATGGAATAATCTCCACCCAACTATAGTTACCCAACCAGATGCAACTAAATTTAAAGTAGCTCTTTCTTCCCAATAACCCTTTCTGGCTTAAGCCCTCCCTTCACCACCTCCAGTTTAAATTCCATTTGGAATATTTTGGAGGACCAAGAAACCAAGAACCAAGAACAAACTGCATGGAAGATTAGTCCACCGATGATACCTCTCCTGAAACTGTAAACCCCTGATAATTCTCAATCACATACAGGTTTCCTATTTAAATCTAGCAGGCACCTCAGGTGCTGCCAGCCCTCTGCGGCAGCCTAATGGTTAATAGGACTTTGCAAGCACAATATTAAATAAACACATTTATTGTGGCAATCCACCCAACTGACAGCACTTAATCAAATGCAGCCTGACATCTGAACCGGCTGAACCTACTCGTGGTTTACAGGTGGAATTTCATCGTCATTATTGCCGTGCAGTTTGTACAAAGCAAACAGAATTTCAAAACATACAACACAAGAATTAAGGTGACGAGGGGTAACCCTAATGCCCCTGTCCCACTTTGGAAACCTGAACAGAAACCTCTGGAGACTTTGCGCCCCGCCCAAGGTTTCCGTGCGGTTCCCAGAGGTTGTAGGTGGTTCCCGGAGGTTGCAGGTAGTGGAAGGAGGTAGGGAGACTGACAAAAACCTCTGGGAACCGCACGGAAACCTTGGGTGGGGCGCAAAGTCTCCAGAGGTTTCCGTTCAGGTTACCCAAGTGGGACAGGGGCATTAGGCTCACAAACCTGCAGTTACTGCCTCAAACCACTCCTCCACCTACATCGTCTTTTTAAAATACCTTTCCCAAAAAGACAGAAAATTCAGCACGTTTCCAATGACTTCTACAGATGCACTGTGGAAAGCATACTGTCGGGTAGCATCCCAGCTTGGTTTGGGAACAGCCCTACCCAAGGCCGCAAGAAATTGCGAGCGTTGTAGATGTAGCCCAGTCCATCACACTGTTCACACACACCAGACTCCCCACCATCCACTCCATTTACACTTCACGCTGCCTTGGGAAAGCAGCCAACATTATCAAAGACTTGTCCAGCTTCAATCGTTCCTCCTTCTCCCCGCTCCCATCCGGCAGAAGGCACAGAAGCCTGAAAGCGCGCTCCACCCGACTCAGGAACAGCTTCTTCGCCTCTGTTATCAGGCTTCTGAACGATCTGTCCGTAAGTCAGGGTGCTGTTTGATTCACCTCAACCCCTTTGCAGGCATTGTACTTTGACCATGAAACTGGTATGTTACAATGCTGACAAGTATATTCTGCAGGTACACAAAAAAGATGGAGAATCTCAGCGGGTGCAGCAGCATCTATGGAGTGAAGGAAAAAGGCAACGTTTCGGGCCAAAACCCTTCTTCAGAGGGTTATTAAGTATATTCTGCACGCTTGTATCTTTCCGTTGCTCTATATATTGTTCTTGAGTTTGACTTGGTTGTATTTCTGTATAGTACTATCAGATCTGATTGAATAGCATGCAAAACAAAGCATTTCTCACGGGCGGGCAGGAATGCAGAGCTGTCGTGATCTTATTGAGTGGCTAAGCGACGAGGGTCCAGGTGGCCTACTCCTGCTGGCAATTGATATATTTGTGTGCATGAGGACAAATGCAAGCCGAGGATAAATGGATATGGGATAGGGTTGAAAGTTTGCTCTTAGTAGAAAAAGAAAAATTCAGCAGTCACCCAAAATACAACTCAGCGAATGAGACCACCCAAACCTGCTTCGACTATAAATTATTTTGCAATTTTGCAATTCATCTTCCTCTCCTTTACAAAGAAAAATATGCACCTATTACATCGATGCTGGCAATAGAAATTGTTTATGCGAGGACTTTGCTGATAAATGTCAGTGATTCCAGCATCTGGGATTTCCATTCGTTGTTTAAACATGGAAGTCAAGAGTCAAGAGCGTTTCATTGTCATATGTCCCAGAGAGAACAATGAAATTCTTGCTTGCTGCAGCACAACAGAATATGTAAACATAGTACATAAACGAGAGAAATAAAAAGTTCCGTGTGTGTATATACACATGCACACATACTTAAAAAACAAACAATTACAGTGCAATAATAATAAGTCTTCAGGAAGTCTAGGGGCGGCACGCACACCCCCATCCACATTAACGGGACGGAGGTGGAACGTGTTTCCAGCTTCAGGTTCCTGGGGGTCAACACCTTCGATGACCTCTCTTGGACCCACAATACCTCAACTCTGGTCAAGAAGGCTCACCAGCGTCTCTTCTTCCTGAGGAGACTGAAGAAGGCCCATCTGTCTCCTCAGATTCTGGTGAACTTCTACCACTGCACCATCGAGAGCATCCTTACCAACTGTATCACAGTATGGTATGGCAACTGCTCTGTCTCCGACCGGAAAGCATTGCAGAGGGTGGTGAAAATTGCCATCTGAATCTGAAGTCTGTTGTAGTTACATAGAAACATCGAAAATAGGTGCAGGAGAAGGCCATTTGGCCCTTCGATCCAGCACCGCCATTCATTGTGATCATGGCTGATAGTCCCTAATCAATAACCCGTGCCTGCCTTCTCCCCATATCCCTTGAATCCACTAGCCCCTAGAGCTCTATCTAACTCTCTCTTAAATCCATCCAGTGATTTGGCCTCCACTGCCCTCTGTGGCAGGGAATTCCACAAATTCACAACTCTCTGGATGAAAAAGCTTTTTTCTCGCCTCAGTCTTAAATGGTTTCCCCTTTATTCTAAGACTGTGGCCCAAAATTTCAGAGCTTATTGTTGCCGTGTTTAATAGCCCGAATGCTGGAGGGAAGATCTCTACGGAAGTTTGTGCTGTACCTCTCACCTCACAATTGAAACCCCCAAATCCTCAGCAATGTCCCAGTCCATCTCCTTTGCACCCCTCTCCAGTGCAATCATTTCCTCCCTCCAGTGTGGTGACCAGTTCTACAGACAGTAGATAAGACACAAAATGCTGATGTAACTCAGCGGGACAGGCAGCATCTCTGTAGAGAAGGGATGGATAACTTCTTCAAGACTCAGACAGTACTCTAGTTGTGGCCTAACTGATATTTTATAAACTTGTAGCACAGGCCTCCCTATTCTCGCAAAGACACAAAGAGCTGGAGTAACTCAGCAGGTCAGGCAGCATTTCTGGAGAACATGATAGGTGACTTTCGGGACCCTTCTTCAGACTGGTGTATGGGGGGGGGGGGATTAGAATGCTGGGAGAGAAGTAAGGGCAGGACAAAACCTGGAAAGTGATGGGTGAAGATATATAGACATAAAAGGCTGGAGTAACTCAGCGGGTCAGGCAGCATCTCTGGAGAAAAGGAATAGGCGACGTTTTGAGTCGAAACCCTTCTTCAGACCTGCATACCCATTCCTTTTCTCCAGAGGGACTGCCTGACCCACTGAGTTACTACAGCATTTTGTGTCTATTTCCAGTGCAAACCAGCATCTGCAGTGCGTTCCTGCACAAGTGATAGGTAGGTGCAGGTGAGTGAGGATTTTTTGCTTGACAGATGGATGGACCAATGCCAGGGATGAAAAGACAACACGTGTGAGACAAGGAGATAAGGATTGAAGAGGTGTAAATTGTGAAGACATGGGAAGAAATATATGTTGAAGGGGCTAGTGGGGAGGGGGAAAGGGGAGAATTGGCAAAAATCAGGTGGGGCACAGGGAGAGAGGGGAGAAAATGTGGTTGTAGTTAGTCTAACCCTGGATTTGCACCCATTTCTCCCATTCCCTCTCTGCCCTGAAGTGATTTTGGCGGTGACGAGAGGCACACAGAGCGACAGAGAGAGAGAGGCACATAGAAAACAGAGAGAGAGGCACACAGCGAGAGGAAGCAACAAAGTTTAACTCGGACGGTCCTAGACATAATGCCAAAAGTGCCTGAGTGGAGTAATCAAGGAGATATTTACTGGCTTCAACAAGAGTCTGTTAACAACATAATCACGTATAAAACCAAAGAGAAGCAAAGCAGACCTGAATGTTAGCACATATTCCACTTACTCCAATCTGATCTAAAGTGCTCTAATTTATTTTGTATTAGATTATGATATGATGACATTTCCAGCATAGTGCACGTGACTTCTGATTTAATAAAGCTCATTGGCTATTTCAGAGTAAAGCTGACGAGTTGTTATAGTACATGAAGCAATTGTCTTGCATATCAAACTATAGAATTGTTATGCATAGGCAGGATAACAGATGCCAGGCAGGCAGGAGAGTTACAAGAATATAACACATACATAACAATTCTGATGAAGTGATTCATGAAGCAGAGTTTGTGCTTTATGAACAGTTGTGGACCAGCCATAGATTTATAGAAACACAAGGAACTGCAGATGCTGGTTAATTCCCCAAAGGTTCACAAAGTGCAGGAGTAGCTCAGTAGGTCAAGCAGCATCTCTGGAGGACACACAGGCAACGCTTCTGATGAAGTGTCGGAAGAAACGTCTCGACACAAAATGCCGCCAGAGATACTGGCTGGCACGCTGAGCTACTCCAGCACTTCGTGTCCTTTTGTGTATTAACCCCAGCAGGACCAGTGTTGTTCTGAGTTGTTCGTCCTGCCACAGACTCTGGAGGTTCAGACAGAGAATTGGGGACAGAATCTCAGCTGACCCTCCTGTGCTGCACCGAGGTTTCTCCACATTTTCTCCATCAACACAGGATTGATCATAATAAAGAGGTGCCGCACACAATGAGGGCAGGCATCCCGTGAAGCCTCTGCTGACTCTCCGGTCTTACTTAGTCTTACACTTGCCAACTCTCCACATTGCTCATCCTCAAGTATTGGTTAACGTTAATGAGTCAGTTTCCACCATCTTTTCAGGAGATGTCTCAATTCCAACAAAACAATTTCATCCCCCAGTGGAGCCATTACACCAGTTGCCAGCAGGAATCATTCTTTCTATCCCATCTAACTAAAGCTCTCGTAACCTCGAAAACCCTGATAACATCTCCACTCCAGTTTAAAAGTGTTAACCTTTCCAGCACCTCATAATTGCTACCCCTGATCCATGGAAAAGTCTTGTTGGATCTCCTCAGTGCAAGAAGTCAAGAAAATAGTTGCAGCAGTCGGCCACTCAGCCCCGTCAATCAATACCATCATGGCTGATCTGCCACAGACCTCAACTCTTTTGTGCCAGATCTACATTGCCCCAAGTCCCCAATCTTACACAAATGTAACTATCGTCACTTTAAAAGCTACCAATATTCTGGCCTCCAATATCCCCCAGGTTAGAGAACTCTAGTTTTACCATCCTCTGCGAGACCACCTTTAATCGGATTATTAGAATTTTCCTGGATGACGCCCAAAGATGTCCACACCACATCAGCCGAGGGCCACAGCAATGAGCATCATCTTGGTTGTGTAAAACTTCGTAATCTTTTTACTTCCCCTCACCTTATTGATGTGCTCTGATACCTAAGAGCATTTCTGGTTGTGGTCCCTAAGGTCTCTCCACAGGTGAGCCATTTGCAGAGTCTACATTAGGTCCTCTCTCATGCACATCTCTTCCCACTTGTCTAGAATGGACTTCATTTGCTATGGGAAAAAAAAGACAAAGTGCTGGAGTGACTCAACGGGTCGGGAAGCATCTCTGGCCAACATGGATAGGTAGCATGGACAACATGGTTTCAGTTCGGGACCCTCCTTCAGACTGAAGGTGGTTTTTTTTTGTAAACCAGCATCTGCAGTTCCTCGTTTCCTCATTTGCTTTGGCTTTGCCCAAGGTTTTACACAGGTCTAATAGCCATGAATAAAAGGAATGTCTTAAATAAAGGGAACAAACATTCAAACAACTCCATGAATGACTTAGGATTTACATTGGTAAAATAAACTGCATACACGAAAATTTAAGAATTTCCAAACAGCCTACAAAAACACAGTCACACGAAACTCTCACCTCCAACCAGTAATGCGATTGAACCAACAGATGAACAACATCAAAATAGCCAGGACAAACCAAAAGAAGCATTAACTTGACACACAGCTGAAATAGCCAGACGCTATAATCCATTCTCATCATCCCACAACAGGCAACTGCTTTAATGAATGTGAAACTAGAGCTCGTATTAAATCCACTTTTTTATGTGCATAGCTTTCAAGCTCAAGTTTACAGTCATCTGCATGAGTATAGCGAGCTACAGGTACAATGAAAGGCTTACTTGCTGCAGCACCACAGGCGCTCAGATAAACATCTAAAAACAAATTACACGGAAAACCCTTTAAAAAAGACCGCAAATAAAGACATCAGTGCAAAAAGTTAAATAAAACAACAAGTCCATGGTGGTTCAAGTGGTGTTTGGGTGTTGAGATAGAATTAGTGTTGTGCAGGTTCGTTCAAGTTGTGGGAAAGCAGCGGCTCCTGATCCTGGCGGTGTGGGACCAGGGGCCTCTGTACCTCCTGGCCGATGGTAGCAGCGAGATGAGGGCACAGAGAGGATGGGGGGGGGGGGGTGGGGATTTTGAGGAGAGAAGCCGCCTTCCCGAGGTGTAGATGCTTTTGTTCTGGACCTCATGACCTCATCCTGGAGAGAAGGAATGGGTGACATTTCGTGTCGAGACCCATCCGAGACCTTAAACGTCACCCATTCCTTCTCTCCAGAAATGCTGCCTGTCCCGCTGAGTTACTCCAGCTTCTTGTGTCTAAACCAGCATCTTCAGTTCCTTCTTAAACTATATTCTACACTCTGTATCTTCCTCTTTGCTCCACCTATTGTAGTTGAGTTTAACTCATTGCATCTATGTGTGGTATATTAGATCTGATTGGATAGCATGTAAGATAGACAATAGACAATAGGTGCAGGAGTAGGCCATTCGGCACCGCCATTCAATGTGATCATGGCTGATCATCCCCAATCAGTACCCCGTTCCTGCCTTCTCCCCATATCCCCCGACTCCGCTATTTTTAAGAGCCCTATCTAGCTCTCTCTTGAAAGCATAAAGCTTTTCACTGTACCTCGGTACAGGTGACAATAATAAACCTAAAGTAGTGGGAAGAGCCAAGGGCAGGGATGGGCTGAATGGAGAATGGCTTACTCCTCATGTCGTTAAATAAAAGAGAAGTAATTAAATAAAAGAGAAACGCTGGCTTCAATATAAATGTGCAGCCTCCTTGTATGCACTGAGTATTACCACCTAGCCTCATGTAGGCGGTGGACAGGAGGACTGGGTCTGTGGCAAATTAATTCCGGGAAAAGGTCGAGAAGGACAGATTTTAGTTTGATTTAGAACAAAACTCCAACTACAGATTAAGAAAATAATTTGGAGAGCTGTGGGAAGCCTGCAAGCATGCGGGGCCAACAGGACAGCTTGTCAAGAAGCTGACACAGACACATTGTGCTGAATGATTCAACAAATGATGGTGTTCCCGCTGCCTACTGTGGCGAGAGGGCATTGATTCAGAAGGAGACAGCAGTGGAGACTGGAAATTCTACTTTAGACTTTAGAGATACAGCATGGAAACAGGCCCTTCGGCTCTCACCGACCAGTGACCACCCTATACACTAGCGCTATCCAACACACCAAGGACAATTTACAAATTTTACCAAAGCCAATTACTCTACAGATGTCTTTGGGATGTGGGGGGAAATCAGAGCACCCAGAGAAAACCTGCTCGGTCACAGAGAGAACGTGCAAACTCCATACAGACAGCACCTGTAGTCAAGATCAAACATGGGTCTCTGGTGATGTAAGGCACAACTCTACAGGTCCTGTCCCACCAGCATGCGACTCCATGCAGCTAGCATGACCTAACGTGGTCTCTTGAGCCGTACGGCCTCGCGGGGCCGGTCCCACTTCAATCGCCGGAGCCGTATGGAGTTGTGCGGAGCTGGTCCCGACATCGCGCGGGGCTCCAAAAAACTGACACTGTGCAAAAATTCTGCGTGGCCGGCAGCCGCATTGAGGCCGTACACAGCTCCTCGACGGCGTACTCAGCGTCTCGAAGCCGTACGCAGCGTCTTTACGGCATAAGCCTAGCGCATGGCGTTGCGTGATGACGTAACCGCCCAACGCCGTGCGACGTCCAAATTCAGTCAGCCCGCCTCTTGCCCAGCTGATTGGTGAGTATGATGTCGGGACCAGCCCCGCACAACTCCAGATGGCTCTGCGCTTGGAAGTGGGACCGGCCCCGCAATGTCATACGCCTCAAGCCACCACGTTTGGTCGCGCTAGACGCATGTAATCGCATGCTGGTGGGACAGGCCATTATCACTGTGCCACGCTGCTGCCCAATGCTGCCAAACAATCCCCACACAAACACTTCAGAAAGGTTTATCCTCAATGAAGATAATGAGGAAGTGGTTAATGTAGGTACAGTAACAACATTTAAAAGACATTTGAACTGGTACATGATAGTTTAGGTTTTAGAACGATATGGTCCAATGGAACTAGTTTGGATAGGGCATCTTGTTTGGCATAGACATATTTGCAGTTCCGCATTGATTAGGGAGAAGAGCTGGCAGTAGGGCACTGGGCCGAAGGGCCTGTTTCCCTGCTGTATGACTCCGGTGCTACGGTGAGGATAGGGAAGTGGGACTATGGCAAGTTTGCACAGCACTGGAGCTCCGACTGCTCAGTCTGATGGATGATATCACCATTGGCAGGAGCCAGAGATTGCCTGGGAATGACACCTGGCACCAAAGGAGGGAAGGCCACATCACAGAGAAGGGGAAATCAGTGTGGACAGCTCCCTCCACGGTCAATGTGAGCGCTGATGCTTCCCTGCCGACACCAAAATCTGAGCTGGCATCACGTTATGAAAGCACTAATCAGATCAAACAGAGTTTTACTGAAAATGTCACAATTCCAACTTCCTCTATGTTTTTTTAAAATAACTAATGAAACATTTTTTGAAGATCAGCCATGCGAGGAATGCAGCAGCCCATTTGCTTACATCTTCCATATAAAATCAGGAGTTTACCCTGGCGACGAGAACTGAATATGACCCAGGACACAGAGGTAACCCTGGGGCTCCGAACTCCATGAGTCTGTTCAAAGATACACTATGGGCAGGATGTACGTCCTCGTGTCCCTCTACCCTCCCTGATCAACACAGAAGTGCAAATATGGCAAATATGTCCAATTTCAATGTCATTTCCTTCGAGACCCTCTAGACAAGATGCGACTGATTTAAGGAGAGAATTCTACAGATTAGAACGAGAACCTGAAAACGTGTTAAAGCAATCAAAATTGAGATGCATACAGGGCCAGAAATGAGGGGATACAAAGACCTGTGAGGCAAAACACGGCGTCAAGGCGGTTCCAGTTGTGGTCAATAACAACTGGGCAGGAGGAAGACAAGAGCAGAAGGAGGGCAGAGCTCATTTGTAAACGGTCAAGTCAAACAGCACGGAAACAGTACCTTCAGCTCAACTTGCTCACGCCAACCAAGATATCCCACCTAGTCCCAACTGCCTGTGTTTGGTCCATAACTCTCTAAACCTTTCCTGTCTAAATGTCTTTTAAATGTTGTTGTAGTACCTGCCCCAACTACCTCCTCCGGCAGCTCGTTCCATATACTCACCACCCTCTGTGTGAAAAAGTTCTCTTTGCACTAGCGTCTGTATTTGTTTGCACTCATGTAGAGTACGAAACAGGGTCCTGACCCAAAAGATCACCTATCCATGTTCTCCAGGGATACCGACTGGCCCGCTCCATTACCCGCTCTCGAAAGCATCCGGGTTCTCTGGATGCTTTCAAGAGAGAGCTAGACAGGGCTCTTAAAAATAGCGGAGTCAGGGGATATGGGGGGAAGGCAGGAACGGGGTACTGATTGGGGATGATCAGCCATGATCACATTGAATGGCGGTGCTAACTCGAAGGGCCAAATGGCCTACTCCTGCACCTATTGTCTATTGTTACTCCACCAACTTATAATAAGGTTTGCTTTCACTCAATAGCATGCAACAAGGTTCCCTGCGGCTGTTACATTACTTAACTCTGTACCTCGGTGATTCCCAGTCACCCCCCCCCCCCCCTCCCCGGCTACTCCTTCCACCAAAATTACACTACTACGACTATGTACGTATATATATTTATTGCTCATATTCTATGTCGCTCTTCTAGGGAGATGCTAACTGCATTTCGTTGTCTCTGTACTGTACACTGCACAATGGCAATTAAGTTTAAATCTGAATCTGAACTGGCCTCTGTAAATTGCCCATAGTGTGTAGGGAGTAAATGCAAGAGGAGGATAACATGGAACTAGTGTGAACGAGTGATTGGGGCTTGGCGTGGACTCGGGCGGAAGGCCCTGTTTCCATGCTGTATCCTTCAATCAAAAACAAAAGCTTTTGACAATGTCGCGATACACGTGACAATGAGAAACCAATACCAATTCTCACTTGGAAGTGTTTGGAATAAAAGAGCCTGCATTTCGAAACAGCCCAGACATGAAAATACCCATGCTTCTATTTCAAGTGTCCAGCAGTAAGCAGCAGCTTGAGTTCTCTCTATTCCATGAGCAACAGATTAGCTAGTAGCCCCAGCACGCCAACCAAAAACACAGAAGCTGTTCCTTGACTCGCAGCAAAACAGTGTGCACCCATTTAAACACTTGGGAACAAAATGTATCCGTCACAATAATAACTCCAAATTGAAGTAAACGTGTCTGTCACAATAATAACTTCTCTATTTAGGAAGTCTCAAATCAGAGCTGAGAGATTCTCAACAGGAAATCCCAGGAGAAATATCATCCAAAACAGTAATAAATGAAACAAATTTGTCACGCTTAAATCAACCTAAATTGCAAAGAACATTCTGCGGTGATGCTTTTCTGATGAATAACATTTTTCCTGACACAAACATGTTATCTTACATTCTATATTGTTCAGAACGAGCGCTTAGGATGTTTAATGTGATGTTTGAATTTGGATAGGAATGGTTTGGAATGGATCGGAAAGATTTAGAATGGTTAGGAGAGGTTCAGAGGGCTATGGGCCAAACGCAACGAGGTAGCACTAGAGCAGTTGAGGCATCTTGGTCAGAATGGATGTTGGACTGAAGGCCCCGTTTCCATGCTGAATGACCATGACTCAAACCCACATTTAGATAAATAGAAACAAAATGACAATCATTAGCAGGAGACACAAGAAACTGGAAGCTTGAGTAAAGCACAAGGTGCTGGAGGAACTCATTGGAAAAGGCAGCATCAGCGGAGGGGATGGACAGACGATTTATATCTCCTGCAGTTGCATGGAAAAGTGCCTGTGAGGGACATGTTTGGCGGGGAGATTTGAGCGAATCAAAGAGTTGCAGAGAGCGTGGTCTCTGCGGAAAGCGGAAAGGGACGGCGGATGGGAAGATGTGACTGGTGGTGGAATCACGTCAAAGGTAGCTGAATGGCCGGAGAATGATGTGTGGAGGTTGGTGGGGTGAAAGGTGAGCTTTCTACTCGAGTCTGAAGAAGGGTCCCAACCCAAAATGTCCTCTGACCATTCCCTCCACAGATGCTGTCGTCTCAATTAGTTAATTAGCAATTAGTTATTTGTCCAATAATTAACTCTCAGCCTAACCGTGAACCCTGACAGTGTGTACATGAACAGTTTTAGTAAAACACATAGGTTTAGATTTATTATTGTCACATGTAATGAAGTACAGTGAAAAGCTTTGTTTTACATGCTATCCAAACGGATCAGATATACCTTACATAGAATAGTCAGTCAGAAGAAGGGTCTCGACCCGAAACGTCGCCTATTTCCTTCGCTCCATAGATACTGCCTCACCCGCTGAGATTCTACAGCATTTTTGTCTACCTTCGATTTTTCCAGCATCTGCAGTTCCTTCTTAAACTTAACCACACACAGAAGCAATCAGTTCAACAGCAAGTACAAAGGGGGGAAGATACAGAGTGCAGAATATAATTCTCAGCATTGAGGCGCAGTGCAGTGCATCAGTTCCTCAGCTGATTTTCTGTCCTTCGATTTATATTATCGATCATAATTTACTCAGATAGCGCCTCAGATAGGGCATTAGTTATAAGGTTGGGCAAACTTGCATTGTTTTCTCTGGAACGTCAGAGGCAGAGGGGATAACCTGATCGAACTATATAAAATGATGAGAGGCATAGAGTGGGTAGAGAGTCAGGGTCTTTATTCCAGGGTGGAAATGCTAAATATTAGGGGAAATGGGTGAGGATTTGTTGTTTCTTTACAGATTGTTAGATGCCTGGAAGACACTACCAGGAGAGGTGGGAGAAGCAGACGGGATAGCAATATTTAAGAGGCATTTTTCAAGGCACATGACCAGGTAGGGAGAAGAAGGATCTGGACCAGGTGCAGGGAGATGGCATTTAGCTTGGCATCATGGCAATCATGAGAGACATGGTGATCCACGGGGCCTGTCATGTGCGATACTGTACTATGTTCTGCGAACCTTGCTTGAAATTTATAAAAATACCATGCAGTATCTTAAAAAGTGAAGCAAAAATAGTTTGAGGTATTACTGCAAATAATATTCAATGGTCTGGAAAATATATTAATTTGATACCAAAGTCCACGCATTATTGTACTTCTCCGCCTTAAATGGCATTTCCATGTAGACTGCAGCATGTTTTGTGGACGCAGCCTAGACCATCATGCAGACTCCCTTCCATTGACTCCATTTATACGTCATGCTGCCGCGGCAAGGCCATCAACATAATCAAGGATGAGTCTCACCCCGGACACTCCTCTTCTCCCCTCTCCCATCAGGCAAGCGTGAAAACACACACCTCGAGATTCAGCGACAGTTTCTTCCCAACTGTTGAACCATCCTACCAACAACTAGAGAGGGGTCTGAGCTACCATCTACCTCACTGGAGACCCTCGGACTACCCTTAATCTGACTTTTTGGACAATATCTTGCACTAAACGTTATTCCCTTTATTATGTATCTGTACACTGTGGATGGCCCAGTTGACATCATGTATGGTCTCTCCGCTAACTGGTTGGCACGCAACAAAAGCATTTCACTGCACCTCGGTACACGTGACAATAAACAACACTAAACTAAATGCATGTCTATGTAGACTGCAGCATTTTTTCCCTTACATTTGAGTACGAAAAGCACGAGTGGTTTGTATGGAGAAATGAAAACTATCTGTAAGGGGAGTGGGAAAATTGCCAATGGTGCAAGTTCACTTTGTCTAACAGGACAGTGGCGTATGTACTTGAGGGAGGTGCATTGTCGAGGTTGCTTTGCTCAGCCCTGTGGCCAAATCAAAGCAAGAAATGTAGGAGCGCCTATTTTGTTACCGAGAGAAACCACATTACTGCTGCGTCCGTGTTCGAGAACTAATAACGACAAAATGTTATTCAACTTTCAATAAATATTCATGTATTTGGATCGCTCAGATCTAATCTTTTATAGAGCTCTTTTCTCTTTGGGGGCAGTCATTAATTTTTAATTAAAACTGAACCACACAAGCAGCAAAAAAAAAAAGTGTATTCTTGCTTTTAGAATCTCAGTACTCTGCACTAGGTTTTCAGTTTATCTGCGTTCAGCATGGAAATACATAACATCCAAATCTCTTATGCAGATTGGACTTTACTTAGCTCTAGTTCATAGTTAATCAGTGAGAGATGCAAAGACTGAGGCAACTAAACATCTCCAGGAGATAAAGGGGGGGGGGGGGGGGGGGGGGTGTAGAGGACACACAGAAAGTGGGGGGGGCATCAATGACGAGACTGAATAGTGACCAGAGGGTTTAATGGCTGCAGCAATGCATCAAAGGCGGGCACATCAGCTAATGTGAGCAGCAGCACTGCTTTTCTGCTCTTGATAGCCTATTGTTTCCCAATCTCCTGGTGCATTCTCACTCAACAAAACCCCCTGCCTAATGGTCCACGCTGTAACACTGGCTTCCTCGCCACCAACCTTGGTGAGGAGTTCACCATGTAGCATGTCCCCACTTTCTCCACAAAAGCATCTGCAGGCACAGCCATTTGAAAGGCTACTTACTATAAGATAGTGTGTTTTAGGATCCGATCTTTACTCATTATTGAACCATGGGCAAGTATCATAGAGTCATAGTATCATGGAGTAATACAGCATGGAAACAGGCCCTTAGGCTCAACTCATCCAAGATGCCCCATCTATGCGAGTCCCATTTGCCCGCATTTGGCCCATAAATCTTTCCTATCCATGTACCTGATGCATTCAGCAAACTGAAATTCTAATCAGTATTTTATTTCTCCATACTCCCTATTCCTCGCACCAATCTTGATCTAGTGCCAGCCAGCGTGCCTAATGATGCTACGTGACCAACTTCCACCATTTGAGGAAAAACAAAGAGCTGGAGGAATTAGTGTTTTGCTCAAGATTCCAGCATCTGCAGTCTCTAATTAGAATTAGATTTTTTTTTTGATTATTCTGTATCTTCTCTCTTTCTATTTTTTTTTTTTTTAATTTCTTTATGCACAACTACTACGGACTGACGCAAAACTGCATTTCGTTGTACTCATACTTGTATTTGTGCGATGACATTAAAGTTGAATTGAATTGTCCCTCTCATTTCCACCATTTTGTGCTTGTCTCAGTCAACCAATGCCTCAGCTTCCACACGGACCCATTGGTAAATGGGTGCATTTGGCATTGCGTGGGCTCTTTTTTTAATTAAAAAAAATGGCTATTGTCATGTCACCTCCTAGCGACATGAATATCCTTTAAAAAAAGTAAATGTGGATGCTAGTTGATTACATGTGTTTGCTCCTTCATTCAACTGGTGTCAGGATTCTTTTTGCTCCTTTTCACCTCTAACCTCCGTTACCATATCCCCCAATCTGCCAATCAACCCCTCATTAGTACCCAAGTATCATTTACCAGGCCTTGCCCCATCCCCACCCTTTTCCAATTCCCCTCCTCCCCTTCCATCAGTCTAAAGAAGGATCCCGGGCAGAAACATCACCTGTCCATTCTCTCCTCAGCTTGACCCACTGAGCTTCTCCAGTATCACGCCGGGTCAATCCCTCTTCTCCACTGTCCCATCAAGCAAGAGGTACAGTGTGAAAACGCAGACCTCCACATTCATAGAAACATAGAAAATAGGTGCAGGAGGAGGCCATTCGGCCCTTCGAGCCAGCACCGCCATTCATTGTGATCATGGCTGATCGTCACCTATCAATAACCCGTGCCTGCCTTCTCCCCATATCCCTTGACTCCACTAGCCCCTAGACATCTATCTAACTCTCTCTTAAATCCATCCAGTGACTTGGCCTCCACTGCCCTCTGTGGCAGGGAATTCCATAAATTCACAACTCTCTGGGTGAAAACGTTTTTTCTCACCTCATTCTCAAATGACCTCCCCTTTATTCTAAGACTGTGGCCCCTGGTTCTAGACTCGCCCAACATTGGGAACATTTTTCCTGCATCTAGCTTGTCCAGTCCTTTTATAATTTTATATGTTTCTATAAGATTCCCCCTCATCCTTCTAAACTCCAGTGAATACAAGCCTAGTTCTTTTTAATCTTTCCTCATATGAAAGCCCCGCCATCCCAGGGATCAATCTCGTGAACCTACACTGCACTGCCTCAATCACAAGGATGTCCTTCCTCAAATTAGGAGACCAAAACTGCACACAATACTCCAGATGTGGACCCACCAGAGCCCTATACAACTGCAGAAGAACCTCTTTCCTCCTATACTGAAATCCTCTTGTTATGAAGGCCAACATTTCATTAGCTTTCTTCACTGCCTGCTGTACCTGTAAGCAAGCTTTTAGTGACCGATGTAAAAGGACGCCCAGGTCTCGCTGCACCTCCCCCTTACCTAACCTAACCCCATTGAGATAATAATCTGCCCCCTTGTTTTTGCCGCCAAAGTGGATAACCTCACATTTATCTACATTATACTGCATCTGCCACGCATCTGCCCACTCACTCAACCTGCCCAGGTCACCCTGCAACCTCCTAACATCCTCTTCACAGTTCACACTGCCACCCAGCTTTGTGTCATCCGCAAACTTGCTAGTGTTGCTCCTAATTCCCTCTTCCAAATCCTTAACAGGGACAGTTTGTTCCCAGGTACACAAAAAAGCTGGAGAAACTCAGCGGGTGCAGCAGCATCTATGGAGCGAAGGAAATAGGCAACGTTTCGGGCCGAAACCCTTCTTCAGGTTTCGGCCCGAAACGTTGCCTATTTCCTTCGCTTCATAGATGCTGCTGCACCCGCTGAGTTTCTTCAGCTTTTTTGTGTACCTTCGATTCTCCAGCATCTGCAGTTCCTTCTTAAACAGTTTGTTCCCAGCTGTTTTCAGACACTTGAACTGTCCTCTCAGAGTGGCCCTGACTTACCATCTACCTCATTGGAGATGTTCACACTATCTTTATTGGACGTTATCTCCTTTATCCTATATCTGTACACTGTGGACGGCTCGATTGTAATCCCGTACATTTGCTGAACAGATAGCACACAACAGAAAAAAAAGCTTTTCACTGTACCTCAGTACATATAACAATAATAAACTAAACTACTTTGTGTTTTGCTCAAGATTCCAGCAACTGCAGTTTCTGTGTCTCGATCTTTTCTAACCATTCGTTATTGTTCATGTGTTTCAAAAGAGCAGACTTCACAGCACAAATTTCCTCAGTGGTATGACTGACTCGCTCTATGAAAGCTGTGTGGATGAACATTGCACAGAATCTCTACAGCTGCTTGGATAATACATCAGGAACCTCGGTTAGGATTCAGTGTAATTTGTTCAAATGCCACCCAGCAACAGAGTCCCAAGATTAATGATGCTGGGTGTACGGGAGCTTTATTAAAATGATCCCGATGTCCTGTTAGTGCTCAAAGCCACTAAAGCCGATTACTCACTACTCCTCATAGCTCGCCAAGAGATTTATTAGGATGGTCAGCTATAGCCGCACAGCAACTCATTTCCACAACTGAGACAGCAACATAGTTAGAGTTACACCAAGCCAGACTGGTATCTCACTGGTACATTATTCAGACTGAGCCATCAAGACTGAGATCTGGATGAAGACACTAAAATGCCCCTGTCCCACTTAGGAAACCTGAATGGAAACCTCTGGAGACCGTGCCCCACCCAAGGTTTCCGTGCAGTTCCTGGAGGTTTTTGTCAGTCTCCCTACCTGCTTCCACTACCTGCAACCCCCGGCAACCACCTGCAACCTCCGGGAACCGCACGGAAACCTTGGGTGGGGCGCAAAGTCTCCAGAGGTTTCCGTTCAGGTTTCCTAAGTGGGACAGGGGCATAACCAAGCAGATTGCCTGAACACACCAGAGCCCTCACCCAAAAGGCAAACAACTCGCCCTTTAACGGGAAACTGAGTCAACTAGTGTGGAGCCACTTAAGAGGAAGTTAATCATCCAAGATGAAAGAGGAGCAATAAAGTTATGTTGACACGGTTAACTTAATCAGTGCATAAATAGTTGGAGCACCAGCAAATACGAGGTGGTTAATTGATCTACGTCCACGTATCTCAATCTTTAGCAGGAAGGATGTGGAAGCTTTGGAAAAGATGCAGAGGATCCTGGATGCCTGGATTAGACGCAAACTAACAACATTAAAAGATATTTGGACAGGTACATGGATAGGAAAGATTTCAAGGGATACGAGTCAAATGTGGGCATGTGAGACTAGTGCAGATGGGCATCCTGGTTGGCAAGAGCAAGTTGGGCCAAAGGGACAGTTTCCGTGATGTATGACTCTACGATCCTATCTCTGCTGTATTTACCAGTGTTCTGAAGGTAACAAGGGGATCTCATCGAAAGATGAAATTTTGAATGTACGCAGGGAGGATGTCTCTCATGATAGGGAGAGGTCTAACCGATTGGATAAAATCTCAGAATCCAGGGCAAAAGATTTAACCCTGAGACCTGGGCAAATTCATCAGACCGAGGGTGGGGAACCTGTGACTGCTCAACAGACGGAAGGCAAGTGACTGAATACATTTTAATCGGGTTTCCCGACATTATGTACTGTAAAGGTATGGAGAAAGTGTGAGGAATACAGTATTGAAATCCAGCTATGGTTTCATGAATGGGAAACATCTACTCCTGCCTTCATTTCTCCTTTCAGCAATTCAAAAACTGCTTTTTGAAATTGCTCTCTGCATTTACATTTTCAGGTTTCGTGCAGAGTTTTCCCATGGCTTTGATATTTTTGGGTGCAAAAGAAGGTTGGAGCATTTTTCATTTGTCGGGTTGCATTATGTAAAATATTTTGTGGACAAGGGCAGGATGAGGAATGGATGATGTGACATCTGCTTTTGGATTTGCGTTCTGTCACAATAAAGACAGACAAAAATGCACAGCATTCATCGTCAAAATTCTGCAAGAACTAGTGCTTGTACAAATTTAACAAAATTAAAATTTCAACTGGCTGAGCTGAAAAGCTGCAGACCACAAGTTTGAATCAATGCACACTCTCTGAAAATCCATTTTCAGTCTGAACTGTGGTCACTAGTTACAGTAAATGCAATCAAACACCACTTCTAAAATTAGATCTATCAATGCACCGCAAGGGTTTTCATCAATATCCCGTTCCCTGCACTGCAGGTCAATCTAATGATGCATGAACCATCCCTTTATTTAGCATTACGATGGAGGAAGGTATGCTGCCTCAGCAGTGATACAAATCAACTCCCAACGATAGACAGCACTGCTCCTTTCCACAAAACTTTACATAACATCGTTAACGAGGTGTATTGTAACTGAAAATATCTCAGTCTTTACAATGCAAGGTATTTATTCAGCCTCTGAGCAAGCAACTGCTAAATGAGTTCCAGGACTGAAGCGGAAATCCTCGGTCAGGTGCCTAGGGCAAAAACAGATGTCTTATTCGGCGGAAATAAATATAAATATCATATTACCTTGCCACCACAGAAATCTGATGCAGAATGCATTTCAATGCCCAGGCATCACCGTTAACATTGCTCCAGCAATAATGAATTATTCTATCATCTTTGCAAATACCATACAATTTGTCAATACAAATGTTATCATCCCCTCTGTAATATGCGACTCCTCTACTATGCCAGCCTTCTGCAAGTTCCTTGTCCAACTACCCACCTATGCATGACCCAAGGTAAACTATTCAACTAATGGCTACTCATAACAACATGCAATGCTCACAGGGAGCTAAAACATCCTGCTCCAGCCCACTAGCTGCCCAAAGAGCCTTGATTCACTGGAATGCACTTACCATCACAACCGGTCCACGGCAGGCACCGTCTCCCTGGCCCTACACTCATCTCTGGAACCTCTGGAATAACAAGGACACTCAAGTCTGAGACCAATTCATTGACGATAACCCTGCCCTCAACACCATAATCCCAACCAAACTCATCTTCAATCAAAAACACAAAGAGCTGGAGTAATTCAACGGGTCTGGCAGCATCTCTGGAGAACATGGATAGGTGACGTTTCAGATCCTGTTCATAAGTTATAGGAGCGGAATTAGGCCATTCGGCCCATTAAGCCCACTCTGCCATTCAATCGTGGCTGATCTATATTTCCCTTCCAACCACATTTTTCCTGCCTTCTCCCTATAACATACTAATCAAGAATCTGTCAATCTCCACCTTAAAAATGTTTATTGACTTGGCCTCCACATCCTTCTGGGTCGGGACTCCTCTTTAGACTGATTGTGAGGGATGAGGAGGGAAGAAAGCTGGAAGAGAGGTGGGGGCAGGACAAAGATTGATACAGGTGAGGAGGGGCAAGATAGGCAGATGCTGGACAAAAGCTAGAGATGAAAAGGCAGATGAAACAAGAAGATTGAAGAGTTGGAGAGGATTGACTTGCCTAGTGAAGGATTAAACAGCCTTGTACTGTATGATTTGACTGGGTAGCATGCCGAACAAAAATCCTCACTGTATCTCTGTGCACATCGCAATAATAAACCAATACCAATATAACGAGCTGGCAATAATAAGCAGCAACTGGGGATCTTTTCCTTTCTTGCCTCAGCAGAGTCTATTGCAACAAAAACAGAAACATTCGGCAAGTCAGGCAACATCTGTTGAGGGACAAAAATAATCAATTTGAGGTATTTTATGCTTGTTTACTGCCAATGTGGTTGAGATTAGCTAAACTAACACAAGTTGTAACCATAATTGGGACTATCTTGTTTGTATGGTCCAGGTACATTATTGACAGCGATCAGTAAAATATTGATTAGGAGCACTTTTTTCAACTGTCGATCAATTCCGCTTTTTCAATCTTCTGGCAAAGATAAGCAGTTTCAGATTAAGTAGTTGCCGCCTTACAGCGCTGGAAACACGGGTTCGATCCTGACTACAGATGCTGTCTGTAAGGAGTTTGTACGTTCACCCTGTGACCGCATGGGTTTTCTCCGGGTGCTCCGGTTTCTTCCCACATTCCAAAGACGTCCATGTTTGTAGGTTATTTGGCTTCTGTAAATTGCCAAATTACCCCAAGTGTAGCACAGAACTCGTGTGAACGGGTGATCGCTGGTTGGCGCGGACCTGATGAGCCAAAGGGCCTGTTTCCATGCTGTATCTCTAAACTAAACTAAGTCATTTGGGATGTTAGTCAGAGAGATACTCCAATTGACCACCTGAGATCTACACAAAAATACCTCAATATCAATTGGACCCATACTACTCGCAGTATTTTGTCAACCAATGATCAGTCCATGCTCTTCAAGTAGCCTTTAGAAGATTGAGGGGGGATCTTATAGAAACTTCCAAAATTCTTAAGGTGTTGGACAGGCTACATGCAAGAAGATTGTTCCCGGTGTTGGGGAAGTCCAGAACAAGGGGTCACAGTTTAACAATAAGGGCAAAGTCTTTTAGGACTGAAATGAGAAAAACATTTTTCACACAGAGTGGTGAATCTGTGGAATTCTCTGCCACAGAAGGTAGTTGAGGCCAGTTCATTGGCTATATTTAAGAGGGAGTTAGATATGGCCCTTGTGGCTAAAGGGATCAGGGGGTATGGAGAGAAGGCAAGTGTACAGGATACTGAGTTGGATGATCAGCCATCATCATATTAAATGACGGTGCAGGCTCGAAGGGCCGAAGGTCCTACTCCTGCACCTATTTTCTATGTTTCTATGTAAGTAGCCATGATATGGCTATTAATGCGAGAGGTGATGGGGCTGGAAGGTAATGGTTATACAAGATCAGTCTTACTAAAGAATGACTAAATATGCAATTAAGGTCTCCTCCTGAGGACAATGTCCAAGTTATATAACCTTACGAAGTGCAAACTAACCATTCCTTTGAGGCTATTCCTCAGAAATCCGATCCATACACTGTTGGGGCTTCCTATGTGAATACCACTCCCTTACGCTCACAACACAACATTGCAAATAACATTTGCAAAATATTGCACAAAACTTGTCCGAAGCATGTGCACTGAGTGTTTCTGGAAATAAATTAATTTCATGGCTCTAAAATTACTCTGCAAGATATTGAACTCTTTGGTACAATGTTTTGTTTTTGTTCTGTAACAACACAGCAGTGTGCATTTTGTACCTCAGTAACGCAACTGATGTTTAATGCATTGTTAGAATTATTCTTCCCACTGATTACCATAGCTTTGATTCACCAAACCCATCTTCAGAGACCCGAGATATTCAGCTAATTACAGATGAGGGACATTATTGGACTCACCTTAGTTTATCAGACATTTCTCCCGATGGACAGGCTTGGGATTGTTTTCTCTGGAATGATAGAGGTTGCAAGGAGAGCGGATAGAAGTATATAAAATTGTGAGAGGCACAGCTAGGGTTGACAGTCA
This sequence comes from Leucoraja erinaceus, assembly GCF_028641065.1. Classification (NCBI taxonomy): domain Eukaryota; kingdom Metazoa; phylum Chordata; class Chondrichthyes; order Rajiformes; family Rajidae; genus Leucoraja; species Leucoraja erinaceus. The sequence goes on from NC_073381.1 coordinate 90,431,430, forward strand.
GAATCTTCCCCCCCCCCACCAAAGATGGAAAAAATCAAATGCTAGAGAGCATAGCTTTAAGACGAGAGGGGCAAAGTTGAAAGGAGCTGTGCGGGGCAAGTTTGTTTTTACACAGAGGGTGGCGAGTGCCTGGAATGCTCTGGCAGGGCTGGTGGTTGAAACAGATATTTTAATGGCATTTAAAATACTTTTGGATTGGAAGTGAATGGAGGGATATGCAGGTAGATGTGATGGTCATGGCACCATGTCTAGCACAGACATTGTGGGCCAAAGGGCCTGTTCTTGAGCTGTAATGGTCAATGTTTTCTGTAGCGTTCAACATACTGCTAATGGCATTCAAAAAGAGGCTTGTGTTGAACACAACCAGCAAGAGAGCAGCTGCGTTAAATAGTCTCTTCAAGCTGCAAATAACATCGACCATTAAAAGGATTCACTGTTGTTACTCTGCTTGGAAAATCCATTCCATGATTTGTTATACACAGTTGTTTTATTGCAGATTGCCATTCAGAAAGTCAAACTCGCCATTTCATTTAGTGGGTTTGAGTTGATTGACATATCTCCATCAGTCTGCAGAAGGGTCCCGACCGGAAACGTTGCTTGTCCATTCCCTCCACAGATGCTGCCTGACCCACTGAGTTCCTCCAGCACTTTCTCTGCACCGTAGTCGACACTGTAGTCAGGAAGCTTCACGTCTGTTCAGTGCGTGGGAAAACTGCTTCGGTAGGAGGTTGAAAACTTAGATTCCATTCCGAGAATCATACATCAAATCTCCTCCGCTCTAGCACAGATGGCACCTTGCTGATAAACTTCTCTTTCCGCTAGAATGGTCCCAAAGCAATATTTAGAAAACTCTGACAAAACTCACAATGTGCTCGTTCAAACAAATTTTGGAAAGAGGTGACAGAATAAATCTAACATGGGATAGACAAAGTGCTGAAGTAACTCAGTGGGCCAGGCAGCAACTCTGGGGAAAAAGGATTGGTGAATTTTCAGGTTGGGATCTTTCTTCAGGCTGAAAGTTGTGGGTTGGGGAGGGCGAAAAGCTGGAGGCGAGAAAAGATCAGGACTGGCCACAAATGATCTCAGGCAGGGTGGTGTCCTGGCAAGCCCATTGTTGGTTAGGGAAGGTGTGAGCTCATAAGAAAGAAAGTGGTGAACTGTGGAACTGGTTAACGGACTAGGGCGGAGAAAATGGGCAATGGGGTAGGCGATGGGCGTGTTAGTAGAAGTTCCTTAAAATTAGCAAATTCAACGTTCATACCGCTGGGTTGTAAGCTACCCAAGTGGAATAGGTCCTGCCACCAGAGCCAAGAGGCACAGCTTGCTTCACTTCCCTCAGTCTGAGTTCCAATGGGCACTGACCAAGTTATAATTTCTGCCAGGTTACACAAAAAAGCTGGAGAAACTCAGCGGGTGCAGCAGCATCTATGGAGCGAAGGAAATAGGCAACGTTTCGGGCCGAAACCCTTCTTCAGTCTGAAGAAGGGTTTCGGCCCGAAACGTTGCCTATTTCCTTCGCTCCATAGATGCTGCTGCACTCGCTGAGTTTCTCCAGCTGTTTTGTGTAACCTTCGATTCTCCAGCATCTGCAGTTCCTTCTTAATCACTATGATTTCTGCCACGTGGATTAATCTCTCCTGTCAGTGCCTGTGTACCCCGTATCCAAGAGTTGAAAAACAGAATATTAAGATAAACTTTCTTTCCTTCTTTGTGTCGCATTCACCCAAAAGGCTGCAGAGAAGGACTGGGTACTAATCCAGCACCCTCTCCAGATTACATTGGAAACTGTGATACGACAGATAAGAGGGACGCATATTGCTGGAGTAACTCAGCGGGACAGGCAGCATTTCTGGAGTAAAGGAATAGGTGACATTTTAGATCAAGACCCTTCTTCAGACTGAGGAAGGATACAACAGATAATGCTGGAAATACGTAGCAGGTGTGGCAGCATCCATAGTGAAACAGGGTCAAGTTTCCGGTCAATGGCCTTTGAGCTATCCTGTAGCTGCACCATTTTGGTGTAAGATTGGGAACGTGCTGTGAAGGGAGAAAATAACATTGCATTCACATCCTGCAGGCGGAATGAATACATCATTCACACCACAACGCTATATCGTACCCAGTGGAAGTGTTTAAACCACAATATACCCTGTAAGGAAACTCATTTCCTCCTCACTCTATTACTCAAATTGATACCATATTTTGACTTTATTGTTTTTACAGTGACTGCAGGCTCATCCTGTATTTCAGGAAAAACATCACGATTTAAGCCTATACAAAATGTTATGCCCCTGTGTAATTCGGATAAAGGTGAGAATATTATGAAACTCTTCTAATGGTTACTCAAGGAACCAAATTTAAACACTTAAGGGCCTGTCCCACTGACGCGACTTTTCAGCGACTGTCTTCGACCTTCAAGCTCGAGGGCACTCGCCTGAAAAACCTCGAGCTGGATCGACCGTCAACGATGAAACCGCGAGCCGGATCGACCGTCTGCGCACACAAACACATCACAAAGGCGGGGGCCAGGGAAAGCGGGGGAGCGCTGTCTGAAACCTCAAGGGCTTCACTTATCCCCGACATATGCCTCCTCCATTTTCTTGACCAGAGCCTTGCACATGATTGAAAAAAACTGGAGACGACGACAAATCACTTGCCACAGAATACCCAGCCTCTAACCTGATCTTGGAGCCACAGTATTTATGGGCACAGTCTTTCAAAGTTTCTAGTCCATCACCCCAACATAACGTCTGCCCAGGAATGTAGATTTGACAATAATAAATAACGGGGACACAGGAGACTGAAGATGCTGGAATCTCGATCACAAAACAAAGTGCTGGAGGAACTCAGCAGGTCAAGCAGCAACTGTGGATGATATAGACAGATGAAGGGCCCCGACCCAAAACATCTTCGGGCTGTATAGAGTGGTGGAGAGAAGGAGAGGGAGAAGGAACAGGGAAAGAGAGGTGAGAGTTGAGCAAAGCCTGGATACAGATGGGAGGTGGAGGAGTGACTGGTAGATGGATCTGCGTACCCCAGACAAAAGGGTATCGGATGAGGAGAGAAGGGGAGGAAGGGGAGGTATGAAACAAAGTCGGGAGGGAGTATGAGAGAGGATAAAAGAGAAGCCATGAATGGGAAGGATGGGAGATGAGCACATAGAGGGGAAACGATCATGGCGACTAGGGTGGTAAAAGATGGCAGGAGAAATTTGTGCGCATTGCGATCCAGTGAAGGGGGGGGGGGGGGGGGGGGGGGGGGGGAGTGGAGGCAGAGGAGGGAAAGAAAAAATTCAGCGATCATATCATTGGTTTGAAAGCTACCCAAGCGGAATGTGCGTCCCAGGGACAGACAGGCTGGTGCGAGAATGGGAAGGAGAGTTAAAATAGTTATTAACTGGGAGATCCAGCAGGCCTTGGATGTATTGGGGGCGTAGCTAGATGCTCTCGACTAAAGCTGGCGACTGCATGGATCAGATATTATTTCACTCTTGTAACCCTGTGGTTTAATGTTGACTTGGTCTAGATGCATGCGAGAGATATGAAGAGATGGAAGCTTGGTTAATGTCAAGTTAAAAATCATTTGAATCACTTTTCAAATCAAGTATAGAGTATAGAGCAAAGGGTATTTAACCCAGAAATAATTGGTCCCAAGGTAAAAGGAAGGGTGTATGTGTTTAAAAAATCATCCTCCGCTGAGCAAAATATGTTCAAGATGTGTTGAATTCTCTTAGGCTCCGGTATCAGAACCAATGTGGGACAGAGGGTGAGAAAATTGGTAGGAAGTTTGTTTTAAGTCAAAGTACTGGAACATCTGCTTCCCATTGCATTCACACCTGCAAGAGGGCAACTAGCTCAAAGTAAAAGGAAGATTTGCAAGTTCTGCCTAGCCTTCAGTCTATTGTTCTCACCAGATCAAGGCGCTCTGCACAAGCGGAGGGGGGGAGCAAGGCCGTGTAGTCTATAATTACTAGAAACTCGAGTCCGCTGTGATTATTGCCTGGTTCCAAGATTTAAAAAAAAACAAGCTCCTTAATTAAAACCAGGCTTGAAGTCTGATCAACAGCAAACCTTTTAAGATAAAGTCTAATTACAAGAGTTTACACAAGGGGGGGGGGGGGGGGGGGTTGCTGTGGTTTGCTGTGGGAGGGGGGAGGTGAGTGGAATGAGTTGCAGAATCCATCTACAATAAGCTTTGTCCCATTCGTCACATGTACAACAGCTGGGTCCTATCAGTACAAAACTAATTCCAACACCAGCCTGGTCCCACCTGGTGTGTAAAATCTTATGCCGATCATCCAGCTGTAAAATTGAACAGTAAACCTCTCAACTCTTTACGCATATTATTCACTTGGATTTTGACTGTATCACATCAAAGGCCTTCACTTTAACGGATGGCACAATTAGAGGCACAGTAGCCCAGACTTTCCATTTACTGTCATCTTCAAATGTATTACCTTCAGGAATAAATTTAAAAGACAACTCAAGAACCCACGGTGAACAATGGTTGTAGCCGCATGATCACTGCCGAGTCCCCGGCTCAATCCGGCAAGATATTGCCATGCTGTATCAGAATAGAATAGAATAACCTTTAATAATCCTTTACAGGAAATTACAGTGCCACAACAGCTTCAAGACAGACATAACACCACACATTTCAACAGATATCTTCAATACATAATAAGTTAAAATTTTTGTGCATTATAAAACCTTATAGCAGCTGGTATACAAGACTTCCTATGTCTCTCCGTTTTGCACATTGGTGCAATCAGTCTCTGACTGAAGATGCTGCACTTGATCACTTCAGGGCGTGGAGTGGGTGAGTGGGGTTGGTCATTATTGAGCCTAGTTTTTTCAGAGTTCTGGCCTCTGCCACCTGCTTGACCGTTAGTTGCTCTGCCCCAACCACTGAGCCAGCCTTCCTGATCAGCTTATCCAGTCTGTTTTTGTCCGCTATTCGGGCGCCTTCTCCCCAACAGGCCACAGCAAAAAAACAGAGCACTGGCCACCACTGAATGGTAGACCTGCACAGTAGGGGTTGACAGATATTAAATTTTAGCCTCCTTAAAAAATACAGTCTACTTTGTCCCTTCCTGTACACCGCCTCCATATGACTCTTCCAGTCCAGCTCACTGTCAAGCTGCACACCAAGGTACCTGTGGTTGGCGACCACCTCCACCTCAGTGCCCCTGATGGTGATTGGTGTTGGTTGAATCCTCCTCCCCCTCCTGAAATCCACAACTATCTCCTTCGTTTTTTTGGTGTTGAGATGGAGATTATTGTGTGCACTCCACTCCACAAAGTTGTTAATTGTGTCTCTATACGCCTCCTCATTGCCCCCTTTGATGAGGCCTACAACAGCTGTGTCATCTGAAAATTTCTGCAAAAAGCAGCTGTTGGTGTTATATTGACAATCCGCTGTGTAGATGGTAAATACTTTTATCACCCCATAGGTCAACATATTATGTGCAGTTCTGGTTGTCCCATTACAGAAAGGACATGGAGGCTTTGGAGAGGGTGTGGAAGAGATTTACCAGATTGGGTTTGAGGCTACTGCCTACAAGGAGAGATTGGACAAACTTGATTATTTTCTCTGCAGCATCAGAGCCTGAGGGGAGATGTGATAAAAGTATATACAATTATAGGAAGCATTTAGATTATGGGTAAACAGTCAGAAACTTTTCCCCAGGTGTTAATGCAAAGAACTAGAAGGCAGAGCCTAAATGACAGGGGGGGGTGAAGTTTAAACGAGAAGTGCGGGCAAAGTATTTTTAGTCTATAAAGAGTGCTGGCTGCCTGGAATGCACTGCCATGTGTGGTGGTGGAGGCAGGTATGATGAGATTTAAGAGGATTTTATGTATGTAGGGAATGGAGGGATATGGATCACGTGCTGGCAGAGGGGATTAGTTTAACTTGGCATCAGGTCCGACATGGATATTGTGGGTAGTATGGCCTGTCCCTGTGCTGTACTGTTTCATGTTACGCCACAGGCACTGCACCAAGCTGCTCTCGGCAGCAGCCATCATTACTGCAGTGCGGTGGCGCAGCTAATAGACCTGCTGCCTCACAGCACCAGAGACTTGGGTTCAATCCTGACGCCCAGTGTTGGCAGTGTGGAGTTTGCATGCTCTCCCTGTAACCACGTGGGTTTCCTCCCACATGTGCAGGTCGAAGGGTTAATTGGCTTCCGTAAATGTTCTACCGGTGTGTGGGTGATTGATGGAATCTGGAGGAGGAGTGAACGGGGGGGAGAAGAGTAGGAGATAATGTGCAGAGAATAAAAACTGGGATGAATGGTTGGTTGATGGTCGGTACGAATGCGATGGGCAGAAGAGTCCAATTCTGAACTATGTCACTCGGACTCTATCGCGAAGGCAACAGTCAATGTAGTCTTAAGAACATCGCAAAGGTCAACAAAGGGTTCTCCGGTTAGTGTCCAAAACAGAATGTGAAAGATCGGGAAGAATTCTTGGTAAAGGCAGAACAACCAAAATGTAGTCATCAGCTGGAGCTGGTGTCCACCAAGTCTCCCTTTAATGCCTACATCACCACAGGAGGGATAAACACACTACAGTGCACAAGCACATATTTATACTTCAGTAGAGCAAGGCTCCGATAATCCAACACCCTCGAGAATTTGGAAATGATGGACCAGCAGATTTTCCAGACAAATGGATGGTCCTATTACTCTCACTTTGTCTTTTTTCTAAATCAATACTGCATAACAGTATGACAAGTTTTTTTCCCAACAAATCCCACGAGTTTAAAAGGGAGTACAAGAAATAAAAAGCATACGGAACATACAGCCCTCGGGACCCCAGCTCCCTCAACAAACGCACCCACATATCTGACCCGTTTTTCCAAATGCAGTACCGACCACACGCCCCCAGCGTACATCCCCGATCCCTGGCACGCTCCGGACTAATGAGCAAACAGGATTCTGAAGCACAGCGCTCTGAAGGCTGGAGCACTGGTTTAATCAGAGTTTGACTCGGTGTTGGTCAGGGGGAAATGTGTGCAAATGTGTACATCATGTAGCAAATACAAGGACAATACCACTCAGATATAGCATCCAGTTAATTAAGCATCTTCAAAACACAACTGCCCTTGTTACAACATTGTAACACTTCAGCACAGTGGTGCAGCGGTAGAGTTGCTGCCTTCCAACGCGTCAGAGACGCGAGTTTAATTCTGACGACGAATGCAGTCTGTACAGAGTTCGTACGTTCTCCCTGTGACTGCGTGGGTTTTCTCCAGATGCTCCGGTTTCTTACCACACTCCAAAGTTGTGCAGGTTTGTAGGTTAATGGCCTTCAGGAAATTGTCCCTAATGAGTAGGATAGTGTTAGTGTACGGGGTGATCACTGGTCGGCGCAGACTTGGTGGGCCGAAGGGCCTGTTTCCATGCTGTATCTCTATACGAAACATTTGTTTTAAATCAAAACATCTCCAAATCATTGAACTTCATTCATCACATTCACAAAGAAAGTCTGGGAATCTTATTCCTCCTCTTTACCCTCCCAACCCATATTCCCCCTCCACCCATATTCCACCTCCACCCTCCACCCATATTCCCCCTCCACCCGTATTCCACCCATATTCCCCCTCCACCTGTACATTTCGGTCCTAAGATCATAAGCAGAATTAGGCCATTTGGCCCATCAAGTCTACTCAATAATGGCTGATCTATCTCTCCCTCCCAACCCTATTCTCCTGCCTTCTGCCCATAACCTCGGACACCCGTACTAATCAGGAATCTTTCTATCTCTGCCTTAAATATATCCACGGACTTGGCCTCCACAGCCTTCTGTGGCAAAGAATTCCACAGATTCACCACCCTCCTCGGTAACTTGGAATAATGTGTTGATCCAGTGTGAGGGGTTGCTGTACTGACTGCGAGTCTGGCCCGTCCCCTGCTCGTATGCCTCGGCGATCACAAGGGCCATCTTCCAGTTCACCGAGGGATCAAAGTTGGAGCGGGTCTAGTGGGTCACGATGCACAAGTTCACAGACATCGGGGGCAAACATGTGCCCAACACCGCCCTCATCCCGATGGCCACCTGCATGTGTGGCTGCATCAGGCTGTGCGTAGAGCCAAAGCACATGGGCACCAAATGTCATTACCTGCTGATGTTCTACCTGTTGCAAAGGATGGGGCTTGGCACTGATGCTGCACAATGTGCCAGTCAGCTGGACATTGCCACAAATGTGTGTAAACTTTAGGATGCATACAGCTTTTCCACTAATTACTTTCGCCTGCAAATCTTTAAAAGCTACCTTGGGGCACTGTGAATCTGCCCGAAAGTAGCCTGAAGCAGAAATGTTGACCAGATTAAAATCACCATTTTTAAAACAATACATTCCTACGTCGAAAACCAGTGTAACAAAGAACAAATCCCTCCTCAGTCAAAAGGCAGTTCAAAAGGCACACAACAGCTGCTTTCAGTTTTTTAACTGCAAATTTAGCAATATTTTTATTTTCCTCCAAGCTTCTGAACAGCGGGATGCCTTTGCAGTTAATTATGCACACATTAAGGAGCCTCGCGGTCTTCACTAATGAGCAGTGAACATTCTTGGTTCAGCCACACAGCTGCCAAATTTCACAAACATCAATTTTATAGAGCAATAACTCCCTCCCTCGTCACTCCCAATTCATCAGTCCAACTTACTGCCTACCCTCAGAGTCTGAAGCTCCAAATGAGCATCCAAAACGACGTTGATGGCTATGTCCTTGGCCCCGTTTCCAATACCTGTCCGGTCTCAACCTGAGCTTCAGGACATTAACCAGATTCTTTATAAATTGGATGGGGAGGAGGATCGGCGATCTGCTATGCATCAAATTCAACAATTCACCACTTCTCAGTTCCACTTACAGCAAAAAAAAAGTTCATAAATTCATATGTTCATAAATCATAGGAGCAGAACCATTTGGCCCATCAAGTCTACTCCGCCATTCAATCATGGCTGATCTATCTCTCCCTCTCAACCCCATTCTCCTGGCTTCTTACCATAACCTTTGACACCATTACTAATCAAGTACCCGTCAATCTCCACTTTAAAACTACCCAACTACCCTTTCACCGTGGATGGCCGAGGAAACTGGCGAATGGCCTCAACCTTGTCCGGGAGCGGGACCACACCATGCAGGGTAACGTGATGGCCGAGGAAATTGATGGAACTAAGACCAAACTGACACTTAGTCAGGTTGATGGCCAGGCCGTGCTCGCTGAGCCGCTGACAGAGTAATTTGAGATGAGCACAGTGCTCCTGGCGAGAGCGACTGGCGACGAGGATATCGTCCAAGTAAATAAATAGAAACTCCAAACCACGGGCCACCATGTCCATCAATCTCTGGAAAGCCTGCGCGGCGTTCTTGAGGCCGAACGGCATCCGGAGTAACTCAAACAGCCCAAAAGGGGTGATGAGAGCCGTCTTGGGTACATCGTCCGGATAGACCGGGATCTGGTGATAGCCCCGAACCAGGTCGAGTTTAGAAAATAACGTGGCGCCGTCCAGATGAGCCGTGAAGTCCTGGATGTGAGGAACATGGTACCGGTCGGCTGTCGTGGCGTCAATGAGACGGCGGTAATCCCCGCAAGGCCTCCAGCCCCCAGACACTTTGGGGACATTGTGAAGGGGAGAGGCCCACGAGCTGTCGGAGCAACGCACATTACCCATGGCCTCCATCTGATGGAACTCGGCCTTGGCCATTTGAAGCTTGTCGGGGGGGAGGAAGGGTGCTTGCATATGCGTGGAGTGGTGGCCCAGTGGTGGGAATGTGGTGCACCACCCCATGTTTGCGGCAGGCCGAATGAAACTGGGTGTGTAGAATGTCGGGGAATTCTGACAAAGTCTGGGCATAGACATTGTCCACAGAAGACACCGGGTCGAGGCGTGGCTTAGCTAAGGCTCAAAGAGATCGATTCCAAAGTCGCAGCATGAACGAGGCGCTGTCCCCACACATTGACTAGCAGGGATTGTGCCCGGAGGAAATCGGCGGCCGGCAAGGGTGAAATTCTAAGTGAAATGGCAGGATCTGAAAATGATGGGGACCATGCGAACACTGTACCTTCGGATGGAGCTGCCATTGACGGCGGTAAGAGAAGGCCCCCGCTAACCGGAACGAGCGATGACTAGTTACGGGGGCAAAACGCTGACCTCTGTGCCCGTGTCGACGAAGAAACGCTGCCCCGAATGACAATCTCAGGCATAGAGGCGATGCTTTTGGCCGACCATGCCGGTTCCTGGATACTGCTGTTTGGCCTGCCACAGCTCGTTCGCATGTCCGCACGTTCAGCCAGCTGCAGGGGGTCAGTGAAATCGTCACCCGCGAGGAGCAGGCGGATGTCCTCGGGCATCTGTTCCAGGAAGGCGTGCTCGAACAGGAGGCAGGGCTGATGACCGTCCATTAAGGTAAACATCTCGCTCATTTGCACAGACGGCTTGCGATCACCAAGACCACCCATGTGCATGAGTCTTGCGGCCCAGACACGGCGGCTGAGCCCGAAAGTGCACAAGAGGAGTGCTTTGAGGCCATCGTACTTGGCGTCACCTGGCGACCGGCAGTGTCCTGATCCAGCGCACCGACCACATAGTAATATTTGGTCTCCTCAGCCGTAATGCGCCGAATGTGGAACTGGGCTTCAGCCTGTTCAAACCACACCTGGGGCTGCGATGTCCAGAAAACAGGCAGCTTAATTGAAACTTCATTCTGTTGGGCTGGGCGAGGGCGAGGGCGAGGTCGTCGGCGGTGTGCATTTCGAAAATCCAAACGAGACCGTTTTGGATCGTCGGGGTCACCACTGTAGTAATTCATGCGTTATGAATAAAACAATCTTTATTGTCAAAAATACAACTGTTAAAAACACACACGCGCATTGTGGGAGCTCAAGCAAGGACTCTGCTGCTGCTGCTGCTGCAGGACACACCAGTGGACTGATGACGGTCGTCACTCGCAAACTTCCGCCAAACTCAGTCACGTGACCGTTCCACCTCTACTGACAAGGGTTAGATCTATGTGGCTCAACCGCCAGATGGCGCAACACCATCCTATTTTTGCGGCTAACCAGCGGTTTGCATCTTGCAGTGTAGTCTCTCTATTTGTGTTCATTAAGTCTTCTGCAGACAGTGGTCATTGAAAAATCCACACCTGACTCCTGAAGAGTGTTTCTGATCTGTCGGACAGTTATTTGGGGATTTTTCTTTATTATATAGAGAATTCTTCTGTCATCAGCTGTGGAGGTCTTCCTTGGCCTGCCTGTGCCCTTGTGATTAGTAAGCTCACCAGTGCTCTCATTCTTCTTAATGATGTTCCAAACAGTTGATTTTGGTAAGCCTAAGGTTTGGCTGATGTCCCTAACAGTTGTACTCTTGTTTCTCAGTCTCATAATGGCTTCTTTGACTTTCATAGGTAACTTTAGTCCTCATGTTGATAAACAGCAATAAAAATTTCCAATGGTGATAAAGACTGGAGCAAAAACTAGGTGCTGAGAGTTCTCTTATACCTGCATTAAGGAGGCAATTAAACACACCTGAGCAATTACAAACACCTGTAAAGCCAAGTCCAAAACACTATGGTGCCCTGAATTGGGGGGACTCTGTTTAAACACATGGTAATTTCGACATGGTGAAACCAAAATGTATAAAAATGGCCTTTATTAAAATCTAACAATGTGCACTTTAACCACATGTGATTTTTTCTATTACAAATCTCAAATTGTGGAGTACAGAGGCAAATAAATAAATGATCTGTCTTTGTCCCAAATATCATGGAGGGCACTGTATTTTTCGGATCCGATTGGATAGCATGAAAAAAAGCTATTTGCTGTACCTCAGTACATATGACAGTAATAAACCTAAACAAATGTGAACAACACCACAGTGGTTTGGGCCAGGGGAAAATAAAATCAAATAGCAGTAACATTTAACAGAAATAAGTCCAGACTTATGGTCCAGACCAGAAACATCGATTGTCCATTTTCTCCACAGATGCTGCCTCACCTGCTGAGTTCCTGCAGCAGCTCACTGTTTTAGCAAACATAAAACAAGGCTGAAGTAATAGTTTGATGTATTTACAGGGTTATACTAGGATATGCACAGCAGAAAAAATAGCCTTAAGGGGCTGTCCCACTGTATGAGGTAATTCAAGAGTTCTCCCGAGTTTCCCCTGATTCGAACACGGAGAATTACGATAATGGCCGCTCGTAGGCACTCGGGGCTCTTGTGGACGTTTTTCAACATGTTGAAAACATTTCACGAGCTTACCGCGTTTGCCCGAGTACCTGCCGTTAACGTTACGAGCCACTAAGAGACGATCGGAGCTCCGACGTATCCGCTACGTACTTACCATGAGTTTGATTTATTTTTTAAACTCGGGAGAGCTCTTGGGTAAACTTGTATAGTGGGACAGGCCCTTTAAGCAGGATCCAAATAGCGTGACAAAAAGTGCTGGAGAAACTCCAAATAGTGTGCACTTGATTAACTATGTAACAGGCGCAACATTCTTCTTGGCTTTCTGATGAACCAATTTAGCTTATGATGTTTGTAGAATCTTGCTGCGTTCACATTAGCTGCAGTGTTTGGCTATATTATAGACACTGATAAAGTGATCTTCAATGATACTGTAAATTCCAAAAAAATGTGCAATAAAAATGTGAATGACTTTGCCAGAGTTTAATTAATGGCATGCTTTTGTTTGGTGGTATTAACTTGCAGCAGCGAGCAACAGCTAAGGGCTATCAAGATTCATATGCACCAATAGATTAATGACATGGAATGTGCCTTGGTCACTAATAACAGCCTGCACAAAAGACCATCTTGATTCATACCACACGCTGCTGGAATGGACAGGTTGCATTGGTAATCATCAGTCATGGTGTATTCGGTGCCAACAAGTGGGGACCAGATTCTCTCCATTCCAAGGACCTAAACAATATTTCTCTCTGCAATTAATGGCTTACATTGAAATGGTTATTAGCAATTGCTTTCGAGCATTGCAATGAGCCTCGCAACTACAACTACTGGGCGGAACAGTGGTGCAGCGGGTAGATCTGCTGCCTTACTGCGCTAGAGATCCGGGTTCGATCCTGACCTTGTGTGGAGTTTGCACGTTCTCCCTGTGACCATGTGGGTTTCCCGCCACGTCAAAAGGATATGTGGGTTTGAAGGAAAATGTGCCCCTGTTATTTGCCCCCTGTGTGTAAGGAGTTGGTCAGAAAGTGGGATAACATGGAACTAGTGCGAATGGGTGATTGATGGTCGGCGTGGACTTGGTAGGCCAAAGGGCCCGTTTCCGTGCTGCATCTCCATACTAAACTACTTCTTACACCCATCAGGTTCTTGAACTGACCCTGCACAACCCTAATCCTACCGCAACATCAGAATGCCAGGGACCACCTCTTGCACTTCTATGGACTCGTGTTTTTCTCTATTTATATTTTTGCACCCATGTCTTAATTTTTTGGGAAGACACAGAGTGCTGAAGTAACTCAGCAAGCCAGGCAGCATCCCTGGAGAACATGGATAGGCGACTATGGAAGTGCCGGTGCCCAACTTCAGACCAGAGACGCTACCTGACCCGCTGAGTTATTGATAACCAGTATCTGCAGTCCTTGGTTTCTTGATTTCTTGTACTTTTCTTTCTTTTGTGTGCATTTTATGTATAATTTGCATATTGTGCATTGTCTGGGTCTGTGTGCCTGCAATGGTGCTGCAAGCAAGGTTTTCATTGTAGCTATATCTCACTGTAGCCACAGAGTTGTGCAGAATACCATAAACCCACCGATAAACAATGGCCAGAGTCTTGCAGTGTGTGGAGTTATTCACAGCTGTCAGGGGCAAAAATCTCACAGGGGCAAGGATGTGTTCCAACAACTGGCACAGGGGCTAAATTCTTACACACACGCACCATTGTGCAAATGCTAAAAATGTTATTTCGGCAATAACTATGAAACTGTGCCTTTTGTGTGCATGTGTAGGAAGAGTGTTTAATGGTCATATGCACCGACAGCAGACCATTGAAATTCTTACTTGCAGCAGCTTAACAGGCTTGTAAACACAATACATGTGGAAAATATGAACGACACAAAAAGCAACACGCCAATACTAGTAAAAAAAAACCCATAGTCTTTAGTGCAACTAAGGACAGTCCATAGTTCATAGATTAGTGTTGTGTGGTGTTCAAGAGCCTGATGGTTGTTGTGAAGAAGCCGTTTCTGAATGTGGCGGTCGTGGTTTTTAAACATTTTCAGGATTGAAATAAGAGCTTGGCCAAGGTGGTGTGGGTTCATGATGATTAGATTAGATTAGATTCGTTTATTGTCATTCAGACCTTTCGGTCTGAACGAAATTTTGTTTCCCTGCAGTCATACATATAATTTAAAAAATGACAAAAACACACAATCAACACAAATTTAACATCCACCACAGTGAGTTCACCAAACACCTCACTGTGGTGGAAGGCAAAATCTTAAAGCCTCTGTCTCTTCCCTCTTTGTTCTGATGCTGGCTGCCTACCCGAGGCAGTGCCTCAAAAACATCTCTTTGTCGGTAGGGAGAGCTGTACTCGTGATGGACCGGGTAGGGAGATCAGTACTCGTGATTGACCAGGCAACGTCCACAACTATTTGTAATCTCCATTGTTCCGGGTTCCTGGAGCTACGAGGAGCACCATTGACCACTGCATCACCATTCAGCATTTACACATCCACAAGAGCTCAGGGAAAGCAGAACAAACATGGTCCTGGAGTTTCACCAGCAGGTAAATCTGCCAGCACTCTGCATGCTATCGTATTAGCAGCTCTGATTATTAATAACTCATGCATCTTTGAAAGGGAAATACACACGTAGGAGGTGTACAGTCGGTGACAGACGAATAATTGCTGATCCTTGTATGGATCATCTTTCAAAAGAGAGGTGTTGTACTCTTGACCCTAATGAGTTGTAGCACCAAGGGAAAAGTTTGCAACAAGCACTTCTCCACGATCTACAGTGCCCCACATAATGTTTGGGACAAAGACCCATCATTTATTTAATTGCCTCTGAACTCCACAATTTGAGATTTATAATTTAAAAAAAAAATCACATGTGGTTAAAGTGCACATTATCAGAGTTTAATAAAGGTCTTTTTTATACATTTTGGTTTCTCCATGTAGAAATTACAGCTGTGTTTATACATTGTGTGTCCCCCCCCCCATGTAAATGGTAGTAGTTAAGTTTAGTATTTTGTCGCATATCCCTTGCATGCAATGACTGCTTGAAGTCTGACATTTATGGACATCACCAGTTGCTGGGTGTATGTATAGGAAGGAACTGCAGATGCTGGCTTGCACCGAAGATAGACACTAAATGCTGGAGTCACTCAGCAGGTCAGGCAGCATCTCTGGATAAAAGGATTGGGCGACGTTTCGGGTCGAGAGCCTTCTTTAGGCTATATAAACATTGTAGACTTATTTGGAACATCTGCCCCAGCTGGATCTAGACTCTTACAAGTTAGCCAATGATTACCGGCTGGAAAGGATATCCTAGGACAATTACTCACTCCAGGGCAGGACAGCCAGCATTAACCAGTCCATCAATTCACTTCCCTGGCAATTGTGTTAAGTGCGTCAAACCTCGGTTGCATCACCCAACATTTATAGTGTGCTCTGCAATTCAAAGTGCCGAGATTTGGCAAGACGGTGCTGCTCAGATAGCTCTACCATCCATTGCAATACACAACACATGCCAGAGAACCCGACCCAGGCAGACAAGTTCACACACCTCACCAGCCTGTTGTTGCAATTCAAAACAAACAAATGGAGCAGAGTCCTCACGCCCTCTGATTTTGTTCATTAATCCCACACGGATTCTACATAGTGCATTGGAGACATCTAGGGCCGCTACTCAGCTACTGCAGCAGCGCTAAATCTCGACTACCTCGATCTTTTTTAATTTCGTACAAGTCGTTGACAATTTCATTTTGAAAATCAGTGAGAAATTAAATGAGGAATTCTTTAATTCAACTCAAAATGCACAGGCAGTCCCTACTGCTTGCCACCATTTGCAAATCTGGGGGCAGTGAACAGGAGAGGGAAACTAACTGAAGAATTCTTCTGAGAAGTGGACTAAATGGCCTCCTTGTGGGCTGCACCTCCCTCTCTTGTGTCCCAGGTGAGTATATCTGCCCCAAACCATAAGAAATTGCAGAAAGTTGTAGATGTAGCCCAGTCCACCACGCAGACCAGACTTCCCACCACTGACTTCACCTGCACTTCACGCTGCCTCAGGAAAGCAGCCAACATAATCAAAGGCTTGTCCTTCTCTGGCCATTCCTTCTGCTCCCCCATCCCATCCGGCAGAAGGTACAGAAGGTTGAAAGCGCGCACCACCCGGACGTTTTCCACAGGACCAGCTTTTTCCCCTCCGTTGTCAGGCTTCTGAACAGTCCTTCCAAAAGCTAGGATACTGTCCAATTCGCCTCTACCCCATTGCGGACATTGGACGGTCTCTGGAACTGGTGCGCTACAATGCTGGGAACTATATTCTGCACTCCTTCACTCTTATTGTACTTGAGCTTGGCTTGATTGTATTTATGTGGATTGATTGGATAGCCTGCAAACCAAAAGCTTTTCATTGTACCTCGATATACGTGACAATAATAAACCTAAACCAGTAGCCCAAGATTAGTCCATTGTACTTAGCTGACCAGCATGAGAAGTGGACATGAAATCCTCCCGGGGAATCTGCCCAGTTACTATATCCCAACCAATTGCACAACCAAAGATTGTAAACTGAGTGAAACTTAAAACGTGCTATGGTACAGTCCCGAGGTATGTAAACTCTAAGCTAGAAGCAAATTTGAGAGATTAGCTCCAATCCAGAATACATTGACGTTAGATTACAGCTTTGAAGCTTTGTGCACGCTCAGGTACAGCTTCTGGAAGACAAGCAACAATAACACACATCTGTGAAACACTTACGCAGAAACATGTCCAACGCTGCACAGGAAATCCAACCAACATAAAGCTGGAGAGAAAAGGGAAAATGGAAAGGATTAGATTGATCGGGACTGTTCAGTGCATTAAGAACAGCTGTACTTCCTCCAGAGTTGAACAGACATAGATTGTTTTCTCAGGAACACCACAGGTTGCAAGGAGACCTGATAGAAATATGTTAAATTATGAGACACATAAACAGGGTAGACAGTCAGAATATTTTTCCGTCAGATGGAAAAATTTAAATACTAGAGAGCACAGCTTTACGGTGAGAGGGGCAAAGTTTAAAGGGGATGTGCGGGATAACTTGTTTTTAACACAAAGGTTGGTGAGTGCCTGAAACGTGCTGCCAAGGCTGGTGGTCGAGGCATATATGATAATGACATTATGGATAGGCACGTGGATATGCAGGAAATGGAGGGATATGGATTATGCATACAGATAAGAGTTGACCTTGGCATCGTGTTTGGCACAGACATTGTAGGTCGAAGGGCCTGTTCTTGTGCTGTACTGTTCTATGTTCTCGGTACTGAATTCAGCACTTATGATGAGGTTTTCTCTACATTGGACAAACCAAACACAGATGTGGTAACCCCTCTGCAGAGCACCACCGTTCAGTCCACAAGAGTGACCTCCGGACCCCCCAGTCAATTCCCCACCTCACTATCCTACCCAGCTAGTCAGATATAGCCACTTCTGACACAGCATCATTCAGCCTGTAACAATGACTCCGTTTTCCCTCTCTCCACAGTTGCTGCCTGGCCCATTGGACTTTTCCAGCACTCTCTTTTGTTTCAGATGTCCTCTGTATCTCTCAGTTGCAGCGAGCTCTCTCAGTTTGTTTTATCCACCTCATTCACCCATTAACTAGACAGCTCTGACACCACATTGTCATTTGGACAACCATGGTCCCCATTTATAACAAGGAATCCCCCCCACCTCCTTCCCCTCCACATACCCCCATCTTCTTTGCCCAACACTTCTCCTTTCACTTTTCCGGTTCGAAGGAAGCATGACTGTCCGGAAACATTACCTGGGATCCTTGCTCCACAGATGCTTGCTGAGTATTCTGGGCACGTTGTTTTATTACATTAAATCAAAGGAGATTCTTGAGAAATCAAGGTGGAGCTAGCATTAAGCTGAGGGTGCCCCTGTTCCACACCTCTGTTGTTTATTTTCTCAACGGGTACTTGTTCCTTTCTGCACGAGTCAATGCTTTTGAAAGGGTTCTGCACGAGTCCTTCGAAAGGGTTGGAGATTGCAACCTTCACGTGGTCCACCCCTGTTTCGACTAATGCAATCAACCCGATGTGCACAAACAAATAGATCAAATAGAACAAGTTGACCTCCAACTTTACGCTGTGCACACCATACGCAAAAAGAAGTCGTCCTTTGAAGAGTTACCCTGAAGGACCAGCTTTGAACTGAACTCAATCCTTTTCTATGGTGCCATGCCCGGAAATCGAGGTGGAACACATTCCTGGTTTTCCATTGCCATTTGATTAAAGCAGGATCTTTCCCATGTGATAGAAAGCTGTTGACTGCAAGCAAGATTACCACTGTCTGGAAAATTATTATTATCTGCAGTATTCTGATTTATTTCTATAACATCTTTATTCCATGTTGTCTGCTGCATTCCAGTTTATTCTTTGCGTTGTATCATTTACAACTTTACTCCCAGTATACTAAATCAATTCGTTCAAGATGGAACTGCAGATGCTGGAAGATCGAAGGTACACAAAATTGCTGCCCGACCAAGCTTCCAACCTCATCGTTCCCCAGCCCCGCACGGCCCGTTTTTACCTTCTCCCCAAAATCCACAAACCCGGCTCTCCCGGCAGACCCATTGTCTCTGCGTGTTCGTGCCCCACCGAACTCATCTCCACATAGCTTGACTCCATCTTATCCCCCTTGGTCAAATCCCTTCCTACCTATGTTCTAGACACCTCAGACACCCTCCGCCGCCTCCACGCATTCCACTCTCTAGGCCCTCACCCCCTCATCTTCACCATGGATGTCCAGTCACTCTACACCTCCATCCCCCACCAGGATGGCCTCAAAGCCCTCCGGTTCTTCCTCGACCAGAGGAGCAACCTATACCCAGCCACTGACACTCTCCTCCGCTTAGCGGAGTTGGTCCTCACCCTCAACAACTTTACATTTGACTCCTCCCATTTCCTCCAAACACAAGGCGTAGCTATGGGCACACGCATGGGCCCCAGCTACGCCTGCCTCTTTGTCGGGTACGTTGAACAATCCTTGTTCAATACGTACCAGGGCCCCATCCCCGACCTCCGTTATCTCCGTTACATTGACGACTGCTTTGGGGCCACCTCCTGCACCTACACACAACTGACTGACTTCATCCACTTCACCACCAACTTCCACCCGGCACTCCAATACACCTGGACCATTTCCGACACTTCCCTACCATTCCTTGACCTCACCATCTCCATCGCAGGGGACAGACTCCTGACCGACATACATTACAAACCCACTGACTCACATGGCTATCTGGACTACACGTCTTCCCACCCTGCCCCCTGTAAAGACTCCATCCCCTACTCCCAATTCCTCCGCCTACGCCGCATCTGTTCCCAGGATGAGACATTCCATACCAGGGCATCAGAAATGTCCTCGTTCTTCAGGGAACGGGGATTCCCCTCCGCCACCATAGATGAAGCTCACAACAGGGTCTCATCCATACCCCGTAACACTGCTCTCTCTCCCCATCCCCGCACTCGCAACAAGGGCAGAGTCCCTCTGGTCCTCACCTTTCACCCCACCAGCCGGCAAATACAACACATAATCCTCCGCCATTTTCGCCACCTCCAACGTGACCCCACCACTCGCCACATCTTCCCATCTCCCCCCATGTCTCCCTTCCGCAAAGACCGCTCCCTCCGCAACTCCCTTGTCAATTCTTCCCTTCCCTCCCGCACCTCCCTCTCCCCGGGCACTTTCCGTTGCAACCGCAAGAAATGCAACACCTGTCCCTTCACCTCCCCCCTCGACTCCATTCAAGGACCCAAGCAATCGTTCCAGGTGCGACAAAGGTTCACCTGCAACCTCCTCCAACCTCATCTACTGCATCCTCTGCTCTAGGTGTCAGCTGATTTACATCGGGGAGACTAAGCGTAGGTTGGGCGATCGTTTCGCCGAACACCTCTGCTCAGTCCGCAATAACCAACCTGACCTCCCGGTGGCTCAGCACTTCAACTCCCCCTCCCATTCCCAATCCGACCTCTCTGTCCTGGGTCTCCTCCATTGCCAGAGTGAGCAACAGCGGAAATTGGAGGAACAGCACCTCGTATTCCGCCTGGGGACCTTGCGTCCGGATGGCATTAACATTGAATTCTCCCAATTTTGCTAGCCCTTGCTGTCTCCTCCCCTTCCTTAACCCTCTAGCTGTCTCCTCCCACCCTCCTATCCGCCCGCCCTCGGGCTCCTCCTCCTCCCCTTTTCCTTCCTTCTCCCCCCCCACCCCCCATCAGTCTGAAGAAGGGTTTCAGCCCGAAACGTCGCCTATTTCCTTCGCTCCATAGATGCTGCTGCACCCCCTGAGTTTCTCCAGCAATTTTGTGTACCTACGAAATCAATTCTATTACTTTGACTTGAAGAGTGATGAACATTGAATTGAATGCTGGAGAAGGTAGGCTATGCAATCCAATTAAAGCAAAAGGCTCCCATGTCGTGCTCCAATGCTGAGGAATGTACGTGATAAATAACGGGGCAGTCCCAATGTAACAGTGTAAACTTAGTTCAGGATCCTGCCAACAGTCAAAAGATCGTCTGCCCATGAAAGGGCCACAAGTACAGCTGTCCGGCACTTACTAAAGTCTGATAGGAAAACTGCTTCAGATAACACACATCGACACCAGGAGTAGATTTAACAACAGCCGCAAGGAATGTGTAACATTCTGCGGAAGAGAAGCTTCTAATTCCAAAGAAAACCAAAAGGCATGCAATGTAGTGTGATCCCCACACAAAAACAAGCGCTGTTGCTCTGGCCACAGGGTTACTTTGAAAAGAATCCCTGGCAACTCTGCTACCGTATTTACAAAGCTAATAGCTCATGAAAAAGTGTTGGCGTCTCAATTTGAACAAATACCCTTCAGTGAACTGAAGAAATGTCAATTTATTTACACATTTCAAGAGTAGAAAATCTAGATGGAAGCAAGAATGTGGAAGGATGCGGAGGCTTTGGAGAGGGTGCAGAAAAGGTTTCTCAGAATATTGCCTGGATTAATGAGTATTAGCTAGAAGAAGTTGGACAAACTTGGATTGTTTTCTAACATGCCGGAGGATGAGACCTGATAGATGCACTTTGCAATGGCTGGGTTTAGTGCTGAGTAGAACAAAAGAATAACCTTTTTAATGCATCATCTGCTACAAAGCAAAACTTCCTCCCATTACTTGGAGCTTTTAGAATACGTTTCTGAAAATATATCAGAGCAGATGATATATCGTGAAGATCGGAATATGACATGCCCAGAATAAGAAATCTGAAGAAGGGTCTTGACTCTTCACCCACACTCCTTTTCTCTAAAGATGCTGCCTGTCCCGCTGAGTTGCTCCAGCATTTTATGTCTATCACCCATCCTTGCTCTCCAGAGATGCTGCTTGATTTGCTGAGTTAATTCAGCACTTTGTGTCCTTTTGTGCATTAACCAGCATCTGCGGTTCATTATTGCTACATTCCAACAATTATACAGTTGGTAGTCTGATCCATCACAGGCGCAGCCCTCTCCACCATCGAAAGCATCTGCAAGAGGTGTGGCTTCATGAAGGCGGATATCCATGCCAGGGATCCCCACCATCCGGGCTGTGCCATCTTCTCACTGCTAGGAGTTGGGCAGGAGGTACAAAATTCCCACACCACCAGGGTCAGGAACAGCTGCTTTCCGACAACCATCAGGGTCTTGAACCAACCCGCACGACTCTAATCGGACCCCAACTCTATGGTCCGATTCTTGCACTTCCATGAACGTTTTCAAATTGTGTTTTGCAATAATGACGAGGTTTTTTCTTTCTTTTTACTGTGTTCCAGAATTTTGTGTGTAATTAGTGTATAAATAATGTTTAGTGTGTTGTTTGAGTCTATGTGCCTGTAATGCTTTTGGCAGCAAGATTTTCACTGTAACTGTCCCCCACTGTACGTACTTGTGCAAATGACAATGAGCTTGAGCCGACCCAGTGTGGACATTTCCCCTTTCTATCCCAGGAAGAGACATTTCACACCATCACCTCTTGGCCTGGGTCAGGTAGACTGAAATCTCCAATGACTCAGAACAGGTGAAAATGTAAACTGTGGTAAGGATATTTGTGATTCAGCAATAGAATGAGTGAGTGGATGAAAGTTTGGCAAATGGAAGTTTCATGTCGGAGAATGCAAGGTTCTGAACTTCAGTAAGAGGAATCAAAAGGCAGAGAGGCTTAAATGGAAAGAGGCTGCAAAATGAGCAAACAAGAAAGGGATCAAAGTGCGCGTGCATGAATTACAAATGCAAAGCCGAAGAGATTAGGAGACAGGTATTATGTTTGGTGCGGATATTGTGGGCTGAAGGATCTGTTCCTGTGCTGTATTTTTCTATATTCTACATTCTATACAAGAGTGCAAACGGCATATTGGCCTTCATTGCAACAGAGTTTTAAAAGTAGATAAGTTGTGTTATAAATGTACAGGGTGTTGATGAGAACACACACAGGAGTACAGGGCACTGTTTTAGTCCTCTTACCCAAGGAACAATAAAGTCACATGGAGGCAGTCCAAGAGATTAATCAGGCTAAGCATTGGGATGAGAAGATTATCTCTCAAGAGAAACAACATTGGTTGGATCTGTATTCGTTGGAAGGTTAGAAGAATGAGGGCTCGATCTTATTGAGACTTACAGGATTCCAAAGGGGATTGACAAAATGCAAGTTAAGATGGTTTCATTGGTGGGGGATTGGAAACTCCCACACCAGTGAAACCCCCACACCAGTGAAACCATCGTAACTCATTGGAGTTTCCAATGAGTCTCAAGGTAAGGGGACGGCCATTTAACGCTAACGTGCTTTAACGTTCTTCTCTGAGGTTGCGAATGGGCCCCCAGCAAGGGTGTGCTGACATTGGAGAGGGACCAGAGGAGGTTTATGAGAATGATCTCAGGGATGATTAGGTTGATGTACGAGGTGTGTTTAAAATCTCTGGGCCCGTACTCGCTGGAGTTTGGAAGGATGGGGGGGAATCTCACTCAAACCTATCGAATAGTGAAAACCTTAGATAGGAGGGCGCAGCCTCAGAATAAAAGGACACATCTCTAGAATGTATACGAGGAGGAATTTCTGTAGCCAGAGGGTGGTGATACTGTGGAGGTCATTACCACAGATGGTGGTGGAGCCCAAGTCATTGGGCATTTTTGAGGTGGAGATTGACAGATGCTTGATTAGAAACAATGTCAAGGATTATGGGGAGAAGGCAGGAGAATGAGGTTGAGAGGGAAAGGTAGATCAGCCACAAATTAATGGCATCGACCCGATGGGCCGAAAGGCCTACTTCTGCTCCTCTGAACTTATGGAGGATAGCCTGCGAAGAAACCATTCCTGCGGTTTGTGTGGGAGCTGGTGCAGACACCCGCTCCTCCCAACATTTGCTCAACCAGATGGAGACAATCAAAGTTTCCATCCTTGAGTTGCCAAGACTAAAATTAAAGTGTAATAGGATCAAACGGCAGACTGAACAAGCATAACAGAAAGGAGGAAAGCTTAGATTGAACTCAATAACTTGAAGTTTTTAACTGTGCTCTTAATTCATCATTGCCAATGCAGATCCACCACCACAAGAATTTTAATCCTTGTGCTCATCAGATTTGGGTGCTCTCTCCAAACTCCGCCCAAGTTTGGATGTTTATAACGACAGTGGATATTTTTGCATGAATCAAATGAACATGGAACAGATAGTTCAGTTTTGCCGGACTGAAAGACAGTAAATTATAGAAGTCTGGAACCCTGGTGGCATTAATGATAGATTACCCATGGAACTATTTGTTCCCGTTTTAGAAACTTGGCGTGGCTTCAACTAGAAACTGACTTTCCATAACACCACATTGAAGAACAGACAGCAAACATCAGTCTTCCTGTTCTTGAGGAATTCTGACTTCCTGTTAGTTACCCGTCGCAGTTTCAATATTCACCGCCCACATTTGGACCCATACTGCTCAGGGTAGGTCATCGGACTGAAATATTCCAATTGATCCAATCCTACTCATAGATGAATAAAAGCCCACATTCAATTCATGAGTTGTTGACTAAAGTTGACTGTTACTGGGATTCAAATAGAATTAACAAAGCCAATGTCACTTTGCAGCATTCTTAAGACAGAAATGTGGTCACGGTGGCGCAGCGGTAGAGTTGCTGCCTTACGGCAAATGCAGCACCGGAGACCCGGGTTCGATCCCGACTACGGGTGCTGTCTGTACAGAGTTTCTACGTTCTCCTTGTGACCGCGTGGGTTTTCTCCAAGCTCTTCGGTTTCCTCCCACACACCAAAGACGTACACGTTTGTAGGTTAATTGGCTTGGTAAATGTAAAAAATGTCCCTAGTGGGTGTAGGATAGTGTTAATGTGCGGGGATCGCTGGTTGGTGTGGACACAGTGGGTCAAAGGGCCTGTTTCCGCACTGTATCTCTAAACTATTCTAATCGATCATGAATCGAAACAACAATCAGTGGAGTGCAGGGTTTCAGTTCCACAACACGCTCCTTCATCCATGTATCACTTCCTTCACTGCACATAATCTAATGCATTAACTGAGAGCAACCGATAGTGGAGGTGGCTGAATGCATCAGTCAGCTTTGAGGAGGCTTTCGAAGGTGCAGTAAATTAAAGAACAAGAATGCAACAGGTACAGATTTAGAGATACAGCGTGGAAACATGCCTTTCAGCCCACCGAGTCTGCACCGACCTACGATCCCTGCACACAACCGCTACCCTACACACACCAAGGACAATTTATACTTATACCAAGCCAATTAACCTACAAACCTGTACATCTTCAGAGTGTGGGAGGAAACCGAAGATCTTGGAGAAAACCCACATGGTCAGGAGGAGAACGTACAAACTCGGTACAGACAGAAGCCGTAGTGGGGATTGAACCGGGGTCTCTGGTGCTGCAAGTGCAGCAACTCTACTGCTGCTCCACTGTGCCACCCCTCGCCGTCTTCCCAAGCCCAAAACTTTACTGCAGAAGTTCGTCAGTCTTGGCCCAACCTTAGTGGAATAGAACTGCACAGCACAGAAACAGGCTCCTCAGCCTGACACATCCATGCTGGAAAAAGTTGTCTAACCTAGCTAGTCTCTCCTGGCTCATATTTTACCAAACAGTTTCTACCCATGTGCTTGCTCAAGTGTCTTTTACATTCTCAATTGTACCCATCTCTAGCACCCCCTCTGGCAACATATAGAACTGTTGGGAATGGTTGCTCCTCGATTCCCTTTTAAATCTTGCTCTGCTCACCTTAAATCTATGTCCCCTAGTTTGCAGAGACTACTCTCTTACTCTCTCTCTCTGACTCCTTGGTATGGTTATCCCTCTCTTTGCCCTGCCACTGTAACACCTGCCCCTCCTCCAACCTCGTCTATTGAATTGCGTGCTCTCAATATGGCCTCTTGTGCATCTGTGATGCCAAGCATAGACTAGGCAGCCTCCTTGATGTGTTATGTGAGTCGCAGAGTAACAGAGTGTGGAAACAGGCCCTTCTGAACAACTTGCCCACACCGACCAACATGCACCATCTACACTTGAACCATTTGCCTGCATTTGGCCCGTAACTTTCCAAACCTATCATATCCATGTACCAGTCCAAATGTTTTTTAAATGTCACGATTGTACTTGTCTCGGCTACTTCCTCCAGAAGCTTTTTCCATATACCTACCAACCTTTGTGTCAAAAAGTTGTCCCATGGGTTCCTATTAAATCTTTCCCCCCCACCTTAAACCTGTGTCCTCTGGTTCTTGATTCCCCAACTGGTTAAAAAATTCTGTGCATTTACCCTATCTATTCCTCTCATGATTTTGAACAACTTTATAAGATCACCCCTCATTCTCCTGTGCTCCCTGGAATAAAGTCCTAGTCTGCTTAACCTCTCCCTATAGCTCAGGCCCTCAAGTCCTGGTAACATCCTTGTAAATTTTTACTGCACCCTCTCCAGTTTAACAACATCTTTCCTATAACAGGGTGGACAAAACTGAACATGTTCTAAATGTGGCCTCACCAGGGCTAGCTGAAGCTCCCAGTGGTTAGCCATTATAATTCTCCTGCCTATTCCAATATCAAACTGTCTGCCCTGGGTCTCCTCTATTGCCAGAGTTAACAGCAAATGGAAGAACAGCAACTCATATTCCACCTGGGTAGTTTACAAGCTAACGGTGTGAACAGTGAATGTTTAAATCCCACATCTCATGAGAAAATATTTCCTCCTCAACAAAGTTTATCTACGTCTTCAAAATTCAATTAAGAAAAATTTTAGTACATCTTGGCAGGATTCACCTTGATTGATGCATTACTTTCCGTGCCACTGTTTAAAACGCCAGAACCATAATTTTCCAATCAATCCTTGCAATCCGCAATCCCTTATCTGCATGATCTAACAAACAGCAATGCCCTTTGAAGCAATAGTGTTAAAAGATGCCTCAGCTATGAATTATGCCTGATTAAAGCGCCCCGAAACGTCATCCATTCCTTCTCTCCAGAGATGCTGCCTGTCCCGCTGAGTTATTCCAGCTTTTTGTGTCTATCCACCATGAAGCCTTTGCAATAAATATACCATGAGCAGCTAGAAAGGTGTGAGGATGAATCGTGTTTTCATCAGATTCCTACCTTGGGTGGTTGCTTCTCGACTTTCTCTCCGTGTTAGCATCATCTGGCTTTAAACACTCTCCTTTATTCAACAGGCACAAAGAGCCAGGTAGTTTCCTTTGTGTTACAAGGTGCTATGATCTACAGATATTAGGATACTTCGTAACTTTGTTGGCAGCCTTCATGTGGCGACTCTTTGCATACTTTGTGTATGCAAAACAAAGAATATCACCATGACTTGTCACAAGTAACAATAAAGTATCATTCATTCATTCTACTGAAGGTGCCATATGCTCATCGTGCCAAAACCAATACCAATCATTTTCCACTTTCATTTCTACCAGCACTTGCATCAAGAATTCATCTGCTGCCATGGCAAGCACGTCAGAGACGGCGATCAAAGTCAGAACAATCGAAACTCAGGGTGACATGTGTATCCTATAATAATAATAATAATAATAATATTTATTTATATAGCACTTTTAAACAAAATCACTTTGAACCAAAGTGCTTTACAGAGATTGATTAAACTAATTGAATAGATTAAATGTCAATAAATCCATATAAAATAAAAAAAGAAAAAGAAAAAAGACACAGAACAGTACACTATAGAAATCAACAAGAAACGTCCCCCCACAGCAGAATTCACTGTGAGGGAAGGCACTAAAAATATCCAGTTCTCCTCCTCATAGTCCACCCGAGGTCGGGGTCTATATGTGGCCTCCTCAGCCAACCCGGTGTTTTCAGGCCCTCTTGCCGCGAAGCTGGATCATCGGCGTCGGGTGAACATTCTTCAGCGGCTTGGACTGAAGCGGCCGCTTCCTCCCCGAAGACTGCAATGTCCAAAGTTCTCAGGCCGCGCCGGCCGGACCTCCGACTCTGGCGATCTCGGATCCCAGGCTCCGCGGTGTTTGAAATCCAGTGCCGCCCGCCCGCGGCTGGACGCTCTGCAGCCGCAGCTCAACGATGTTGCAGTCGGCGGTCACAGTGCCCCGGAGCTTACCGCAAGGCGACCCGGTAAGGCATCGCCCGCTCCGTGTTGGTGTCCCAGCATTTGCACCGCCGGCGAAGCTGTAGTCCCGGCAGGAAACGCCGCTCCAGTGCTGCTCCAGCTCGATGGTAGGCCGCACAGAGAGGACGAAGATGCGGTTCGGAGGAAAACCGCATCTCCGACCAGGTAGGACTGGGATTAAAATAGTTTCCCCCTTCCCCTCCCCCCACCCACCACATAAAAGACCTCCAACAAACATTTTATAGTGACAGGCCTAAAAATAAAAATAAAAAAGGGTGAAAGGACGGACTGCAGGCGGAGCAGCCATACACAACGGCGCATCACCCCTGCAGTCCGCCATCCTATAGCAGCCCCTTGACCATAAAGTGGTCTGTTATTCAACATGCAGGCAATCTCTACCCTGCCACATTACATAAAGCTCAGTCAAAAAACCCAAAGGGACTTACAGTCAATCCAAGAATTTTTATTTTGTTTCAAGCACCAAATGATCCGACAAGCAGATATTCTTGTGTTGCTCCATTCGTATCGAGGATATCAGTCCATCTATGGCAATCTGAAAGGAGACAAGAAACATCAATTAATTTGACGCAGTGTGGGGAGAATGCTGGAAACTGGGAAGAGGTCAGTCACAGAATACTTATTGTTGGCTTAGCAGTGAGTTGTCATTGAACAAACAGCCAGCATGTATGAAATCTAACAAGCCACAGCACAAAGGCAACATCACCGTTCCTCACAAGACACCAAGCAGTCGTAGAGTTCTTGGCTGGCATGCCAAGCAACCAACAGAACAGGCCATTTCATCTCACATTGCTCATAAGTTCATGTTCATAAGTAGAGCCAGGATTTTGCCATAAATGCCGTGTGCCTTTTCATGCCTTTTTTTGATGATTTCACCTTTTTAATGCCTTTTTCACAACCGAGTGCCTAAATCAGCCATTTTTTGCCTTTTTGTTAAAAGGTCGTGCTATTTTCTCTAGTTGTACTGTGATTACAATGACGTTTTCTATGTTAACACGTTAATATTAATGTTATTATTAACGTGTTAACATAGTATAACTTACAAGAAAATTCCACCACCGGGGCGAAACCGGGGGTGTCACCGTCGGTCGTTCATTCGTTCGTGCCGCTGCCACTGGTTCAGTCTTCTCCAAGATCTATTTAAGAAAGAACTGCAGATGCTGGAAAAATCAAAGGTAGACAAAAAATGCTGAAGAAACTCAGTGGGTGAGGTAGCATCTATGGAGAGAAGGAATAGGCGACTTTTCGGGTTGCAACCCTTCTTCAGACTGGTGTGGGGGGGGGGGGGGGGGGGGAGGCGGAGATAGTAGGACTAGTAGGAGAGTGGGGAAGGGGGAGGAGGGAGGAGACAAGGGCTATCTAAAATTGGAGAAATCGATTCCGCTGGGGTGTAGACTACCCAAATAAAAAACCCAAGCTCGTCTCCTCACTGCTTTTACTACTGGCTCCGGTCGCAAATCTGAGTTTGAGTGATCTGTGCAAGGCATTCATTGATGCTGGAATTCCACTGTGGAAATTGGAAAACAAATCTCTCAGACGTATTTTTGGAGAAATACACAGAGGAACATATACCAAGCGAGTCATCATTATGGAAAAATTATGTTGGCAGCAACTTCAACATTATTGTGCAGAAAATTAGAGATGAAATTGCATGCCACAAAATATGGATCTCAATAGACGAGCCAACATGGAGAGATATTTTGCCAATGTGGTCAACGGTACACTGGAGGCAGGTCAACCATCAAAGGTGTATTGACAACGGAAGTATTGGAGAAGTCAAACAGCTCAACTATTGCTCAGTTGTTTACATCTTCACTTGCTGTACTTTGGCCAGGTGGTATAAAACACAAGAATGTTCTTCTGTTTATGACTGATGCAGCTCCATACATGAAAAAAGCTGCTCGTGCTCTTAAAGTTTTATTCCCCAAAATGTTGCATTTGACATGCTTAGCTCAAGGACTTCATAGAATTAACAAGCACATACATAGCTTGTTTCTAAATGTCGATCACCTAGTTTCCAATGTTAATAAAACCTTCCTCAAAGCACTGTCACGTGTGCAGTTGTTCAAGGAAATGGCACCCGAGATTCCGCTACCTCCTCAGCCCGTTATGAGTAGGCGGGGTACATGGATCTCTGCTATGCTGCAAATTTTGAAAAGATAAAATAAATCGTCAACTGTTTTGAAGAAGAAGAATAATCTGCTGCAGTCAGGATTGTCAGTGAAATCATGCAGAAAAAGTCCCTCCACCGTGATCTTGTGTTTATTGCTTCCAATTTTGCAAACTTCCCACAAGCCATCACTTCCCTTGAGAAACGTGGCGAAACATTGGTGAATAACTTGCAGGTTTTCAACAAAGTAACTGACGATATTCGTAAAATTCCTGGCGATGTAGGTAAAGACATACAAGGACAATGTGAGAGAGTGATTTTAGCGAACAAAGATCTTGAAGAAATACAGAACATAGCTAAAGTTCTCAAAGGTAGTTGTAATGCACAAGATATCGACATGAATAAAGAGTTTGTAGCTTGTTTTGGTTATGCACCAGTGACCTCAGCTGATGAAGCATATTCTGTCTGACAGACGGCATAGTTCAACACCAGAAAGGTAGTTGTAATTTGAAAAAAATGCTGGTAATTATGTGCAACCAGGCAACTTTGGTAATTTAATGTAGTATACCTTCATATTATAATTTTAATATTATAATGCCTATGTCAATAAATGCGTTTTTCATGCCATTTTTGTGCCTTTTTGCCTGCCTATTTCAGTTTTTTAGTGCCTAAACAGCCTAGCTCTATTCATGTCATAAGAGCAAAATTAGGTAATTCAGCCCATCGAGTCTACCCCACCATTCAATCATGAGTGATCTATCTTTCCTTCTCAACCCCATTCTCCTGTCTTCTCCCCCGTAAGCTTTGACACCCTTACCAATCAAGAAGCTGTCAATCCTTATTCTAAAAATACCCAAAGACTCGGCTACCATAGCCATCTGTGGCAATGAATTCAACAAATTTGCCATCCTTTCAAAGCTGTCAGGTTCAATGACAACATGGAGCAGAGAGCAATACAGCACAAGAACAGGCCCTTCAGTCCACAATGAACATGATGCAATGTACATCTCTTATCTGCCTGCATATAATCCATATTCCTCCACTTCCTACATACCATATGCCCATACAAAAGTCTCTTCAACACCACTATCGCATCTGCCTCCACCACCAGCAATGGCAACACGTTCCAGTCACTCACCAACCTTTGTGTTAAAAAATAAATTTGTCCCCCAAATCACTGGATGGATTTAAGAGAGAGTTAGATAGAGCTCTAGGGACTGGTGGAATCAAGGGATATGGGGAGAAGGCAGGCACGGGTTATTGATTGGGGACAACCAGCCATGATCACAATGAATGGCAGTGCTGGCTCGAAGGGTCGAATGGCCTCCTCCTGCACCTATTTTCTATGTTTCTATCTTGAAACTTTTCCCCTCTCGTCTTAAAGCTATTCCCTCCAGTATTTGATTTTTTCATCCTGGGAAAAAGGTTCTGACCATCTACCCTATCTATGCCTCTCATAATAATATTATACTCTTCTATCAGGTGTCCTTGCAATACCTCCGGTGTTTTGGAGAAGACAATCCCAAGTCTGTTACTTTAGCTAATATCCCTTAATTCAGGCAGCATCCTGGAGAAACTCCTCTGCACCTTTTCCAAAGCCACCACATTCTTCCTGTCATGGGGTGAGCAGAACTGCACGCAATACTCCGTTACCTTCCAGTTACAAGGATAATTCTGCGGAAGAATGATAACAGAATTCCAGAATCCTATGTCAAGTTTTGGACAAGACCAAAACTCAGATCATAAATCTGAATGATTATTGTTCGGCTTATAGGGAAGGTAGATCGAGAAACAAAATTACAAATCATAGCTACAAACATGCTGCAACTAATAGTTAAAATAAAGAGTTGACAAAGAACTTGTATGGATTGCAAATTAAAAGAATAAAAATACCATGGGGAAAAAATGGTCCAATTGTGGTCAACAAGATTGAGGAGCAGATAGTGTAGATAGTCAAAAACCTTTTGCACACATAGTGGGAATATCAAAAATAAGAGGGCATAGTTTTATGGTGAGAGGAAGGAGTTTTACAGGGAATTAGAGGGGCAAGTTGTTTTTTTAAACACAGACCGTGGCTGATGCTTGGAACGTATTGAAAGAGACTGTGGTGGAATCATATACAATTACTGTCTTTAAGAGGCATCTAGACAGATATTTAAAGAGGCAGGACAATAAATATAGTTCTAATGTGAGCAAAAGGGCTTAGTTTAGATAGGCAAATGGTTAGCATGGACTTGGTGGGCCGACAAACCCATTTATGTGCTGACAGTTCTATAACTCCATGAAAATTTTGAAGTAAATGAAAATCATAAAAGTACAGATGCTGACATTTTGGACGTACAACTAGATAAAAAGTTCAAAAATGCACCAACCAAAATTAAGCTGAATTCCAGAATAACTTTGGAATAACTTTGCTATAGAATGGGAATATAGAGTTGAGAAAGCCACCAGCATAAACTCATTCAGTTGCTGTGTGGTCTGCTCCCATTTCACTTGCAGTGGGGAAAAGCCAGGATAATGGGAAACACAAGCCC
The DNA here is from genome assembly GCF_028641065.1 of Leucoraja erinaceus. Taxonomy (NCBI): domain Eukaryota; kingdom Metazoa; phylum Chordata; class Chondrichthyes; order Rajiformes; family Rajidae; genus Leucoraja; species Leucoraja erinaceus. Next base: position 90,463,915 of record NC_073381.1, read on the forward strand.
AGGACATGGGTGAATGCACAGGGCTGCTCACTGCTCATATCCTATTCTTCAAACCTTGGTTTCTTGGTCCTCCATATTCCAAATGGAATTTAAACTGGAGGTGGATTTAAACTGGAGGTGGAATTAAACTGGAGGTGGAACTGGAACTTAAACTTGCTGATGATGGAATCCATAACTCAAGTTTTCCAATGCAGCTAGTATATTTGAAAGCTGGAAACAGGGATGGTGTATGTGCAGGAAAGAACTGTAGATGCTGGTTTCAATCGAAGGTAGACACAAAATGCTAGAGTAACTCAGCAGGACAGGCAGCTTTACAACAGGGATGGTGTATGGTGTGGTGGGGAGGGGAATGGGGGGGACATCACTCCAATTTCCCAACACACAGGCACACACACAATACACGGGATTAGCTCTGCACAACGCCAGCATGCTGGTCAAGTAGGAGAAAAATAAGCATCATTTCACACACTGGAGACAACAGAAAGCTGACATTGAGAAAGCTCAGCATCATTATGTAACATCCCAGCTATAACGTTACAACCTAACAATCCATCATGTGCTCTGGCACTTCCAAAAATACCGAGGCACTTATGCATCAGTTGTGCCAAAATCTGCAGTCAGCAGACTGGATGCTGAACAATTGGCTCATAGATGCCTCAGTGGACACTTACACCACTCTAGAACATAGTACAGAACAGCACAGGAACGGGCCCTTCGGCCCACAATGTCCATGCCAAACATAATGCTAAGGCCAACTCTTATCTGCCTGCACATGATCCATATCCCTCTATTTCCTGTTAACCCACATGCCAATCCAAAAGTCTCTTAAACATCACTATCGGATCTGCCCCTAGCACCTCCGGCAGCACGTTCCAGGCACCCACCACCCTCTTTTAAAAAAAAAACGAATTTACCCCACACATCTCCTTTAAACTGCGCCCCTCTCACCTTAAAGCTATGCCCTCTCATCTTTAACATTTACACCCTGCGAAAAAGGTTCTGACTGTCTATCTTGTCTATGTCTTTCAGAATATTACAGACTTCTCTCAGGTCTCCCCTCAACCTCCAGCTTTCCAGAAAAAACAATCCAAGTGTGCACATGTGTGTCAGAGATTATGGGGAGAAGGCAGGAGAATGGGGTTCGGAGGGAGAGATAGATCACCCATGATTGAATGGCGGAGTAAACTTGATGGCCAAATGGCCTAATTCTGCTCCTATCATTTATGATCTCTCCTTATAACTAGTATTGTCTAATCCAAGCGTTGTTCTGATAAACCTCTTCTGAACCTTTTCCAAAGCCTCCGCATCCTTCCTGTATTGGGATAATCAGAACTGCAGCCTAACTATAAAAGATGCATCATGACTTCCTGACGTATATTCCATGCCTCAACCAATGAAGGCAAGCATACCACTCTATCTCCTTGTGTTGCCATTGTCAGGGAGCTGTGGACTTGGACCCCCAAGATCCCTCTGTACATCAGTGCTGTTAAGTTTCTTGCCATAAATTGTATATATTTCCCCTTATATTCGACCTCCCAAAGTGTAACACCTCACAGTTGCACAAATTAAACTCCATCTGCTATTTCGTCCATTTCTGCAGCTGTTCGAAATCCCCCTGCATACTTTGACGGCCTTCCTCACAGTCTGCAACTCCAGCAATGTTATGCCCCCTGTCCCACTTAGGAAACCTGAACGGAAACCTCTGGAGACTTTGCGCTCCACACAAGGTTTCCGTGCGGTTCCCGGAGGTTGCAGGTGGTTTCCGGAGGTTGCAGGTAGTGGAACGGGTAGGGAGACTGACGAAAACCTCCGGGAGCCCCACAGAAACCTTGGGTGGAGCGCAAAGTCTCCAGAGGTTTCCGTTCAGGTTTCCTAAGTGGGACTGGGGCATTAGTGTCATCCTTAAATTTACAAACCAACCAATCTGCATTTACATCAAAGTCATTTATAGATATCACAAACAGCATGGGTCCAAGCACCGATCCCTGCAGAATCCCACTGGTCACAGATCTCCAGCCCGAATATTGTCCTTCCACCACAACCGTGTCTTCTATCCGTCAACCAGTTCCGACTCCAAGTCACTGTTAATCCCATACTCTAGTTTGGTTATAATCCTTCCGAACCAGGCGCCTGCTCACTGGCCAATCTCAGCCTTTGCAGAAACTGGTGAGAGTTGCTAATTTCACTTCTGGTTACTATCAAGTACTGGCAACAATTTAAATTGAAATAATTGAATTAGTCCCGTCTCATCTCCGATAATGGCACAATATAATTATAATAAAAACATCCGCCCGGAAGACAAAAGAATTCTGTGTACCAAAAGCAACCCACCAGATCATAAAACAATACCTCACGGGAACAGGCCCTTCTGCAAACAATGTCTGTGCCAACCATGTTACCCACCAAGTCTACTCCGCCATTAAATTACAGCTGATCTATCTCTCCCACCTAACCCCATTCTCCCACCTTCGCCCCTTAACCTCCGACACACGTACTAATCAAGAAATATCCTTTAATTGCCTGATTGTTTATTTATCTCTCAATTTTAGTTTAGCTGGAGATACAGCACGGAAAACAGGCCCTTCGACCCACTGAGTCTGCGCCAATCAGAAATCCCCGCACACTTACACCATCCTCCACACACTAGGAACAATTTACAATTATACCAAGTCAATTAACCTACAAACCTGTACGTCTTGAGTGTGGGAGGAAACTGGAGATCCCGGACAAAACCCTCGCAGGTCACGGGAGAACGTACAAACTCCGTAAAGACAAGCGCCTCTACTGCTGCGTCACCGTGCCGCCACTTAATTGTTGCTATTTTACCTGCTCCACATCAACCCATTCTCATCCCTAAAGGAATTTAGTCACTGTTTTTGTGGAATACTCAGCCAAAGTCGCCAGCACGACATTCCACAGCAGCATTCAATGGAACCAAACCTCATTGAGGCTTTGAGATTTCAGTCTTCTCTAGGATGTTTAGCGGGTTTTGGAGAGGAGGACAAGAGCTGCATTAGTATTGAAGAGGGCCTAATCAAAGGGACCTGCGGCTCCGGTTCCTTCACTCAGTTACGAGCTGCTGTTGGACGCACTTCCCACAAGTACACTGGAAGCCCTCGACTACCCACATCCAGCAGGAACAGCATCCCGGCAGCATGTGAGAAGAAGGTTACAAAACAAAGACTGTGCTCTATCTTGGCGTCACCCTTTGCTCAGCCACCTCGCTGAAGCCTCTCGAACCAAACCTCGACACTTACCCTCACACGCAGCACTGTTAAACTTTACACTTTAGAGATACAGTGTGGAAACGGGCAACCCGAGTACGCGCCAACCAGCGATCACCCCGCACACTAGCACTATCCTACACACTAGGGGCAATTTACAATTTCATCAAAGTCAATTAACCTACCGACCTGTACGTCTTTGGAGTGTAGGAAGAAACTGGGGCACCCAGAGGAAACCCACGCGGTCACAGAAAGAATGTATAAACTTTTTACAGCCAGCACCTGTAGTCATGATCAAACGTGGGTCGCTGGCGGTGTAAAGCAGTAACTCTCCCGCTGCGCCATTGTGCCACCCTCAACACAAAGCCACTCCCATTAGGGCCACTCCACTCCACCTTCACTTCTTATTGCCTGCCGTGTTTGTCAATGAGCCAAGCAATCAGCACTCTTTTAAACCTTCTTTCTGCTGTACTTTGCCTGCAAACTCACCTCAAATACAGTGCGCTCTAAATTTTGGTAATAACCTCTTATCAAGGGCTTTTCAAAGGTTCAAACCTCCCTTATCGATTTTGCAAACTACAACTACAAAAGGTTTGAACAGATTTGTCAAATATGGTTTTCCTTTCATACACCCAGTGACCCAATCCAGCCCCAATATCTTTCAATATCCTTTGAGCCAACAGTGAGCTACAAAGTACCAGTATCAGTTTATCGTTGTCACGCGTACCAAGAATCAGTGATAAGCTCTGATTTGCGTGCTATTGTCCAGGACTAGTTTAGATGGGGTATCTTGGTCGGCATGAATGAGTTAGAAACATAGAAAATAGGTACAAGAGAAGGCCATTCGGCCCTTCGAGCCAGCATCGCCATTCATTGTGATCATGGCTGATCGTCCCCTAGCAATAACCCGTGCCTGCTTTCTCCCCATATCCCTCGACTCCACTAGCCCCTAGAGCCCTAACTCCCTCTCTCTTAAATCCATCCAGTGACTTGGCCTCCACTGCCCTCTGTGGCAGGGAATTCCATAAATTCACAACTCTCTGGGTGAAAATGTTTTTTTCTCACCTCAGTCTTAAATGACCTCCCCTTTATTCTAAGACTGTGGCCCCTGGTTCTGGACTCGCCCAACATTGGGAACATTTTTCCTGCATCTAGCTTGTCCAGTCCTTTTATAATTTTATATGTTTCTATAAGATCCCCCCTCATCGACCTCCCCTAACAGTTGGGCTGATGGGCCTGTTTCCATGACTCTATCCAATCAGATCAGCTAATATTATACATATATATATATATAATTAAGTCCAACTCAAGTACAATGGGCAGAGCAAATAGGAAGCTACAGAGCACAGAATATAGTTCTCAACATTGTAGTGTATCTGTTCCAAAGACAAAGTCCAATGTCCACAATTGGTGTGGGTGAACCTTGGATGAAGAATGATGTATCATCCACAAAAGGGCAGCATGGAGGCTCAGTGATATAGAGTTGCTGCCTTACAGCACCAGAGACCCGAATTCCATCCTGACTACGGGTGCTGTCTGCATGGAGTTTGTACGTTCTCCTCATGACTTGTGTCGGTTTTCTCCGGAAGCTCAGTTTCCTCCCACACTCCAAAGACATACAGGTTTCTAAGGTAATTGGCTTGGTAAAATTGCAAATTGTCCCTAGTGTGGGTAGGATAGTGTACGGGGATCGCTGGTCGGCACAGACTCTGTGGGCCGAGGGCCTGTTTCTGCGCTGTTTAAACTAAAATTAAAATGTTGCAAACTTTAGATAGAAGCTAAAAAAGTTTCTGGGAAAGGTTTATCAATAAGCAACTAGGTTTTACACCAGCCGTGGATAACATAAACAAAATGGCACTGTTGTGTTTTTCCAAACTCCACCAAAAATGGTTTTCATCACAATCGTGTATTTTTGGCATCTGGTCAACTCCTCCATTTCTTCTTGGAAGTGTTTCCTGTTCAGCCAGATTCTGTGCCAATGTTTCTGCACTCAACGCAGCAGACACATACTTGTTTTTGTTTTTCCTTAATTAGGGTAATTTCCCCCACGGAATTATGTCTGCTGAAAGTTTGGAAAAAGCGAGCTCATAGAAAGTACTCTTTTTAATCAAAAAGATGATGCCTCATCAAGAGTACAAAAAGTGGTTTTGAAGATACAGAGAGGGGAGAGGGTTCCATCACATCACAGATCCAACCCATGTTCACAGGTGCCACCCTGAGTGCCCACACTTTCTATGCATGCATTTTCCCCAATGTCAGAGACTGCTGTGCCTGCTTGATGCCAACATATTGTGGAAGACTAGGCTATGGACTTAAAAACTCAAGTAGTGACATTAAACTGACTGGACCAGACTATTTGTCAGCTATACCGAATGGCCAACATTTAATTCCATGGTTTGCAATATTGCAAACTGGAACATCATTCATTTAACACTATCTCCAATTTTTAGTCACTAACTTGAAGCTAGTTTCTCTTTATTCCCCAACACTTTTTAGCAAGATGTTGATCAGCTGTGAGATTCTGAACAGCGACTATAGATATTAACAGCTCCAAAACGCACACAGTGCATAATCCAGGGGTTTGGAGAATCACAAGAGAGCGGCTCATAGTCACAGACATCAAAGCTGAAGAGGGTGCATTGAAATCTTAATGCAAAAAATTGAATGCAAAAAATGTATTCAATTCAACCGCCATTTCTTTATTCCCCATTACTTCTCCTGCACCATTTCCCAGAGGTCCAATGTCCACTCTTGCCTCTATATTACTATTTCTATATCTGACGAAACTTTTGGAATTCGCTTTTATATTATTGGCTAGCTTATCTTCATATTTTCTTCTTTTATTCCCTTATTGCCTTTTTAGTTACCTTTTGTTGGTTTTTAAAAACTTTTAAGCTGTCTTTGATTTCCCTTGTCAGCCACAGTCGCTTAATTCTCTCCTTGGAATCTATCTTCCTCTTTGGGATGAAAAGATCCTGCCATCATTTACCTTAAGCTCCCTAATCAAATTTGGTTCATTACACACACTAAATGCAGAATTACATATTCCCTAGGGGCTGCTTCCGTGTTGTATGACTCTGTGAATCCTTGTGCAAAACAACACTGGAAGGGGAAAGAATGAAGAAAGGTCCCCACCCAAAACTTCATCCATCCTTTTTCTCCAGAGATGCTCTCTGACCCACTAAGTTACTCCAGCACTCTGCATCTAAACCAGCATCTGCTGTTCCTTTCTACGCAAAGAATTCTCCAGTTCCAGGAGCTATAATGAAGAGTACAAGGGTGTGGAGAATGATTTTTTGGAGCTCGGTTTTGTAGGGATACAGTATAAACAATTTCCATCAATCTGCCACTCAGACAAGAGCGTTCAAAAACTAATGTGACAACATTTGCCAATTCATCACCAAAAGCACCACAATGTTATAAAATGCATTCAGAAGATGTGGCAAGGTACAATATCTGTGGAAAATCAATGAAAGGGCAGAATATTACACAAAAGAGTAAGCAAAGAACTTAGACTAAAATGGACAACATGGATAAAACTGCAACCAAGGAGGATTTAATTGAAACCTCTGACAGGGTGAGACAGACGGGATGCAGGGAGGCGTTTCTCTTGGCTGGGTGTCTAGAACAAGGAATCACAGTCTCAGAGTACACCACACGAGATTTAGGATGGAGGTGAGAAATGTCTTCACTCTTGGCGTGCTCAACCTGTGGAATTTGCTCGCACAAGACCAAGTCGCTGAATACATTCTAAAAAGAGGGATAGACTGCCAGACATGGAAGGGTATTGGGAAAGAACCACTTTCAGGACCTATGGACTTGCTCCAAGGTCCATCTGTATGTCAATGCTTTTAAGGGTCTTGATGAACAGATCTGTAAACTCTCCTTGAACATTTGCCCTCCCAAAGTGCAACACCTTACGTTTGCTTGGATTAAATCTCATCTGCCATTTCTCCACCCACTTCAGTAACGGATCGATATCCTGCTATAAACTTTGACTAAACAAGACAGAGTGCTGGAGTAACTCAGTGGGTCAGGCAGCATCTTTGGAGAACATGGATGTGATGTTTTTGGAACGGAACCCTTCTCCAGGCTGATTGTGGGGGGGGGGGGGGGGGGGGGGGGGGGGGGGGGGGGGAAGAAGGTTGGAAGAAAGGTCGGGACAGGACAAAGCCTGGCAAGTAATAGGTGGATATAGTCGCAGGGGTTTTTTGATAGGCAGATGGTTAGACAAAGGCCAGAAATAAAAGGATAAAAAGTGTGAGATGATGATAGAAGAGATGCAAATTGTCTGCTGCTTCAATTGATGTGTTTTATGTTAATATTCTTTTGCACTACTCAGATCTAGCGTTGCATAATGTTCCATTCTGCTGTTTTGTTGTTGTGTTTGTGTTTATAGGTGTATTTATCATTTATCATTGCTGTATGTAGACCACTTACTGTTGTCTTATAGACAATAGACAATAGGTGCAGGAGTAGGCCATTCAGCCCTGCGAGCCAGCACCGCCATGATCTTCAAGTGGACATTTCATTTCATTGCACCCTGGTATATTTTGGCTGCATGGTGGCGCAGCAGTAGTGTTGCTGGCCTTCAGCGCCAAAGACCCAGGTTCAATCCTGACTATGCGTGCTGCCTTTATGGAGTTTGTACGTTCTCCCTGCGACCTGCATGGGCTTTCCCCGGGAAGCTCTTGTTCCCTCTCACACTCCAAAGACGTACAGGTTTGTAGGCTAATTGGCTTGGCACAAATGTAAATTGTCCCCAGTGTGTGCAGGATACTGTTAGTGTGCGGGGATTACTGGTCGGTGCGGACTTGGTGGGCCGAAGGGTCCGTTTCTGCACTGTATCTCTGAATTGACATATTGACATATGACAATAAACTAATCTTATCTGACCTCATAACTGTGTTACCATTGGCATGTGCTGTTTAATAATGTTGTAAAAGAGATTTTAAGAAGTACTCTTTAAGGAATAGGTCGGCACTGCTGACCAAATGGCACAGAGGTGATTTAAGTGCAGCTTCAATTACGCGTTGCTAGCCTCAAATTGTAAATGGAGGTCAATGACTTAAGACCAACACCGGAGGATGCCAAAAAATGAGTGCCCACACTATCCCAATAAGGACCAATTGAGAACAGTGATATTTTCAGTTTACAGTCAGTATATTCATCGCTGTGGTGCTAGACAGTGCCAAGTAGAGCAAATAGAAAGGAGGTCATTTTGGCTCAACTTCAATCACCAGTCAATGAAAGTTATTCAGGAGGATCAGACTTTATTACAGTAATGCAGGAAAACATCAAATCTTGCCAAGCTTTGAAAGATCAGAACTAACTTGCATAAAAAGCCCACTATCCTGTAAAATGAATAAATAAACTGCATCCAAAATAGCAATCTTGGAAAAGTTTGAGCAGTATTTGTCCATTAAGCCTGGCAACAGCACATTATCTATATTTATTGCTTCTACAAGTTTCAGTATCATGCATAAAATGCACTGCTATAACCCTCATTTCAATGTACTGCAGATCTAAGGACTTGTCAGTCGATTTTACAATGATAATTGAACCAGGCTTAGGGTGCAGTAAAAATGATGACTGAACAAATCTCCGCCATAACAATGTGATAAACTCTTCCAAGCCCCATCATTCATGTCAGATGTTTGAATAAATCACAATTTGAAAAGCACAGAACAGAGAAGATGAGTTATAGCATTCCAAAGAGCCACTGCTAAACTTAAACATGTCAAAATCTCGTTACACTTGATTTATTTTGCTTTACTTATCCTTAATCACTTTTTCTGGGGGGAAAAAGAAAGTTATTCAGCTCTTCACTGAATTTCTGACACTATTCCCTTCAATGCTTTACTGGACAGTCTGCTCCACATCATGTACAGATTAGTTAAATCAAAGGTACACAAAAAGCCGGAGAAACTCAGCGGGTGCAGCAGCATTTATGGAGCGAAGGAGATAGGCAACGTTTCAGGCCAAAACCCTTCTTCAGACTGCTGGTCTCCGGAGGGAGGAGGAGAACTTCTTCAAAGTAGGCATACCTTGAGGAGATTTCGCAGTGGAGTAGACAAAGTGTTCAAGAAGGAACTGCAGATGCTGGAAAATCGAAGGTACACAAAAAAAGCTGGAGAAACTCAGCAGGTGCAGCAGCATCCATGGAGCGAAGGAGATAGGCAACGTTTCGGGCCGAAACCCTTCTTCAGATGCTGCTGCACCCGCTGAGTTTCTCCAGCATTTTTGTGTACCTTCGATTTTCCAGCATCTGCAGTTCCTTAATTAAATCTAAACCATGTTGCCCACCCATTCTCCAGCTTCATTAATAACAGAATCTGTCCCTATACTAAACTAATAATTCCAGCTCACCTTGCTTGTATCCCAAGCATTTAGGTGTTTTACATTTCTTTACCATTCACATCCTGCGAGGCCTCAGTATATCACAAAATAAAGACAAAGTACGTAACCTTGTCACACACACACACCGACGCGTGTGACTTGTGTGTGGGATTACACACACACAAATTAAACACAACCTCAGTATTTAATAAAACACAATTCTTAAAGATGGTGCCCTCACACCACTCCAGAATGGTAGAAGGGCTTACACATGCAGCAGTGGGACTTTAGGAAGAAGTGTGACCTCATGTTCAGGGAAGTGGTGGGGGAAATGGTATAAACAAGATAGTTGAAGTTATTTTAAAGATATTATCCTTGGTTTTAGAATGTTTGAAGTCTAAACATTATGTTAAATGGTTTAAAAGGATAATTTGAGGTCTTGGCAAATGTTTAAGATCAGGTTTTAAGGTTGCAGAAAACCGCAAGAGGTAAATGGAGAACAGCGGCTTGTATCCACTGCAATTTCCAGTTTTACACTTACTTTAACATTGTTAAATTGCCCCCAACCACACCGCAAGGAAAAGAACAAGATGGGAATTGAACACAGTATCAACATGATAGCTTACAACACTGTTACCCGTGTCGTGAGATTTAAGAAAATGTGTGCCAAAACAAAAACATTTCGAGATAACTATCCTACAATGTATGTCCAAAGGATGAAAACAGACAAGAGGCCAAGATCAGAGGAACATAGCGTGGATTGGCCTGAAGATAGACACAAAATGTTGGAGTAACTCAGCGGGTCAGGCAGCATTTCTGGAAGCAAAATAGGTGACGTTTTGGGTCGGAACGGTTCTTCAGACTAAAGTAGAGGTGGGGCGGGGGGGGGAGATAAGGTGGAGGCAAGAAAAGGCCAGAACAAATAGGTGTGCCCTTGAAGGGAAGCTCATAACGTTGCCATTGGCATCTATCGCACGAGTGCTCACAAAATGCAACGGCAAAATTCAAATGAGATGCAATTTATGCAGAGAAGAATTTGAGAGCTTAATTAAAGCAGCATTTTGGAAATCTAGACAGCACACACAATGCTGTGGAAAAAAGTACGAGAATAAAGTGATGGAAAAAATTATGCTTGGCAGCCAAGGAAGCCAACACGTTTGCAAAGCCCTCAGTCTTTTTTCAGATATTTATAAAAGAGGCCATGTCCTTATATCTCTGCCTTTTCGGCTGATCTATAATGTCAAACAGAACGCAGGCAGAAAGAAGCCTGGGGTGGGGAGGGGGCAGGGTGGTAGCACCAATTAATGACAAGGTGATAGATCCTAAACAGGTCCTCCAGGCTGATCGTCTTGGGATTACAGTACTTCTGTGCCAAGTTAATAAGAGTAAAACTAAGGAAGACAGGATGGAGGAACATGGCCATGCTTTATGCGACAGAAATCCTGCCTCACTAGTATGATTTTTTTTTTAAATTAACCAGAGATCAATAAAAGTGGGGCAGTAGATTTTTTCTACGAGGACTTTCTTAGGATAAAGTCCAGCATGGTTGTCTGATCTAGATGATTAAGGTATTGGGATCCAATGGCAGAATCTTCTTTCTTTTGGAAATTGCACATGCAAATTATGTATAATTTATGATTTTGTGTATATGTCCAAAGATGCATTATTTATTACGCGTGCAACTGCACAGCAAAATTTTGCATGTTTACACATGCAGGCAATGCCAGGTTTTGCTGTCATTTACAAAGTTTGAAGTACAGTATGCCCGCACGCTCAGGCCTTCCTCCATTGCCTCGACCTGCGAACTGACGTCTTTCTCCTCACCCAGCCATCCTTGTGACCCAGGGGCACCTCCTGCAGCCAACTTTGAAGTTGCTGGAGGCATCACCCCAGCTCCGAACCTATGCACCTGTGATGCGGCTGCAAGGTTTCCATTGCACCTGTACCTCTGCAAGTGACAATAAACTCAACTTGACTGGAAGATAGCCTGAACGCGAAACTTCACCCATTCCTTCTCTCCAGCGATGTTGCCCGTCCCGCTGAGTAACTCCAGCATTTTGCGTCTATCTTCGATTTAAACCAGCATCTGCAGTTCTTTCCAACACATTAACTTGACTCGAGCCAGCTACTTGAATCCAAATTGGCTTAATGAGAGGAAGCAGGGGCTGGTGGTGGAAGCTTTTCTCATTGGGAGTGGTGCACCACACAGATCAGTGCGGAGATCCTAGTTACTTGTAATATTTATTCACGACTTGGATGTGAATATACAGTAGCAGGAACAATGAGCAAGTTTGTAGATGACACAAAAGTCTGTCATGTTACAATGTGGCAACTTTGTGGAATTACATTAAAAAAAAACACTCGAGACCCAATTGGCTTGATCCAAATATTATTGGGTTCTAACCGCACTCATTTAATAGAACGTTAAGGTTACACGAGAAGAGTGATTGATCAGTGCCAGGATATGGGAAGAATTAGACTGAAAAAGGATTAAGGCTGTCATGAAAATGGAATAATACAAAAATTGGAACATAGATGGTGGTAATTTGGCCCACTGTGTTTATAGAACATAGAACAGTGCAGCACAGGAACAAACCCTGCGGCTCACCATGTCTGTGCTGAACATGATGCCAAGACCAGCTCTTGCCTGTCTGTACATAATCCTCCATTCCTTGCATATCCATCCACGTGCCTATCCAAGCCTGCCCTGGGGAAAAAGGTTCTGACAGTCTACCCTGGTTGTCAGTTGATAAAGGAGCTTCTTGCACTGCGTCCAAAAGCCTGCAGTCACAGTTTTTCAACCACTGCCTAAAGATGCCGAGAATATTGCCACTACCGCATGTTCAGGCAGCAAGTTCCAATTCAGACTAGCCCATGTTTGAAAATATTTACCTCTGATCCTTCTACCAATTACTTTAAATCTATACACCCTGATTTTCAACCTCTCTGCTGAAGGATATAGTTCCTTAGAAGGCATACGATGTTCGACATGTCCCCAACATCTCTCACCAACGTCTACAGATGCGTCATAGAAAGCATTTTATCGGGATGCATCACAGCCAGCTCCATCCAAGACCGCAAGAAATTGTAGCGAGTTGTGGCTGGAGCCCAGACCATCACACAAACCAACCTCTCTTCCATCGACTCCTTATACACTTCATGCTGCCTCCACAAGGCCACCAGCATAATCGAGGACCAATCTCATCCCAGTCACTCCCTCTTCTCCCTTCTCCCATCAGGCAAGAGATACAAAAGTGTGAAAAAGCACAGTTCCAGATTCAGGGAGTTTCTTCCCAGCTGTTATTATGCAGCTGAACCATTCTGTCAATAACTAGAGAGAGGGCCTGAGCTACTATCTACCTCAAGGAGGGGGGGGGGGGGGGAAAAAAAGAGTGTGTTTGTAGATTAGATACTAAATTGGAGAATTCAACTTTCATACCGTTAGGTTGTAAATTAATTAAGCAGTATACAAGACACTGTTCCTCAAGTTTGCGTTGGGCCTCACTCCAGCAATGGAGGAGGCCCGGGCCAGAAATGTCAGTCTGGGAATGGGAAGGGGAATTAAAATGATGAGCAACCAGGAGATCAAGCAGGCCTTGTGCAGGTGTTCAGTGAACAGACACCAAGTCTGCATTTGGGTTACCAATGTACAGGAGGTCACATCGAGAACACCAGATGCATTAGATGAGGTTAGAGGCCATGCAAGTGAACCAGCGTGACACCTGGAAGGATTGCTGGGGAACTTGCTCCATTATCTAAAGGCTGGACAGCAGATTATTGGACTTTTACTGCCTGGTGTACAGTTCTAGAATGAATTTCATGCTCTTATATTCTATGCCTTAAAGGAATTTCCTCTGCCATTTTCAACCAACTTACTGATGTGTCATGCCACCATTAAGGAACGTAGTCATGCATGGGAACATTACAGAGACACTGATCCTCTTTATTATCTCCCCTTGTCTTGGTGACAAGCTCGTTATTAAAATAAATTCTACAAATAACTGGCCCTGACCACTCGGCTTACATCCTCCTCCTGCCTTAAATAACAATTCAATGTTAGCAGTCATCTCATCTGACACTTGCCCGTAGACAGGACAGACAAAAGAAAAATAATCAGAAAGAGTAGAAGAAACATTCTATAGTCCTGCAATGAGCCAAAGAGAGCAACGCTGCAGTTAGATTTCAGGGAAGGGAAAATGCTATAGGATAGTTTTTATATTTTTTCACACAAATCCACATTAACGGGACGGAGGTGGAACGTGTTTCCAGCTTCAGGTTCCTGGGAGTCAACATCTCCGATGACCTCTCTTGGACCCACAATACCTCTACTCTGATCAAGAAGGCTCATCAGCGTCTCTTCTTCCTGAGGAGACTGAAGAAGGTCCATCTGTCTCCTCAGATCCTGGTGAACTTCTACCGCTGCACCATCGAGAGCATCCTTACCAACTGCATCACAGTATGGTATGGCAACTGCTCTGTCTCCGACCGGAAGGCATTGCAGAGGGTGGTGAAAATTGCCCAACGCATCACCGGTTCCACGCTCCCCTCCATTGAGTCTGTCCAAAGCAAGCGCTGTCTGCGGAGGGCGCTCAGCATCGCCAAGGACTGCTCTCACCCCAACCATGGACTGTTTACCCTCCTACCATCCGGGAGGCGCTACAGGTCTCTCCGTTGCCGAACCAGCAGGTCGAGGAACAGCTTCTTTCCGGCGGCTGTCACTCTACTAAACAACGTACCTCGGTGACTGCCAATCACCACCCCCCCCCCGGACACTTATTATTTTTTTTAATTCAAATCGTTTGCTATGTCGCTCTTCAAGGGAGATGCTAAATGCATTTCGTTGTCTCTGTACTGTACACTGACAATGACAATTAAAATTGAATCTGAATCTGAATCTGAACAATGGGGAGCTTTAATTACCCCAATGTAAGATTCCAAGGCGGCATGAAGTGTAGATGGAGTCACTGGTGGGGAGTCTGGTCTGTATGATGGAGTGGGCTACATCTGCAACTCTTGCAATTTATTGCAGTCTAGGCCAGAACTATTGCCAAACCAAGAGGTGAAGCAACCCGCCAAAATGCTTGCCACAGCACATCTGTAGACATTTGTAAGAAACATGCTGAATTTCCTCAGTCTCCTCAGGGGGTACAGGCGCTGGTGTGCCTTCTTAACTGTCAGGTGAATGTGAACGGTCCACGTCTGATCATTGGTAATATTAACACCAGGGAAATTGAAGCTCTCCACCATTTCCGCATGATTGATGCTAATTGGGTCATGTGCTAGCAGCTAGATCATGCCTGCTGAAGTCCATAACTAGCTCTTTTATCTTGCTGACATTCAACGAGAGGTTATTGCCCTGGCACATCAAGCTTCATACCTTGTTTAAGAAGGAACTGCAGATGCTAGAACAATCAAAGGTAGACAAAAATGATGGAGAAACTCAGCGGGCGAGGTAGCATCTATGGAGCGAAGGAATGGGTGACATTTCGGGTCGAGAACCTTCTTCAGACTCTTTATACCTTGCTCCCTTGCACTCTGTCTTGTTATTGTTTGTGATACAGAAGGTCCGACTCGCCCACCGCACATTGGGGATTCGCCCGCCATGGACGGAGGACCTGCGCCGCAAGCCAGGAACCCACCTGGAGGCCCGGCTCGCCCGCTCAGCGTGGAAGGGGATCGGTAAGTGGATGGGCTGCGGGAGGAAGTGCCGTGCCTCGACAATGGAGTGGACGCAGAAGGCCCTGCAACAGCATGGGCGAGCTTGACTGGACTGGGCACCGTGCCAAGAGGCCGAGCACGTGGACCGGACGTAGCTTACAGCGGCGGAGCACACCATGGCTACACCTGGCTGACCCTGCAATGCCGCCAGGACAACTGGCCCTCATGGTCAGGTCAAGAACCCTGCACTTACATCTGGGATTTGAAAATAGAGCCAAACTGGCGACTCTGTATACAGTCTCAGTTTATTACTGCTGTACACTTGTACTGTAACTGAGATGCTTATCTAAGATGTATCTAAGTACTTATGTATAGTGATACTTGTACTGAATTGTACACAAAAATGAATTTCACTGTATCTCGGTACATGTGATAAATAAAGTACTACAACATACCAGCCTGTTGCAATAGCACTGGATCAAAGCTGGCTGGGAGTCTGGAGTTAATGTCCAGTCTCTCCATGCATTTCATGATGGTGGATGTTAGAGCCACTGGGCTTCGGACACAGTTAAGATACTATCCACAAGGAGCAAGGAGGAAGGAAAATAAATCCAAAGCACAAAAAAAAAAGTGTTGGATCTAAAGAAAAAGTGTTGGATTATAAATACCAGTGGGAATCAGATTTATAAGAAAAGAATCAAAAGAGTAATGGAAATTAAAATGAGAGGCACAGAAAGCAGCAGAGAAAAAGTAGCTGCCAACATCAAAGTGCTCTCTAATAAGACAATAATAAGCAGAAGAAAAACTGAAAGATTAGGGCCTATTAAGACAAAAGTGAGAACATTAAAACAAAAGTGAGAACATGCAGATAGATGCTAACGGCATTTTTAAAGCATTAAGTGAGTAATTAAAAATAAGAATTTGCTAGAAACTCAGCAAGTCAGTCAGCATCTATGGAAACAAGTTAACATTTAATTTCAAAGACCCTTTATCACCAGTCAAAAATGTATTATTGCCATATCTCAAAGTAGAACGATGAAATTCGTATTTCCAGCAACAGGGTGGCAAAAGGGCGGCATGGTGGAGCGGGGTAGAGTTGCGTCAGAGACCCAGATTCAATCCTGACTACGGGTGCTGTCTGTACATAGTTTGTACATTCTCACTGCGGCTGTGTGGATTTTCTCTGAGATCTTTGCTTTCCTCCCAAGCTCCAAAGACATACAGGTTTGCATGTTAATTAGCTTGGTGTAAGTGTAAATTGTCCTTAGTGTGTGGGGATAGCTGGTCGGTGCGGACGCGGTGGGCTTGTTTCCGCGCTGTATCTCTAAACTAAAAACTAAACTAAAAAACACAACAGATATATGAGCATAGTACCCTGTGGACACCAAAACGAAAAAAAATCAATGTATAAAAACAAACAAGCAGCAGAACTTGGATACTAAACAAGTACTTAGCAATTCCAGGGAAGCGGGAAAGAAGGAAGAAATAGTTGAGATATTAGGTACATTGAAAATTGATAGCTTGGTATCAGAAAGGTTGGCTAAAGTCTAGTCATCAAGTCATGATAAATCATCAAGGCCAGAACGATGCATTCCAGGGTTCTGAGGGAATTACAGGAAGATATCACAAGGCA
This sequence comes from Leucoraja erinaceus, assembly GCF_028641065.1. NCBI lineage: Eukaryota > Metazoa > Chordata > Chondrichthyes > Rajiformes > Rajidae > Leucoraja > Leucoraja erinaceus. The sequence continues at coordinate 90,480,769 of NC_073381.1, forward strand.
ACCAACAGTCATGTTTCTATGCTCCTGAAATAGGGGAATGGCGCTGGAGAGGAATGGTGAATGTTACTCCCCCATGATCAGAGCAAGGAGTGTGGACCCCAGCAAGCACTGGCTAGTCAGTTTAACCTCAGTAGAGGGAAAGCTTTTATAAATATTGAGCCAAGAAAGATTAATAGTCATCTGGAGGAAAGTAGATTCCTCCAGATGACTATCAAGGCAAGACAGTACGAACTTGTGAAGGGCAAATCATGTTCAACCAATTTGATAGAGTTTTTTTTCCCCATGAGGTGATGGTAATGTTGATGAGGGGATTACAGTTGATGTGGCATACATGAACTTCAGAAGGCTTTTGAAAAAGTCTTACATAACAGGCTGATAAGCAAAGATAAGTCCATAAATTGGAACAGAATTAAGTCATTCGGCCCATCAAGTCTACTGCGCCATTCAATCATGGCTGATCTATCTTTCTCTCTTAACCCAATTCTCCTGCCTTCTTCCCATAACCCCTGAAACCCGTACTAATCAAGCTATCTATCTATAGAAAAATAGAAACATAGAAATTAGGTGCAGGAGTAGGCCATTCGGCCCTTCGAGCCTGCACCGCCATTCAATATGATCATGGCTGATCATCCAACTCAGTATCCCGTACCTGCCTTCTCTCCATACCCCCTGATCCCCTTAGCCACAAGGGCCACATCTAACTCCCTCTTAAATATAGCCAATGAACTGGCCTCAACTACCCTCTGTGGCAGAGAGTTCCTATCTCTGCCATAAAAATATCCACAGCCATCTGTGGCAAAGAATTCCACAGATTTACCACCCTACAATTGCCAGATGAAGCACATGGCAAAACAGAAATATTGATAGCAAGGATATAAAGCTGAGAAAGGATCAGATGGTTGTGGTGAATGGTTGTTTTGGACAGGAGGAAGATTAACAGATAACAATATTAGAGCCATTGTTGGATTAAACCTATAACAGAGACTTCGAAGTGAAGGCAACAATTTCTAAATTCTCGAACAACAAAACTTAGTGGCCTTGCAAACAGTAAAAATCTGTAAATGAGCGAGTTTGGTATTCCGACTGCGCATGCCCCATAGGTCGCTCATAAACATTCTCGTCAACTGTGGTGCTGCGCTGTGTGCAGGTTTGTGTGTCGTCTGTGGTTGTGTCCGGGTCTCCGGCGCTGCGGGGGCTGTTGAGTTGCTGCTGGGCCGTCCCTGTCCCCTCACGGGTGTCCCATCCCTGTCCGGAGGTGTCCAGGATGTCCCTGGGCTGGCGGGCCTGTGGCAGCCCCTGACTTGCAGCCGGTGCCAGATAGCAGGAGAGTGGGGTATAACAGCAAGGGTGAGGGGGGAGTGGGTAAATGGGCACACATCCAAGTATTGGGGGGGGGGGGGGGGGGGGGGTGGTAGGAGGGGGGGGGGGGGGGGGGGGGGGGGGGGGGGGGGGGGATTTGGGGGTTGGGGGGGGGGGGGGGGGGGGAAGACTGTGCCCGGTGTGGAGAAGAAGCTGAACCGAGCAAATAATTGGGAGCCAGGTAGCAGGGAAACAGCAAGAGAGAGAGGGGGCAGATGCGAGTGGGAGACTGGATCCGGCGGGACAGATAGAGCCGAGCCGGAGCCAGGTAGGCGGGAGAGTGATTGGGGTGCAACAGCGAGAAAGAGAGAGTGAGAGAGTGGAGAGAGGGGGGGGGGGGGGGGGCAGGTGTGAGTGGGAGACAGGGACGGTCCAGTGGCGGTTCAACAGCTTTTTTTCTTTACAGCGAGTGACCTTTGACAAATCCCATGGTTCCTTGCGTTTTTCGGAGTATCATTATTGCAGCAGTACATAAACAGATTGGTAGAATGGACAGATAGTGTTTAACACAGAGAAAAGTGAGTGAAGCTCATCTAAAGACCATGTAAATGTTCTCCATCCTGTTTACTGCAGAGAAAAGTGAGCAATACAAGTGAGTGAACACTGTAAAGGATAGTGTTCTAAAAGGGAGGGGAGGGGAGGGGTGGGGGAAGTTGGATCAGGAGCAGGTGGGCCGGACGGTATTAATGTACAAGTTAATGCATGCAGCACACCTAATCCTATCTCTAGACTTTGTCTAACAATCTGCCTATCAGAGAACCCCCTCTCCCAAGGTTATCCATTGCTGGCTGGGATTTGACTGGCCCCCTCTTCTCTTTTCCAGTTTTTTTCCCCCCCTCACCCCGCGATCAATCTGATGAGGGGTCCCGACCTGAAACGTCACACACCCATTTTCCCCCAGAGATGTTTCCTGACCCGCTGAGTTAGTCCAGTATCTTGCGTCTGTATTTGGATAGGTGGCACTTTGCATTCAGGAGGTGGTGGGTATATGGAACGAGCTGCCAGAGGAGGGAGTTGAGGCCAGGTACCATAACACCATTTAAAAGATATTTGGACAAGTACATGGATAGGAAAGGTTTAAAGGGATACAGGCCAAATGCAGTCAGGCACCAGTGTAGATGGAGCATCTGGTTGGTATGGGCAAGTTGGGCCGATGGGCCTGTCTCCATGCTATGTGACTCTATGGCACTAAGATACGTGCTCATTAAAATGCCATGAAATCTACTGACCATACTGGAACCAAGAGGAGTGAGAGAATACAGAAAAATATCTATAGAAGTTATCAGCTTTGCTTTTTTTTTGCATTCTTTTAAATTTCCTGCCTAATTGAATATCAGATTGCAAACATTAGAAGTTATGTTAAGGATTAATAATGAATTGTCGGAGGGAACGATACCAGAGGGATGATAATACACTGAATTTAAGGGGGGAGGTTTTTAAGGGGGTTAAGGGGGGTCTTGATAGAGGTCTTTAAAATGATGAGAGGGATAGACAGAGTTGACGTGGATAAGCTTTTCCCATTGAGAGTAGGGAAGATTCAAACAAGAGGACATGACTTCAGAATTAAGGGACAGAAGTTTAGGGGTAACATGAGGAGGAACTTCTTTACTCAGAGAGTGGTAGCTGTGTGGAATGCGCTTCCAGTGGAAGTGGTGGAGGCAGGTTCGATTTTATCATTTAAAAATAAATTGGTTAGGTATATGGATGGGAAAGGAATGGAGGGTTATGGTCTGAGTGCAGGTAGATGGGACTAGGGGAAAATAAGTGTTCGGCACGGACTTGTAGGGCCGAGGGCCTGTTTCCGTGCTGTAATTGTTATATGGTTATATGGAATTAGCAGCATTTGAAAGGGAAACTGAAATATTTGTTATTGAAAAACAAAAATAGAACAGCGAGATTGTACAAAGCATCAGTACCCGAGAGTGAAGGGATGTTTAGTGTTTCTTTCCTGCAGGATCCACCAGAGCTGCCTACAAACTCAAAAATAAATGTTACATTTGCGTTGGAGTATAATTCTAGCTGTACTGCGTGGTTTGATGTCTGACAATCAGTGAAATATGGCATTGCTCCCAGGAAAGAAATGATATAACTGAGACACACCTGCCCATGGTTTAAATACCCAGCCCAGGGAAATTCAGGTGTGCCTTTCTAATCGATCCCATGTCTCACGTTGGACAATATTGGGTTACAAAGGGTGGCGAGTGCTGATATGATAGTGGCTTTTAAGAGACTTTTGAATTGGAACCTGGATATGCAGCGAATGGATAATATGCAGCAGATAAGAGTTGGCCATGGCATTATTTTAGACTTTACTTAGTCATAGAGATTCTTTAGAGATACAGCGTGGAAACAGGCCCTTCGACCCACCAAGTTCACGCCAACCAGCAACCACCCCGTACCCCATTATCCTAAACACTGGAGACAATTTACAATTTTTTACCAAACCCAATTAACCTGCAAATCTGTACATCTTTGGAGTGTGGGAGGAAACAAGAGCACCCGGAGAAAACCTACGTGGTCACGGGGAGAAAGTACAAGCTCTGTACAGACAGTACCTGTCATCAGGGTCGAACCCGTGTCTCTGGCTTTGTATGGCAGCAACTCTACCTCTGCGCCACTGTGCCACCCATCATGTTCTGCACAGAGATCCTGTGCTATACTGTTCAATATACAACTTTCAAGCCCTATGGGTGTGGTTAATAGCTGATATGATGGAGTGAAGTATCAAAAGTTGAAGACAGAGTAAGAATCTTGGTGAAGGAAGGAACTGCAGATTTTGGGTTAAACCGACGATAGACACAAAATGCTGGAATAGCTCAGCGGGACAGGCAACATCTCTGGAGCGACAGATTGGGTGACGTTTCGGGTCAAGACCCTTCTTCAGAAGAAACTTGGGTTAGCCCTGCTACCAAAACCATAGCATAATTAAAATATCATATGATTGGAACATGCGGAAAAATAAAGGGCCGGTCACACCCTCTGAGCTACAGAGTGCATGCTATGGATAGATCAGACAATTCTAATTGAAAAGACACCCACGCGTTTAAAGAATCTATACTTCATTAATGAGACGCTCTTTCAAAAAAAAAAGAAAGATTCAGCAAACACTTAGAAAATGCAATAGAGACATTTTGGCAGGTTTAAGAGATTAACACAGCAAACACCGAAAGCAGCAAACCAGTCAGAATGCCCGAGTTATAACTACAATGTTGGATTGACGTCAGCATCAAATCAATTATTGGCAATTTACCCCAGGAACATTTCTTCACTACCTTGCGAGAATGCAGCGCAGCAGAGAGTGCATTTAATTCTGATGATCTACAGCAGTATTTATTTTCAATTTTTGCCTCATGTGCCATTCTTGTCCAGGAAGACCTTTAACTGTATATTCCTTTAATATATATTCCTTTAACTGGGCACCAGAAATAATCCAAAAGGATCTTCAGCCGTTTTTCCCCACCTTTTCCTCATTCATCAGATGCCCTTTAGTTACCTATTAAAGTTACTATTACGCAGAAACAATGACCCAGTGCCACCGCCAGGACAATGGGCCTTTATTTGAACAATTTTGAACTTGAAGGGTACAAGATATCGCCGGAAACATGACGACCCTCGTGTAACGCTTCAGTATAATCGACTATTCTTCAGTCTTGTACTTAAAAAATTATTGTGCCTATGTATGGTTAGATTTTTACTGAACCATTTTCAAAAAAGAAATTTACAATTTACCGATGTATCTGTGACAATAAAGAACTATTGAACCATTGAGAAGCAAAGGAGAATTTCAGCATCTCACTGGTGGTTTCACAATGAGAAAGCAACCTCTGAAAAATATTTTGAGTTGTCTGCAATAAAGAACACAATTAAAATAAAATCCAGTGATTCCTCATATCTACAAACCAAAAATGTCAGAAGCACCGTGGTGGTCAGGCAGCATCTGTGGAAAGAGAAAGAGTTAACACTTCAGGTTGGAGACCCTTCGGCAGAACCAAATTGTTATCTTGGTTTCTCTTTCCCAGTGATGCCGCCTGACCTGCTGAATATTTGCAGCACTTTATTTATTTCAGAATTCAGGTTACTGCAGATTTTTTCACTTTCAATTATTTCCCAAACTAGCCACACAATACTGCGGCCAACTAAATAGTGCGTCCATAACGAATATGAAACAACCCAGCACAAATTAGTAACGAGTATAGTGGTGGAACTAGTAGAGCTGCTGCCTCAGTTCAGCTTGTGTGCAATGCTGACCTCTGTTGCCTTCTGTAGAGTTTCACGTTCACCCTGTTACCTGTGGGACTCCTCTAGGTGCTCCAGTTACCTCCCACATCATAAAGATATAACCGTTGGTAGATTCATTGGCTGCTGCAAATTGCCCCTACTATGTAGATTAGTGGTGGAATCTGGGGGATCTGATGAGAATGTGGGGAAAATAAAATATGGTTAGTGTAAATTGGTGTTCAATGGTCAGCTTGGATTCAACGGGCCAAATTCCCATCTTCCTTCCTTGTCAGATTCCACAAACTGCAACATTTTGTCTTCTGCACTGATCACGTTCAACCCAGTTTACCATCTCCACCCATCTCTCCCTCATTTGACTCTTCTGCAAATCAACCCTTCTTCACCTAAATCTATCCATCATTTATCAATTCCTACCTCCCCCTCTTTCCCTCACCTCTCAATCAGTTATTTCTCTCCACTCTATCAGTATAGAGGACCGTGACCCAAAACTTTAAATTTCCATTTCACTCCTTGAATGCTGCCCGACTTGCCGAGTTCTTCCTGTACTTTGTGTTTTGCTCAAGACTTCAGCATCTGCAGTCTATGTTTGCGTCTCTTCCTTATATAGGTTATTAACTTTCGAATTAATTTGCTGAAGTATTGAAGGGAATGGTTGCAGCTTACATAATTTACCAATATATTTTTATTGAATACTTGCCTGCAAAGACACAAGAAATGACATAGAAAGATAATATATCCTAATATTTATGACTAGCATTCACATCAAGCTCCCAAGCAAATTTTGTATTTCCCCAGTTGGTGAACATATGCCAAGATTTTAATATTGCAAGGCTCACGACGTCTACAGCTCTACAGAGAAGGTTATTCTTTCACTTACACCAGGATTTCTATGCACTGCAAAGGAGTGCGATACATACGGTGTGGATTAGATAGCGCAGCTCCAGGAATCTGGATTTAAATTCAATTCTAAAGTGATTGATAGATTGAATTGATTGAAAGTTCCAGAAGGGCCTCCGTGTCCACGCCAACCATTGATCGCCCATTTACACTAGTTCTACTTAATTCCACTTTTGCACCCACTCCCGACACACTCAAGAAAAGTTAGAGGCCAATTAACCAACAAGCCTGCACATGTTTTGGATGTGGGAAAAAAGAAACGGAACACCCAGAGAAAACTCACCTGGTCACAGGGAAAACATGCAAACTCTGCACAGACAGACAGGTCAGGATCAAACCCAAGTCTCTGACACAGCTACTTTGCCAGCTGTGCCACCTGAAGTGCTGAAAAGGAATTGCCTTGCATTTTCTGACTTTAATATACTCCCATGAATTAAGTTTACTTAGCTCCGTTTACTCCAATTTGCCAATGGACCAGGGCCACAAGCACAAAACACACACTGATAATGGAAGATAGTGCTTTTGAGGTTGGGGCGCCAACACATTGTTATACAATTCAAAGACAACTAGAATTTACATTGCATTTTTAAACACATTAAAACAAATCCCAATATACATAAGACAAAAACTGACACTGATGCAAAAAGGGGATATTCCTACAGGTGAACTAAATATTTGATCAAAGCAGAGAAAACAGGCTTGGGCATGGAATTCCAAATGGAATTCCAAAAGGTGTGGATCATGGATGAAGAAATAACAAGATAATGCCAGGTTGTTCTAGATTCTATATATGCAGAGGAATTGAATAGAGGGGCCATATGGCTTTGTGTGGGAAACCATCTGATAAACTTGATTGTCCTTATTGAAGAGATGATGGAGATGACTGATGAAGGTAGGACAGTGGATGTTGTCTATATGGACTTCATTAAATCCTTTGGCAAAGTCCCTTATGGTGGGCTGATCCAGAAGATGGGATCCATGGAGACTTGGTCGATTGGACTCAAGATACAAGAGACTACAATGGTAGAAATCGGGAACAAAAATGAATGACCTGTGAGCAGAGCTCGAACATGGGCACGAAATGTTGGAGCAATTCAGCAGTATAGGCAGAGGATGGAGGCGCAAGCAAGCATCGAGGAAAAAACACACGTGGCTGTGGTAGTGAGTCTGGGTTAAAACGTGGTCATAGAGCTGGAGGAATCACAGAGGGGGAGGTTGTTGGGAGCATCTGTGTGGGGGGAAAATGATGTAGGTTTATTATTGTCGCATGTACCGAGGTACAGTGACGCGCTTTGAATTGCAAGCTAACAGATCAGATAAGCCGTACCTAGATACAATCAGATCAATCTCAAGTACAAAAAAAAGCAAAGGGGAAGATAGATAGTGCAGAATATATTTCCCAGCATTATAGTGCATCAGGTCCATAAAGTCCATGTCCTCAGTGAGGTAGCGGCGAATGAAACAAGTCAAATCGAGTTTGTCATCAGATACGCAAGTACGGTGAGATGCGGGTACAATGAGAAGCTTGCTTGCAGCAGCACAGGTACATGGACTCAGACAATGTATAGAACAAAACCATACATGATTTCTACAAGACAAAGAAAATAAAAAAGGCAAGCAAAACTATGGAAAGATCTATGCACATTGGTATAGATCTGCTGAGCATTCGGAGCAGAGTGAAGACCCACTGTGTTTGGGCTTACACACAGAATACTCCACAACTGCTACTGCTTGCCTCCCCTCTCTTTACACATACTTTAATTCATAAAATTAATGGGCAGATATTTGAGTGAGCTCGGGAAAAAAAACCGGAAGATTTCTATTATTTCTCTGCTGCTGAGATTACGTAGGCTCTACAAGATTTCTCCGTGTTCACACAATCTGCTCTGGCTTTGTTTATATTGTTCATCTCTATTTGCTCATTTTGATTATCAAGTATAATTTTTATGACATTAGAAAAATCGCCACAAGTAATTGTGTTTTTTTACCACCCACTCTCCCATGCCACAATAAAACCTCTCCTCTGCAGCTGAGCAGAAGGCTTCTCACTTTATCACCCCAAGGTTGTCGATGAAACTGGAGAAGTGAAAGATCAAATAGACAGTGCATGCTGCAGGGGAAGAGTAGAAGTGTTCAATACAAGCAATGCTTTTGCTCTGACATTTTCCTCCAAAGACTAAAGCACTGCAGAGACATATAAAGCTGCCTACTTCCAGGCAGATCTGAGCACTAATTATATAGGTGGAAGCCCTTGGTCTTTCTTAAAAGATAAATCAATTGCAGAAATAAATAGCACAACCATGCAGAGGCACAGTGAGCTATTGGCATTCATCGGCTGAAGTCACAGTATGGATCAGCATCAGCAAACCTCATTCCTTAACCAGCTCCGTTCAAATGGCAGCCGTCAGATTATTTATAATTACCGTTATGACTATCATTGACAGTTTATAATGAACTCTTCCCCCACTTCACCAAAGAAAATGCCACGTGGATATTATAGCCTTCCTCAGGCTTCGCAATTCGCAACTCTTCAATTCTTTTGTCTCACACCTTCTGTCTTTTCATCTCTGGTCAGGTTGATTGATTTTAAGGTTGATGGAAGGAGTGAAGGACGGGAAGAACAAAGCCTGATGCTTCGGCAAGGGGGCGTGATTCGGTGGTGGGGGGGGGGGGGGTCACGGGGGGGCGGGGGGGGGGCGGGGGGGGGGGCAACCATCTGTCTATTCAAATCCCTGGATTTGCCATGCTTTGTCCTTTCCCCCCTCTGATCCAGCTTTCTATCCCCACCAGCCCTCCACCGCCACCTACAATCAGTCTGAAGAAGGGTCCCAACCTAAAATGTCACCCATCTATGTTCTCCAGAGATGCTGCCTGACCCGCTGAGTTGCTCCAGCACTGTTGTTTTTCGTAAAGCAGCTTCTGCAGTTCCTTTTTCTGCGTGCGAATATTAAGACAGAGCATAAAGATTGCAACTGTAAACATCAGCAGTCCTAAATTAGAGAGGACACAATTACTATTAATGCTATGCCTTTAACGTGGTAAAGTATCCCAAAGCATTTCCCCACGAGGAGATGTTAGGACAGGTGGCCGAAAGCTTGTGTTTTATTTATTTATTGATTCAAGGGATGTAGAACATTGGTGTCAAGGCCAGCACTTGTCCATCGCCAACTGCCAAGGGGGTGGACAGGAAAAGTTTGGAGGGCTGCGGGCATGTGCAGGCAAATGGCACTGGTTCAGTTGGGAAACTTGGTAGGCATGGGTGAATTGGACCGATGGGCCCTTTCCTGTGCTGTCTAATTCTCAGACTCTAAGATAAGATAGTGGTGAGCCACTTGCTTGAATCTCACCAGTCTTTGGGTGATGGCACTGCCACAGTGCAGCTGAGCAGAATAATGATGGCACAATAATGATAAGCAACGTACTCCCAAGATAGACTGATGTGAAAATTGAGGGGAAAATCTATAGGTGGTGGCACACATGCTGAAATCTTGAATCTTGAGCAAATCACAAGGTGCTGGAGGAACTCAGCAGGTCTGTGGAAAGGTTTATATGTATTATTGCCACGTGCACTGTGGTAGCTTTGTATCGCATGCGATCCAATCAGATAACACCGTACATGAATACAATCAAGTCACACTCTAGTACAATAAGTAGGGTAAAGTGGAAGATAAAGAGCACAGACTATGGTTCTCAGCATTGTAGCGTGACGGACGGGTTTGGGGGGAAGGGGTGGCTTGAGGAAGCTGGAAGAGAGGTGGAGGGAAAAAGACTGGCAAGTGATAGGTGGATACAAGTAGGGGGTGTAATTGACAGATGGGTGCAGTAAGTGACAAAGGATAGTGAATAGGAGAGAAAATGGTGTCAGATAAGGAGAGAAGAGGAGGGGTGAAGTGCAAAGCCAGAGAGGGCATTAGCTCAAAACAAAAGCTGCGACCAATTCAGTTTTTTTCCATATCTTACTGGCAACCGGAGTTTAATCTCAAATCATTCACTCACTCAACAGTCAGCAACCTGTGACACTATGTACGTTTACAATGTTGTATAAATCTAAACCGTTGTTGCTGGTCATTTCATTTTATTTATACTGAGCTTTTCATGCTGTTCTGTCATCTCTCCAATATCCCTTCTCCAGATCGACTTTTCTCATTCAATTCTTTGTACTCATTTTGTCGTAGTTAACTGATTTTCCATCAGACTGCAGTTCGTGAATTTCCTCCTGAGACACCAGAACTGAAACACAACCTCGTTTTCACATCCTTCAACCGCAAAGTGAAGATGTTGCAGATTCCTCTTCTTCAGAATCTGTTTCATCACCATCTAAGCCATCACCTGCCAAGCTTAGCCTTTCTCAACAACAATCCTGTTGGCCTTCCTACCTCGAGAAGAATTTCCACCACGCCCTTCATCTCTGAAGCTCAACTTGTTCGCAACAATCTTTAACTCTATAGAAAAATCAATTTTGCCTCAGACCCAAACTGTGTCTAAAAAACAGAGGACTGCAGATGCCGGGTCGGGATGAAGGCCTCGACCAGGAATGTTGATTATCCACTTCCCTCTACAGGTGGTGCCTGACCTGCTGAGTTCCTCCAGCAGCTCTCCATTTTTGCTGCATCTGTAAAGCAGCTCCTACACTCGGCACAATACAAAAAAAAATTACATTGGACAAACAACTTTTTTTTCCCACCTAACCTTCTATTCCCTCCTCTCCCCACCACCATTACACCCACGGCAATCTCTCCTTATAAATTAGATAATCACAGTTCACAAACATTATTCATTAGTTTCACCAAAATGATTTACCTCATCACAATACACTATTGATTATTTTCTTGGATATCAAGCTGCAGAACTTGGTACTTTGCTCAATTCTCTTCCCTCTCACAATCTGCAAAGATGTCAAACAAACTTGGAGTCATCCAATTGTTAATTATTAATTAACCTCCCATGTTCTCTTTTCAGCTCTAGTGTTCATGCCATATCATAGGTCTCTGTGCCCCAAGCTAGTTTAACAATGAAAACAAAAATCAATGCCTGATTCATTGCTGAATTGCTGCAATCCTCTCAACATTATAGCTCAATACATCCTCAGAAGCTCCATTGGAAAGAAAATGGAGAATCAAGACATTCATGGACAACCACCATTCAGTCTGAAGAAAGGTTTCAGCCCGAACCGTTGCCTATTTCCTTCACTCCATAGATGCTGCTGCACCCGATAAGTTTCTCCAGTACTTTTGTCTACCTTCGATTTTCCAGCATCTGCAGTTCCTTCTTAAACAACCATCATTGCCATTGAGTCAGTGTCATGCAGCATTTAGACACAAAGAACTGCAGGTGGTAGTTGACAAAAAAACCCATAAAATGCTGGAGTAACTCAGCCGATTAGGCAGCATCTCTGGAGAACATGGATTTGCAACATTTCAGAACGGGACCTTTCTTCTGGTGGGAGGTGAAAAAAGGATAAAATCTGGCGAGTGATGGGTGGATAGAGGCGAGGAAAGATTGATTGGCAGATGATTGGACCAAGGCAAGAGATGAAAAGACAAAATATCTGGGGGATAGAAGAGGGGCAAATAGAGAAGCCAGAGGAAGGAATATAGGTGGAAAGGGACTGGGGGATTAAAATGGGTGCAATGGTGCAGGGCAAAGGGAAAGGGGGAATGAAGGCGGAGGGGTGAGGAGTGATTCTAGGTTAGTTACCTAAAATTGAAGATTTCAATGTTCATATTGTTAGGTTGTAAGGTAACCAAGCGGAATATAAGGAATTCCAGGTAGACACAAAATGCTGGAGTAACTCAGCGGGACAGACAGCATCTCTGGATAGAAGGAATGGATGTAGGTTTGAGTCGAGACCCTTCTTCAGACGGAGAATCAAGGGAAGGGAGGCACAGAGATTCGGAAAGGCAAGGTGTAAAAACGAGACATGAAATTCATGGAAAATGTAAAATAGATCATTGTTAGCCAGGAGAAGTTGACAACGAAGAATACAGAGATAGAACTTAGTCTGGAGGACTGTCAGACTGGTCGGAGAAATGGGATGGGGAGGGATAGCAAGGGTTACTTGAAGTTAGAGAAATCAATATTCATACCTCGACATCCCACAGCTCCGCTCTTGCTCCCCCTCACCCCATTCATAACAAGGACAGAGTCCCCCTTGTCCTCACTTTCCACCCCTTCAGACATTGCATAGAGCATATAATCCTCCAACACTTTCGCCATCTACAATGGGATCCCACTACTTGCCACATCTTCCCATCTCCACCCCTTCCTGTTTTCCGCAGAAACTGTTCCCTCTGAAACTCCCTGGTCAACTCGTCCCTTCCCACCCAAACCACCCCCTCCCCAGGTACTTTCCCCTGCAACCACAGGAGATGCAACACTTACCTCCCCCCCTCGATTCCATCCAAGGACCTAAACAGTCTCTCCAGGTGAGGCAGAATTTCACTTTCACCTCCTCTACTGTATCCGCTGTTCCAGGTGTCAACTTCTCTACGTCGACGAGACCAAGCGCAGGCTCGGCGATTGTTTCACTGAACGCCTCCGCTCAGTCCTTCCTAACCTACCTGATCTCCCGGTTGCTCAGCACTTCAACTCCTCTACCCAAACCCAATCTGACCTTTCTGTCCTGGGCCTCCTCCATTATCAGAGTGAGGCCCAGCACAAATCGGAGGAACAACACCTCATATTTCGCTTGGGTAGTTTACACCCCAGCGGTATGAACATTGACTTCTCTAACTTCAGATAGCCCTTGCTTTCTCGCTCCATCGCCTCCCCAGTTCCCCCACTAGTCTTACTGTCTCAGACTACATTCTATCTTTGTCCCGTCCCCTCCCGTGACCTCAGTCTGAAGAAAGGTCTCGACCTTAAATGTCACCCATTCCTTCTCTCCAGAGATGCTGCCTGTCCCGCTGAGTTACTCCAACATTTTGTGTTTATCTTCGATTTAAACCAGCATCTGCAGTTCTCTCCTGGACAATAAGAAATTGCATATCTCCTTGGGCCAAGATGGAACTTTTCAGAAACTCGAGGCTTGGAAGTTGTGTGTGGCGGAGGAACATGCTGACCCTGTGCATGCCGTCCTGGAAAAGGATCAACCTACAATCATTTCACTCTTTTACTGGTGTACAACTGTACTTGTGTACAGTACGATATGCCTGGGTAGCACAGAGAACAAGGTTTTCACTGTATCTCTGTACGCGACAATAATAAACTGAACTAAACGCAAGGATAACATTTAATTGACTACAAGGCATAAATAATGTCATCTTTAGCTGTGACGACAGTGCATGGCACTTTCTTGCATATCCTTCTTGCAGAAACTCAGAGTTAACCACACATTCTCGCCCTTCAATTCTTTCCCAGGTCTGATGAAGGTCCGGGAACTGAAACACTGAACTGTTGATCTATTCCACATATGCTGCCTGAACAACTTGGTCTTTGCAGGATTTTCTATTTTTATTTCACATTTGCAGCATCTGCAGTATTCATGGGACCTCACAGTGGTGCAGCGGAACAGTTGCTGCCTTACAGTGCCAGATATCTGACTATGGTTCTGTCTGCACGGAGTTTGTACATTCCCCCTGATGCGTGGGTTTTCTCTGGATGCTCCGGTTTCCTCCCACACTCCGAAGACGTTGGTTGTAAATTAATTGGCTTCTGTAAATTGTCCCTAGCGTGCAGGATATTGCTAGAGTACGGGTGACCGCTGGTTGGCACGGGGAAGGGCCCGTTTCCACCCTGTATCTCTAAAGTCTAACAGTTTTTTTAATTTTCATCTCTCTTCTGCCGTCCATTTCTTGCAATGTCTTCTTGTAGCTCTGCTGCCAATAATAGGTCTTCTTACTAGAGATGCACAGAAGCTTCCATAGCTGTCCCTCTCCTAAAATACTGCATTGATTCAAAGTTCACATTCAATTAGTTTAAAAATGTAAAACTACTGATGCAGGAAATGTGAAATAAAGAGAAAAAATGCGACAACCTCTGGGGTAAAAAAAGTTCTGATAAAGGGTCTTTAGCCTAGAATATTAACTTTCTGATACTGTCCACAGATTTCTCAATGCATTGCCCTTCATTTATTTCTCAACCAATGGCATTAAAAATCATATACCTCACAGCTATATTTGATTATACAACAGCAGCCACACTTTCCACCAGTACTTAATTAATTTAAAAATTACAGTAAGCTTTGTTTAAAGTTCATATTTTCAACAACTTGTCAACATGACACGTTTCATTGCCTGGCTCTTCCAGGTGAAAGGGAAACATTATTTATACCACCTGTACAGCCCTCCAACTGTAAACCGCTGTTAGCTTCCACTCTTCCCTTACCCATTTAACCTTTTGATTTCATGGGCAAGAAGAAAACTTCACTGTCATGGCATTGCCAATTGTCTTACTATTCTTCTCAGGCACAACTGACGTAAGCACAGGTTTTTCATCCAGTTATTAAATGTTTTCAGTTGTTGTTTAAGTCAATACATGGGATGCATCACCCCCAAACCATCCGATTCTATGGAAACCAAGTCAAATAACGTCATGCCAAATATCACACACACACTTTCCAAATTGTAACAGTCCAGTTTTCTGACGTCTCTCAAGGTTGAGCCAAGTCAAATTTATTACTGCAAGGAGACTTTCTGTTCCTGCAAAAAATTATTTCTTGACGGTTCATGATGTACAACTGACTCGTACCTTAAGCCACACAGCTCATCTACCCCCATTAATGTCGAGCCAATCTGCTATATTTTCTTCTCATTCTCTCCAAACCACGCTAAAATATAATTTGCCTTTTCTGAGGGAAGGGAAATATTTGTTACTCACTAGACCATGCAGTATTATTAGAAAGCTATTCACCAACTGATCGGAATCAGGGCCATATTAGTCAGGAAATGGTGTTAGGTAAACTGTTGGAACTGAAGGCAGATAAATCCCCAGGGCCTGATGATCTGCATCCCAGATTACTCAAGGAGGTGGCCCTAGAAATCGTGGATGCAGTGTTGATCATTTTCCAATGTTCTATAGAATCTGGATCAGTTCCTGTGGACTGGAGGGTGGCTAATGTAACCCCACTCTTTCAAAAAGGAGGGAGAGAGAAAACAGGGAATTATAGGCCAGTTAGTCATACATCGGTAGTGGGGAAGATGCTCGAGTCAATTATTAAAGATGTAATAGCAGTGCATTTGGAAAACAGTGATAAGATCGGACAAAGTCAGCATGGATTTCTGAAGGGGAAATCATGCTCGACTAAACTTCTGGAATTTTTTGAGGATGAAACAAGTAGAATGAATAAGGTAGAGCCAGTGGATGTGGTGTTTCTGGACTTTTAAAAAGCCTTTGACAAGAGATTAGTGTGCAAAATAAGAGCACATGGTATTGGGTGTAGGGAATGGACATGGATAGAGAATTGGTTGGCAGACAGGGTGCAAAGAGTAGGAATTATTCAGGTCATTTTCAGAATGGCAGGCAGTGATTAGTGGGGTGCCACAAGGCTCAATGCTGGGACCCCAGTCATTTACTATATATTAACAATTTTGACGAGGGAATTAAATGTGACATCTCCACGCTTATGGATGACACAAAGCTGGGTGACAGTATAAACTGCAAGGAGGCTGCAGGGTGACTTGGATAGGTTGGGCGAGTGGGCAGATGCAGTATGATGTGGATAAATGTGAGGTTATCCACTTTGATGGCAAGAACAAAGGCAGATTATTATCTGAATGGTATCAGATTAGGAAAAGCGGAGGTGCAACGAGACCTGGGTGTCCTTGTCACTGAAAGTAAGCATGCAGGTACGGTAAGCAGTGAAGAAAGCAAATGGCATGTTAGCCTTCATAGCGAGATGATTTGAGTCTAGGAGCAAGGAGGTCAAACTGCAGTTGTACAGAACCGTAGTGAGATTGCACGTGGAGTATTTTGTGTAGTTTTGGTCTCCTAATTTGAGGAAGGACATTCTTGCTGTTGAGAGAGTGCAGCATAGGTTCAGCAGGTTTATTTCTTGGATAGCGAGACTGACATGATGAAGGAATGGGTCGACTGGGCTTGGAATTTAGAAGGACGAGACGGGATTGTATAGAAACATTTAAAATCCTTAAAGGATTGGACAGGCTAGATGAAAAATGTTCCCGATGCTGGGGGAGTCCAGAACCAGGGGTCAAAGTTTAAGAATAAGGGGTAGGCCATTTAGGACTGAGATGAGGAAAACGTTTTCACCCAGAGAGTTGTGAATCTGTGGAATTCTCTGCCACAGAAGACAGTGGAGGCCAATACATTGGATGTTTTCAAGAGAGAGATTTAGCTCCTCGGGCTAACGGAATCAAAGGATATGGGGGAAAAGCAGGAACAGGGGTACTGATTTTGGGTGATCAGCCATGATCATACTGAATGCCGGTGCTGGCTTGAAGGGCCGAAAGGCCTACTCCTGCACCTATTTTCTATGTTTCTACCTTTCCTTGTGTATCTGTCCAATTCTGCCATGAATCCATTAATGCTACTTGCAAGAGTCACAACCTCACTACTCCCAAGTATTTTGCTATTAAGTGACATTTGTGCCACACAAGTGCCAGACAATGACAACATCCAACAAGAGTAAATCCTGCTATCAGCTATTGACATCCAATGGTATTACCATCTCTGATCCCCCACTATCGATATCCTGAGGTTACCATTGCCCAGAAACTGAACTGCAGTAGCCATATACACAAGCAGGTCTGAGACTAGGAATGGCACAGCAATCAATTCAACTTTAGTTTTAGTTTAGTGCGTAGAAAAAGTCCAAGCTGGTTTTCGATCACCTCTACACTAGTTCTGGCTACACAGTACGGACAATTTGCAGAAACCAATTAACCTACAAATTAAATGCCTTTGAAATGTGGGAGGAAACCGGAGCACCCAGAGGAAACCTACGCAGTCACAGGGAGAACGTACAAACTCCGTACAGACAGCACCTGTAGTCTGGATCGAACCTGGATCTGAGGTGTTGTATGGCTGCAACACTACTACCACTGTGCCGCCACCTCCTAACTCCCCAAAGCTGTTCACCATCGACAAAGCTCAGGTCAGGTGTGTGATGGAACGCTCTCCACGTGTCTGGATGAGTGCAGCTTCAAAGTCATTCACGAAGTTTGGCACCACACGACATATGATAGCTACCCCATCTACAACCATTCACTCACTCCGCCATTGACACACAGTAGCATCTCCAGAATGCACTGCAGCAACTTAACACCTTCCAAACCCAATAACTCTACCAGGTAGAAAGACTGAGGCAGCCAAAGCACAAGACACACCACACTTCCTGAAAGTTGTTGTCCTCCGAGCCACACAACACCCCGACTTGGAAATATTTTTATTTTATACCCAGGGTAGACCCAACCATCACACTCGCTTTGCCACAGAGGTCACATTAAAAGCCAAGTAAGTCAAACAGATCTTCCCTCTGCATATCATCATGCATTGAAGTCAGCAGGAGGTACAGCTGACTGCAATCTCTTATATTTGATGGTACATTAACAATGCCCAGCTTCTTTCTCCATCCACTTTACCCACCCCAAATAATTAATTAATTGATACCCCATTTATTTTTAAACATGTGCCGAATATTCTGAGGTCAGGAGAGGCACACTTAAGAATTACAAAGCTATCTTCATCCCGTTCCAAACTAAAGGGCTGTGCATCGACAAATTACAGGAAACTGCACTTTGTAACATGCGACAAACTGCACAAAGTGAAGAGAGATGGCAATACTGAAATACTATAATTGCACAGTCAGATACTTAGTCCTGCAATAATTGGCATTCAATGAGTTTCCATGAAGCATGGAAGTTTCAAAATGGAAGCTGGTGTTCATTTAGTGGGCTTGTGGGAGAGACAAGACAACCTTCCACAGATCTCCAGGACCCCGCGGGGGGGCAGTCATGGGAGACAATGACAGGCCCAGTCTAAACAGATGGTGTATACACTTGCTCACACACTGGGAGCAATGACGTTACCACAATGACAGAAGCACAGCATCACTAGCCCACGTAAAGTGACCAGGCCTAACATGCCGGGTCAGAGTTTCCGATCTCTCCCACAACATGTCCATGGGAGTACGAGTGTGTTTAATTATATAGATAGATCATAACTACAGCACGCCACAGAATCCTCCTTTCTGTGGGAATTAAGACTTTCCACTGCAAATAATCACAACTACAAATTATTCTATTATAACACAGCTGTACTCTACCTGGGTGTTCAAGCGGACAACCAACTGGCAGAAATGCAACCATGAATAAGGAAGCTTTTTTGGTACATATCTAAAACCACTATCATCAAGGATGAATCTAAAATAGAACAGCTTACTATCACAACTGCAGTTGTGATAGTAACCTGTTCTATTTTAGATTCATCCTTGGTGATACAGGTGCACAACCTTTTATCCGGTGTTCCAGAAACCGAAAAGCTCCGAAAACCGGCCATTTTTTCCAGATGTCGTCTGCGCACCAAAGCTCGCGTTTGGCGCCAAACTTGACCCAAACGACCCCCACGGTCTAGGTCTGTACTACTGGGCGGCTGCCTCCTCCCTGGAGAGCGGGAGACGCAACATCTGTAAATCATTGCTGGCAGAGTTTGGAATGCAACCATGAATAAGCTTTTTTTGTCCCCTACCTGGTATCTTACCGGTTCGCCGTGCAAAGCTCAGCGCTATCAGCTCCAAGGATGAGCTCAAATAGAAGCGGCAAGCTTACTATCACAACTGCAGCGTTGTGATAGCCGCGTAAGCTGTTGCCGGGGTTAGCTTTTAGAGCTCCACAGTTCCAAATTCCGCAATGTTGTGTGATAGTGCGTTTTAAATACAGGCATTGTCCCCGCTGGTATTCGTGACTCCCGATGGCAAATTTGGGTAAGTTGCCGGGGTGCTTTTGGGGTCGCCGACCAGGTAGGTTAAATTAAAGTTTCCCCCTTCACCCCGACTCCACCACCACCACATAAAATCCCTCCAAACTAACTAACTAACATTTATGCAATGATTCTCCCGGTCACCCGGGAGGAGGCAGCAGCTCCAGACTTTTCAAGCCGCCCGCGCTACCTACCTAATCTACGCTAAAAATCTTCCATTCTGAAATCCGAAAATGTCCGAAATCCGACAAGTGTCTGGTCCCAAGGCTTTCGGATAAAAGGTTGTGCACCTGTAGTGGTTTTAAATACAAGTCTTTCGTGCAAGATGGCAAATTTGGGAATTTGTTTTGGTTTTAAATTATTCTTTTTGTTCGTCACAACGGGTTATATTCTGAGGCCGTCTCTAAATTTCAGACAAAAACTATTTGGAGCAGATTGTTTATTTGATATTCTGCAGCAGAATTGGAGCGACCACCTTCAGACTTGAGATACAACATGGAGGCTGACCCTTCGGCCCACTGAGTCCTTGCCAACCATCGATCATAGAAACATAGGAAATAGGTGCAGGAGTAGGCCATTCGGCCCTTCGAGCCTGCACCGCCATTCAATATGATCATGGCTGATCATCCCATATACTAGCACAATCCAGCTCACAATAGGGACAATTTACAATTAAAAACAAAAAAAGGAACCCAATTAACCTACAAACCAGCCAACATCCTGAAGGACCCTTCCCACCCTGGACACAACCTGTTTCACCCGCTGCCCTCTGGCAGACGGTACAGGTCTTTCAAAACTCACACAAACAGACTCAGAGACAGCTTCTACCCTATAGCCATACGTGAATTTAACAATGCAAAATAAGAAATAACGCTCACATTCAACTGAATGGTCCTACCTCAGCTGCTATGGTTATTTATCTGTAATTTTTTTTTTATATGTATATATTTTTACCTTTTCTTATATATTTAAAATTGCTCTTGTGAATCGCACCGTGGGATTGACTTTTAAATTTCGTTGTACCATGTGCAATGACAATAAAGAGATTCATTCATTCATTCTTCATTTGAAATGTGGGCGGGAACCCGGAGCACCCGAAGAAAACCCACATGGTCAAAGGGAGAACGTACAAACTCCTTACAGACAGCACTTGTAGTCAGGATGGAACCCGGGTGTATGGTGCTGTAAGGAAGCAACTCCACCGTTGCGCGACCGGGCAGCCCCAAAGCTGTGTGTGAGAAAGTAGTGGCCGGTAAATTTCACTCTACACCCCACCCATTCCGCAGCAGCCCTCATCACCTTATTCCAGCCCACCCACGGGATTCATTATTTCAACTGTGTCTGCCACACAGAAAAAACAAGACATGCAATGTGTAACGAACACGAGGGGAGCAGTGAGACACAAATCAAATTCTATTTACATAGTGTCTTCAGTGAGAATTATATTGAGTAAAATGGCACATTTATACTTCATCTTATAGACATTCTAAAGTGCTTTATTGCGAGACTGAGAACAGAACAGTCACTTTGTATTTCGTTTGCACAAACTGCAATGTGATAAATGATCAAATGATCTATTTTAGCGATATTGATTAAGAATAAATAGTGGCCAGCTCATAATTCGTCAGCTCCAACCGTTATTCTAGACACTGCTCCTTTCATAAGAATAAAATCAAAAAAAGTGCAGATGCTGGAATTTACAAAGTGAAAATAGAAATCGCTGGAAAGATCCAGTGGTCAGGAGCAGCTGTTAACGTTTCAGGCTAAAGACCTTTTGGCAGAACTTAAGCAGTGGAAAAACAAGTCAGTTGTTTTTGGCAGTTGCAAGAGATGGTGGGGCAGGAATGAAGAGTGTGGAGGGAATCTCTCTGATAGACCAGGCCAGGCCCTCTTCATACCACGCACTGGGCAACAAGAGTTAGCCTTGTTAGCAATGCCCGCATCCAAAATAAAATCAACAGTTTACTCTAAATCATCTTTACACAGAGGCTGGCTAAAGTGCGACCATTTCTATTACATTGTGGTTGAGGAGAAGGACAAGTATAGCTTTCCGGGAAAGACCATAAGACATAAGAGCAGAATGAGGCCATTGGGGCCCCATCATGTCTGCTCTACCATTGACCATGGTTGATCTATTTTTTCCTCTAAAGCTAATTTTCCTGCCTTTGATGCCCTAATCAAACTAGCAAGTATATGAGGGGATAAGGAACGGGATGCAGGTACACTGGAGACCGCAGAGTCTGGAATCTTGCGCAAAATACAAAATACTGGAGGATCTCGGTGGGTCAGGAAACATCTGTGGCAGCAGTGGACAACGTTTCAGGTCGGGACCCTTTTTTTGACGAATTTAAACCATTGGGTTCCTCCAGCAACTTGGAGGACATGCTGATCTGGTCTGGGGAAAGCACGTGGGAGAGAGTTGGTATGAAGGTGTACAATGTGCTGGATAAAGACAGTTGGTCGAGCAGCAGGGGGGAAAGAGTTGTTGACATTTGACAAAGTTGACAAAATCCTGCATCGATAAAGTGGACAGGGAAAATGATTGATATAAAGAGGTGAGTAGTGGGCGGAAAAGCAGTAGAGTGCCAGAGACCCAGGTACAATCCTCATTATGGGTGCTGTCTACACAGAGTTTGCATGTTCTCCTTGTGACCACATGGGTTTCCTCCGGGTACTCCCGTTTCCTCCAACACCCCAAAGAAGTGCAGGTTTGTAGGTTAATTGGCTTCTCCAAATTGCCCCTATGATGTAGGATGCAAAACTGGGATAACATAGAACTAGCATACAGGTGATCAAAAGTCGGCACAGACTAAATGGACTGAAGGGCCTGTTTCCACGCTGTATCCCAGAACCAAAGTGAGACAGATCAGTGGGTGAACCAAGGAGAGGCAAAGGATGATGCGCAGATGGAGTCAGATAGGGGAGGGAGGGGTGGAGTTGGAAGACAGAGGCAGTTGGATGATAATGGAAGTAGCTAGAATGCAATGGAAGTAGATAGAAAAATGGCAGATAGAGCCAGATAGAAGGAGGGGAGGGTGAAGGAGATGACATCTGGGTGGGCAATAGGCAGGAACATGGAAAACTACCAGTGCTGGAATCTGTGAAGGATAGTTCTAATGTGAACCACTGGTCAAATAGATGGAGCTGATGGACCCACACCAGATTGGGGAGGGAGAGTTGGGTAGAGGACAAAATATGTGGAGGAAGCTGGATGGAATCAGGAGAACGAGAGGACAGAAGGGGTGACCGGAGGTGGTGGATGAGGGAGTGGGTAATGGAAAGGAGACAAAACTAAGGACTGGGGTTGCTCAGTCAAAGACATAAAATTGTTGGAGTAACTCATGTTTCATCACCTATCCGTGTTCTCCAGAGATGCTGCCTGACCCACTGAGTTACTCCAGCATTGAGTGTCTTTCCATGGTAAACTAGCATCTGTAGTTCCTTTTTTTTTTAAATACTTGAGTTGAACAGCCTACTTTGTGCTGTAGATTATCAAATAACAGAACTTATAGGAAGAACGGAAGCAGACCATTCAACACATACACCTCCACAATCAGCTATTGTTGCCTGCTGAACACCAACACAACAGCCAGGTACATTTTAACTTGCGACAGAGGTTTGTTTCTTGCCTTCACCGCTCTCTCCGGCAACAGGTTCAAAGCTCTATCGTCCTTCGCATTGAAGGAACTAAAAGTTGGGTTTTGTTCAAACTTGTAACCTCAAGTTTATTGATGATATCAATGAGAAGAAGTGAATAACTGAGCAGAGATTAACTGGGAATAAGACGAGTTCAGTCAGGTTCGATCAATGCCAGCGCTGGGCTTTGCCTGTTACTGCACAGGCCGATACATGCAGAGCTGATACCTTCAGCACTGGAAACAAAGGGAGAAAAAAACAAGCACCGTTGTAAATTTCAGGTTCCCTGAGGCGACCAACCACAATAAATGATCCAAGATTCACCCCCGACCCCCCAATAAATGATCCAAGATTCCTCCCCAACCCCCCACTCCCGAAGATGCGCCCTTCTAGTTTCCAACTGTCAACTTCTGCCCAAACCCAGGAGTCGTGGGTTCCAACTACAGTAACTCTCAACCCAGCTCCGCCCTCAGTACCACTGCACCTCCACCGGAACACTTGCTGCTCTTTCAACGAGCACCTCATGACTGTCCCCTCTCTACCCGGGTCAGGTGCTCAAATCTTTGCAGCAATAGCATTTCTCCTTTTCCTTCCCTTTCGTCCTTCTACAATTATTTGAAACCCACGTCTCTCTATCCATAGAATAAATCCTTTGATCCTATTTATTTAGGTCTGTATAATTTTATAATCTCCTAAATTTTATATGGAGGCAAATAATCGCAGATGCTGGAATCTTAAGTTAAAACACAAAGTACTGGACAAACTCAATATGTCAGGCAGCGTCTGTGGAAGGAATAGGTAGACAACATTTTGGGTCGGGACACTTCTTCAAAATAAAGAGAGATGGGAGCAGGACAAGCCTGGCAAGGGATCTTCCCATTACTTGCCAGGCTTTATCCCGCCCCATTTCTTTTCCAGCTTTCTTCCTCCCATTATAGTTAGCCTAAAATAAAGTCCCGCAACCTAAACTTCAACTGTCCATTCCCCCAGAGATGCTGCCTGACTCGCTGAGTTCCTCCAACCCTGTTTTATTCCTAATTTTATATATTCCATTTTAAAATCACACTTCCCCTGTTGGATGTGGAGATTTACCTCATTCTTTCTTCATATTTAAAGTTCTGCAAGCCTGGCAACATCCATTACCCTCCTCATTCTCACATCCTTCCTGTATCGTGGTGACCAGAACTGTACATAGTGTCTGCGGTGACCTAATGGATGCCTCGTACAATTCTGATGCTACCAACCTGCTCTGAGAATCAATGCATGGCTAACAGTTGAAAGTGCCCCAGCTCATAAACTACCACATAACATTTAAAAGTACTCTACAGACAGATCCTCGGGGTTCAGATTGAAGAAGAGACAAGTTGGAAGGGGTACAAAATAATTTTTAAAAATTGCTTCCTAAAAGCCAAACTATTATAATTTTGTTCATGAAACTTATCAATTTCTGAAGTGTTTCTCTGCAGAAAGACAATATTTCATCTGCAGCTTCTGTTTCAAGTTATTAAGACTTTCTAAAATTACCGGAACATAAAATGATTTTTTTTTTAAAACAGCTGAAATTATGGAAGCAATTCAGTTTTTAAAAACGATGCTACCTAAATTAGTTTAAATGAGGGAGAAATTACTTGGCAAGGTTTAAAGGAGGGAAGCAGCAGGCTTCTGCTGCAGTTATATGCATCATGCTACATTTTCTGTCTGGCTCCAGACAGCCTAGCCAAACAATAAAACACTTGGGGTGGGACTTCCCACACTCCAGCTTGTTTATCCAAAGTAAATAAACAGTAAGATAATATTTCCTACCCCACTACTGACCAAAAATTTCAGACGGGTCTAAGTATAAAACTGATCCCATTAATTAAATCCAAATTAAAAACATCCCTTCTCCCACCTCCCCCAAATAAATCACAATCTTGCTGTTATGTAGGCTGCGCACGCCTATTTCTATACTTTGCCTTCTGACTACTTTCTGAATACAGTTTAAAATTAGAGATCAGATCATCTATCAGATACCAAATCTTAAACACACGCTTTCCATTCATATCGTATAATTTAACTATCAACCCAAGGAGACTTCCGCAGACTGGGGATCTAATAATAGAATTGTTTCTAGACTTCCATTTTTTTTCCTGAGTAGTTGAGAGTGTTTCCTGGTTCCTTCCTGCTGCAGGACAAATGGAAAGTTAAGCCCCCAAACTAACTGCAGTGACGTGAAAGGTCATTTAAAAACCATCGCAATTGCCATAAGCATTTTTCTAAGCTGGGTTGATGCTAGCTAGACTGATCAGAAGGAATTTAAAAACACGCATTAGCATCGAAAGCCAATCTTCTAAACACAAATAACGCATTTTTGTTCAAATTGCAATGAGAAACGAGCAGTAATGTAGATGTTGACACCAACCCTCGCGCCTCTTTGAGATATGAATACAGTTGAAAATGAAGGGTCGTCTTTATTCTTGACATGCTGGCTGCGACAAAACAGAGTGGGAAGTATGACAGGATGACTAGTGCCGGAAATGCAGTTGTAGATGCTCTGACTGAAGATACGCAACAAAAATACCTCAGTACACATGACAATAAACTAAACTTCAGTATCAACAAGGGACCCAACCAACCCGAAACGTCATCCGTACATTCCCTCCACAGATGCAGCCTGACCCGCTGAGTTCCTCCAGCACTTTTGTGTTTTGCTTATAGATGCTGGTACTGTGGTTCATTAGCAGGAAATTTACACTACAACTAATAATGCTAACGCTGGTTTGCTTAAGGCGTAGGGTTATTTAGAAGGAAAGCAGGCCCTCCAGCCCAACTCGTCCATGCCAATTACGTTGCTCATTAAAGCTGGCCCCATTTGCCTGCAATGGGTCCATATCTCTCCAAGCCTTTCCTATCCATACACTTGTCCAAATGCCTTTTAAATATTGTTTTAGTACCTACCTCAACAACTTTCTCTAGCAGTTCATTCGATATACCCCCCACCCCCTTTGGTGACCGTTGAGTTTATAGAACAAAGGACAAGAACGGGACCCTCGCCCTACAATGTCATAATGCCAAGACCATCTTTTAGTTTTAATAGATATACAGCCTGGAACCAGGCCCTTTGGCCCACTTTGTCCATGCCGACCAGCAATGACCCGTACACTAACTTTAGTCCTACTCATTAGGAACAATTTTACAGAAAACAATTAACCTACATGTCTTTCTTGGAATGTTGGAGGAAACTAGAGCTCCCAGAGAAAACTCACGGTCACAGGGAGATCATCAAACTTCATTCAGACAACACCCGCAGTCAGGATCAAACCCAGGTCTCTGGCGCTGTAAGGCAACAATACTACCACTGCGCCACCCATCTCTTATCTAACTGTACATAATCCACATCCCTCATTCCAAGGCATTTCCATATGCCTATCCAAAAGTCACAAAGGCCACTATCATATCTGCTATCATGTCATATCTCTTAAGGGGTTGGACAGGCTAGATGCAGGAAGATTGTTCCCGATGTTGGGGAAGTCCAGAACAAGGGGTCACAGTTTAAGGATAAGGGGCAAATCTTTTAGGACCGAGATGAGAAAAACATTTTTCACACAGAGAGTGGTGAATCTCTGGAATTCTCTGCCACAGAAGGTAGTTGAGGCCAGTTCATTGGCTATATTTAAGAGGGAGTTAGATGTGGCCCTTGTGGCTAAAGGGATCAGGGGGTATGGAGAGAAGGCAGGTACAGGATACTGAGTTGGATGATCAGCCATGATCGTATTGAATGGCAGTGCAGGTTAGAAGGGCCGAATGGCCTACTCCTGCTCCTATTTTCTATGCTTCAACCACTAACCCCGAAAGTGTATTCCAGGTACTCGCCACCCTCTGCGTAAATGGTACTGACTGTCCACCCTATCTATGCCTCTCAGGGGCAGCACAGTGGCACAGTTGCTGTCTTACAGCTCCAGAGACCCGGGTTCGAACTCGACTATGGGTGCTGTCTGTACGGAGTTTATACGTTCTCCTGTGACTGCGTGGGTTTTCGCCATGTGCTCTGGTTTCCTCCCACTCTCCAAAGATGTACAGGTTTGCAGGTTAATTGGCTTTGGTAAAATTGCAATTTGTCCCGAGTGTGTAGAATACTGCAAGTGTGCGGGGTGATCACTGGTTGTCACGGATTCGGTTGGCCAAAGGGCTTGTTTCCGCGCTTTATCTCTAAAGTCTAAATACTTCTATTGAGTCTCCCTGCATCTTCCCACGTTCCAGTGAAAACAATCCAAGTCCGCCCATTTCTGTAGCTGATCCATAGCCGGTTGTATACTTCGACAGCCTTCCTCACAGTCTGCAACCGCTGCAAGCTTGGTATCATCTGCAAATTTACTAAACAATCCATTTACATTTACCTCCAAGTAATTTATAGATCACAAACATCAGCAGTCCTAGCATTGTTCCCTTCGGAACTCCCTTTGCCCGCACTTTTTTTATTGCAGCTTCCTTGGATATAGACTTGGACATATGTGCATTTGCTCTATCCCTGCCACTCATGACGTTATACACCTCTCAGATCATCCCTTAGTCACCTGCACTCCGAAGTCCCAACCTACCCATCTTTCCATATAGTTCAGGGCCTTGAGTCCTAAAGTCCTTGAGGACTGTTGTGCATTCTTTCCAGCTTAATGACATATTTCCTATCGCATGGTGATTAAAACTATACACAATACTCCTAGTGCAACTTCACAGACATTTTCTTGAATTATACAGGTACTTAGCTATCAAAATAGTATATTGATTCGTTTTCCAGAATCATCATTTCCAGCAACGTTTGGACTAGTGCTCAAAATAAGGTTTTCGCCAGATATGTAAAATAAAATCGCTGGAAAATCAAAGTGGATTAGTTATTTTGCAGTAAACACTACATTTCCATGACTTCATATCATGTCTCTATATAGACGTTTTAGTTTCAACCCTCAAAACAAGTCACTTGGATGTAGCGAAATACTACAAAGAATTCCGTAACTTTAAGGCAACTCTGTGGATGTTTGTATTCGTTAAATTTCTTACAACTTCGCACTAAATCTACATTTTCTACATAGCTGCCTCCTAAAGGCATGTGTGTATAACATTGCCGAGGATAAAACATGAGCAGGACTTCGGAATGTTTTACTTTGGTCTCACTGCCATAAAGCTATGCTTTGCGGAGCAACCTGTACGCTTCGTGTTATTTGTAAAATACCGGAATAACATACACTGATATAAAGTAGGAACATCTCCTAGCCAGACGCCTACGACCCACACTCACTGCTGCAAGATGATTGAACATCCAGGATCGAGTCGCTTGTGGGACAGGTTATTGGAACAAATAAGTCGACCCGCTCCATGTGAAACCGGACCGAGCTCTGCTCAGACAATAACTGTGACTTTATTGACAAAATTCTCACCAAAGCCCAAGAAGTTTTGTCGAGGCGTTCGCCGGCGGCTGTGAGGAAAAGTTGGGGGCAGTGAGTGAGGTTGCTGAGGTTCCTTACCTGAGCGGCAGCGGCGGCGGCCCAGGCGATCGGCTCACTCTCTCCCCCTCCCCGGCTCCTCACTCAGTCACACCCCGCCTGCGAGGCGCGTTTACCCCGGGACGTAGCAACACAAGGAAGAGGCGGCGCAGCAGCACCACGACAACGGCGACGCACTAGCTCCACCACCAAGACGGCCGCTGCTGCTGCTGCTGCTGGCGCCACCACGACCAGCAACCCCCCGCCCCCCCATGACGTTCCGCAAATGCCTCTCAACCAAACTCGCTGGCGCCAATCACAAAGAAGGGGGCGGGCGCGTCCTTCTGATCGACGGCACTAACCCACCAGTCAGAGAGGCGGCTGTCGGCATCTACGCTTGCTGATTGGTCCGTGCCGGACTGGATAGCGCTGTCCAGCCCACCGCGCCTCCCTATTGGCCGGCTCCCCCTAACTTGATGCCTTCGAAGTCCCGCCTCTGTATATGTGATTGACGGTCGCCTCATCCAATGGGAGGCGGGCCTGGCCGTAGCGCGGGGCTCTTGACTTGCCCGGCTTCGACCGGATCGCAGGCGGAGCGCGCCCTCAACCAACCTTGGTTTCTTACGCCGGAGAGGGGGGAGAGGGGGTGTAAACCTAACCTGATGGGACGGCTGCGAATGACAGCATGGATGACCAATGGGGCGGGGGATGCTGGAGGCGGACTAGCCAATAGGGTACTGCAGGCTGCGCTAAGACCCGCCCTCCGGCCGCTTGCTCGCGCTGACAGTTGACAGTTGGAGCCGGCGGTTGGCGATCGGGCAGCGGCGCGCGGGCAGGGGGTCAGTAAAGGCCAAAGCAGCCGAGGGCAAGGCAGCGCCGAGCCGCCGACCCACGCTCGGCCAGCATTCTCCATAATTTTAATTCAGGATGAAAGCGACCTATGGTTCCCGTGCATGCCCGCCGCCACTGCCGCTGTGTGAGTGAGGAGGTGAGCCAGCTGGGTGAGAGGGGGCGGGGGGATCGTTCGCTCATTCGGCACTGCCGAGGTACCGCAGGGGCAGCCCGGGTTGGATGTGTGTGGTTGGTGTGCGGCGCCGGGAGGACGAGGTGGCCGAGTGGTTAAGGCGATGGACTGCTAATCCATTGTGCTCTGCACGCGTGGGTTCGAATCCCATCCTCGTCGGTGCCCCTTTTCATTTTAAGTGATAATCCTCATTGCATCGATTGCCGTGCACCATGCATTTTACTGCATTCGTTCCCCCTGTATTCGTGGATTTTCTTTGCATTCGTGCAAAGTTTCCAATGGGGGGCAGTTATCACCCCTCCTCACGTGGATCCACCTATCATTTGTCAGAGTGTTTAAGAAGGAACTGCAGATGCTGGAAAATCGAAGGTACACAAAAAAGCTGGAGGAACTCAGCGGGTGCAGCAGCATCTATGGAGCGAAGGAAAAAGGCAACGTTGCCTTTTTGCTTCCCGAAACGTTGCCTTTTTGCTTCCCGAAACGTTGCCTTTTTCCTTCGCTCCATAGATGCTGCTGCACCCGCTGAGTTTCTCCAGCTTTTTTGTGTACCTATCACTTGTCAGATATTGCCCCACCCCTTCCCCTCACCTCTCTACCACAACGAGAGGGCAGTCCTGAACTAATCTTCACGTGGTCTGGCAGATGAGGTTCTCACCAGGTTCTCCTCTATATCCCCCCACTCGTAACAAGGACAGTCCCCCTTGTCCTCACCTTCCACCCTACCAACCATCATATACAACAGATAATCTTCCAACA
This sequence comes from Leucoraja erinaceus, assembly GCF_028641065.1. Classification (NCBI taxonomy): domain Eukaryota; kingdom Metazoa; phylum Chordata; class Chondrichthyes; order Rajiformes; family Rajidae; genus Leucoraja; species Leucoraja erinaceus. The sequence continues at coordinate 90,511,009 of NC_073381.1, forward strand.
TTTTCACCGCCTCCAACGGGATCCCACCACTGACCACATCTTCCCATCACCTCCCCTTTCGGCTTTCCACAGAGACCGTTCCCTCCGTAACTCCCTGGTCAATTTGGCCTTTCACACCCAAACCACCCCCTCCCCTGGTACTTTCCCTTGCAACCGCAAGAAATGCTACACTTGTCGCTTTACCTCCCCCTCAACTCCATCCAAGTATCCAAGCAATCTTTCCAGGTGAGGTAGAGGTTCACCTGCACGTCCTCCAACCTCACCTATTGCATCCGCTGTACCAGGTGTAAACTGCTTTACATCGGCGAGACCAAGCGCAGGCTTGGCGATCGCTTCGCCCAACACCTCCGCTCAATTCGCATTATAAAACAACCTGAACTCCCGGTGGCTCAGCACTTCAACTCCCTCTCCCATTCCAAATTTGACCTTTCTGTCCTGGGCCTCCTCCATGGCCAGAGTGGGTCCCACCGCAAATTAGAGGAGCAGCACCTCATATTTTCCTTGGGTAGTTTACACCCCAGCGGTATAAACATTGACCTCTAATTTCAGGTAGTCCTTGCTTTCTCCCTCCTTCCCCTCCCCTTCCCAGCTCTCCCACAGCCTACTGTATTTGCCTCTTCCTTTCTTTTTCTCGCCCCCCCCCCCCCCCACCACATAAGTCTGAAGAAGGGTCTCGATCCGAAACGTTGCCTATTCCTTCTCTCCATAGATGCTGCCTCACCCGCTGAGTTTCTCCAGTATTTTTGTCGACCTTCTCTGGCAGCTCATTCCATATTCCCATCACCATCTGTGGGGAAATAGTGCCCCACAGATTCCTGGTGTTTAAGAGACTTTTGGATAGGCACATGGATTTGCAAGGAATGGTGATATATGGATTATGTGCATTCTGATAGGGGTTGGTCTTGCCATCATGTTTGGCTCAAGCATTGTGGGCTGAGGGCCTGTTCTTGTACTGCACCTATTAGAAATGAGTAATTATTTCCTACACATTCTCAGATAAAGTACTTGTCATGGGACCACCACTGACCTTGAAAGGGCATAATGATGACAATTTTAATATGGTGCAATAGATTATTCTGCTTGAGTCATCTGAAAAAACCATTAGTTGATGGATTTTAAATGGCACCTTTGTATTTTTCCCAAATTGGCACCTGTCCAGGATACAGGTGGTTGGTGTGGGAGACTGTACATATTGACCAAGTCACCAATGTGGCTGAAACAGCATGATTCTGCAGAAGTAGACACCACAGGACCTTAAACCTCCGCCTGAATCATCAGAACCTCGGTTTAATGACCCATCCTGCGGAGAGTGTCTCCTGCAATGTGGTCACTCTCAATAACCCACTGGCCTGTGTGACAGTTCACACAGGCCACAGCAAGCCAGCCAAGGTAAACTAGAACAAAAAGCTCAACCAGGCGTGTATAATTTCTCCCTCGTAACCTCAGCATGGGACGGACCCTGAGAGGGAAATCATGACTCCTTCAGTGGTGCCTGACTGAGCATGTGTCCTGTGAAAGATCTTTGAGTTAATCACTGTAACACCTACTCTCATTCATAACAGTCGACCCACAGAATCATGATATAAATCATAAACACTGATGTCAAATTTCCTGTGTAATGAATTATTTGTAGTTACATGGAGTTTATTGTGAATTTGATAGACACAGAGGTCATTTGTAGACAGATATTTGGCTCCCATATCGTACCCTGGTGAAAACATGCATGCCCTAGCCATATATCCAAACTTGTTGCAATTAGTGACTGGAGCTTCATCCAACCTGTTACTAAAGGACGGGAACATTGAATTATTCAGGGTCTGTGCAGAACTTTGGCAGAACCAAGTGAAGTGAAGTAAAAGAGATGGCAGCACACCTACAATAGCCAGGCTCGGGCCAAGCTGTGGCAGGGCAATTGGAAGTTCTCATGACGGGCTAATAGGCAGTCATTGCAGCTGGCGCAGCCTCTGCAAAGGTAGCAGGAGTTCATAATCCATAGCACAGACAATAAGAACAGGGAGGTCTTGGTACAACTTTTATAGTGGCTAGGTCACAGCTGGAGTACCAGATACAATTCTGGTCACTGCATTCCAGGATGGACATGATTGCAATGAAGACAGTGCAAAGTCGATTCAACAGGAATACTTCTGTGATGTGAGGAAAGACCGCATTAGCTGGGAGTTGTTTTCTTCAGGGCAAAGGTGGCTGAGGGGAAACCAGATAGAGAGAGGTATGCAAGATTATGAGGTGCATAGATAGAATATATAGTAATATATAGCATCTCTCTCCCCCCCCCCCCCCCCCCCGCCCCCCAGCAGAGGTGTCTTTAACCAGAGGGCATAGGTTTAGGGTAATGAGCAACATGTTTAGGGGAATCTGAGGAAGAGTTTTTCTCAGGCTGTTAGAATCTGGATCGCACTGCTTGAGGAGGTGGTGGAGGCAGAGACTCTCATGACATTGAAGAGGCATCTGAATGAGCACTTTCCAAGTCATTGAAGGTCTGAGAGATGCAGGTAAATGGGATTAATATAAATGGGCAAAAATGTAAGCATGATCGTTAAAATTATACATAAATTATAAAAAACAATGAAAAGAAAAATACTGTACAAAACAAGATGTGAAAGCAAAAACACAGTGAGAAAAAAGTCCTGGACGTGGTCCGTAGTGTTCCATTGTCAGAGTAAGATTAGGGTTGTGCAGGTCAGTTCAAGAACCGGTTCAAATAAAGTAGCTGTTCCTGTACCTGCTGGTGTGGGACCGCCTACCCGAGAAGAGAGCACGGCCCAGATGGTGGGGATCCTTGTAGGGGATTCTTCTTGAGGCAGAGGCTCACGTAGATGCTTTCGATGTTGGGGAGGGTTGTGGCTGTGATGGACCGGGCAGAGTCCACCATCTCTGCTTTCTTGTGTTCCTGTGCATTACCAGGCCATGCTGCAACCAATCGGGATACGATGGAGCAGATTGGAAGCACTGTTGCTCCAATGTTATTACAGTTTTATTACAATAAATAGTTGTTGGTCATCTTCAAATTGAGACTGGTGTTAACATTTTCTGAAGCTCAAATCTTAACAGCTGCTGTATTGCACTTTTTTCATTTGCATCTTCACTGCAGCTGTAACACTATATTCTGCACTATATTCTCTTTTGCACCACCTGATGTCCTCATGTATGGGATGATTTGATCGGATGGTTTTCCAGTGTGTATTGGTGCACGTGACAATAATAAACCAATACTACAAATAAGAATATTAACATACTCAACATATAACACATTTGATACTGCCTCAAACATCACAGTCTGAAGAAGGTTCTTGACCCAAAACATCACCCATTCCTCTCTCCAGTGATGCTGCCTGACCCGCTGAGTTACTCCAGCATTTTGTGTCGACCTTTGATTTAAACCAGCATCTGCAGTTCATTTCTACACAGTTAGAGGCTATTATTTTCAGTCAGCTTTGTAAATGCAACAGTGGTTAACATGAACAATAAGAATCTACAACTGTGTATGAGTGGTTTTGATAAAAGCAGAATGTTTATTTATACTGGTAGGGGTACCACTAATCAGAGGACAGAGTGTTAAGGTAACTAGCCAAAAACACTGAGGAATGATGAGTTTGAATACACGGTTGCACTATCTGCAGCTCATTTCGGAAAGGCTGGCGAAGCATATCAAGGAGTGACCTTCCCCGGGGAATTGGATAAACACCTGAAAGAGAAACCTTGGCAAAGCTTGGAGAGAGCTGGCACGTATATAATGGGCCAAATGGGTCCCTCCTGTGAGGTATAATGCACCATACTCTTCAAAGATGAGACCAGGCAAGAAAGAAAGGGAGGATGGAGGGACAGCAAAAGAACAGAGTAAAAGTGGCATAGCAGGAGTGTAGGTTCATTCCAATGTGCTGCAGTGGTGAGCTGCTGCTGCTAAATCCTGCAAGATGCTAACATAATCACCATAGTCATACAGCACAGACACGGGCCCTTCCACCCACAACATCTCTGCCAACTATACTAATCCCATTTGCCTGCATTAGGATTATGTCCTTCTGATGTGCCTCATTATGTGTCTATCTGAATGATTCTTAAGGAATGAATTTGTTTACAACGTGGCTTTGAGAATGTGCCAAAATATTTCACAGTCAATTCAATATTTTTAAGATATTATTGTAATGTATAAAAATACAGAAGACTGTCTTACTAACAGCAATGAGATACATTATGTTTCTGTGGAGCAAGACATCTTTTACTACCCAAGTCCTGCATGAAAGAGTACCATCGGGCTTGAACTGGTAAACCTGTGACGGAGTAAAAAGAGCACTCTGCCTGATTTAGTACCATTGTTACAATTAGTACTAAAACTGAGTAAACCGTAAAACAATTGACCTGAGTGTTACCATGACCTGAGGGTTAGCACTGATCAGAGAGCATTGCTCTAAGGAAGTCTGACTCACTGAGACAGCACTGCTGCCATGAATTCATCTTACTTTGTAATTTAATTTCATTCAAATTAAATTGTCACTATGCTGTGTAATTTGCACCGCCTAAATGAAATTACTGGGAGATTTTGTGTTTTCGCACAAAAAGAACCACTTTCAATTTACCAGGAGTGCACCACTCAAGGTCAGAGAGACTGACTGAGTAGTTTTGCTCTTGGGGTGGTTTGGGATCCTGTTTCTAGTGATCGGTGCTACCACCAGAATTGTAGCAACTGCACTCTGATGTAAAGGAAACAGAAAGACAAATGCAAAATCATTTGTATAAGGAATGGAAAAAGGTCCTGATCAAGATGGCGGCTCGTTGCATGCTGTCTGTCCCCAGCAGGTCCTCACCAGTCGTACAGCATGGGAAAGGGCCCTTCAGCCCAACTTGCCCTTGCTGCCCAAGGACTCAACCCGAAATATCACCTATTCCTTTTCTCCAGAGATGCAGTCTGACCTGCTGGATTACTCCACCTTTTTGTGTTTGTACTCATCTAAGCAAGTTCTCTTTGCCCATGTTTGACCCATAGCCCTATCAATCTGTCTTTAGACTTTAGAGATACAACGCGGAAGCAGGCCCTTCGGCCCGCCAAGTCCGCTCCGACTAGCGATCACCTCCACATCAGTGATATCCTACAATTTATAATTTCTAGAAGCCAATTAACCTACAAACCCATACGTCTTTGGCGTGTGGGAGGAAACCGGAGCATCCGGACAAAACCTATGCAGTCACAGGGAGAACGTACAAACATCAGGATTGATCCCGAGTCTCTGGCACTGCAAAGCAGTAACTCTACTGCTGCACCACAGTGACGCCCCTATCCATGTTCCTGCCCAATAACTTTTAAATGCTGTTATTGTACCTGCCTCAAATACTTCCTCAGGCAACTTGTTCCAGATACCGAGTAAGGGCTGGTAGGAAAGTGAACCGGGGTATTGCCTCCAGCACTTTCAAGGTACCGGGACACAAAGATGGCCGGGCAAGGAGAGGGATGTTGGTTCGCAGGAACTGCGGGCTGACCGAATTTTGGTCTTTGAATAATAGCTCCAAAAATGGTGGCGCTTGCATGTGTAATATATGCAAAAAGAATTTCACTGCAGTTACATATGCGACAAATAAAGCACCATTGAACCTCTGCATGAAAATTAACCCTTGGGTTCCTATTAAATCTTTCCCCTCATATTAAACCTATGTCCTCTAGTTCTTGATTCCCCTACCCTGGGATAAAGACAGTGTATTCACCCTCTCTATGCCCTTCATGGTCCTAACCTGACCAAGCACGACGTATAATTCATTCCCTTAAGTCCTAGCAACATGCTTGTAAATATTTTTGACACTTTTTCCAGCTTAATGGCATCTTTCCTATAACATGTGACCAAAACTGAACACAATATTCCAAGTGCCGCCTCACCAATATTTTGTACAACAACATAACATCCAACTTTTATAGGTCAGGTGGCACAGGTGGAGGGAAACACAGACCATGATTTATTTCAAGACCCTTCTTCAAACTGGTGTTAGCCATTTTACCTCCCTGTCCCATTCCCATACTGACCTTTCTATCATTGGCCTCCTTGATTGCCAGAGTGAGGCCATGCACAAACCTGAAGAACAGCACCTCATATGCTGCTTGGATAGCCTACAACCCCATGGTATGAACATTGAATTCTCCAATTTCAAATAATGCCCTCCCTACCCCCTCCCTTTCCCATACGCTCATCCTCCACCCTTCCTATTCCCGAATCTCCTATGTCCCTTTCATCACCCCTCTTTCCCTTCTCCCCTCTCCACACCCATCCCATCCACATCCCTCCCTCCAGCTTCACATTTCACTCCTCTCGTGTTCTGGCACCCTGTTATCTCCTTTTCACCTCTAACCTTTGTCACTTACTCCACCCATCTACCAATCACCCCCCCCCCCCCCCCCCCCTCACCGGTATCCACCTACTGTACCACTTGCCAATCCTTACCCTGCCTCCATGCCTCTTTTCCAGTTCCCCACCACTTCATTCATCTGAAGAAATGCTGTCTGTCCATTTCCTCCACAAATGTTGCCTGACCCGCTGAGTTTCCCCAGGATTGTGTTTTTTTGCTCAAGATTCCAGCATCTACAGTTTCCTATGTTTCCATCCCAACTTCTATACTCAATTCCCTCATGTATAGTATGATATGATTAACTGGTTAGCACACAAACAAAAGCTTTTCACTGCATCACGGTACACGTGAAAGTAATAAACTCCATTAGCCCGAAGAGGCCACTCTTTTTCCCCTGGGTGGAAATGTACAACACTAGAGGGAAGAGCTATCAGGTAAGAGGAGGAAAGTTTAATGGGGATGGATGTGCGGGGCAATATATTTTTTGCACAGTAGTGTAGGCCTGGAATGCATTGCCAGGCATTATGGTGGAAGCAGATAAGTTAGTGGTGTTTATGAGATGTTTAGATAGGCACGTGGAAGTGCAGGGAATAAAGGGATATGGATCATGTACAGGCAAATGAGATCAGTTTAACTTGGCATCATGTTCGGCACAAACATTGTTGGCCGAAGGGCCCGTTCCTGTGCTGTACGGTTCTATGTTCTATCAAGAAAGCAGCCAACATAATCAAGGGCCATTTTCACCCTTGACAGTCCCTCCTCTCCCCTCTCCTTTTGGGCAGAAGATACAAAAACTAAAAACACATGCCATCGGATATACCGTACCATAGATTTAGGAACAGGTTTTTCACATCTTCTCCAAAACCCAATGCGCTAATGGTGAAATTTTTACGTCTCCGTCTCCCCCGCCCGATCGTCCATCACGCTGGTGGGTGGGTGGGCTTACCCTGATGGAAGCTACGATCGGCCGGGCCTCCGCTGCTTTTCACCTTCTCCAGATCACTCCAGGCCTCACTCTGGTCCACGCTGGCCGCAGCCTAGCTCGGGCCCGACGCCTGGTGGGGATGCTTCTGCTCTACGACCTGGGTAGGTGCTGCCTCTACCCCCTCCCCCTCCCTCTCTACCCCCTCCCCGGGGCAGAGAGAGAGAGAGAGAGAGAGAGAGAGGGGGGAGAAGGGGTGTGGAGGGAGGGTGGGAGAGGGGATGGAGAGTGGGGGGAAGAGAAGGGAGGAGAAGGGGGAAGAGGAGAGGGGGAGGGGGAGGAGGAGGAGAGGGGGAGGGAGGAGGAGAGGGGGCCCTCCCTCTCTGCCCCCCCTTTCTGTTCCCCTCCCCCCCTACCCCCCCCCCCCCCTCTCTCTCGGGAGTGGTGAAAATTGGGACCTATGGGTGAGTGGTGGAGTATTGCAATTGCAGACTGGGTGCATCAAGGACAAAGGTTTATAATAGCTCTTCAGCTCCCCCAGCTGTAAACTAGTGGAATGTATCTGTTATCATCTTTGTTATTACGTCCCTCCAACAAAGACATATTTGCAGAGATTCTTTGGTAAATTTCTAATCTAGAAGGTCTAGAAGAGAAATATCAACAGCTTAGTAAATGGGATCCTCCTTTCTGGAAGTGCAAGGCTGGGAACCAGTGCAACATATCTGTCCCTGGTGGGTCAGATAGCATTTCTGGAGAACATAGATAGGTGACGTTTTGGGTCGGAACCTTTCTTCAAACTGATTGTATGGAGGGAGGGAAGGAAGCTGGAAGAGAGGTGGCTATCCAAACGAATCAAATATACTATACATAAATACAAAGTACAATAGGTACAGCAAAGAGGAAGATACAGAGTGCAGAATATAGTTCTCAGCATTGTAGGGCTTCCGTTCCAGGAGCACATTGTTATAAGGAGAGATTGGATAGGCTTGATCTGTTTTGCCTGGAGACGAGGTGTCTGAGGGATGAACCTATACAAGATAGTGGAGTCAGGGGATATGGGGTGAAGGCAGGAATGGGGTACTGATTGTGGATGATCAGCCATGATCACATTGAATGGCGGTGCTGGCTTGAAGGGCCGAATGGCCTACTCCTGCACCTATTGTCTATAAGAGTTGTATAAAATCATGAGGGCATAGTGAATGCATAGAGTTTTTTTTCTAGGGTAGTGGAGTCTAAAACTAGAGGACATGGATTTAATGTGAGGGGAAACATTTAACAGGAATCTGAAGGGGAACTTTCTCACAGAGGTTGGTGGGTATATGGAACAAGCTGCCAGAGGAGGTAGTTGAGGCAGGTACTATAACGGCATTTAAAAGACATTTGGACAGGTACATGAATAGGGAAGATTTAAAAGGATATGGGCCAAAGACGACTGGTGGGACCAGCTTAGATAGGCATGGATACCATACTGATACTTAAAATTCCATATTTAATTAAGTTGCTGTGGTGAGATTTGAATTATGTATCCTCAGAACCATTGATATAATAGCTTAGTCACTAAAACCTACATATGCTGAAATTCCAAAACATGAACATTGGAAATGCACAGTAGGTCAGACAGCATCTGGGAGGAGAGAGACTGAGCTCACATTTTGGGTCAATGGCTTAGATTAAACCAAGAGGTGACAGCCCAACCCAATTGCAGGCTGGTTCTAGGAGATGAAGGGCCAGCTGGTGACATCGCCCCTTGTGGGAGTGGAGGAACAACTAGAGGACACTTTGAGCCTCAGTTTGTCTTGCGAACAGTTACAACAATCGACAGGGGAAGGGATTATACACAAGGAGGGGCGGCAATGGATGGGGTTAGTTGTCCGCATCTCCACTGTCTCCCAGCACTTCATTAGTGTACGAAACCTGGTGCTTGGTCTCAGCCCCGCTGTGGATTCCTGGATCCTCTGCTGTCCCATATTCAGGCTTCTGAATCGGCAGATGCCTCCTCTCATTGAATTCCATCTCCTCCATTTCTGTGACTTCTTCTCCATCTTCATCTTCTTCCTGGAAGTAAAGAGCAGTGACTTTAAATCCTGGAGAGGCAGAGAGAAACATTTTTAAATGGATCATGTGCAGGCAAATAAGAGTTGACTTTGCATCATGTTCGGCACAGACATTGTGGGCCGAAGGGCCTGGTCCTGTGCTGTACTGTTCTATGTTCTACGTAACCACCCGGCACCCCTCCCATACCTCTTCTCTCCTACTCTCAAGGAGAGGATGTTTCTCCTGGCTGGGAGGGGTCTAGAACCATGGGACCCAGCCTCACAAAAAGGGGTCAGCCATACAGAACAGAGATGACTTTTTTCCCCAAGGTGATGAACCTTTGGGCTTCCTGGGAGGTTATGGAGACCCATCGCTGAAAGTATTTGTTAGGAGTTCAAAGGGACCTGGGTATTAAGAGGAAAGTGGAGTTAAGATAAAAAAAAGATAGGCCATGATGTTACTCAACGACGGAGTTGAGGGTCCACAGTCTATGACTGGTGCGTATGCTCCCCCTTCCCTGCCCTCCCTTACTTATCCCATTATTCCCAGTTCTCAGTTGAGGGAAGACCTGATAAAAGTTTAGGTTTAGGTTTATTATTGTCATGTGTACCAAAGTACAGTGAAAAGCTTTGTTTTGCATGCTATCCAAACAGATCATGTACCATACATAGATACAAACAAATCAAACTCAAGCATTATTAGTAGGGCTAAGGGGAAGAATATATAATTATGCGAGGCATGGTTAGGGTATACAGTCAGAACCTTTTTCCCAGCGTGGAAATGTAAAATATTAGAGGGCATAGCTTTAAAGTCAGAGGGGCAAAGTTTAAAGGAGATGCGCGGGGCAAGTTTTCTTTTACACAGGGTGGTGGGTGCCTGGAACATGCTTTGTTGGTGTTAAATGATTGAACTATGTTTACAATTATTAGCAATGTTACAAAAATTTGAGATTTTAAAAATCAAGTCTGCAATTTATCCCATCAGATAAAGCATAACAATAAGTTTAATTTGACACCAAATTCACTTTCATATCTCAAGTATTAAAAAAGTTATGGCCATTTTCATACTCGGAAATTAGCATCTTGTTCCCTATTGATTTTCAATGGACATTACAAAAAAGCTGTGATCTTGGATAATCAAAAGCCCATTTCTTAAGGAAAGATTAACATTTTTAAATAGCCTAAGTGTCCAAAGATTATTCACAAATAATTCACAATATAACATGATTTTTATATCTAATTTACATTAATTTACAGGCCAAATGGAAGGAATTTAGTGTTCAATTGCTGTAAATAAATGCCCATTTAAATCGGCTTTCTAGTGGGTTTCTGTGAACGCGCTGGTTTAGAACGTTGACATCGCGCTGGATTAGTGCCCTCAAATGCCGAGAAAAATACTGCAGGATATAAAAAGCCCAAAATGAACTACTCGCTATAGATAACTTGATATATAGGGTTATATATATGCCCCATTTAATGTAAAAATAAGGTACATACCTTTAATTGTTTGCTTTATAAAACCCTGGGGCTGCGAGAGGTTGCGGAATGAGACAGTAATTTTAAACTATTATAACTATATTATCGAGGCCTATAAAACTAATAATACCTTTTGCGACCGGGTCTTGCAGCGATTTTTCGTTAATGATTTACTAGGCTGAACATCTGCGATTAGTACAGCCTAGTAAAAATCGCGTTTTAAACCCGCCCCCTCCAAACAGCGCCAAAATCGCGGACCTGGCTGTGGGCAGATTCCCAATGGCGATTCAGGTAGGTTTTGTAACATACCTACAATTATCAGAATCAAAGAACATTTTGTTCACATAGAAAATTGTAAAATTAGTGTGAAATCATGTTGGATACCCTGATGGTTAGTTGACACACCTTGGTGTAAAATATTTGTTGCATTCCATCAATAACCTGATAATTGCACCTTGCCTACATAAAATACAACACCGTATAATCATAGACGTGTCAGAGACCTGGTCTTGAACACTGAAGTATTCATCAACTGCATACTGGTACTTGGGTGTGGTCAGCCCCAACAGGTCGGCCAGTTTCCCACCGAGAAAGTCACATGCTGGGGGAAAGGAAACAGCAAAATGTCAGAGAAATACAAGTCATAGCACCAGCCCCTCCCCACTGTTTGTCAACATAGGGCACAGTAATGGGGGGCATTCCCAATCTCTGCGGAATTAGCTAATGCTCAAAATGCTTGCAAGCACGTACATCCAGACTCATGAACAACTTCTTCCCCCTGTTATCAGACTGCTGAATGCTCCTCCCATAAGCAAGGATGTAGTCATCTCCCAACCATCTTTAGTTTTAGTTTAGAGACACAGTGTGGAAACAGGCCCATCGGCACACCGTGTCCACGTCGACCAGCAATCCCCTCACATTAACACATTATTCCATACACACTAGGGACAACTTACAATTTTACCAAGACAATTAACCTACAAACCTGTTTGTCTTTGGAACGTGGGAGGAAACCTGAGCTCCAGGGAAAAACCCATGCAATTCACTGGGAGAATGTACAAAATCCATACAGACAGTACCTGTAGTCAAGATTCACTCAACAAGGATCTTCTAGCAAGGTATGTTGTCCAGAACCACAGGTCATGTCCCCATGGGAGAGTGGACTGGAAGGCACCTTGCTACACGTGACAATAATAGTCTGTGTGATGTTGCATGGTCAATGTGTAGTTGTACAGTGTTGTGAGGTTGTATAATCAAACGCATGCCCAGCAAGCCATACAATACAGAAGAAGGTAGGACAGGTGGCAGGGTATATACCTGGAGAGGGGATTGTAAGGAATAAGGAGTTGCAGAGGGAGTGGTTCAGGGGCGTGTTTTAAGATGGCGCCTATCTGTGGCGACATTTTGCCAGCAGCTCAACAGAAGCTTCAACCGCAGCTGTGGGAGCCCCCGACTGTCAACGATCCCTCGATAGCTGGAGAATACCTGACCCGACTGAGGATCATAGGTGTACTGTACCTGGAAACACCGGGAAGACCTCCGAAGCCGATCTCCCAGGAGCAACGGAGCTGAGCTGCCAACTGTGAGGGAATTCCCGATGGCAACGGAGCTGGAGCTGCTGTCTGCAAGGGAATCCCCCTTCTAGCGCAGGTTCGCAGAAACAGCAGGTACAGTAAAAACAGTACCTGGAAACAACGGAGAGGCCTCGATTGTGTCCAGAAACTAGGCCGACGGGCAGGACTTCAGGTTAGCCTGAAGCGCAGGGGACTTCGACCTCCTCTCCCTACCATCCTACTGGCCAATGTACAGTCCCTTGAAAACAAAGTGGAGGACTTAAGGGCAGGGCTGCTTTACCAAAGGGAGCTGAGGGAATGCTCTGTGTTCTGTTTCAGAGACATGGCTCATCCCCAGCTCCCCAGACTCGGCGCCATCGCATGGATTGTACACTGGCATCTGGGAAAGGAAGAGGAGGGGGCGTCTGCCTCATGGTCAACTCTGTGTGGTGCACTGTCAAGGCAGTCCTATCCAACTCCTGCTCTCCACATGTGGAACACCTGGCTGCGAAGTGCTGTACCTTCTACCTACCGAGGGAATTCACCTCCATCATCCTGACCGCAGTCTACATCCCACCCCAGGCTGATGTCCATCTGGCACTGGGGGAGCTGCACGGCGTGTTTAACAAGCACCAGACGGCTTACCCCGAGGCGTTTACCACCATAGCTGGGGACTTCAACAAAGCCAACCTGAAGAAATCGCTCTCTAACTTCCACCAATATGTTTCCTGCAGCACCAGAGGATCAAACACCCTTGACCACTGCTACACGACCATCAAAGACGCCTAGCGCTCTATCCCTTGCCCTCACTTCGGTAAATCCGACCATACTGCGGTGCTCCTGCTTCCTGCCTACAGGCAGCAATTGAAGAGCACACCCCCGGAGGTGACGACTGCACAGAACTGGTCGGGAGGGTGGGGGGGGGGGGGCAGAGGAACAACTCCAGGACTGTCTTAAGTCTGTAGACTGGGCAATGTTCAGGGACTCGGCAATGGACCTGAATGAATACGCCACAGTCGTTACCGACTTCATAATGAAATGTGTGGAGGACTGCATCCCAACAAAAACCTTCCGAGTTTCCCCAACCAGAAGCCTTGGACGAACCAGGATGAACCTTGGATGAACCAAGAGATCCGCACTCTTCTGAAGTACAGATCCCGGGCACATTCAGGTCTGGAGATACAGAGGTCTACAAGAAGTCCAGATACGACCTTGGTAAGGGCATCAAAAAGGCCAAAAGGGTCCTGCTCCAAGCTGGAGGATGAGACAGATGTTCGGCAACTGTGGCAGGGCTTGAATGCCATCATCTCCTGCAAGGCGAAATCAGGAGGCAGCTCAATTGTCAGCGAAGCATCACTCCCTGACGAGCTCAATGCATTTTACGCACGCTTTGATAGGGAGAACATTGATGTGCTTTCCCGAGCCCCCATTCACCGTGATGGTATTTCAGTCACAATCACAGAGGCCAACATCAGAAGATCCTTCAGAGGGGTGAACCCTCGGAAAGCGCCTGGACCTGATGGTATACCCGGCCAAGTGCTAAAAACCTGTGCGGACCACCTGGCTGGAGTTTTCACGGATATTTTCAATCTCTCACTTCTGAGGTCTGAGGTTCCCACCTGCTTTAAAAGAGCATCAATAATACCAGTGCCCAAAAAGAGCAAGGTGATGTGCCTCAACGGCTATCGATTAGTAGCACTAATGTCTGTGGTGATGAAGTGCTTTGAAAGGTTGATTATGGCGCACATCAACTCCTACCTCGACAAGAACCTTGACCCACTGCAGTTCGCTTACCGCCACAACAGATCAATGGTGGATGTGATCTCACTGGCTCTCCACTCCGCTCTGGACCACTTGGACAACAAAAACTTATATGTCAGGCTGTTATTCATTGACTACAGCTCGGCATTTAAAACCATCATCCCCTCCAAGCTGGTTACCAAGCTCTCAGATCTTGGTCTCTGCACATCCCTCTTCAATTGGATCCTCGACTTCCTCATCCACATACCACAGTCTGTCTGCATTGGTGGAAATGTGTCATCCTCGATAACAATCAGCACGGGAGCACCTTAAGGCTGCGTGCTCCCTGCTGTACTCACTCTATACTCATGACGTGTAGCTGGACATAGTGCGAACTCCATCATCAAGTTCACCGACGACACCACTGTTGTGGGACGAATCACTGATGGTGATGAGTCAGAGTATAGAAGTTAGATTGACCGATGCACCAAATGGTGCCAGCACAATAACCTGGCTCTCAGCACCAGCATAACCAAAGAATTGATTGTTGACTTTGGAAGGGGTAGGATAGGGACCCACAATCCCGTTTATATCAATGGGACGATAGTGGAAAGGGTCAAGAACTTCAAATTCCTGGGCATGCATATTTCCGAAGATCTTTCCTCGTCCCAACACACTGATGCAATTATAAAGAAAGCACATCAGCTCCTCTACTTCCTGAGAAGATTACGGAGAGTCGGTATGTCAAAGAGGACTCTCTCGAACTTCTACAGGTGTACAGTAGAGAGCATGCTGACCAGTTGCATCGTGGCTTGGTTCGGTAACTTGAGCGTCCAGGAGCGGAAAAGAATGCAGAAAGTTGTGACCACTGCCCAGTCCATTATCGGTTCTGTCCTCCCCACCATCGAAGAAATCTGTCGCAGTTGCTGCCTCATAAAGGCTGCCAACATCATCAAGGACCCACACCATCCTGGCCACACACTCATCTCTCCGCTGCTATCAGGCAGACGGTAGAGGAGCCTGAAATCTGGTACATCCAGGTTCAGGAACAGCTTCTTCCCCAAAGCCTATTGCACTTTATCTGCTTATTTATGTATATATATATATGGTCTATGCTATATAGATACACTGATCTGTTCTGTATTTATGCTTACAATACTCTGTTGCGCTCCAGCATGCAAGAATTTCATTGTCCTATCTGGGACACATGACAATAAACTCTCTTGACTTGACTCTTGACTCTCTTGAGATGTTTGAGTGTTCCTTTCCTCACAATCTGTCTCCCCAGAACCCCTTTCCCCTCCCCTGCTCCCATCCATTGCTACATTTACCAAGCATGTGCTAGATTCTACTTCTTTCAGATAACCGGCTAGTTAGTGAACTGGTTAGCTAGTTCATGGTTCCCTGGTTAGCGGTTCTCTGACCAGCTCCTTGCGCCTGTTTAATACTCACTCAACAAGGATCTTCTTGCAAGGTACGTTGCCCAGAACCACAGGTAGTGTCCCCATGGGAGAGTGGACTGGAAAGTAATCGATGGCCGTTAGATTCCTGCTCTCGTCCTAACCTTGCCAAGTCCCACCTACACCCCAGCCCAGCTCCGCCCCCCAGTCCCTCATCTAAGCATTGGACTGTTCATCATCAGTTCCTGCTGAGCTGTGTCAGAGAGTGTATGGACGGCACCTCTCTTCCCCATTGAGACCCCTCTCCCGCAGAAACACCCCGCTCCCCCACCAACACCTCTCCCCACAGAACCATCCCCTCAACAAACCCCTCTCCCTACAGACCCACCCTACTTCTCCACCGAGACCCATCCCTCACAGACCCATTCCTGTCACTCATCAAGACCCACTAACCAATCCCCAATGAAGCCCCTCCAGCAACCCACCATCTCCCATTGAACCCCATCCTACGGACCTGCCCCACCCAATGAACCCCCCTCACCCCACTAACCTACCTATCCTCCACAACAGCCTGTCCCCCACTCCCACAGACCCACCTCACCTACGAACCTCCCACTCGTGTCTCACTGACATCCACTCCACTGATCTTCCCCTCCCCTGACAATACCTCTCTCCCCCACTTATCCACCCATCCCTCTCTACTGACTCCCTCTTCCACAGCAATTCCCCCTCCCTCACTAATCCATTCCCATCCCACACTGAAGCCCCTCTCCCACTGGCCCACCCTTCCTCCCACTGATTTTTCCCCCCTTCCCCGCCCCTCCTCCCACACAGAGTGACCCTGTGGGGATATCCCCAGGAGTGTATACACGCGGATTGTGTGAGTGAGGGAATCTGGTGGAGCTGTGAGGAGACGGTGAGGGAATAAGTGGAGATTGTGGCAGAGACCCAGGAAAAGTATGTGGGAGATGATTAGATCAGAGGGAAAAATGCGGAGAACATGGGTAGTTTGAAAGGGAAATGGGGATCGGGTGGGATCTACATGAAGCGAGCCAGATATCCAGAACGCTGGCCAGATGATGGTGATGTTGAGCAGGTATGAGGGTGTGAGCAGATGTGCAGGAAGCTGGCTCGATGTGGGAATGCTGGTCAGATGTGTAGGAAGCTGGCTAGAAATGCAGGATGTCAAACAGATGTCTGGGTCTGCAGCCACATGTGCAGAATGCGAGGGTGCCAACCAAATACAGTGTTGGTGTAGGAAGGAACTGCAGATGCTGGTTTTAACTGAAGATAGACACAAAAAGCTGGAGTAACTCAGTGGGACAGGCAGCATCTTTGGAGAGAAGGAATGGGTGACGTTCGGGTCGAGACCCTTCTTCAGACAAACAGTGTTGGGCCAGATATGCAGGACGCTAGACAAAGTGGGAGATGCTGAGAAATATGGAGACAGCTGGACAGATTTGAGGTTATGGCGAGAGGTAGGTGATGGTGGACAAATGTGTAGGTGGCTGGACAGATGTGGCTGATGCCAGACAGACGCGGGTGATGCCGGAAAGACCCACGGCAGGTGTGGGCTGTGAGGTGGGATGGTGACCACCCGTGATACTGGGCTCTCACAGGCTCGACTGTCTTCTCCGGCTCCTCCTTCTCCTCCTCTTCGCTGCTATCGCCCATGGTCTCTCCGCTGGTAAAGTAAAGAAGTCTCCGGGGCTCTTCCCTGCCCGTGTCCACTCGGACGGCAGCTGACGTCAGATAAGGGCCTCCCTCCACCTGACAGACAAGGGAGCAGTGAGAGGGCTCCGCACAGCCGCTGCCCCTGCCCAGCACGCGGGTGAAGGGGAGAGTGCCCCTGGCCACGCATTGTAACCAAAGTCCTACAAAGCTGCAACATGGCTCCCTTATAATCAGTGCCCCAAGTGATGAAGGCAAGCAAGTTGGCCATCAGTCAGGGTATTGAGTGTAGAAACAAAGAACTGCTGATGCTGGTTTACAAAAAGACACAAACAAAGGCAGGCGAAGGGTTCTGACATGAAACAATGCCTACCAATGTTCACCAGAGATGCTGCCTGACCCGCTGAGTTACTGCAGCACTTTGTGTCTTTTATTGAGCACAGAAGTGGGGATGTTATGTTACAGCTGTACAAGATGTTGATGACGCTGCACTTGGAGTACTGCGTTCAGTTTTGGTCACTCTGCTGCAGCAAATAAGTCATTAAGCTCACAAGAGTGCAGAGAAATGCAGACACAAGAACTGAATATGCTGCTTTACAGAAAAAGGGACAAAATGCTGGAGTAACTCATCCGGTCAGGCTACATTTCTGGAGAAAATGGATAGGCAACATCTCAGGTCGGGACCCTTCTTCAACCCAAAACATTGCTTATCCTTGTATTCCAGAAATGCTGTCTAACCCGTTGAGTTACTCCAGAATTTTGTGGCTTTTTAAGAGTGCAGAGAAAATGTGTGAGGATGTTGCCAGGACTCCAAATAGGGTATGGAATGAATGCTGGCATGCTAAACAAAACCTTGATCAACTGGTTCAGGAGAAATATAATCGCCACATACTTGGAGTGTTTCCAAATAGTACAGAACAGTGGTACCTGCTTGCAAAGAGGATCAGGCACTACAGTATGTTTGCAGAGTAGTGAAAGAACAGGTATTTGAGCATTGAACTATAACAACCCTGGTTAATTCAAATAATACTTTGGTTAATTCAAATGATCTCTAGCCCCAACAACAAAGGATTATACAGGGCTCTCAAACAAAGGTCAAAGTAAAGCTGACCAGGTGTCTGCTACAAGGGAGTTAACCAACGAGAAGACATGAGAGACTAGAATCTTGAGCAAAAAAAAACAAAGCGCTGGAGGAACTCAGCCGGTCAGGCAGCATCTGTGGGGGGAATGGAGGGGCGACGTTATGGGTCAGGACCCTTCTTCACAGCGATGGAGCCTCCCAACTATCTGTCAATCACCTCTCCTCACCTGTATACACCTCTCATCTGCTAATTTTAGTCCTACCCCGTCCCCTCACTTCCCCTTAACAGGTTTCTCCCCTCTGCACCAATGGAAGGAAGCAGCCAACATCATCAAGAACCACTCACACCCCAGTCATTCCCACTTCTCTCTTTCGTCGGGTAGAAGATACAAGAGTCTGAAACCACGTACAGATTCAGGGAGTTTCTTCCCCGCTGTTATCAGACTACAGAACGATCCACCCATAAGCTAGGGTGTAGTCCCGATCTCCCAACCAACCTCATTACGGCCCTTGCACTTTTTCTTTGTAACTATAATGCTACAATGCTGTAACACTATAACATTTTTCTCTTTGTACTACCTGTTGCACTTGTGTATGGCTTCATGCATGGTATGATTTGACTAAAAACTGACCACTGTACACGTGACTAATGAACCAACCAATATTACTGATGCCTGCGTTCCCCCACCAATTAATTTAAGGGTGTTGCCATTAACTATATTATTTTCCTGTTCCAGCTTTCCAATTTTAATTACCCTCACCTCCTTCACTTTTTTCCCCACCCCCTAGAGCACACCTTTCCTTCACCATCACCCATCCACCATCCCTCTCTCCACCATTACCCTGGTTCATTTCCCCTCCTCTGTGCGCTCATCTCGCATCCCCGAGTCCCTCTTTTACATTTCATTCCTCCTCTTCTTTCCTTATCTAACTGCTTTCATCTCCAGCCGTTGTCACTTACTCCACCCAATGGCCAATAAGCCCCCACCCCCTCACCTATATCCACCTATCACTTACCGATCGTTTCGCAGAACACCTACATTCATTCCGCCTTAACCCACCTGATCTCCTGGTTGCTCAGCACTTTAACTCCCCCTCCCATTCCCAATCTGACCTTTCTGTGCTGGGCCTCCTCCATTGTCGCAGTGAGGCCCAGCGCAAATTGGAGCAACAACACCTCATATTTTGCTTAGGGAGCTTACACCACAGCGGTATGAACATTGACTTCTCTAATTTCAAATAGCCCTTGCTTGCCCTCTTTCTCCATCCCCTCACCCTTCCCAGTTCTCCCACTAGTCTTACTGTCTCCATCTACATTCTATCTCTATTCCGCTCACTCCCCTGACATCAGTCTGAAGATGGGTCACGACCCAAAACATCACCCAATTCCTTCTCTCCAGAGATGCTGCCTGTCTCGCAGAGTTACTCTAGCATTTTGTGTCTACCTTCGAATTAAACCAGCATCTGCAGTTCTTTCCTCCACCTATCACTTGCCAGGCTTTGCCCCAATCCCACTGCTCTGTTCAGTTTTCTTCACCCTACTCCAATCAGTTTGAAGAAGGCTCCTGACCTGAAATGTCATCTGCCATTCCCTCTGCGGATGCTGCCCGACCCGCTAAGTTCCTCAAGCACATTTTGTTTTCTGCTAAAATTTCCATAATCTGCAGTTTCCTGTATCTCTTTGTGCTCCTTTTCCAGGCGCAAACATAGCTAGTCAATGTCTATAATGACGTGAGCTGCCTATTCTGTGGCCATGTTGGTGGGAGCTTTGGGTATGCAGAGTTCCAAACTGCACAACTTAAATCAAAAGTTGGTGTTGTACCGAAACCTCATCGTGGCCTTCTGGGCCTGTGAAACTGCAGCTGAAATTCTGTTCCTTCCATCATGGCAGCTTGCCATTTCATCTGTAATACCTATGTTTGTACCTGATTGCACCAAGCTCAGTGTGCACATTGAACAGCTCACTGATCTGGCAGCTCCACACACAAGCTGATTGCTTTCAGAAGACGATGCCTGATTAGACATGGCGGTGGGTATGTAGAACAAGCTACCAGAGGAGGGAGTTGAGGCAGGAATATAACAACATTTAAGAGATATTTTGGCAGGTACATAAATAGGAAAGGTTCAGAGTGATATGGGCCAATGCAGGCAAATGGGACTAGTGTAGATGGGGCATCTTGGTTGACAAGGGCAAGTTGGGCCTAAAATTTCAAGAAAAAAAGTGGCATCATAGAATATAGCAGCAGGAATGCTGCAACACGACAATGACATTTTGGTATGATGATGCTGGAATATTGTTGTGGTGGCCTCACTATAAGTAGGATAATATATGTGACCTGGAGAGGGAGTAGAGGAAGTTCACCAGGATCTTACCTGGGACCAAAGCGATTCAGTTGTGAGGAGAGGGCGGAGACCCTGGGACTGCTTTTGCGTAGCGAGTGAGGCAGAGAATAAAGATACACAGGATTCTGAGATGTATACAAAGGGTATCAAACCTTACCTCCCCTCCCTACCCCACCACCCCTGGCAGAGTGGTACATGACCAGAGGGCAGAGCATAAGGTTAAGGGTGATTGGCAGATGGGTGCAGGCAGCATCAGGCTGAATGTTAAACCCTTTAGCTTTAGGAGGGCTTGAGGAGAACTTCTTGTCCATGTTCTCCAGAGATGCTGCCTGCCTGCCAGAGTTACTCCAGCACTTTGTTTCTTTTATTGTAAACCAGCATCTGTAGTTCCTTGTTTCTACTCCTGCTTCTGTTAGGTTCTTGCCAACAGTGGGGCTATTCTAATGAACAGTAGAGGGCTGAGATCAGGAGACGGGGCACAAATGTTTGGTCAAAACAACATCTGTGTGTGGTTGTTTGATGGCTCCACCTAGTGACGGTATCTGACTCACCGTTCCATGTGGAGATGGAAGATTAGTTCAATAATTACTTTGAGTCACACCTGCCAGGGACCTCATGCTGAACTGAGTACTGGAACTCATGAAGTCAATGTGCAAATACACAAGGCAGAGAAGTCCCAGCCGCTGAATTGCCCAGGAATGGATGCTCGTACACCCTAATGGCTTAGTCAATCTGCCCAAGTTCTCTTGGCTCACGAATAGATTGGAAAATCTGGAAAAACGAGACAGAATCCAGGAAATTTCAAACATGACATCTGCTGTATTGGAATCTAAAAGTAAGGACAAGGTCCAGGAGATATTTGAGGGAGACGGATTGGTGCCGAGGTTGTCCGTGGACACTGGTAGACAGATGTTGTTCATGTGAACTTCTAAAGAACTTTGAGTTGAGCCATTCCAATATGAATGCCAACATTACAGACTTTTCCCTTCCTCCTCTGCTGGTGTTGCTAATGTCATTCCTACCCGCTTATCTACGCCTCTTCCCAACATTCCTGACAGGCATTACCGCCTTTTAAATCCAACAGCCCTCCGCCCGTCATCCACGCTCTTCTGATCACGCCGCCCATCCCCCACGCCCCTCTGCAACTTTAAAAACTCGGTTTCTTATATTTATTACAACACAAGCCCAGTCAGGAGCACGTCAGATCCCAGAGATACCCATTGCCCCTCTCCCTACTATCCCTTACCCCTCCTCTCTACAAAAGCCATCAATTCCCTCTTTTTGATACTTGTGTAAACTAAGGGGGATTTTACCAGGGAGCATGTCTTTGGGATGTAGGAGGAAACAGGAGCACACGGAGGAAAACTACGTGGTTCTAGGAAGAATGTGCAAACTCCACGCAAACAGCGGCAGAGGCCAGGATTGAAGCTGGGGCTCTGGAGGTGCTGTTCCCGCTGCTCAACAAATAGTAGTAAGTGCCTGGCGCCAAGTTTGGAAGATGGCTGGGTGGTTGGCAATATTCTGGTGGGGGACTGCAGTGGTGTGCAGGAGCCTTAGCTGTAATAATGGGAGAGAAGCCGGAGACAGGTAGGGAGTGGGATGGGGGAGAACTGGGACTGGCCTCTGAACCCCGCGGGCTGTCCGGCGGTCGGGGAGAGAAGAAAATCAACTCCGGAGCCAGCCTCCTTTCCGCTACGGACAACCCTCTCCCTCCGTCTGTCTCCCTCCCCTCCTCACTCCCTCCGGCCGGCCACCTCCGTCCATCCCTCCCATTCTTTCTCTCTCCACGCACCCCCTCTCGCTTCGGTCTCCCACCTGCCGTGTTCCCTCTCCCGGCTCCATGCGGCTCCTCTCCCCGCGGTGAGACACTGCAAGAGACGGCAGCGCTGCGGCGCCTGCAGGATCCGGGACCGCACCCTCTCCGGATGCGGTTCTTGACCTCAGGACCCACAGCGGGGCGGAGACCCGCACCATGCCGTCTCAAAAGCCGCGGGGCCAGGGTCTCGGCCCCCTCCCACCGGCCAGCGAGGGCAAACGGGGGATAGGAGATGTTTGGGGAAGCAGTAGCCTAGTCTGCTTGGTCTAGTTCATATCTCTCATTCCGCAGCTCCTTAGTTCATTCATACCAACCCTTTCATACTCATACCATCCGATCCAAACCACCCCCTCCCTAGGTACTTTTCCCCACAGTACAACCGCAGGAGATGGAACACCTATCACTTATACCTCCTCACTTGACGCAATCCAGGAACTCCAACTGCCCTTCTATGTGAGATTAAGGTTCACATGCACCTCATCTACTGTATAGTGTTCCCGATGTGGCGAGACAAAACTAGACTAACGAAGTTCCGCAGGGGTCGGTGCTGAGACCGCTACTCTTATCCTTGTATATTGATGATTTGGACGAGGGGATTGAAGGCTTTGTGACCAAGTTTGCGGATGATACGAAAATAGGTAGAAGGGAAGGTGGTGTCCTGAAAGCAGGGACTTTGCAGAAGGACTTGGACAGGTTGAGGGAGTGTGGGCAGAGAAGTAGCAGATGGAATATAGTATAGCAGAGTGTGGAGTCGTGCATTTTGGTAGTAGGAATAAAGGCGTAGATTATTTTCTAAATGGGGAGAGAATCCAGAAATCGGAGATGCAAAGGGACTTGGGAGTGCTGGTGCAGGATTCTTGCAGATAGAGCTCTTAAAGATAGCGGTGGCAAGAGATATGGGGAGAAGGTAGGAATACGATTGTGGATGATCAGCCATGATCACATTGAATGGCGGTGCTGGCTCCAAGGGCTAAATTGCCTACTCCTGCACCTATTGTCCATTGTCTAAGAAATTAATCTGCAAGTCGAATCGGAAGAAAGCAAACTCATTTATTTCAAGAGTATCCCGTACCTGCCTTCTCTCCATACCCTCTGATCCCCTTAGCCACAAGGGCCACATCTAACTCCCTCTTAAATATAGCCAATGAACTGGCCTCGACTACCCTCTGTGGCAGAGAGTTCCAGAGATTCACCACTCTCTGTGTGAAAAAAAGTTCTTCTCAATCCTTTAAAATCGAGATGAGAAGAACTTTTTTCACACAGAGTGGTGAATCTCTGGAACTCTCTGCCACAGAGGGTAGTCGAGGCCAGTTCATTGGCTATATTTAAGAGGGAGTTAGATAATAATCTACTTTCCTGTTTTTGCCACCAAAGTGGATAACCTCACATTTATCCACATTATACTGCATCTGCCATGCATTTGCCCTCTCACCCAGCCTATCCAAGTCACCTTGCAGCCTCCTAGCATCCTCCTCACAGCTAACACTGCCCCCCAGCTTCGTGTCATCCGCAAACTTGGAGATGTTGCATTCAATTCCCTCGTCCAAATCATTAATATATATCGTAAATAGCTGGGGTCCCAGAACTGAGCCTTGCGGTACCCCGCTAGTCACTGCCTGCCATTGTGAAAAGGACCCGTTTACTCCTACTCTTTGCTTCCTGTCTGCCAACCAGTTCTCTATCCACATCAATACTGAATCGCCAATACCGTGTGCTTTAAGTTTGTATACTAATCTCTTATGTGGGATCTTGTCGAAAGCCTTCTGAAAGTCCAGATATAACACATCCACTGGTTCTCCCTTATCCACTCTACTAGTTACATCCTCGAAAAATTCTATAAGATTCGTCAGACATGATTTACCCTTCATAAATCCATGCTTACTTTGTCCAATGATTTCACCACTTTCCAAATGTGCTGCTATCCCATCTTTAATAACTGATTCTAGCAGTTTCCCCACTACCGACGTTAGACTAACTGGTCTGTAATTCCCCGTTTTCTCTCTCCCTCCCTTTTTAAAAAGTGGTGTTACATTAGCTACCCTCCAATCCTCAGGAACTACTCCAGAATCTAAAGAGTTTTGAAAAATTATCACTAATGCATCCACTATTTCTGGGGCTACTTCCTTCAGTACTCTGGGATGCAGCCTATCTGGTCCTGGGGATATATCGGCCTTTAATATTCAATTTACCGAACACCACTTCCCGGCTAACCTGGATTTCACTCAGTTCCTCCATCTCATTTGACCCCCAGTCCCCTGCTATTTCCGGCAGATTTTTTATGTCTTCCTTAGTGAAGACAGAACCAAAGTAGTTATTCAATTGGTCTGCCATGTCCTTGTTCCCCATGATCAATTCACCCGTTTCTGACTGCAAGGGACCTACATTTGTTTAAACTAATATTTTTCTCTTCACATATCTATAAAAGCTTTTGCAGTCAGTTTTTATGTTCCCTGCCAGTTTTCTTTCATAATCTATTTTCCCTTTCCTAATTAAGCCCTTTGTCCTCCTCTGCTGGTCTCTGAATTTCTCCCAGTCCTCTGGTAGGCTGCTTTTTCTGGCTAATTTGTACGCTTCATCTTTTGTTGTGATACTATCCCTGATTTCCCTTGTTATCCACGGATGCACTCCCTTCCCTGATTTATTTTTTTGCCAAACTGGGATGAACAATTGTTGTAGTTCATCCATGCAGTCTTTAAATGCCTTCCATTGCATATCCACCGTCAACCCATTAAGAATCAATCGCCAGTCTATCTTGGCCAATTCACGTCTCATACCCTCAAAGTTACCTTTCTTTAAGTTCAGGACCCTTGTTTCTGAATTAATGATGTCACCCTCCATCCTAATGAAGAACTCAACCATATTATGGTCACTCTTGCCCAAGGGGCCACGCACAACAAGACTGCTAACTAACCCTTCCTCATTACTCAATACCCAGTCTAGAATAGCCTGCTCTCTCGTTGGTTCCTCTACATGTTGGTTTAGAAAACTATCCCGCATACATTCCAAGAAATCCTCTTCCTCAGCACCCTTGCCAATTTGATTCACCCAATCTATATGTAGATTGAAGTCACCCATTATAACTGTTTTACCTTTTGTTGCACGCATTTCTAATTTCCTGTTTGATGCCATCCCTAACTCCACTACTACTGTTAGGTGGCCTGTACACAACTCCCACTAGAGTTTTCTGCCCCTTAGTGTTTCGCAGCTCTACCCATATCGATTCCACATCCTCCAAGCTAATGTCCTTCCTTTCTATTGCGTTAATCTGCTCTCTAACCAGCAACGCTACCCCACCTCCTTTCCCTTTCTGTCTATCCCTCCTGAATATTGAATATCCCTGGATGTTCAGCTCCCAGCCTTGGTCACCCTGGAGCCATGTCTCCGTGATCCCAACTATATCATAGTCATTAATAGCTATCTGCACATTCAACTCATCCACCTTATTGCAAATGCTCCTTGCATTGAGACACAAAGCCTTCAGGCTTGTTTTTACAACACTCTTACCCCTTATACTATTATGCTGAAAAGTGGCCCTTTTTGATTTTTGCCTTGGATTTGCCGGCCTGCCACTTTTACTTTTCACCTTGCTACCTATTGTTTCTACCCTCATTTTACACCCCTCTGTCTCTACACTCACACATTTAAGAAACCCTTTCCCTTTAACTACAATCTCCACTATCCCATTCGACACCCAACCCCCCTTATTCAGTTTAAAAACCACCCGTGTAGCAGTGGCAAACCTGCCTGTCAGAATGCTGGTCCCACACCTGTTAAGATGCAATCCGTCCCTTTTGTACAGTTCCCCCTTACCTCAAAACAGATCCCAGTGATCTAAGAATCTAAATCCCTGCCCCGTGCACCAGTTCCTCAGGCACACGTTCAGGTCCCGTATCTCCCTGTTCCTGCTCTCGCCAGCACGAGGAACTGGAAGCAAACCAGAGATAACAACCCTGGAGGTCCTGCTTTTCAGCATTTTTCCGAGCTCTCTAAAGTCACGCTGCAGAATATTCATCCCCTTCTTTCCGACATCGTTTGTGCCGACATGCACTACCAGTTCCGGATGTTCACCTTCGCCCTTGAGGATTTTCTGCACTCTGTCCGTGACATCCTGGATCCTGGCACCAGGAAGGCAGCACACCATCCTCGCATCCCGTCTGTTGCCGCAGAAACCCCTGTCTGTACCTCTCACAATGGAGTCTCCCACTACAATGGCGTTGCCTGCCTTAGGCCTTTTTGGTTTTGGTTCAACAGCCCTAAACACGTCTTCTGTCCCGACAGCTTCTAAGTGGGTGAACCTGTTCACAAGAGGTACAACACCCGGGGGCATTGGCATTCCATGCTTCCCTCCCTTTCTCACTGTCTCCCACCTTCTTTCTTCCAGTACCTTAGGTATAACAATCTTACTGTAGGACTTGTCGAGGAACGACTCTGTTTCTCGGACGAACCGGAGGTCATCCACTTGCTTCTCCAGTTCCCCAACACGGTCCTTCAGGAGCTCTACCTGGATGCACTTCTCGCATTTGTAGCAGCCAGAGGCACCAGCGGTGTCCTTGACCTCCCACATACTGCAAACATCGCACTGAATCAGCTTGCCTGACATCTCCTTCTTTCGTCTCTACCTCTCAAGCGTATTGCTAATGATGAGCGTTTGTCAGCACTGGACCTGTACTCGCTGGAGTTTAGAAGAATGAGGGGGGGGGGAGGGGGGGTGAACCTTATTGAAACATACAGAATAGTGAAAGGCTTGGATAGAGTGGATGTGGAAAGGATGTTTCCACCAATGGGAGAGTCTAGGACCAGAGGCCATAGCCTCAGAATTAAAGGATGTTCTTTTATGAAGGAGATGAGGAGATACTTCTTTAGTCGGAGGGTGGTGAATCTGTGGAATTCTTTGCCACAGAAGGCTGTGAAGGCAAGTCAGTGGATATTTTTAAGGCAGAGATATAGATTCTCGATTAGTACAGGTATCAGAGGTTATAGGGGGAATACAGGAGAATGGGGTTAGGAGGGTGAGATAGATCAACCATGATTGAATGGCGGAGTAGACTTGATGGGCCAAATTTCCTAATTCTACTCCTCTCATTTTGACCTTATGACTCGGCGAATGTTTTGCCAAACACTGGCGCTCGGTCCACCAAGGCCTGCTAGATCTCACTGGTTGCTGACCATTTTAACTGCCCTTCCCATTCCCACGCTGATCTTTTTGGCCTGGACCTCCTCCATTGCCAGAGCAAGGCTACATGCAAAGTGGAGGAACAGCTCCTCATATTCCGCTTCCCCCTCCCCTGCTTTATATTTTACTCCTTTCCTTATCTGACACCCTTTTCACCTCTAGCCTTTGTCACTTACTCCACCCATTTGCCAATCACCCCCTCACCTGTATCCACCTATCGCTTGCCAGGCATTGTCCTATTTTTTTTAACTCCCCCCCCCCCCCCCCCCCCCCCCAACACCACTTCATCAATTTGAAGCAGGGTCCTGACCCAGCTGGTTACTCCAGCATTCTGTGTCTATCTCTGTTGGAAACCAGCATCTGCAGTTCCTTTATATTATATCCTCACCAGAGACCCCCCTTTACTCAAACTGTGATGCATGTTTTCTATGGTGCATGTGGAGAAATTGACAAGAGTGATTGCAGACTTGCCGAACTTCCTCAGTCTCCTGAAGAAGTGGAGGCATTGATGTGCTTATTTGGCAGTGTCTTCAATGTGGTCGCTCCAGTTCAAATTGTTGGTGATGTTTACACCAGGAATCCCAAAGCTCTCAACCATCTGCACTTCAGCACCATTGATGGTGACTGGGACATGTGCTTCCCTCACCCGGAAGTTGATGACAAGCTCCTACGTCTTGCTGATGTTGAGGGGGAGGTTGTCAGGGGGCCAGAGTGAAAGGCCGATAGCAGCAAGGTGTAGCATTAACTTGGCCTGTCCACGTTCTGTGGGAATTGATGCAGTGACCAGCAGTGGGGAGCCCTGGGGGGATGTTGTAGTGGCCAAAGTATAGAGGCCAACTGTGGTCCTGCAACTTTCCAGGTGAGTCATTGCTGAGGTAGGTTGTGGTTAGGGTTGTGCAGGGTGCTTCAGCAGCTTGATGGTTGCTCGGAAGAAGCTGTTCGTGAACTCGGTCACTGTTGTCAGGCTCCTTTACCTTCTTCCTGATGGTAGCAGCGAGATGAGCATGGCCAAGGTCTTTTATATGAGCTCTTTGAGGCGTGGTCAGTACCTGTGATGGACTGTGCAGTGTGTATCACTCTCTCTCTCTCCCCCCACCATCCCCCCCATCCCTGGGATTTCAAGTTACTGAACCAGGCCATGATGCAGTATTTTCTCAACCATACACTGTAAAAGTTCAAGAGTATTTGGCAAGATGCCAAATCTCAAACTTCGGAGTTAGTGGAAGCATTGATGAGTTTTATTTTTGATTGCATCAATGTGCTGGGAACATATTACCAGGAATTAGGCTGTCGACTCTCTCTACTGCCGTTCCTTAGACAAAGAAACGTTCACAGGCCCTCCCTCGTACTTCCCTTCATAAAGTCAACAGTCGACTCCCTGTCTTGTTGACATAGAGAACTAAATTGGTGTTCTGGTAAAACTCAACTAGATTATCGATCTCTGTCCTGTACAGGTCCACCACCAATTTTCCCAGATGTCTGGCATATCCTTTAATCCGAGAACACAGTTGAAATTCTTCCCCCCCTACCCCCAAATGTGGTACCTGGGCCAGGTGAGGCAGCCGATCTCAACCCCATCGGAACTTCAGCACCGATCGGCCGGGAATCTGGATCTTCAGCCCTGGCAGATCCGTTCCCCACAGCAGACTTCCGCGGCCGATTGGCGGTCAAATTTGGCTCTGGAACTCTGGCCCGGCCAGCGGCAACAGATCCATTCCCATTTGCTGGCCTCTACAGCCAACTTTGCTGGTCGGTATCGCGGCTCCCCAAGGCAGTGACCTTTGTTGGTCCGGCAAAACGGATAATACGACATAGCTCTGGAACTGAGGATGCTCAGTTCGAGGAAAATTCCTCAGTTTGAGGAAAATCAGTGGTGGACCTGTATTGGTTGTTACCCGTTATTCAACCATCAACAGAGGTACCGTGGGCAAATTTCAAGGTGGCTTTGGAGTTTTGTCTGGCTAGTCAAGGGTTCAGAGAGAATAGAGCAGGGGACTGTGCACACAGCCCAGAGGTGCCCATGCTGATGGTCACGAGGAGCTTGATGTGCAGATTTGCTGTTGCCTTCTGGACATCAGCCCCGGGATTAAATTAACAAAGGTTCAAGCAGGCTTTGACCCAAGCATTTCCCCCTGCCATTAAACTCCCACTATGGTGGCATCTCAATAAAACAAACAGCTTTATGTACTTATACACGGTTTAAATTCCAGTATAAATATGACATTTATTTCCCTCAGCCACATAAATCATTCTTTCCCAAGTCTAGAGCAGTGCTGATTACATAGTTACACAACAAACAGGCATGTTAACATGAAGCAGAGAATTATTACAATCTGTGATCATTCCCCTCATGAGGATCTGTGGATCAGTACGTCTGAATCTAAAGTTTACTGATGTGCGGATTGCAGTCGGTGTAAAAGTGTTTGAGGACCCAGACAGTCAAGTTCTGCGGGGAGCTGTTGACAGCCCCCCCCCCCCCCCCCCCCCCAACTGCGGCAGGTCGGGAGAGGGGGAGAGAGAGATCACTCTGCACACTCTGTACAACGGACATGGGAGTAACCAGGGCTTCCGCTCATTGAGCTGATTATTATCCTTCTTCCCCCACCCCCTCCAGAACATTTCTCCCACTAGCCCAGCCACACTGCTCCCTTCCTTTCCACCTTCCACTCATCGTCCATCCCCAAGTCCCCTATTTAACCCCCCTTCTGTTCCTCCTCCCATAACCCTCCCTCCGGTTTAACATTTCACTCCTCTCCTTATTCGATACCCTTTCACCTCTAGCCTTTGTCACGTACTCCGTCCATCGGCCATTCACCACCCCACCCCCCCTCACCTGTATCCATCAAACACTTGCCAGGCCTGCCCCCACCTTTTCCAGCGTCCCCTCCATTACAATCAGTCTGAAGAAGAGCCCTGACCCTACATGTTGTCTATCCATTCCCTCCCCAGATGTTGCCTGACCTGCTGAGTGTGTTTACACTCCTGGAGTGGAGTTTCAGCAGACTCAAGGCATCACATCTTCACACACTGGCTCAGCATGTGGCAGTGGTGAGGGATGAATATCTCCAGCCCAGAGAGTGTCCAGGCTAGACCAGAGAAGGCCACTGTAAATATGCCTCCCCGGCTGCTGCCAGGGAGCTTGCGGCAGTTACGGGCAAAACCTGTCCATTAACTCCCTTTCCAAGGATTTGGAGATGTAAGCTCTTTAAGCTCAGTTATAGCAGTGTATATAGGTGTATATAGCATTAAAAAAACAGTTGGATATTCATCAACTCTCACAGATTCTACCACTTATCTACACACTAGGATAAATTTAGAGCACAACTAACCTGCAAACCTGCACGTCTTTGGGATTGGGGGGGAAACCGGAGCAAATCCACATGGTCACGTGAAGAACGTGCAAACTCCATACAGATAGAACAGGATGCTGGGATCGAACAGCGTGAGACAGCGATTGCACCATTGTCCCATCTGCTACCTTGTGCTCTGGTGATTTACTGACTGATTTTGTATATTTAACAACATCAAAGAGCTCCGGAGGCATCTTGAACGGAGCTGTCACAGGTTTGAGCTGGTGGGGATGAATTAAGGGTAACTGGGAAACGAAGGCTGCCTTTGTTGAGGGGTTGGAAACCTTGCCTTGGGCAGGTATGGAGTGTCACCGGACAGGGCGTCACATGAACCTCGTCCGACAGCGAGGGAGCTGTTGTCACTGCCCGTCATTACGCTGGGATTCCCAGCTGGGCCTCAGCTCCTCTGTCAGGCCTGGCCCAACCTCACTGTACAGAGTAATCCCAGGACAAAGCAGGCAATCAAACATGCCCATGGGGAGGCAAAGCCCTGGCAAACATGGCGTGCAAACAGGAACCCACCCCCCTCAAGGGCAAGTACAAAACTCAGGTGAGTGAATGTAATGAAATAATGAGGAATGTTTGTCAAGCCCCTGGGGATCATCCAGTGAGTGTTTAAAGACGGTTATTGACTGGAGTTTGCATCAGCTCCTGGCACCCAGCATCTCTCTCAGGGAGCAGATAGACTTCACACACAGAACCCCCCACCCATTCCCACAGCAGCAGGGCCAGAGAATGCAAGCAGCTGCTAGTTACTTGCAGGTATAACAAAGTTTCATTGCAAAGTGCACTCAATGAAAGTGACAAGGATCCGGCCATGTTCTAGTTCTTGGTCGTTGGAGTAAAGTCCTGGCAGCAGGAGAAGCTGCAGTCAGTGCCCAGTAGAGCACAGTCCAACCCATCCCCGCCCGCAGCTGTCTCATTACGATATCAAACAGCCGACGTCCTTCTGGGGTTTCAGGTCGGGCTCTTTCATTGGGGTCACCTCTTCCTCCTTCACCTTGGCCTGAGGGGACATAATGATGACATTCAAGAATTATCCCAGGAATAAGTGGGTTAACTTATGATGAGCATGAGCACTGGGCCTATATTCGCTGGAGTTTAGAAGAATGAGGGGGGACTTCATTGAAACATACAGAATAGTGAAAGGCTTGTATAGAGTGGATGTGGAGAAGATGTTTCCACTAGTAGGAGAGTCTAGGACTAGAAGTCACAGCCTCAGAATTAAAGGACATTCTTTTAGGAAGATGAGGAGAAATTTTGTTAGTCAGAGGGTGGTGAATCTGTGGAATTATTTGGCTGCGGAAGCCAAGTCTGGATATTTCTAAGGCAGGGATAATACGGGTGTCAGGGGTTATGGGGAGAAGTGGGTTAGGAGGGAGAGACAGATCAGCCATGATTGAATTCCACAGAGTAGAATGGCAGAGTAGACTTGATGGGCAAAATGGCCTAATTCTGCTCTTGTCACTTATGACCTTATAACACAGGGTCAGTGACCCACCCAACAGGGGTCCAGAGAGCAGACATGGAGCTGGCTACAGTGGGGAGAACAGGTGGTAAACGGCACTGTATGGAAAGCACACTGCATAAGATGGGACGTGGTACATGGATAGAATGTTGATGGAAGATGGCAATTGTGAAGAAAATTTACCAGGATGTTGCCAGGACTCGAGAGCTTGAGCTATGTTGAGAGGTTGGGCAGACTAGGACTTCATGCCTTGGCTGAGGAATGATCTTAAAGAAATGTATAAAATCATGAAGGGAACAGACAGGGAGAATGCACTGAGTCTTTTTCCCAGGATAGCGGAATCAAGAACTAGAGAACATAGGTTTTATGTGAGAGGGGAAAGATTTAACAGGAACCAGGAGTGCAACATTTTCTACACAGAGGGTGTTGGGTACGTGGAATGAGCTGCCGGAGGAGGTAGTTGAGGCACGTATTATAATAATATTTAAAAATACGTGGACAGGTACATGGATAAGAAAGGTTTAGAGGGATATGAACCAAATGTGGACAGGTGGGACTAGTGTAAATGGGGCATGCAGATTGGCAGTAGATACTGACTCGGGTGTGACATTCCCAGTGGGCAGGGCCGCAGAGCCAGGGTCTGGGCTACTGGATGTACGGGATGTTCTCCTACCTTGTCGTCCTTGGGGCCTTGGGTGATATCAAATGCAGCGTATAAATCCTTGGTCCACACTTCTCCCAGTGCCGGCAGCTCAAAGACTTGCGGTTCCACCAAGCCATAGCTCGCCTTCAGCTCCAGCTCCGGAGCCTCTGGAGGAACTTTCTGGAAATAGCTGGAAAAGAAAGAGGCAGCGTGTAACCAAAGTGCTTCATGGACGGAAGCATTGAGACTGCATGACACTCACCAGAGAGTGATGGCAGACATACTGTTGGCTGAAACAGAACAAACAACTGTTGTGAATGTGTTGAGGAACAGTGCATCAGCAGGTTGGTGGAGTGGTGCTGTAGGTAGTGCTGCTGCTTCAAAGCCATTGAGACCCGCATTCGTCCTGCCACAGGTCGGGAGTTTGTATGTTCTCCCTCAGACTGCCCGGGTTTACCCGGGTCTTCCAGTTTCCTCCCATGTCCCAAAGACGTAGGTTAGTGGGTCGAATAGCCCCTGTAAATTGCTCCTCTTATGGCCGAGGGAATCAGTCTGGTGCTGATGGGCACGAGAGAACAGGTGATAGGGGAAGGGATTAGTGGGAACACTGACAGCTGGCAGAGAGTTGATGGGCTGAAAGGCCTCCCCTGCCGCTGGGAAACATGATCAGGGATGAAACGAACCATGAACTATAACGATGTACCGGCTAAAGAAATACCCAAACCAGGAGAGAATTCTCCATTGTCCAGGACACATGAGCTGCCTTTGTTTCCAATGACCTGGGACATTGTTAACAAAGTATTCCACTGTCTTAAATTTGACCAATGCAAAAAGGTGCGATATAGTAAAAGAAACAAACGTGAACTATCATAACATAACGTTGAGGACAAGATAGAAATTCAAAGACCCGGGGGAGTAAGATTGATGTGGAGACAAGGGAAGTCTTTACCCTCTGCTTGATGGCAAGAGAATGGCCAGACTAGGGAGTGACAGAAGAGCTGCACATGAAACAGTGATGGGAGTCAATATGGTTACAATAGATTTAGTGACAATAAATGGTGAACTGAAGAAAGCACCAGTCTGCCTGATACAAACAAATGCAAGGTCCACAATGAGGTAGGTTGGGAGATCGAGATTACACCCATAGTTTATGGAAGTGCCGTTCAGTAGTCTGATAACAGAGAGGAATAAGCTGTTCCTGAATCTGGTGGTACGTGCATTCAAGCATTTGTGCCTTCTGCCAGCTGAGAGAATACAAATCTATGACTTCACGTCTTTCCCAAGATTTTCAGATTATTAGATATACCCCCGGAGTAGACCTGGTCAAAAGCTTCAAGTGCTTCGGAGTAAATATCACCAGCCACATGAGCAAGAAAGCACATCAATTCTTGAGAAAACTTAGGATGTTCAGCATGTCCCCAACAATCCTCACTAACTTTTACAAACGCACAGTAGAAAGCATTTTATTGGGATGCTTCACAGCAGGGTTTGGGAACGGCTCCGTCCAAGAACGCAACAAATTGCAGAAATTGTGGATGTAGCCCAGACCATTTTGCAAACCAATCTCCCTTCCATTGACTCCATCTACACTTCACATTGCCTCAGCAAGGTCACAGCATAATCAAGAATGAGTCTTCCAGCAGACACTCCCTTTTCTCCCCCCTCATATCAGGTAAGAGGTACAGAAGTTTGAAAATGCCAGATTCAGGGACAGTTTCTTCTCAGCTGTTATCAGGCAATTGAACCGCCCTCTCGCCAGCTGGAGAGCGGTTCTGACCTCCCATCTACCTCATTGGAGACTTTTCAACTATCTTTAATTGGATGTTATCTTGCACTAAATAATATACACTTCATCCCGTTAGACAGTTTGATTGTATATCTAGTCTTGTCGTTGACTGGATACAAGGGGACAAAAAGAAACTTTTCACTGTACCTCGGTACACGTGACAATAATAAACTAAATATTCACAACTGACTTAGCATCAGGTGCTCTTTGCTGAAAATAAAACACAGCAGCTTCACCTCACACTGTACAAGCACCGAATGACAATATCACCATGATAATTGCTGCACCCGCCCCCTTGTGAGAGTCCAGTCCCGCACCAGCATGGTGACTCTTAAGCAAAAACACAAAGTGCTGGAGGAACTCAGTGGGCCAGGCAGCATCTGTGGGGGGAATGGACAGACGACTTTTCAGGTTGAGACGCCTGTTCAGACTGACGGAGTTGGGAACCTGGAAAAGAAAGGTGGAGGTGGGGCAAAGCCTGGCAAGTGATAGGTAGATACAGATGATTGAGGAGGGGTTGATTGCTTGATGCAGAAAGTGACAAAGACTGGATGTCAAATGGAGACAGAAGGATGTCAGATAAGGAGTGAAGTGAAACGTGAAGCCAGAGGGAGGGATATAGGGGGGAGGGGACTGGGGAAAGAGGGGGATCAACGGGAAATGGGAGAAGTTGGAAGCGAGTGCGAGGTGATTCTTAAAATGTCCTGTAAAGTGACCAGGCAGGCACTCAGCAGTCTCACACCCCAGCAAGGGGCAGCCAAGAATCGGTGGCCAGGCCTGAAACGCTCACAATCCCACAGACACTTACATGAACCCATTCTCTCGCTGGCACTTCTCCAGGGTGTTCCTGATGTACGCTCCCAGCTTGGTGAAGAACAAGTGTTCGGACGGCTTGGCGGTGGTCCCAGGCCCCTTGGTCTGCCGGTATTCCTTGCACAAAGCCTCTGCCTTGGAATAGTCTGTCGGATTGAAATGAGAGGACGGAAACTTAAACCAGGAGACAATCTTTGTCAACTCTGCCGGGCAGGCAACTGAGAAGTCTCTACCATTCAATCACAGAATCAAGGTGTCTCAGGAGGCGACCATTCAGCCCACTGAGCCAAATGCTAGTCCTTTGTAATCCAGCCAGTTCCATTCCCTGTGATTCTGAGGGAATATAATTCACAAAGGTCTATCCAGGTCCCATTGGAAAATGCCAACTGATTCCATCTTACTGCAGGGAGGCGGTTCTGGATTATAACCACCTAGTTCCTCACATTTACTTTGTGCCTTTCCAGTGGGAGTGATATAGCACAGAAACAGGCTCTCCAGCCCACCACCCTCACACTGGCCATAAGTTACTGTCTGGAGGAGTATTCGGTAAAGCTCACCTTCATAGGCAAGGCGCTGAGCTCAAAAGTTGCAGCTGGCCAAATCATTGTTCAGGCCGCATTTGCAGTTATGGTCGCCACAATGCTGGATACAACAACAACATTTACAAAGCATCTGGCCAGGTACATGGGTAGAGAAGGTTTAGAGGGAATGTGTAGGAAGGAACTGGAGATGGTGTTTTCGACTGATACGAGCAAACAGAAAAGCAGGACTAGCTTAGATGGGGCATCTTGGTCGGTTTGGACGAAGTGGGTGGAAAGGCCTGTGTCCGTGCTGTATGGCTCTAACACTACAGGAAGGACGTGGTAGATTAGAAGAGATTCATCAGGATGTTGACTGGAATGGAGCACTTTACATACAAATAAAGATTGGATAATCTGGGATAATTCTCATGGAAATGTAAGACACTGAGGGGTATTTAGAAGCTTTTTAAAATGATGAGGGGCATAGATAGTCTTTTTCCTATGTGGAAGAATCTAAAACTTGAGAACATACGTTTAAGGTGGAGAGAAGAAATTTAAAGGAGAACTCAAGGGCAGCTTTTCGGCACAATGGGGTTGGTGGGCATTTAGAAGGAGCTCTCAGAGGAGGTGGTGAAGGCAGGTACGACCTTGATAAGGCACTGAGGTGAGTATGGATAGGAAAGGAGTCGAGGGATATTGGGCTAATGTTGGCAAATCCGATTTGTGTAGTTGGACCACCTTAGTCTTGCTGCTTGAAAAAGGGTCCCGACCCAAAACGTTGCCTATCCATGTTCTCCACAGGTGCTGCCTGACCCACAGGTGCTGCCTGAGTTACTCCAGCACTTGGTATCTTTTTTTTTGTTGTAAACCAGCACCTACAGTTCCTTGTGTTTCTTGCCTTGCTGCTGGCCTGGATTTTAACTTTAGAGATACAGCATGGAAACAGCCCCTTTGGCCCACAGAGTCCAAAAGCACACCGCCGGTTGGATTGGCTATCCCATAGCACCAGACACCAGCCGCCACTGGCCTGGGGAACATGCAGTGTCCATGGGGACTCTAGAGGCTTTCTGTGAACGCTGGTCACTGAGGGGGGACAGTGCATTGTGGATAAGGATGACATGGTTCAAATTTGATGACTTTGATTGATGTTTGCAAATTGCTGGGCAGTTTTGATCTTTCCAGTACTCTGTATCTGTGATTAATTGAATAAAAGCTCCCTTGTTAAAAAACTCTGGTCTTGGCTTAACGTTTCAACGCCCATGACTCCTGTAAGCAACAACACGCCACCGCCACAGCCAGAGAACAAAGTCTCCTTCACCACACACAGTCTGGGCCACTCCGAGCCAGACCAACATACTCACGCTTCTCTGCTTCTTGGAGAGATCGGATGGCTTCCCCACATTTGTCGCTGGCCAACAGGGTCTGGCCGTGGTAGCAATAGGCCTGCAACGAACAAGCACGTTGGAGTCAGTCACACAGCACGGAAACAGGCCCTTCGGACTAACTCGATCACGCTGACGAACCCTGTGATGATGAGGTGGGAGACTGGGAGTTGAAAGGTTGCCCACCTTTCGCCCATATCCCTCTAAACCTTTCCTATCCATGTACCTGTTCAAGTCTCTTTTAAATGTTGTTATTATACCAGCCGAGTGTGTTCTTCTATAAAAGGCCAGTGAGTGGCCTTCCCCACACATGGCAGAGCAGTGCACGGACAGAGCCAGGCTATGATTGCCTGACACGGGTGTCAGGAGCACAGGGCTTCCAGATCCAGAACTAGCCCAAGAGGCAGGGATCACAGCCCAACCAACACCACCCACTCCAGACAGGGAGCTCGATCCTCACATCCTCCCACGCTCTACCCCCCTGATGTAGAACAATACAACTTCAACATTTCAAATATAAACCATTCATTCAAATATAAACAGGAAATACAAATCAGTATGCACCTGTCTTTTCACTGATTTTGCCACATTCTGTTTACAACACGTCACTCACTGCCCGCACGTTCCTGTTTGAATGACACGTGGATGATGCAAGAGGCTGTTTCACGGGGCCAGCCCCTCAGTGGCTGTGAGGATAGGACTATGGTCCTTTCCCGTGGAGTCTCAGCGGTAGGCTGCAGCAAGCTGCCATGTGCCCCTCAGCACTTGGAGTGTGACCGGTGGCAGCAATCCCCACAGACGCAGTGCTGGCGGCCCAGCCAGTCTGCAGGCACCCGGAACTGCATGTGCTGCAATCCGCGGTAACACACGGATTGTGTTGGAGTAACTTAGTGGGTCAGGCAGCATCTGTGGTGGGATCAGAAGGGTCCCGACCTGAAACCCACCTGTCCATTCCCTCTAGGGATGCTGCCCGACCCTCTGAAATCATCCAGCAATGTGTTTTAGACCGGTGAGTCTCACCGGCAGACAGGCGATGCTGAGTGGGGGCGTGGCCTGACAGCAGCCCGCTGATCAGATCAGGGAGTCAGTCCTCTGTTAACACAGCTCCTCAGGACCAACCTCGACACAGACCCTTGCATCCTTTCCCAGACCCTTTCTCCACAAGCAGAGTCCACAGAGATATAGATGAGTCGCCACGCTGCAGCCACCTCGAGGGCAGTGAGCACTAAGACAGTCTCCAGCCATGCAGGACGGATGCGGGGGGAGGACGGGGCGCCCTCTTGCTGCAGCCCAGTGCGGACTTGGTGCATGCGGAAAGTTGCAGCTGTAGAGGACTCTCAAAGTCCAACAAAGTCCACAGCAGCAGTGTCCTGCCTAAAGATTCCTCACGCACCTCGGTGATGGGGGGCAGAGTTGCGTGGTGTGCAGGGTGGGCAGGGAGCGAGGCCGGGGACATCAGTCAGCTGCGCTGCTCGGACCCACCGCCCAGTGCTTCCTTGCTGCTGGCCCAAGTGGCCAGTGCATGACATTGCAACCATCGTCATTGGCTCCCAGCTAGTCAAACAAAAGGAACATCAGCACCCTCACCCGACCTGTCGAGGAGAGAGGGGCAAGGACAGTGCTCTGGCATATTCCTGGTCATGCCTCCTCCACTGGGAAGGAGATAAGCTGCAGCCTCCCTCCTTGTTCCCACCACATGACCAACATTAGTAAGTCACTGCTCCATTTGCCAGTTTAACACTCACGTAAGCCAGGTAGAAGCTGTTTTTGAGCTGCAGGTACTTCCTCCATTTAGCAGAGTAGCTCGGATCCAAGGTGGTGAGGGTGTGATCTGCAACAGAAAGTGTTCAGGTGAGAGCTGCGACCTCCATCCTCAACACGCTCTGCCCTCTCCACCTCCCACTACATTCCTGGCTATCTCCCAAACCCTGCCCCATGGAAACATCCTATACCCTGCTGTTAACTCACACACACAGTATAGCTCAAGCCTCTCCCTCCCGACTTTGGTCATTTGCCCGGGTCTACAGTCTTCCACAAGCTCCTGAACTCTCAAATTCCCTCCCCTGACCTCCCCGTTTCCAATCATGTGATGCTTCTTGCTAGAATTAAAACACCTCTAATTGTGACAGGGTGTGGAGCTGTTTTACAGCACAACAGTGCACAGTGCTTGAGAAGGAACAGCAGCAGGACCTAGCTCTGCTCTGGGGTTGTGGGAATGTACCCAGTGAGACCAGGACACGGCTCGCTTCAAGTCCCTGTGTGGAACGAGCTGATGACGGGTGGACTGCATTCGCTAGAGGAGACCACTGCACCACCGAGATAGAAAGGGATACCCTAGCAGGGACCCCGACTCATGATGTGCAGTGGGTTGGAACAAAGAACTTGCTCCAAATCGCTGAAAGTGCCGCCGTCTACACAGGACTGGAGTCCATTGATCCAGCGGCCGTTACCACAGCGCAGTACAAACTGGCCAGAGTAATTTGTTCTCAGTTACCAATCACAGACAATGCAAGCATGCAAACAGGCAGAGCATTTTAATAGACACGAGACTGCAGGTGCTGAATCGTGAGCAAAGTGTTGGAGGAACTCAGCAGGTCACGCAGCATGTGGGGCAGCAGTGGGCAGACTATATTTGGACCCGACACCAATATGAACAACATTAGTTGTCCATTCTGCTGGTGAGGCCACATTTGGAGTACTGTGTTCCCTTTTGGTCACCCTGTTATATAAAGGTCCTTGTTAGGCTGGAAAGAGCTCAGAGCAGAATTACGAGGATGTTGCCAGGACTTGAGGGCTTGAGCTAGAGGGAGAAGTTGGGCAGGCTCGGACTTTATTCCTTGGAGGGCAGGAGGATGAGGGGTTATCTTATAGAGGTGTATAAGATCATCAGGGGGGTAGATAGGGTGAACACACAGAGTCTTTTACCCAGTGTAGGGAAATTAGGAACCAGCGGCCAGACATTTAAGGCAAGAAGGAAAAGATTTTACAGGAACACGAAGGGCAACATTTTTACACAGAGGGCAGTGTGATTATGGAATGAGCTGCCAGAGGTGATAGTTCACCTATACTATAACAACATTTAAAGGACACTTGGACAGGTGTGTGGATAGGAATGGTTTAAAGGGATATGAGCATCAAGCAGGCAGGTGGGACTAAGGTAAATGCGCACCTTGGTTGGCATGAACGTGTTGGGCAGAAAGGCCTGTTTCCCTGCTGTGTGACCTTAAGGCATTCCTCTACAGATGCTGCCTGACCCCTGTTACTCCATCACTATGCTTTGCTCAGGATTTTAATCCTAGCTTATCGTGTAAATTTTACGTTGCTGGGGGCAAGATGAAGCAATGAAAGGTCACCTCCCTCTGACCCAACCTCTGCTTCCCATTCCCACAGAGGATCCCATTGCCTGTTCCAACCAGCTCTGTGGATCCAGCAGAGGGAAGTGATTATGGATCCAGCCAGATTCCCATGTTAATTAATTGAGTCGCCCTCCTAGTACTCACAACTAGGATGTTACCTCCGCCCAGATCAGATATTCAAAGTGAACAGCTCCATCTAAGACCGCAAGAAATTGTAGAGAGTTGTGACGCAGCCCAGACCAGCACACAAACCAGCCATCTTTCCATTGACTCCGTCTACACTTCACGCTGCCTCGGCAAGGCCACCAGCATAATCAAAGACCAGTCTCACCCTCTTCTCCCATCAGGCAAGAGGTCCAAAAGTGTAAAAACACATATCTCCAGATTCAGGGACAGTTTCTACCCAACTGTTGGCAATTGAAAGTAATTGAAGGATCCTATCACCAACTAGAGAGCGGTCCCAACCTACCAACTACCTCATTGGAGACCCTCAGACTTTAATCGACTTTATCTTGCACTAAATGTTATTCCCTTCATCCTGTATCTGTGGACGGTTTGATTGTAATCATGTATAGTTTTTCTGTTGTGTGGGTAGCACGCAACAAAAAAGCTTTTCATTGTACCTCGTTACACATGATAATAAACTAAACCAAACAAAGGGCCCAGTGTTTATTGCAGGAACTAACGTGGACAGGAAGGAAGGCCAGAGACAGGGTTGAAAGCCAGGCCCTGAGAAGAATCCCCCTGCACATTAAACACTGCTGCTTTCAATGATCAACAAGCTTCTCAGGTCTACACGGAAAGGGCAGGAGAGAATCAGCAACAAAAAACTCACCAGCCTTCTGGTAGAAGTTGGCTGTTTCATAAGCCAGAGCTGCGATGAGACCCGAATTGTGTTTTAGTTCAATGGCTCTCGCGATGGTCACTTGAATCAAACACAAATGGATGGTCACTTCATTGGGAAACAAACATTTTACACTTCCGTTGTAGATCAGTAACAGGTGACGGGTTTAGACAACTTCTCCGCCTCCTCCACAGCAGGACCTGGAATTGATGAACAACCAAGGGGTCCGGACAAGGGCTTCAGTCTAACGAGGGTACAACTTGTCACGGCAACATTCTGCGTCATTCAGGCAGAAGCACACTGCCCGTGTGACAGTCAGCACTGGAAACCCACTCATCTCCAGCCGCCACAGAGCTGGATGGGACGGGAGTAGCCAACTGCAACGGGCGGGTAGAGGTTGATTGGGACCACA
Organism: Leucoraja erinaceus; assembly: GCF_028641065.1. Classification (NCBI taxonomy): domain Eukaryota; kingdom Metazoa; phylum Chordata; class Chondrichthyes; order Rajiformes; family Rajidae; genus Leucoraja; species Leucoraja erinaceus. The sequence goes on from NC_073381.1 coordinate 90,553,140, forward strand.
AACCGCAACAGGCGGGCGGGCGGGCAGATGCAGCGGGACCCCATGAACCACTGCACCACCGTAACCATCGGGAAGAATCAGCTTTAGCTTAGTACAGCGCGGAAATAGATCCTTTGGCCCATCAAGTCAATGCTGACTAATGTTCCCCGTACACCAGCACTATCCTACACACTGGGGAGAATTTAACCAAACCAATTAATCTACAAACCTGTACGTCTTTGGAGTGTGGGAGGAAAGCAAAGGTCCCGGAGTCAGGATCAAACCTAGGTCTCTGGCGCTGTCAGGTAGCAACTCGACCACTACGCCACCGTGTCAGGGTCATACAAAGGTCAGACCTTTACCTCCTCTCAGGTCTGTGTTTCCACTTTGATGGAAATTACCCGAAATCCGGGAAATTCTGGTTGTCTTCGGGTAATTTTAGGGAAATTAAATAATTTCGGGAAATTTCTGCATCTGGCCCGCGGGATGATTTTGGGGGAAAAAAGCATATTTACGACCATCCACGTCTGCACAGTTGGGGGAGGCCCATCAGCCGTGTCACCATTGAAAATGGCGCCTGTAAGGATGCAATATGACGCCGTCTCCCCGTGCGTGCGTAGTGGGGCAAGTATCCGCGCAGTTGGGACAGCAGTCGCACATGCGCAGTTGGGGAAAGCTTCGTAAATTTCAGGAAATACCATCAAATGCCAGGAAATTTGGGATTCTATTTAAGGACAAAATGTTTTGATCTGTGGAAGCACACTCACGTGCCTCAGGCATCTAATGCACCAGTGGGCATTTAATGACCTTTGTGTTTCACTGCCACATTTATGTTTCAGATATGTACATGTCAACTGAAGACCCACTGTGTGACCGGTGAATGGCTCTCTGGTTAAGAGCAGGTTTATACTGCGGTGGTTTCAGAGGGAAAGTGTTCCTGCTGTGGACATTGTGCCGCCCATTCGTACCTTCCTGGGCCTCGGCCTGGCTCTGAATGATGTAGGTGTCCAGCACCCGAGATTCCAGATCCTTGCCTTTCTCAGGCGCCGTCACAAGTCTGCTTACTTCATTGTCCTACGCAGAACAAAAATAAATGGCTGCCTGAGTTACTCCAGCACTTTGTGTCTTGTTTTCTTAAGTCAGTACATGCAGTTCCTTGGGCCTCAAAACTTTGCTTTAAGGAAAATCATGGTCGGCGCCATTGACTAGGAACACAACCCTCCAGTAATGCGGGGATCACCCGGGAGGATTAAAGTGGAATGATGGCACTGTAAGCCCATTTAACTCTCAGTCTAGATCTAGGACCCAAACGCAGGATTAACATTCATGCAAAACTCAACAATGTACTCTAGCTCCCATTCCCACACTGACCTCTGTCCTCAGCCTCCTCCAGAGCGAGGCAAATGGAAGGAACAGCACCACACGGGTAGATAACAACCCAATGAATGAACACTGAATTCTCCAGTTGTTAGATAACTAAGCTAGCCCCCCCCCCCCCCCCCCCCCCCATCCCTCTCTCTCTCTCTCTCTCCTCTGTGCCCCATCTTCATGTGCACCCATTTCTCACTTTCCAATTGCACCTCTATTCTTTCCTCTGGCCACGTTTCACATTTTTATCCTTATCTCACTGCATCTTTTCATCTCTGTCCATTGTCCAACCATCTGCCACTCAACCCCCTTCCTGTTTCCACCTATCACTTGCCAAGCTTTTCCCACCCCCACCTTTCTTCCAGCTTTCTCCCCCCCTACTACAATCATCTGAAGAAAGGCCCTGACCAAAAATGGCCCCTATTTTTGTCCTCCAGAGATGCTGCCTGACTTGCTGAGTTACTCCAGCACTTTGTGTCTTTTTTTGTAAACACAAATCTGCAGTTTGTTGTGCTATCAACACACGTTGTGATAACCAGGGACGCCAAGGCAGAGGTAAATGAAGGAAAGAAGTTCATGAATCAATTAAACCCGTGTGTCTGGAGAACACATCCATCGTTCCGCCTGGTTTCCAGCTAGGCTGGGCAATGTTTCACCAACATTGCACTCCGAGCCAAAGTTGATACCAATGGAATCTTGTCCTTTGGGACTCCTAGTTGGGGAAAGGAAATGTTGTGAAGAAAGCAAGTGAAAGCTTGCCCAGCACAGTAGTCAAGGGTGTGGGAGCGTGCTGCAATAGGCATGGACAAAGCCTCAAGCTCGCCCAGCTGATGTTTGGGAAGATATGACGGGGCATCTCTGCCCCCTCCATCCATCCAGGACCACACCCTCCCTCCCTCATTCCTCGAACATTGTTCAACCATGCAACATCCTGAGACAAAGGGCCAACAGGATCCTCCACACCAAACCTTCCAGTGAAGCTGCTGGGTCTCAGGGAGAGAGCAGGAAGGCGGCTGGGGCAGAGGTGGCTGACCTTGATATGCTTGAAGATTCCAGCTGCAGTCTTTAAGCTCCTGTGCACATCTTTTGCTTCATCCACGGAGACGCTAAGAGTGAACACACATCCACGTTAGTCATCTTTCCTTCCATTCGGAAGCAGCATAGCAGAAGGTGTTGGCAATGAATGATGCGGGTACTTACTCCTCCTTCCCCGCCAGCCTGGAGGCATGCTTGGTGTGCCATAGAGCCACGTTAAACTCCATCGAGACCAGATCGAAGATGGCATCCTGCTGGGCACTGTGATCAAAGGCAAGATACTCTGGGAAATGTTTGATAAAGTACGGAGTATACATCACCGACATTGAAGAGCAAGATAGTGGGGATTCCATTATATGAGGAACAAAGTGAACCGTGAAAAAAGGAATCTTTCCTGTCCTTCACTGCAGGGAATCTGTACATAAATGGCAGGAAGCAAACCCAGGAAAGTTTAAACACAGGACAGTACACCATCGGGGAGGCACGGCTACAAGATGGGGCAATTGGCTTTATAGAAGGCTTAAAGGGATAAAGAGCTACGAAGATCACCGAGGTCCAACGTTGAATAGAACGTCCATTGAGAGTCGTTAGACTACCGTATCCAATGCACAACTGCACAGTATATGAGAGGCTCTCTGATGGGAAGGGATTCAAAGTGGGGAGAAAGCATCAATGTTTAGAAGTCGGATTGCAGAACAATACGATTAGAAGTGAAGTGATTTCATGAAAGGCAAGGTTTGCACCACGAAGGGGTGGTATTTAGTTAAAGGTTTACCATCGGGTGGTGCTGTACATGGCAGCCATGCCAACAGACTGTCTCGTCCCTTTCGTCGTTTGTTGTCTTTAGTCTGTTTTTACTTGTAAGTTATAGTGTAACCGTGACTGGGTGATGGTGGTGACGGATGGAACTGTGACTAGATGGAGAACAGTTGAACCGTGACTAGGTGGTCACTGGTCACTAGCAAGGTAGAGAGGACTTGGGAAAATACAGTGAGGGCTATGCTGTTGTGACCCTCTCTCTGATTAATGAGGTACTGGGCAGAAAGGAGACCTGTGATCATACACAGGGGATTGTATGGACAGCACCAATTATTGGTACAGATCTTGCAGACTCCCAAGAGTACAGATCTGACATCTACAACAAATCTTTTGAAGAGAGTGTTCACATCAACACTCTTGCTCCCCTCAACAGGGCACCACTCCTACATATCTTGTTAAGGTAACTCAGGAGTCAGTGGCCTTCCAATAACTCAGGTGGAACATGCACAGCTCGGCAGTGGCAACTGTCAGACTATCCCAATGTCTGCCAGCACCCCATCTACAAACAATCTAATCAATTAAAAGGGAGGCATTTACTTCCTCTTGTTGAGATGCCAGGAGAGGTTTCCTGACTGCCATTTCGCCCCGATTGTGCAAGTAAGCAAATATTAGCCTGGGTGTTGGTTTGAGTACAAGACTTACTGATAGACAAGGCAGTGTTAGGTGAGAGGCTGACAGCCCAGGTTTCCTTCTGCACCATTAATGGGACTTTATTCTATGCACCTCACACAATATCACATCATTCACGAGGGCCAAGTATATATTTATTTCAGTCGTTCCTCTTCTTACACCACGATTCAATGGTGTTGCTTATCAGATTAACGCACTTCAAAAAGCACTTTAAATCCGAGCTAACTTCCTTGACTGTTCCCTTACTCACATAATAAAGTAAACCGATCTCTGCTTTCAACAAACAAGAACAAAAACCACCGTGAGATGATGGCAGTGGTGTGGGGGTTTAGTATTGTTAAACTGTGTACATTGAATTAACGCAAGACTGCATTTTGACCCCAGTGCGAGGTGTTACCTGGGCAAGGCTCTGGGGAGTGTTGTAGAGCAGAGACGGATCTAGGGCTACAGATACACAGTTCCCCAAAGTGGCATCACAGGTAGATAGGCTGAGGAAGGAGCCAAGTTAAACTAATCCCTTCTGACCGCGCGTCATTCATATCCCTCCACTGCCTGCATATTGATGTGTCGATCTAAAAGCCTCTTAAACACCATTATTGTATCTGCACATTCCAGGCACCCAGTAAAAAAACACTTGCCCCAAACATCTCCATTAAAAACATTCTCCCTGAACTTAAAGCCATCGGTATTGGTATATAATGTCACATCTACTAGAGATACAATGGAAATCTTTTGTTTGCATGCTATCAATTAAATCAGATAATACTTTCCAAGAGTAGAATCAAACCATACACAAGTACAATAGCTAGTCTAGGGTGACATCTCCACCCTGGGTAAAAAGGTTCTGACTATCTACCCTATCCATGCCTCTCATCATTTGATTTACTTCTATCAGGTTTCCCTTCACTTCATCCAACCACTCCTTGCTGCTAATGTCCTCTAATCCAGACAGCATTCTGGTAACCCTCTTCAGATGTTCAGACAATTCCCAGCAGATGGGGGGAGCAGACTGAGATAAGTCCCAGGTTTGGAAGTGAGGATATACGGATAGTAGAAGCTCTTCTTGAGGCCTCAACTTAGGGAAGATAAGCTCATGTTTGGTGAACACAAGAGAGGCCTTAGACTTGGTTGATGTACAGTCAGCTGTTGCTCGGTATTGGGAACCCTGCTCACCTGAACCAAGCTCAACTCAAGACTGGAGGTCCTGGGGCTAGCAATGGAAGTGCAACAGAGAGACATTGAACAAAGACTGACTGACCAGTCGGTGGGTGAAAGTGATTTACAGCATTATTCCCAAAATGCAGGAAATGCTCCGAGCCACCTCCAGGCCAATTGCAAAGCAGATTATCCCTTCCAAAAGCAAAACTCTTCAAAGGCTTTACATCTAAAATGACCACAGAAATAGTCCGCAGGTCGGGCAGCATTTTGGGGAAAGATTCAGGGGCAACTTTCCAGATCAATGTCCTCTCACTGAGCTGAAATGCTAACTGAACTGAAGCAGAGGGTGCCCGACCTGATCCAGCTGTCTTTCCAGCATTTGCTTTGTCTTAGATTATCAGTTTGTTATGTCACAGTGTGTGGGACATTTTTGGGTGAAAATAAATCACTACATTTTCTGCCGTTGCACTTCAAAGCCAGTTAGCAGGTTGTAAAGTGCTCTGGATATCCCACCAAGAAAGTCCATCAATGTCTCTCCTTCCCGTGAATATTGGGTATGTCAATGAACACTCTCTTGAACTTCTACAGGTGTACAGTACAGAGTACACTGACTGGTTGCATCAGGGCCTGATTCGACAACCTCCCCGCCATCGAAGGGATCAACAGGAATCATGCCTCAAAAATGCAGAGATCCACACCACCCTGGCCATACACTCATTTCACCCCTGCCATCGAGAAGGTGATATAGGAGCCAGAAAAATGTAACGCCCATGTTCAGGAGCAGCTTCTTCCCTATAACCCTCAGTCTATTAAACACTACAACCTCCAAACAGGCTCTGGACTACATAGAATTGGGGACATTATTTTTGGCTTGGCATTATCATTGTTTGTTTATTTGAACCTTTTTGTTGTTATGGATTTTACCGAGCACTTTGTTTAAAGATCCATTGTGCTGATGTAAGTAAGAATTCCATTGTTCCATTTCAGGACATATGACAAATAAAAGATTCTTGACTCTTGATATCATGTTGCAGCATCAAGCAGCAGGAATGACCAAACATTGAACTGCGTGTGGCACTGTGCCAGGACTCTCAGACACAGCACTGCAGGTTAGGTAGCTGCTGTGGAGCTGTGTTACTGCAAGCAGTCCATACAACGAGGGGTCACGTTGCTAAATGGGCAAACGTGTGTTTGCCAAGCTAAGACCTCTCAAATATAACACAACACTACATCTCATCACATCTACAGCAACGTGAAACGGTTATTGCAGACCCACCTCACTGTGTTACCCTGCAAGGTGTCAGTCCATTTGAAGTTCTGAATGAAACGCAGCTTGTTCTCTTGTGTGGTGCCATCCAGCGATGTTATGAAACCTTGGAGGGTGGAAGGGGGAAAGAAATGAGCAAGACATGATCAGCAGTGCCTCTTATATAACTTGGTTTTTAATGCAGTTGTATAAAGCTTTACAACATAGAACAGCCCAGTAGCAGGCCCTTCAGCCCACAATGTCAGTGTTGAACACGATGCCACGTTAAACTAATCTCCTGCCAGTATGTGATCCATATACCTCCATATTCCTATCTAAAAGCCCAGTAAAAGCCACTATTGTATCTCCCTCCTCCACCACAACTGGAAACATTCCAGACACGCACCACTCACTGTGTAAAAAATGTTCCCCTCCTATCTTTTTTAACGCATTGTCAAAGGTCTTTTTTTTCCCCTGACTTTAAGTTAGAGATTCAGCGCCGAAACAGGCCCCTCGGCCCACCAACTCCGCACTGACCAGCGATTCCCACACTAACATTTTACACTTATACCTAGCCAATTAACCTACAAACCCGGACGTCTTTGGAGTGTAGGAAGATCGAGAAAACCCATGTGGTCATGGAGAGAACGTACAAACTCTGTACTGACAGCACCCTTTGTCGGGATCGAACCCGGGTCTCTGGCGCTACAAGCGTGTAGTGCAGTAACTCTGCCTCTACGCCACCGTGCCGCCCACTTTTGGTGTCTATTGCGGCTTCAGGTCCAACTGGCTCACGATCACCGTCGTTATCTAATCCTGCTCCACACTTGCCCCATCCCAGGATGGTTTGAGGGTCGTAGGACAGAGAGGCCTCGGGGGTACAGACACTTAGTTCATGAGAGTGGCGACGGGTGGACAGGGTGGTAAAGGGAGCATCTTGCTTACGTCTTCATCAGCCTCACGTATAGAGTACTGGAGAAACAAAGAACTACCCATGCTGGTTTACAAAAAAAAAATGCTGGAGTAACTCAGTGGGACAGGCAGTATTTCTGAAGAAATTGGATACAGTACATGACATTTCATCCCAACCCGAAACGTCACCTATTCGTGTTCTCCAGAGATACTGCCTGCCTGTCATGTTTCAACTGTACCAAATGAAGCACACTTGGACTATTGTACACAGTTCTGGTTGCCCAGCTATGGGAAGGAGGCCATTAAGCTGCAAAGGGGCAGGAAAGATGTATAAGGATGTTATTGGCACTGGAGGGCTTGCTTATAGGGAGAGGCAGGCAGGCAGGCTGGGACTGCATTCGCAACGGACCAGGCAGCATCTCTGGAGAAAAGGAATACGTGACGTTTCGGATCAGAACCCTTCTTCAGTGTTAAATAAATTGTTCACTATGAGAACAAATTAATCCACGCAGTGATCATGGAGACGTTGCCTGTTCAATGCGATGATTAAAACATAAGCTTTTGTTTAAAAACAAAACAACCCAATGAGTCTGAAGAAGGGTTCCGACGCAAAATGTCGCCTATCCATGTTCTCCAGAGGTGTTGCCTGACCCGCTGAGTTACTCCAGCACTTTTTTTGTGAACCAGCATCTGCAGGATTGTGACTCCTTTGATAGTGATCGTTTCTCCAATGCCAGAGCACAAATGACAGTACAGTTTGTTCAGTTTCCTTGTTTGCCCGTGTAATCTCTGGTTACTGATTAGTTCACACTAGGGGAATGCATATTATGAACTTTCCAATCAATGGAAATCGTCGTATATAAATGTCACCCAACCTGCTGTACAGGTACTGATAGCTCTGCACACAGCTCAGCCCACATCCAGACACGGCCCAGAATTTCAGTTTCCTTACTGGACCAGAGAATAAGGCATACATCCCCACAGCACCCATAAAGGCCTCAACATCCCACTCCTCCATATATAGCTAGTGAAGTCCCTTTGAAACCTGTTGCCCAAGGTGAAACCACTAACACCAGTGTGATCAACTATTTTGTTTTTTTGGCATTTTCATGAATAAGTATCAGCCAGTAAAATAGGGATAATTCTTCTAATATTCTAACGCAATTAAGTTCTCCTTTTAAAAAATAGAGACAAAGTGCTGGAATACCTCAGGCAGCATCGTTGGAGAACATGCGATAGGTGATGTTTCTGGTCGGGACTCATCTTCCGATATCTTGGCCCAAACGTCACCTATCCACGTTCTCCAGACAATCTGCCTGACCTGCTGAGTTACGCCAGCACTCTGTGTCTCTTTCTGCGTAAACCAGCATCTGCCCATCCTTGTTTCTAAATTCTGATTGTGCCCATTTGTGAGGAGTGTTGCCGTCTGCGTTTGCAGCACCCTCTGCTTCTAAATCACATCATCACATTTCTTCTCGGTACAGAATTTAGCATCACATTGGCAAACGTGCTTTAATCTTGCAATGACATTGTTACCTAGCAGGAGAGAAAAGAATGCATCGACTGCCGTTTTCATCTTTTCCATGTTACAATTTACATCGGTAAATAACTCCAGAAGTTTGATCCTTGCGCTCCTCATGTCACTGAAAGACAAAACAAAACACGACTTGAAATTCAGGAACAGAGTAGGCCATTTAGTTTCACCACCTGTGGCGCCTTGGTTGGCATTGACAAGCTGGGCCTGCTTCCATGCAGTTCCACTCTGTGACCAGCTCATGGAGATTATGGCTGACAGATGACTTAACTTTGATCCCTCTCCTGTGGTTAAATTATAATCGATTTGTAAATGACTTGTTCCTGGTGACACCAATTGAACCCAACCAGGAATAACCCATTCCTTCTCTCCAGAGATGCTGCCTGTCCCGCTGAGTTACTCCAGCATTTTCAGGAACAACAGACCTCTTGTCCGTGATCAAGGAACCCGAGACATGCACTGACATTTACCCACACCAGCGAGCCCGATATTTACATATACAGGAGCACAGGATGGCAGCCACTCCACTTATTCCAGGACCCATAGGGTCTTTTTAGATCAGTTTAGTTTAGAGATACAGTGGAAACAGGCCCTTCGGCCCACCAAGTCCACACTGACCAACGATCACCAGTGCACTAGTTCTATCCTAAACACTAGGGACAATTTACAGAAGCCAATTAACCTACAAACCTGCACGTCTTTGGAGTGTGGGAGGAAACCGGAGCACCCAGTCACAGGGAGAACGTACAAACTCCGTACAGACAGCACCCGTAGTCAGGATCGAACCTGAGTGTGTGGTGCTGTAAGGCTGTAAGTCTACCGCTGCGCCACTGTGTGTGATAGAGCTCAGAAACAGAGCCTTCAATTCAACTCATACATTCCCCTTTCTGTAACTTTCTGCAACACTTCAAGAGAAGGGTGGTAAATACGAATGATTCATGAAGCATCCTGAGATGATTTATGTCAGCCGTCATTTACAGCAAAATTATAGATGAGGATCTCACTAGGGTCTCCTCGATATCCTGCAGCTCCGCTCGTGCTCCCCCCCCCCAGTTGTAGCAAGGACAGAGTCCCCCCTGTCCTCACCTTCCATCCCATCAGCCATCGCACACAGCATATACTCCTCCGACATTTTCGCCACCTCCAACGGGATCCCACCACCAGCCACACCTTCCCATCTCCACCCCTTTCTGCTTTCCGCAGAGACCGTCCCTTCCCACCCAAACCACCCCCTCACCAAGTACTTTCCCCTGCAACCACAGAAGATGCAACAATTGTCCCTTTACCTCCCCCCTCGACTCTGTCCAAGGACCCAGGCAGTCTTTTCAGGTGAGGCAGAGTTCCACTTGCACCTCCTCCAACCTCATCTACTGTATACGATGTTCCAGTCTGGACTCCTGTATATCGGCGAGACCAATCTGAAAACCTCCGCTCAGTCCGCCTTAACCTACCTGATCTCCCGGTTGCTCAGCACTTTAACTCCCCCTCCCATTCTGACCTTTCTGTCCTGGGCTTCCTCCATTGTTAGAATGAGGCCCAGTGCAAATTGGAGGAACAGCACCTCATATTTCGCTTGGGTAGTTTACACCCCAGCGTTATGAACATTGACTTCTCTAACTTCAAATAGCCCTTGCTTTCTCTCTCCATCCCCTCCCCCTTCCCAGCTCTCCCACCAGTCTTACTGTATCCGACTACATTCTATCTTTGTCCCGCCCCCTCCCCTGACATAGTCTGAAGAAGGGTCTCGACCTGAAACGTCGCCCATGCCTTCTCTATAGAGAAGCTGCCTGTCCCGCTGAGTTACCCCAGCATTTTGTGTCTATCATTATTTATGTTGGTGCAGGACTATGTATAAACACAGCGTAAATTTCTACATGGTGAAACCAAAATGTATAAAAATGGCCTTTATTAAAATCTGCCAATGTGCACTTTAACCACATGTGATTTTTTTCTATTACAGATCTCAAATTGTGGAGTACAGAGGCAAATAAATAAATGACGGGTCTTTGTCACAAACATTATGGAGGGCACTGTATCTGTCCAAATGTCTTTTAAATGTTGTTATAGGTTATAGGCTTTGGCATAGAGGATGACAGCAGTCTAAGGTACAGTGTGTGTTGTTCCTTGTTTTCTTTCTATACCTTTCCTGGTCTAGTTCAGTAGAGACGGCAGTTAGGAATGGTGGTATGTTCTCCCTGCAGGAAGTCAGGTGGACTTCCAGTGTCCCCGACGACTATACCTGTGGGAGGCACGTCCAGCTGTAGCTCCTTACGGGCCCCGCTTGGGAACCGGAGCAGCAAATCGAGAGGACCTCAAGATCATCCAGGAGAATTAGGGGGCCATGGATAAGGAGTTACAGTGAGCTGGTCACACCTCGGGCACGGAGAGAAAGGAGATGGGTGACTACCAGGAAAAGGAGTAGGCAGAGCCGGCACTCTCTGGCTGGTATCCCCGGTGGTCATTCCCTTGACAACAGGTATGCCCCTTTGGATACTGCTGGGAGGGCAAGGGCAGCAGCAGTCAGCACCGGGTATAGGTCTAGGGAGGGTAATGTCAGGCAGAGCCATAGCGATAGGAGACTCAGTAGTCAGGGAGGCAGACAGGAGATTCCACAGCAGCAAACGGGGACTCCAGGACAGTGTTTTGCTGGATATCTAACGACTCAATGGCTGCAGAACATTCTCATGGGGAAAATTGAGTAGCCGGAAGTCATTGTGCACGTTGGCACAAATGACATTGGTAGGCAAAGGGGCGAGGTCCTGCAGACTGAATACAAGGAGCAATGCAAAGGTTACAATGCAGGATTTTCAGCATGGTAATCGGTGGATTGCTCCTAGAGCCAGGAGCTTGTGAGGGTACGGACGGAAAGATAGAACAGGTGAATGCATGGCTGAGGAGTTGGACTAGGAGTCAGATTTTTGGCCACTGGGACCTCTTCTGGGGAAGAGGTGACTTGTACAAGAGGAGGGGAACCAACATCGTGGTGGGCAGATTTGCTTATGCTACTTGGGAAGGTTTATATTAGATTGGCCAGGAGATAGTACGCATTGCAGGAGTGAGGCTGGAAGGTACAGAAGGCGAGGAAAACAAGTTCAGTGGGCAAGAAAGGCAGAAGCACAGCAGGGAGCGAGGAAGGACTATTGGATTAAATTGTATTTATTTGAATATAAACTGGGACTGCCATAGCATTAGAGAGCTTATGCAGGGTAACATTTGTCATAAGGTCATAAGTCATAGGAGAAGAAATAGGCCATTCAGCCCATCAAGTCTACTCCGCCATTCAATCATGGCTGATATATCTCTCCCTCCTAACCCCATTCTCCTGCCTTCTCCCCTTAACCCCTGACACCCATATTGTCAAATGTGGTCAGGATATTTTTCTCAGGCATAATGTAGAGGGCCCTATACTGGAGAGGGCAAAGCTTAATCTAATCTTAGGAAATTGGGATGGGCAAGTGACTGAAGTGTCCATAGCCAAGCCTTACGGCTAAAATAGTTATGTGTCAGGGCAGGGCGGGCCCACACGGTGAAGTTCTGAATTTGGGCAAGTCCAACTACGATAGTGTTAGACAGGAACTTGCTAAAGATGATTGCAGTAGGTTGTTTGTGGGCTGAGGAACATCCGGAAAGTGGGATGTTTTTAAATGAGTGACGGTGACAGTCCAAGGCATGCATGCTCCAGTTAGAGTGAAGGGCAAGGCAGGTGGGGGTAAGGAACCTTGGAAAAACAAGAGAAATTGAGACGCTGGCCAGGAAAAAAAAGGGGAACATGGGACAGGTATAGGAAGCTGGGATCGTGTATCCCTGGAGGAGTTCCTGGGACTGAGAAGCATACATGAGGAGAACAAAAAGGGGGCATAAGATAGCTCTCCCAAAGAGATTTAAGTACATTAAGGTAATCAGTACAGAAAGGCATCAGGGCTGGTGTGAACACATTTGGCCAAAGGGTCTGTGTCTGTGCTATACAACCCTATGGCTCTAAGCCTGGAAACGCAAGTTAAAAATAAATAAAACTACCAAGAATCTATGTATAGGCATCTCAAAAAGCATCTTGCCAACTGATTAAAATTCCTTTCATTGGGGATTCACTCACAAACTATTGGGACACCCCACCCCCAACATTATTCTGCATATAACCTACACTGGGAGAGGGGGGTATCTTATGCAGGGTGACTTTAATCTACATATAGATTGGGCCAACCAAATTGGTAGCAGCGCTGAGGAGGAGGATTTCCTGGAATGTATATGGGATGGGTTTTTAAACCCATATGTAGAGGAACCAACTAGAGGGCAGGCCATCCTAGACTGGGTATTATGTAATGAGGATGAATTAGTTAGCGATCTTGTGCAAGGGCCCTTGGGCAACAGTGCCCATTATATGGTGGAATTCTGCATCAGGTTGGAGAGTGACACAGTTAATTCACAAACTAGGGACCTGAACTTCAAGAACAGGGACTTTGATGTTATGAGACGGGAGTTGGCTAGGATAGACTGGCAAATTATATTTAATGGGTTGACGGTGAAGATGCAATGGCAAAGATTTACAGACAGCATGGATGAACTCCGAAAATTGTTCACCAATTACTGGCAAAAAAAATAAATGGGGATGGCGGCTCAACCGTGGCTAACAAGGGAATTCAAGGATAGTGTTAAATCCAAGGAAAAGGCACGTAACTAGGCAAGAGGAAGCATGACTGGGAGAAATTTAGAACTCAACCGAGGAGGGGTTAAATAAGTTCTGTCTTTACTAAGGAAGACACAAACAATCTCCCTGAAATACTAGGAGACCAAAGATCTAGTGGGAGTGAGGAACTGAAGGGAATCCACATTAGTCAGAAAATGGTGTTAGGGAAACTGTTGGGACTGAAGGCAGATAAATCCCCAGGTCCTGATGATCTGCATCCCAGAGTACTCAAGGAGATGGCCCTAGAAATCGTGGATGCAATAGTACAGGTAATAATTTTCCAATGTTCTCTCGTCTCTGGACCAGTTCCTGTGGACTGGAGGGTAGCTAACGTAACCCCATTATTTAAGAAAAGAGGGAGAGAGAAAACGGGGAATTATAGACCAGTTAGCCTTACATCGGTAGTGGGGAAGGTTCTTGAATCGATTAATTGAGCCGGTGGGGGCGCTGCAAGCCAGCGCCCTGTCAGCAGCGTGTCCGTTTTTTCAACTTTTTATGTTTTTTTAGTATGTTTTAAAGTATGTTTTTTGTGTTTCTATGTGTGTTTTGTGTGGGGGGTGGTGTGGGGGGGGAAGGGGGAAACCGTTTTGGTCGCGTCCTCCATGGAGAGGCGACTTTTTCCAGGTCTTTCCCGGAGAAGCGCCCGGGGATTCAGCGGCGGGCGCAGCGGGGACTCTCGACGTGGAGCGGGCGAGCCCTCGCTGGGGCTCGCCGGAGGGAAGCGCTCCGTTGTGCTGGCCCGCGACAGCCAACAACCTGAGTTCCAGCTGGCGCGGCGTCTACAGCCCGGGATCCCTCGTGGGGGACCCGGGAGAAGAAGAAGCTTCCACAGCTGGCCCGTGGCCAACTTCTACCGCGGACCCGGCGTGGACTTACCATCGCCCCTGGAGGGGAGCTTCGACTGCCGGCCCTGCGGTCTGTGGTGCTTCTGGCTGCGACGGGGACTTTAAATCTTCGACCGCCGGCCTACGGCCTACACCACCCTGAAGCCGCGGTCTCCGGCGGGGAAGAGCCGACTATGGACTGTCTCTGGACTCTGGTCCCGACCACGGGGGTTACTGGAGGAAGACTGGACAATTTTTGGGCCTTCCACCACAGTGATGAATGCTGTGGTGGATGTTTGTGTTAAATTTTTATTGTGTATTGTGGGTTCTTTCTCATTGTATCGCTGCTGACATATTCATTTCACTTGCACTTTATGTAAAATGTGACGAATAAACACGTATTGTATTGTATTGCATTATTAAAGATGGTATAGCCACGCATTTGGAAAGTAGTGACAGCGATCAGTCAAAGTCAGCATGGATATGAAGGGGAAAGCATGCTTGACTAATCTTCTGGAATTTTTTGAAGATGTAACAAGTAGAATGGATAAGGGAGAGCCAGTGGATGTGGTGTATCTGGACTTTCAAAAAGCCTTTGGCAAGGTCCCACACAGGAGATTAGTGTGCAAAATTAGAGCACATGGTATTGGGGGTACGGTATTGACATGGATAGAGAACTGGGTAGCAGACAGGAAGCAAAGAGTAGGAATTAACGGGTCCTTTTCAGAATGGCAGGCAGTGACTAGTGGGGTGCTGCAAGACTCGGCGCTGGGACCCCAGTTATTTACAATATATATTGACGATTTAGACGAGAGAATTAAATATGACATCTCCAAGTTTCCGGATGACACAATGCTGGGTGGCAGTTTAAGGCTGCGATGAGGATGCTATAAGGCTGCAGGGTGACTTGGATAGGTTGGGTGAGTGGGCAGATGCATGGCAGATGTAGTATAATGTGGATAAATGTGAGGTTATCCACTTTGGTGGCAAGAACAGGAAGGCAGATAATTATCTGAATGGTATCAGATTAGGAAAAGGGTAGGTGCAATGAGACCTGGGTGTCCTTGTACATCAGTCACTGAAAGTAAGCATGCAGGTACAGCAGGCAGCGAAGAATGCTATGTTGGCCTTCACTGTGAGGATTTGAGTTTAGGAGCAAGGAGATCCCACTGCAGTTGTACAGGGCCCTAATGAGACCGCACGTAGAGTATTATGTGCAATTTTGGTCTCCGAATTTGAGTAAGGACATTATTGTTATTGAGAGAATGCAGCGTAGGTTCACCAGATTAATTCCCGGGATGGCTGGACTGACATATGATGAAAGAATGGGGCAACTAGGCTTGTATTCACTGGAATTTAGAAGGATGAGAGGGATTCTTAAAATTCTTAAAGGATTGGACAGGCTAGATGCAGGAAAAATGTTGGGGGAGTCCAGAACCAGGCTCAAGAAAAAGGGGCAAGCCATTTAGGACTGTGATGAAGAAAAACTTTTTCACCCAGAGAGTTGTGAATCTGTAGAATTCTCTGCCACAGAGGGCAGTGGAGGCTAATTCACTGGATGTTTTCAAGAGAGAGTTAGATTTAGCTTTTTGGGCTAAAGGAATCAAGGGAGATGGGGAAAAAGCAAGAACTGGGTACTGATTTTAGATGATCAGCCATGATAATATTGAATGGCGGTGCTGGCTCGAAGGGCCGAATGGCCTACTCCTGCACCTATTTTTCTATGTTTCTAGGATACTCCAGATGCATCATAATTATTGACCACCACATGAAGAGACAAATGTGACTGTAGTTACCAGAGAGACCTCCCTGCTGTGTGCAAGATCACTACTGTCCTCCCAGTCAGGTCATTGCGTGGTTCCATCTCTCCAGAAGAGTAGGTGCCACAGCCTTCAATGTCTGACATATCTGAGAAGTGCACGGTGCACCACTAACAACTGTGCACTGCCTTTACTGGACTCACCAATGTATTTGACACCATTCATCAGGAAGGGTAATATAGCACCCACCCCCCTCCAGATATAACCAAGTGCAGAAACTTGTCTCAATCTTTTGTCTGTACCATGATGCTAACTGGGATGTTCACAAAGTCACAACCTGTGTCAAGCATGGACCCCAAGTACTTAATTAAACATTGTAACGCCCCACTTAATTTACAATATCTTCCCACAGAGCAGAAGTAATTGTAAACTGCTTCAGTTATGTCCACTCTGGAACCAAAGTCACAGACTCAGGATTCACAGAATTCCCCATCTTCCAGACCACCTCATTGCCGCCCTTACACTTTTCTAATTTGCACTCTCCCTGCAAACTCTGATGCTATATTCTGCACTCTGTTTAATATTCATTTGCTACCATCTGATGTACTCGGGTATGGTATGATCTGCACTAATCTCAGTACAGGTGACAATAATGAACCAATTCTACCCCAACACTGTCATCAGACAACAGTCACTCCGTTACGAGCTCATTCACCAAACCACACAAGGGGGTGGGTCTTGCACTCATCTATAAAACAAAAATCTCCTTACATATCCAGCTACAATGACATGCAAACAACAATAGTCCACATGGGCCTTTTCCCAGGAGTCACGTCAAGAGTGTTTTATTGTCATATGTCCCAAAACGGAACAGTTACATTTGTACTTGCAGCAACATAACAGATGTATAAACATAGAAACAAATAACTGCAGATGCTGGTTTATATCATAGTCAGACACAAAGTGCTGGAGTAACTCAATGGGCTTGGCAGCAGCATCTCTGGAGAACAATGATGGGCGACACACCGGCTCAGGACCAATCTTCAGCCTCATTCTCCAGCCTCATGGCCCGCTGAGTTACTCCAGCTATAATAAACATCTGTAAACACTGTGTAAACACCATAATAAACAACAACAAAAAAATCAATATATAAAGCTCAAGCAATAATAGCGCAAAGACAAAAACAGTTCGGAGGTTAGCTGGAAGTAGCGCTGAGGTTGTTGGTGTTGAACCAACACGGTGCTGGAGGGACTGAGCGGGCCAAGGCGGTCCCACTCCTCCAGCACCCGGTGTTTTGCTCAAGATCTCAGCGTCTTGTGTCTCCCAGTTCAGCGCTGAGGAGGACACGGGGAAGAGCGGATGCTGGAGATGGGCAATGGGTGGGTGTCCGGGGTCCGGGTCGCCTCTCCATAGACGCTGAGTGACTGCGGGACAGCTCGTTGTGTCTCCCTCAGTCCATGTCCACCGAGCAGCTCCTCTCTCCGTCCCCAGGGGCAGCGCTGAAACCGGGCCGAGCTCTGCTCCCCCTCCCTGGGTGAAGGCGGCGGGCAGTGCGCGGCGGTGCGGTCACCTCGGCCCCCGGACCGTCGCCCAGAGGCGGGCCCTGGGGATGGAGGAAGCCCGGGGTCTGGGTCGGGTCGGGCCCCGCAGGGAAGGGCTAATGACCGGGCCAGACGGGGCCGCCGCAGCGGGAGGGAGAGACGGAGAAGGCCCGAAGCCTGGGTCTCGGGTTGAGGGACTGGCCCCGCGCCCCGCTCCTCGCTCCAGTCCGTACCTGCAGGCCTTGGCGGCGGCGCCGGTGGTGGCCACCCCGTACAGGTTGAAGGATGCGGGCGCCGTGGCCTTCAGCGGGTTGCGGTGGAACCAGTGCGTCATGGCGGCTACGGGGCTCCGCGACCAGTCGGCCCGAACTCCGGCTGCTGGCCCCACCCGCCGGAAGTGACGCCCAAACTCCGGCTGCTGGCCCCACCCGCCGGATGTGACGACAGAACCCCCTCCCCCCGCGACGTCACCAAATGGGGAGGGTGCGCGCTGTTAAGAGTCGGCCGGGAGCACCAAGCCCGGCCTCCCCGCACAGCGCCCCCAACCTCACAGAGTGGAACGGCATGTTCAGCCCACACCGACCAACATGTCCCAGCTACACCAGTCCCACCTGCCTGCGCTTGGTCCATAACCCTCCAAACCTGCCCTATCCATGTACCTGTCTAACTGTTTCTTAAACGAAGGGATAGTCCCAGCCTCAACCACATCCTCTGGCAGCTTGTTCCATACACCCACCACCCTTTGTGTGAAAAAGTTACCCCTCAGATTCTCATTAAATCGTTTCACCTTCATCTTGAACCTATGTGCTCTGGTCCTCGATTCACCTTCCCTGTGCATCAACCCGGTTCTATTCCTCTCATCATTTTATACACCTCTATAAGATCGCCCTGATCATTGATTTATTGATACTTTATTACCATATGTGCCATGTCACAGTAACATTTTCTTAGTTTTGTATACCATGCAAAGAGCTGCCACATATCGGGTGCCTATGAAGTTACAAATTGTTTATTACAGTCCCCAATGGTTTCTTTTTGTTCTCAGCGACCCCCGCCCCAGCCCCTCTTTGTTCTCAGCAGAGCGTTCAAGACTGACCTCCAGCTCCCACCGTGGGCTCGATCACCTGTCATGGGCAGCCTCTTCCTTGCCGTGAAATTGTCACCCCCTTGCCTGAGGTTCTTACCATTAGCCTTTAGATTTGGCCATTTAGTTGTGCATGTCTGCTATTGCCGATCATTGACTGGGAGGGTTATTGCGGGCAACCATGGCGCATTTCACACTCTTATTCTTATTCTTCAGTCCATGTCCCAATCCTTTCACTCACTGACTAGGTAACCTTGGTGACAGCCTTGTTCACATGCACTTCTTCTAACCTCACCTATTACAACCGGTGTTCCCAATGTGGCCTCCTGTACATCTGGCACCAAAGGTAGACTCGGTGACCATTTCGCTGAACGAGGGCCACTCGACTCGATCCACCAAGGCCTGCTGGGTCTCCTTGCTGCGAACCATTTTATCACCCATTCCATTCCCACACTGACCTTTCCATCCTGGGCCTCCGGCATCACCAAAATGGACGAACAGCACTTCATGTTCCACTTGGGGCGGTTCACTGTACGTCAGTACATGTGGCAATAAACTAAACTAGCGTACAGCCCAATGGTATGAATGTTGAATTCTCCAATCTCTGCCTTAAAAATATCCATTGACAACCTCCACAACCATCTTTAGCAATGAATTCCACAGACTTACCATCCTCTGACGAAAGACCGCCTATATTCCTTCATTCATGATTCACAACTCTTCAATCCCATACCTTCTGCCTATTCTTCTCTGGTCTTTGTCCAGCCATCTGCCTGTCCCCCTATACGTCCTTGGCCTCTCTACATGAGGGAGATTATACCGTGTCCATCTCCAGTCCGATCAGCCTGTCCGTGGTACCTCTGACACTCCGCCTCGATCACACAGACCAATAGTTCCAGACTCAGTCCGCAACCTGAATATTTTGAACATTTATTCTGTTGAAATGAATTTCAGAGGCCGCAACAGTCTCAAACCGATTTATTTACACTCAGCAATCTCTCATCACTGTCACTGGACCTGACCCTGAGATTCCCTGCCCACCAGCAGGGTGGGAGCCCCTTCACCAGAGTGAGGGCAGTGGGTCGAAGGGGCAGCTCACCCTCACCCCCTCAGAGGCAATAAACGCTGGCCCGGCCTACGGCTCTCACGTCCGATACCTCCTGGTCCCATGGGCCGAGTCCTACTCTGCTGCGGCCGTTCCATCAGATGTTGGGTAATTGGCGGCTCTGAGACCCGGCCACTTTTTCCCTGGTGTCCCGGGCCGCTTGTACCCGTGGTCCCTGCCGGCCCTTGTCCTGCCAGCAGTTGGCGCCGCGGATCATCGGGCAGAGAGCCGCTGCTGCATCAGCCGGTACTGCTCCATCTCCTGCTGCGAGACCGAAGGCTGCAGGGTGCTGAGGGCCCGCTCAAAGTCCTCGGGCAGGAGGGCCAGTTCGGCGTCCTCCACCTCCAGGCCTGCAACACAGGACACCCAATCACTCTAGGGCGACGTGTGGGGGGTGGGGGAACAGTGCGGTGGTGGGAAGAGAAGGATGAGCGTGCTGGGGCTAGAGGGGAGCAAGCATACAGCACGGAAACAGGCCATTCAGCCCAACTTGCCCATGCAGACAGCAATGCAACATCTTCATGAGTCCCATTGCCCACACTATATTGTGGGCGAGGGTGGGTGAGGGCGAGGGTGGGTGAGGGCGAGGGTGGGTGAGGGCGAGGGTGGGTGAGGGGCGAGGGTGGGTGGGCGAGTGGGTGGGGCGAGGGTGGGTGAGGGAGGGGGGTGGGTGTGTGGGCGAGGGTGGGTGTGTGGGCGATGGTGGGCAAGAGTGAATCTGGGTGGGCACGGAGGATCGGGCGTTGTGCAGGGTCACGTACCTTGGCCGACACGGGCTACCCGGCGTTTGACGGCCGCCATCACGGCCTCGCTGCACAGGGAGTACAGGTCGGCTCCGCTCAGACGGGACGGGCACTGCTCCACCACCCCACGCAGGCTCACCGCCGGGTCCAGAGAGAACCTGCCAGGAAGGCCACCAGGTGAGAGCAGCTCACTCCCTTACCTTCCCTCAGTCCCGCACTCCCCTACCCACCCCACACTCCCCACCCCCCACCCCCCTACCCACCCCGCACTCCCCACCCCCATACCCACCCCAAACTCCCCACCCCCATACCCACCCCAAACTCCCCCCCCCAACTCCCCACCCCACACTCCCCCACGCTACCCACCCAGTCCCCCAACTCCCATCTATGCCCCCCCCCCCGCACACTGCCCACCACTACCCTTCCCTCCCCACACGCTGACTCTCCCTCTCCTCCACGTACAGCATGGAAACAGGCCCTTCGGCCCACCCTCATTGTCCGTGCCGACCACGATGCTCACCACAGGTTGTGCCTTCTGCCTGCGTTTGGCCGAGATCCCCTCTACACCCCATGCACTGCCCCAGAGTGTGATTGGGCCCACCCCCACCCCTGCCCCTGCCCCTGCCTGCACCCCCCACCCCAGACCTCCCCAGTGCTGGCCCCATTCTACTCACTTGCGTGTGATGGCCTGGAGCACGCGGAGCTGGGAGTCCCCGTTCTTCATGTCCACCCCGAACATCCCACCCCCCAGCCCCACGTACACCGCCTGTCCAGCCTGTGGCCCACCCC
Source organism: Leucoraja erinaceus (assembly GCF_028641065.1). Lineage (NCBI taxonomy): Eukaryota > Metazoa > Chordata > Chondrichthyes > Rajiformes > Rajidae > Leucoraja > Leucoraja erinaceus. Next base: position 90,574,352 of record NC_073381.1, read on the forward strand.
ACTACCTCCCAGTCTCCCCTCTCCCCCCCACTCCCCTCCCCACCATTGGCCCCCACCTAGTGTCCGTGCCTGGCCCACTCCCCACCTCACCTCTCCCTCCCCTCCCCACCTTCCGGCCTGGGGTCCCCTCCCCTCACCTCCCCACCCCCTCCCCCTCACCTCTCAAACCCCACCTCCCTCCCCCTTGGGTCCCCCACCCCACCCCACTCCCCCCCACCCCCCCTCCCCTCCCCCTCCCCCAGTCCCCGCACTACCCTCCCCCCCCCTCACCCTCTACCCACCCAGAAGAGTTCCCCAAATGACTCCTGATGCCCTTGCCCCCCCTCTCCCCCCCCCCCCCCCCTCCCCTCCACCCCTCCCCTCACTCCTCACCTCCCTCCCCCTCACCTCCCCCCTCACCTCTCCCTACCTCCCTCTCCCTCTCCCCCTCCCTCTCCCCTCCTCCCTCATACAATCTCCCTCCCTCAGCCCCCTCCCCCCTCCCTCCGGACCCCCCTGTGCCCCTCACCTCCCCCCTACCTCACCCCTCCCCCCACCCCCCCCCCTCACCTCTCCCTTTCCCTTCCCCTCCCTCACCTCCTGTCCCCCCTGCCTCCCCATTCCCTGCACCACCCCCTCTCCAACCTTCCCTTTCCCTCCACCCACCCACCCTCCCACTCCCGCACCTGCCCTTCCCGAACACACACGGCTCCACACCAACCACATGCCACCCTCTCGGGGGCAGGCCCCCCGTCCCACAGCAGCACACACCCCTCCCCTGTCCCTCCCCCAGCCCCACACCCACCGGCCCGGACGGAGCAGGGCCTGGTCCAGGAGGTCGGGCCTGTGTTGGTCGCTCCGATCACAAACACATCACCTGTGGAATGGAGGCCATCGAGCTCGGCCAGGAGCTGAGACACCACCCTGCAAGGAGATGGGCACACGTCAACATCCCATCCACTCCCACCGTCCCCTCCCCGTCATCGCCCCCTTTCCCCTCCCCTCCCCGTTTGTCCCGCCCCCCTCCCTTCCCTCTCCCCCCCCCCCCCCCCCCCCTCCCCCAGTCCCCTCCCTCCCCTCAGATCCCCTCCCCGTCCCCTCTCCTCCCAGATTGTGGGGAGAAGGCAGGAGGTTGAGAGGGAAGAATAGATCAGCCGTAATTAAATGGCATAGTGGAGTCCATGGGCTGAAAGGCCTAACACTGTTGGTATGACGTATGCTCAGTGATCTTGTGTCCAGCTGAGTGCTTTCTCCAATGCTTTCTCCTATGATGTGTGGGGAGGAGGTGAGGGAGGGGGGTCTCAATGATATGCGGGTGAGGTGTGCCAAGGGGGTCTGGGCAAGGTTGAGGGGGCATGACTGTACTGTCAGTGGCGGGAGGGGTAGGCAGATGGGCAGGGTCCGGGGCGATGCGGAGCGAGGTTGGACCCACCTGTCGGTGACCCCCCCGGAGTCGCCGCTCCTCCCCCGACTGGGCGCGAGCGAGTCCAGCTCGTCAAAGAACACCACGCAGGGGGCTGCCGTCCGCGCCCGGCTGAAACACTGGGGGGGGGGGGGGGGGAGGAAAGACACACGTCAGACACACACACACACACCCTAGACAAGGGACCCCCATCCCCCCCCAGCCCAGACCCACCCGCCCCACAGCACGGCCTCACCCACCCCAACCCTAACCCACCTCTGGCAGCCTCAGCCCCCCCCCCCCGGCTCCCACCCCCACTCCCCCCCCCCCCCCCCCCAGTCCCCGTTGCCCACCCTGCAGTTCACACCCCGCACTGCTACACGCGCACACGTCCCCCCCAACCCACGCCGACCCTCCCCCAGTGCACAAGCTCACCCCACCCCACGACTCACCACCCCAGGGCTCTCCCCCCCTTCCCCCCCCCCCACGCCCGGGGCCCCAGGGGCGACAGTCCCTCACCCTCTCTCACGTTCTCCTCACTCTGCCCCACGTACATGTTGATCAGCTCCGGCCCCTTCACACTGCGGGATAGAGAGAGAGAGACGGCTCAGCACTACAGCTGTAGCAGGGAGAGGGGCAGGGAGGGTCGTAGCGGAGCAGAGAGGGTGGGATGAGATGGGTGGGGTGGGGTGGGGGGGGAGGGCATGAGGGTTGTGAGAGGAGGGGAGGGGGATGGGGGCAGGAGGGTCGTACGGAGGCGGTGAAGGTGGGATAAGAGATGTGGGGAGGGGTGGGCAGGAGGGTCGTAGGTGGGTGGGGAGGGGAGGGGGCAGTGAGGGTGGAATAGGGGTGTGTGGTGGGGAAGGGCAGGGTTGTGGGGTTTTGAGGGGTGATGTAGTGTCAGGCTGCAATGTACGGGCAAGTGATCAGAGGGAGGGGGGGGTTGGGGTGTTGGAGTTGGAGAAATCCAGGGTCAGGGTGTCGGGTGAGGGGTGTTGGAGGTGTGGGGGGAGAGGGTGAGGATGGGGGCTGGATGCAGGATTGGATGGGGGAGAGGTTGGAGCGAGAGGGGGGTGGGGGGTGTGTGTGGGGGTGATGCAGGTGCAGGGTCAGCTCCAGCCCCCACCCCTGCGGCGCTGAGGAAGATGCAGGATGGGTGGTTGTGGGTATAGGAGTGGGGGTGTGGGGTGTGGGAGAGCCCCATCCCGGCCCACCTGAGAAAGGTGCTGGCACACTGGGTGGCGACGGCCTTGGCCAGCAGGGTCTTGCCGGAGCCGGGCGGGCCGTAGAGCAGCAGGCCGGTGCGCCGCAAGCCCTGGCTCAGCAGCCCCGGCTGCTCCAGCGGCAACTGCACCGTCTCCACGATCAGCCTCTTCACCGCCTCCAGCCCACCAACATCCTGCCAGCTCACAGCCGGCACCTGGGGGGAGGAGAGACAGCCAGTGAGTATACCCCACACCTCACCCCACCTTGCCCCCGTCCACCCTCAACCCCCGCCCACCCTCACTTCCCCGCCCACTCCCACCCCCGCCCGGCCCACGCTCACTTCCCACCCTCACTTCCCCCCCACCCTCCCCCCGGCCCACCCTCACTTCCGCGGCCCCCTCAACCCCCCGCCCACCACACTCCTCACCCCCGCCCAAACCCTCACCCCCGCCCACCGATGTCATGATAAAGGCAGCATGGTGGGATTGCTGCCTTTCAACGCTTGCAGCGCCGGAGACCCAGGTTCGATCCCGACTGCAGGTGCTGTCTCTACAGTGTTTGTACGTTCTCCTCGCGACCGCGCGGGTTTTCGCTGGAATTTTTGGTTTCCTCCAAAGACGTACAGGTTTGTAGGTTAATTGGCCTGGTATTAATGTAAATTGGCCCTGGTTTGTGTCGCATAGTGTTAATGTGGTGCGATCGCTGGTCGGTGCAGGGCCTGTTTCCACACTGTATCTCTGAAACTAAACTAAACAGGCCACCACACGTGGGGAGAGGAAGGATCAGCCACCCACCCACCGTGGGTGTCCCCCATCCACCCACCTTTCACCCCCTCACTCCCCGCCCATGTCCTGCCAGTAACATTGTATTCTGCACTCTGGGGTTATACGTTTTGCACGACCAGTTGTACTTGTGCAAGGGGTGGTTGTGCTCTGGCACAGTGTAATTTAACAGGTAAGTGTGCAACGTTTTTCACTATATCTCCGTACAGGTGACAATGAGAAGCCATCACCATGGACTCCCCTTCTCTTTTGCATGCTTCCTGTCTTAGTGATAGAAACATAGAAAATAGGTGCAGGAGTAGGCCATTCGGCCCTTCGAGCCTGCACCAGCATTCAATATGATCATGGCTGATCATCCAACTCGGTATCCTGTACCTGCCTTCTCTCCATAACCCCTGATCCCTTTAGCCACAAGGGCCACATCTAACTCCCTCTTAAATATAGCCAACGAACTGGCCTCAACTACCTTCTGTGGCACAGAATTCCAGAGATTCACCACTCTGTGTGAAAAATGTTTTCCTCATCTCGGTCCTAAAAGATTTCCCCCTTATCCTTAAACTGTGACCCCTTGCTCTGGTGTTCCCCCAACATCGGGAACAATCTTCCTGCATCTAGCCTGTCCAACCCCTTAAGAATTTTGTAAGTTTCTATAAGTTCCCCCCTCAATCTTCTAAATTCTAGCGAGTACAAACCGAGTCTATCCAGTCTTTCTTCATATGAAAGTCCTGACATCCCAGGAATCAGTCTGGTGAACCTTCTCTGTACTCCCTCTATGGCAAGAATGTCTTTCCTCAGATTAGGAGACTAAAACTGTATGCAATACACTAGGTGTAGTCTCACCAAGACCCTGTACAACTGCAGTAGAACCTCCCTGCTCCTGTACTCAAATCCTTTTGCTATGAATGCTAACATACATAACATTCGCCTTCTTCACTGCCTGCTGCACCTGCATGCCTACTTTTAATGACTGGTGTACCATGACACCCACGACTCGTTGCATCTCCCCCCTTTCCTAATCGGCCACCATTCAGATAATAGTTCTCCCTTATCCACTCTACTAGTTACATCCTCGAAAAATTCTATAAGATTCATCAGACATGATTTACCTTTCATAAATCCATGCTGACTTTGTCCAATGATTTGACCACTTTCCAAATGTGCTGCTATCCCATCTTTAATAACTGATTCTAGCAGTTTCCCCACTACCGATGTTAGACTAACTGGTCTGTAATTCCCCGTTTTCTCTCTCCCTCCCTTTTTAAAAAGTGGGGTTACATTAGCTACCCTCCAATCCTCGGGAACTACTCCAGAATCTAAAGAGTTTTGAAAAATTATCACTAATGCATCCACTATTTCTGGGGCTACTTCCTTAAGTACTCTGGGATGCAGCCTATCTGGCCCTGGGGATTTATCAGCCTTTAATCCATTCAATTTACCTAACACCACTTCCCGGTTAACCTGGATTTCACTCAGTTCCTCCATCTCATTTGACCCCCGGTCCCCTGCTATTTCCAGCAGATTATTTATGTCTTCCTTAGTGAAGACAGAACCAAAGCAGCTATTCAATTGGTCTGCCATGTCCTTGTTCCCCATGATCAATTCACCCGTTTCTGACTGCAAGGGACCTATGTTTGTTTTAACTAATCTTTTTCTCTTCATATATCTATAAAAGCTTTTGCAGTCAGTTTTTATGTTCCCTGTCAGTTTTCTTTCATAATCTATTTTCCCTTTCCTAATTAAGCCCTTTGTCCTCCTCTGCTGGACTCTGAATTTCTCCCAGTCCTCTGGTAGGCTGCTTTTTCTGGCTAATTTGTACGCTTCATCTTTTGTTTTGATACTATCCCTGATTTCCCTTGTTATCCACGGATGCACTACCTTCCCTGATTTATTTTTTTGCCAAACTGGGATGAACAATTGTTGTAGTTCATTCATGTTGTAGTTCATACCCTCAAAGTTACCTTTCTTTAAGTTCAGGACCCTTGTTTCTGAATTAATGATGTCACTCTCCATCCTAATGAAGAACTCAACCATATTATGGTCACTCTTGCCCAAGGGGCCATGCACAACAAGACTGCTAACTAACCCTTCCTCATTACTCAATACCCAATCTAGAATAGCCTGCTCTCTCGTTGGTTCCTCTACATGTTGGTTCAGAAACCTATCCCGCATACATTCCAAGAAATCCTCTTCTTCAGCACCCTTGCCAATTTGATTCACCCAATCTATATGTAGATTGAAGTCACCCATTATAACTGTTTTACCTTTGTTGCACGCATTTCTAATTTCCTGTTTGATGCCATCCCCAACTCCACTACTACTGTTAGGTGGCCTGTACACAACTCCCACTAGAGTTTTCTGCCCCTTAGTGTTTCGCAGCTCTACCCATATCGATTCCACATCCTCCAAGCTAATGTCCTTCCTTTCTATTGCGTTAATCTGCTCTCTAACCAGCAACGCTACCCCACCTCCTTTCCCTTTCTGTCTATCCCTCCTGAATATTGAATATCCCTGGATGTTCAGCTCCCAGCCTTGGTCACCCTGGAGCCATGTCTCCGTGATCCCAACTATATCATAGTCATTAATAGCTATCTGCACATTCAACTCATCCACCTTATTCCGAATGCTCCTTGATCAGCACTCACCGTTGCTATCAAATGCTCCAGAACCATCACACCTCCCTGGGCAGCACAGTGACAGAGTTGCTGCCTAACGGAGCCAGAGACCCGGGTTCGATCCTGACTAGCGGTGCTGTCTGTAGGGAGTTTGCTGTCTCTATGAACCACGTGGGTTTTCTCCGGGTGCTCCAGTTTCCTCCCAACTTTCCAAAGACATCCCCGATTGAAGGTTAATTGACTTCTGTAAATTGTCCCTTGAGTGTAGGATAGAACTGGTGCATAGGGATGGCTGGACGGCACACATTCAGTGGGCCCTGGGGTCTGTTTCCTTGCTGTAAGCTCAGCCTGTAGAACCTACTTTAACCTCACTTCCCTCCCCTAGCCAGAGGTTGAGTACGAGGGTGAAGGGGAGTGAGGTTTCAGGTGAGGGGGTGCAGTCCCAGACCAACCTTTGGTGCTCCCACAGCACGGGAGAGCACTGCTTGCAGCTCCTCCAACGCTGCCAACAAGTCATCCTGCAGGATTACCACTCCGGCAGCACACAGCTCCAGCTCCTCCTGCTCACTGGGAGCGAGGCAAGGAAAGCTGGGGACGGAGAAGAGACGCAGAGAAACTGAAACTGGGGGCGGGGAACACGGGCAGTCGTGGGGGGGGGGGGGGGGAAGGAGGCAGGGTTGGCATAGAGTTGCAGGACGGGCGGGCATGCAGGTGTGGGCACGAAGTGGGGGCGTGTGGCAAGTGGGAAGGGCGTGGGGCAAGTGGGAAGGGCTGCGCAGGACGGGCATAGGGAGGTGGGGCAGGCGCAGGGTGGGTGCAGGACGGGCATGGTGAGTTGAGAATGTGCGAGGAGCTGCTCCACCGGCCCCGTCACTCACCAGCGTTGCCGCAGACGTCTACACGCGGAGCGGCTGGCCCGGCTCAGCAGTGAGCACAGGTCGCCAAGGACGTAACCCTGGCAACAGAGAGAGCCATGTCAGCACCTTGACCCACACCGCCGTCCCCAATACAATTTGACCGATGCCCTGCGCCCCTAATACCCTCTGACCCCATGCCCTCCAACACGATACCCTTTGACCCCACGCCCTCCAATGCCAAAATCATCTGACCCCACGCCCTCCAACCCGATACCATCTGACCCATGCCCTCTGAACCTAATACCAACTGACCCCACGCCCCCCGACAGCATCTGAGCCCACACTCTCCAACCCCAATACCATGCCCTTCAACCCTGATACCATTTGACCCCATACCCTCTGATCCCAATACTACCCAACACTCGCCCTCCAACAGATACTAACTGACCTCACGCCCTCCGACCCCAATACCCTGACCCCACGCCCTCTGACCCCGATACTACCCGACCTCTGTTGGCCCCCCCACCAGCCGCCCCCTGCCCGTTGCCGTGGTTGGCGGCCACTCACGGCGGTCAGCTTGGCAACACGGCCCAGGTTGACGTCCTTGCCGAACGGTAGGCTGCTGCCCAGGGCCTTCAGTGCCCGCTGCCGCTGCTCCTCCGACAGGGCGCTCACTGCCAACTCGTGCAGGAAGACGGCGTGCAGCTCCGCACTCACCTCCCTCTGCCGCACAGCCGTCCCCAGCACCACCACCGGGTACTCACTGCAACCACACACACCACCACTAGTCACACACTGGGTCAGGGACCGGACGCCCAGACACTCACCCAGCAGGGACAGACAGACACACACAGGGTCAGGGATGGGATGGGACGAGACGATTAGACACTGACCCAGCAGCGACGGACAGATAGACACACACAGGGTCAGAGACGGGACGGCTAGACACACACCCAGCAGGGACGGACAATCAGAAACAGGCCCAGGGACAGGACAGCCAGTCAGCATCTGACGCCACCGGTTCTGTACTGACTGGAGTTTAGATGGATGAGGGGTCTCCTCATTGAAACGAATAGTGAAAGGCCTGGATATAGTGGATGTGGAAAGGATGTTTCCACTAGTGGGAGGGTCTAAGCACAGCCTAAGAATTAAAGGACGTACTTTTATGAAAGAGATGAGGAGAAATGTATTTAGTCAGTGGGTGGTGAATCTGTGGAATTCTTTGCAACAGAAGGCTGTGGAGGCCAAGTCAATGGATATTTTTAAGGCAGAGACCGACAGATTCTTGATTAGTACAAGTGACAGGGGTTATGGGGAGAGAGCAGGAGAATGGGGTTAGGAGGGAGATCAGCCATGATTGAATGGTGGAGTAGACTTGATGGGCCGATTGGCCTAATTCTGCTCCTTTCACTCATGAGCTTGTGTCTCAGTCTGAGGTTCTGTCAGATTACAACAGGATCCAGATGAAGTGGGGGATTGGCAGATGCAATACAAGACAGATGTAGACAAAGTGTGAGGGGCTAGCGGCTAGCTACCACATTGGTCACATTGAGGTGACCTCTCCCAAGTCATGGAGAGATGGGGCAAACGGTGTGGGAGGGGGGGGGAGACGAGATCCTGCAGTGACCCGAGAGATCGGGCTGGGGGAGGCAGGCGGAGGCACGGTGAGGGAGGAGTGAGGGGGGTGCGGGATGAGGACACGGCCTGACCTGCCAGAGGGCTGCATTCGGCTCAGGAGACGCTGCAGAGCGGAGACGAGGCGGGAGTGGTGCGGTGCCCCCTCGCGCTCCCTCCCCATCACGGTCACGTCGCGCAGCAGCAGCACGCACGGGCGGTGAGCCTCGGCACGAGTCACGGCCCCCTCCAGCTTCGCCTCCCACGCCCCGGGGGAGTCTGCACACAGGCACACGCAGTCCACCTGGGGAGAGGAGACACAGTGCAGGGGAGACACGGTCCCGGGGAGAGGAGACAGCACACGCACAGCACGACCCCCTCCTCTGCTCCTTGTTGCCGTCCCTGCTCCCCGCACCCCACCATCATTCTCATTCCCCCCCCCCACTGTCCCTTCATCATCCCCACTACACCCCTCGCCACCTCCATTCCTCACTCCCTTCTCCACTCCCCACTCACCTCCTCTCACCAACCCACACTATCTGTCCGGACTCCAATTACTACCCCCACTCCCCGCTTATTTCCCCCTGCCGCCCCCTCTCCTCCACTCACCTGCAGCAGGTGTAGGTTGAGCCTGCGGCAGGCTGCCCGCACCACTGTGCTCTTCCCACAGCCGCTCGCACCACACAGCAGCACACTGCACGGCCCCTCCAGAACCGGTGGCCTGGGCACAGGGGGAGCACAGTCAACACAGGGTATTTGACCTCCCCCCCCCCCCACCCCACCCCACCGCACAGTCCGCATACCTCCACCCCACCCGCTCCCTCCCACCGCCCTCAGTCCAGAACCCCCCACTCCATAAACACTGCTCACAGTCCCTAAATGGACCTTACTGTAGAGATTGAGCATGGAATCAGGCCCTTCGGCCCATCGAGTCATCACCGACCAGCGATCACCCCGTACACTAGCACCACCCTACACACTCGGGACAATTTACAATTTTACATAATTAACCTACAAACCTGCATGTCTTTGGAATGTGGGAGGAATCCGGAGCACCCGGAGGAAACCCACGCGGTCACCGGTGGAATGTATAAACCCCATAGAGACAGCACACATATGGAGCCCGTGTCTCAGACACTGTAAGGCAGCGAGTCTACCACTTGCCGCGAGTGTGTAGGGAATGGATGACGTGGAACTGGTGGGGACAGGGGGATGGATCGCTGGTCGGCGTGGGTCCCATGGGCCTGATTCCCTGCTGTGTCTCTGAACTTCAACCACGCGGGGACACTCACCCGTGGCGCAGGTAGGGCTCGATGATGTGGCAGAGAGCCTCGACGGTGCAGGAGAGGCCGGGAGGGGAGAGGCTGCCCCAGAACGGGTGACCATCGCTGGCTGCAGCACAGGGCACGTGGCCATTCCCACAGCCATCCTGGGGGAGGGGGGGAAAGGCAGAGGAGTCAGACACATGGACCACACCTGGAGCAACCTGCGCAGTTCTGGTCGCCCGGCTACAGCAAGGGGGGCATCCAGTTGGAAAGCGTGCAGAAGAGATTCACCAGGGCCCGGCTTGTGAGCTTCAGTTATAGGGAGAGGTTGGATAGGCCGAGACCTAGGAGGCTGAGGGGTGACCTTACTGAGGTGAATAAAATTAGGACGGGCACAGATAAAGTGAACATCACAGTCTTTTCCCCCAAGGGTAGAGGGTTCTAAAACTAGAGGGCACAGGTTTAAGGTGAGAGGAGAGAGATTTAAGAGGGACCTCAGGGGCAACTGTTCATTCAGAGGGTGGTCTGTATCTGGAACAAGCTGCCAGAAGAAGCTGTAGCAGCGGATCAAATTATGACTTCTAAAAAAACATTTGGAGTGATCTGTGGATAGGAAGAGTCTAGAGCAGGGGTGGGGAACCTTTTCATGTTGGCATGCCGCATTAAGTTAGCTGTAATCTAATAAGGCCGCATCCAAGAAAATTCAATTAGATATACTTCACGATATTTATTTTGAAAGTTGTTGAAGAAATCTATTCCTCGTGTTCTGCCTGTAAGAGTGCCCAAAGCGACTAACTCTTCGTAGCAATAAAATAGCCCTCATGACTTACTAATGTTTTAATTGTGGCCGTCAGTCGGGGAGGATTATTTCATTGAATCTTCTTTTACTCTTTGGTATTTTAAGATTAAAACAAAAATAATAAAAGACGAACAGAAACATATTAATAAAAATAAAAGGATTTGCTCTACAAAATTTGGATTCATTCAAAAGGCCACACTTAATGGCCTAGTGAATGAGATGAGTCAAGACCAGTAAAGGGCCAGTATTGGCGATGTGGGCCGAGTGGCCCGTTTCCCTGCTGTACAGCTCTGGAATGTTGATGGAGAAAGTGGGGGAGGGGGTGGATTGGTCACCTCACCAGTAACCTGCCCACCGCCTCCATGGCACGATCCAGCCAGAGTGAGGTCTGGGGACCACCCCCTCCACGCGAGTGTGGGGGGTGGTCCGGGGGCTCGGAGCTCTGCCTAGTCCTGGCCCGTCGGGGAGAGGCCAGGCTCGGCACCTGCCCCTACTCCCCCAGCTCAGGCCGGACAGAAGCTGGGAACAGGGTAGGTGGGGAGGCATTCGGCCCATCACACCGTGGGCTAGAATACGAGCTGCTGCTACAGACAATCTGGAAGAAACCAGAGTGTGGGAGACCATACTCAGAGCACTGCGCCCAGTTCTGATCACCCAGCTACAGGAAGGGTGGCATTCAGTTGGAAGCGGTGCAGAGGAGATTCACTCTATTTTTCAGTCTGAACAAGGGTCCCAACCCAAAATGTCACCCATCCTTTTTCTCCAGAGATGCTGCCTGATCCACTGAGTTACTCAGATTCCTATTAAATCATTTCCCCTTCACCTTAAACCTATGTCCTCTGGTCATTGATTCCCCTACTCTGGACAAGAAAGGTTATGCATCTACCCGATCTATTCGTCTCATGATTTTGTACACCTCTATGAGATCACCCCGCATCCTCCTACGCTCCAAGGAATAGAGAGCCAGTCTACTCAACCTCTCCCTATAGCTCACACCCTCTAGTCCTGGCAACATCCTCGTAAATCTTCTCTGAACCCTTTCAAGCTTGAAAATATCTTTCCTATAATATGGTGACCAGAAATGAACACAATACTCTAAACCCGGTCTCACCAACATCTTATACAACTGCAACATGACCTCCCAACTTCTGTACTCGGAGCACCGTGCCGGCCCGGGCCAGCATTGAAGGGGGGTGGTGGTGTAGGAGCTGTTGGTCGCCGCTGCAGTGCGGAGGGGTGGGGGGGGGAAGCGAGGGATGGGGTGGAGAGCCACCAGGGTCGGTGAGAGCAGGGAGGAGCAAGTCTAGGAGCCTGTCTGTGGAGAGGGAGCATTCTGCTGCTACACACGACCTGCTATAGGATCGCGAGGGGAATACACAGGGTGAACGCACAGAGCATTTTACCCAGGGTAGGGAAATCCCTCTCTCTCCATCCCTCCCCCACCCAAGTCGAGGCAGCTTCAAAGTCGTCTTGTTGAGTCTCATTGTCTCTACTCGTTCTCACCGAGCACACAGCTGACAATGGCCTGTTTCCTTTATCATCGTTACTTTTTTGCAGTCTTTCATTTATTTGCTCTATATCTCTCTACATCACCATCTATATCCCTCGTTTCCCTTTCCTCCGACTTTGTCTGAAGAAGAGTCTCGACCCAAAATGTCACCTACTCCTTTTCTCCAGAGATGCTGCCTGCCCCGCAGAGTTACTCCAGCTGTTTGTGTCTATCTAGGGGAATCATCGACTGGCTGCTTACTGCGTTAATAAACACAAGCTGAGATATTCGTGTTCTGTAGAAAAGGAGTCCAAATTGGCATTGCAACAAGGACTTTATACCTTGGACTGCAGGAGGCTGAGGGGTGATTTTATAGAGGTGTGTAAGATCACGAGAGGATTAGATAGGGTGAACGCACAGAGTATTTTACCCAGAGTAGGGGAGTCAAGAACCAGAGGACACAAGATGACAAGGGAAAGATTTAATAGGAAACTGAGGGGCAATGTTGTCACACAGAGGGTGGTGGGTTTATGGAACGAGCTGGCAGAGGAGTGAGTATCACGTTTGAAAGACATTTGGACAGGTACATGGATAGGAAAGGGTCAGAGGGATATGGGCAAAACGCAGGTAGGTGGGACTAGTGAGGATGGAGCATGTTGGTTGGTGTGGGCAAGTTGGGCCGAAGGGCCTGGTTACGTGCTGTATGTGTGCCTGGGCCTTAGTGGCCTGACCAGGGGAGGGAGGGGGTGTCTGTGCAGCGCGGCAGATGCCAGGATACTCACCAGGTAGAGGGAGGTGTGCCCGGTGTGCGCCAGGTATCCGGGGGCCCCCTCCGTGCCGGCCCCTCCCCTCACTGACCGCACCCTCAGGTAGATCACAGGGCACCTGTGTGTGTTGGGGGGGGGGGGGGGGGGGTATGGCAACAAGTCAGAGCAGCGCCTTCAGCCGACTGGAAGCTGCACAGCGCAAGTGGAGAAGATTCGAATCCTGCACGAAATTACACCACACAGACGGAGGGTGGGTGGACAGCGGGCGGGAAGGGGTCGTCAGCAGGGGGTGGGGGTGCAGACGAGGTGGGGGTGGGACGGGCGACGGTTGGGGGTGGAGCGGAATAGAGGGGGATAGTGGGGGTCGACGGGGATGGGATTCAACGGACGGGGGTGGGATGGGCGGACGAGGGTGAGGGGCGGACAAGGGTGAGGGGGCGGACAGAGGGGTCCCTCCCACAGCAGGTCCTTACCCCACTTGGGCCTGGGTACAGGTCTGGGTAAAGTCGGGCCTGCCCCGGGCCTGCACACACAGCACCGCTCCCTCGTAGACCAGCCTGCAATGGGGCGACAGAGAGCAGAGTTGCAGCCCAGACCGTCACACAAACCAACCTCCCTTCTATTGACTCCATTTACAGTTCACGCTGCCTCGGAAAGGCTACCAGCATACGCGGGAGGGAGTCACACGCTGAGGGGGAGGGGGGGTCACACGAGGAGGGGAGGGAGGGGTCACACGAGGAGTGGGGGGGGTCACAGGAGGAGGGGAGGAGGTCACAGGAGGGGAGGGGGGTTCACATGAGTAGGGGAGGGTGGTTCACATGAGGAACGGGTGGGGGAGTCATGGTGCAAGTGCCCACCTGCAGGTGCTGAAGTGCTGGTAGAGGAGGCGGTCGTGGGTAGCGCGGGCATCGTAGGTGGGCGAGTGGATGACCTCCACGTGCAGCTCCTCAGCCAGGGGGGGCTCGCCCAGCTCAGAACAACTATCCCCCACCCCCTGCTGCCCAACCGCACCCTGGAGAAACCGCTGAGACACAAAACACATCCTTCAGACCACACACAGAGTGCGGGGAGGTCACATTACACAGACCTGGGGGGGGGGGGGGGGTTGGCAGGGAGAACAGATCACAATACACGGGCCCGGGGAGGTGGGGGGGTCTGGGAGGGTGGGGTATAAGGGAGATGGGGAGAGCGTGAAGGACTTCCAAGGAGAGGGCCGAGAGGGAGCAGAGGAGGGGTCTCCATCAGACTGAAGGTTCTCAACCTGAAATGTTGTCCGTCCATTCTCTCCAGATGCTGCCTGGACCCACTGAGCCCCTTCACCAATCTGTACTCAAAACACATCCATACCAACCAAGATGCCCCATCTATGCTCATCCCACGTGCCTGCATTTGGTCCATATCCCTCTAAACCTTTCCTATCCATGCACCCGGCCAAGTGTCTTTTAAATGTTGTGATAGTGCCTGCCCACACTACCTCCTCTGGCAACTCATTCCATATACCCATCACCCTCTGTGCAAAAAAAGTTGCAATTAAATTTCTCCCCTCTCAACTTAAACCTGTGCCCCTCGTTTTAGAATCCCCCACCCTGGAAAAAAGATTGAGCATTCATTTTATCTCAATTGTCAGCTCTCTTTACCAGCCTCTCCCAATCAAGCACGGCAAGTTCTTGTCCAATGCCTTCAAAATAAACCGTAGCCTAATTTAAGTCTTTAACTTATGCACCCGCCCTATTCTTTTTCAATAACTAATTAAAAACTCGTCATGTTCTGTGTCTGAGCCAATTTTGAATCCAGCCAAACCACTCTCCATTGATTTAATGTGCCCTAATCCTATGGCTTAGTTAACCAGGAGAGGCCTTATCAAATGCTGTGTTAGTCAGGGGTGGGTTTGTGGGGCAGGTCTGCGTGAGTCAGGAGAAGGAGAGGGAGGTCGGGTTGAATCATGGGTGGGTGGGTGCGGGCCAGTGGTGGATGGGGGTGGGAGCGTACAGGTCAGGAGTCAGTGGGTGGACGGGTGGTGGTTGTTGAGGGTTTGGGAGCTCAGGTCAGGGATTGGTGGGAAATTCCCCCCCCCCCCCGGGATCTCAGCCCCGGCCGCCCCTACCTTGACTCTGAGTGTGCGGTGAGCGGAAGGGGCAGGGGCCCCTCGGGAGACGTTGAACCACATGGCATGTGAGATGGCTGCCGTGTCCTGCCCCAGCTGCAGGCTGACCCCCTCGCCCACCTCCACCGCAAGCACTCGGGCCGGCAGCTGGGCTGGTCGAGTGGCCCCCACTCGGCCCTCCGCCCCCGGGGACTCTGGCTCGGCCCCGGGCTCTGGCCAGGACACCAAAACCCACTGGCGGTGGAAGAGGCCCAGGCGGTACAGGGTGCGGCGGCTCAGCAGCAAGCAGCTGTCCAAGTCTGGGGTGCCAGGGCCCGGCTCCAGGCAAGTGCCATGAGCAGGGCCCCTCAGGTCTGGAGCAACAGAGCTCTCCACGTCCTGGGCCTCCAGGCCTGGTTCCAGGCAGCCAGCCTCGTCAGGGGCCTCCGGACCCGGCCCCAGCTCGCCGCGCTCCGCCAAGCCCGGCAGGTCTGCCACCACCACTTCCAGCCGGCACTCCAGGGCCCGCAGCACGGTCTGGAAGTCTGAGGGCCCGTGACCCTGCAGGCCGGATGCCAACCCAGACCCCCACAAGCCGCGAGCGTAGTGGGCAAAGTCGGAGAGGCAGAGGGGCTGCAGCAGGTGGAGGGGTGGCGAGGGGGGCAGCTGTCCGGGCTCTCTGAAGTCAGTGAGGGCCAGGCTGGTGCTGGGGGTCAGCAACCCCTGCAGCACTGGCTGGCACTCCAGCACCACCAGCTCCAGCAGACGGGCCTGCACCAGCTCGCTGTCTTCGCCCAGGCACGGGTGGTAGGGCACCACCGGGGGGTCGCCCTGCCGCAGCAGCACCGCCCGCCGCTGGCAGGACAGTACCAGCAGCCCGCGGGCAAAGGCCGGGGAGCTGGCCCAGCGCAGGCTGCCTCTGGTGCGGGCACCCAGCACCACCCGGCTCAGGCCTGGGACCCGCTTCACCAGGGAGGCCTGCAGCCTGGGCCTGCCCTCCTCACCTAAGACTGGGTCTCCGACACTGTTCTCCAACCCCAATCCTGGGGCCCCAGCCCTATTCAACTCACCCAGCCCTGGGGCCCCAGCCAAATCATCCACCTCCAATCCTGACGCCTCAGACCAGCCCTCCTCGCCCAGCCCTGGGGCTTCACCCTTGCCCGCCCACAGCCTGTAGTGCGCGAGGAAGAGTTTGCTGGTGTAAATCTGGACTGGCCCAACACCCCGACTCACCCCCTCACTCTGGTTGGTCGGGATGCCCCCATAGTGCACACTGGACCCAGTCACCCCCGCCCCTCGCCCCTGGAGCTCAGTCACCGCTGCCCCAAGTCCAGGCTCCCCTCTTACTCCAGGCCCAATGCCCCCCTCATCTCCTGCCCGAGGCCCAGTGCCCCACTCACCCCCTGCCCCAGGCTCCCCTCTTACCCCAGGCCCAATGCCCTCCCCATCCCCTGCCCCAAGCCCAAGACCCAGTGTCCCCCTCATCCCCTGCCCCAGACCCAGTGTCCCCCTCATCTCCTGCCCCAGGCCCAGTGCCCCCCTCATCTCCTGCCCCAGGCCCAGTGCCCCCCCCTCATCTCCTGCCCCAGGCCCAGTGCCCCCCTCATCTCCTGCCCCAGGCCCAGTGTCCCCCTCATCTCCTGCCCCGGCCCCGGCCTCCTCCCCGGGGGGCTGGGCTTCGACGATGGCGGCGGAGGTGAAGATGACGGGCCCGGGCCCGGACCCTAAGTGCAGAGCCAGCACACAGTCGGTTCCGGGCCCCGGGGCGAGGGCGGCCGCCGCTGCCGGTGGGAGGAGGAGCTGCAGCGGGTGCAGGTGTTGCGGGAAGCGGCGGCAAAGCTGCAGCTCGACCGGGAGCGCCATGGTGACGGGGACCGCCGGCCGCCGGCCGCCACCTTGGTGATGGAGCCGTCGCCACCGCGCAGCGCGGCCGCCATCTTGGTAAAGTTGCGCAGGCGCACTCCGGGCAGCTGGAGCTCGGCGAGCCCCCTCCTTCCGGTCCTGCAATCAGGCCGCCGCCATCTTGGTGAAGGAACTGCAGATGCTGGACTCTTCAACAAAACACAACGCGGGGACAAAGTGGGCGCCATCTTGGTGAAGGAACTGCAGATGCTGGACACAGGCCCAGTGCTCCCCTCCTCGTGTGAGCGCAGGTAGGTGGGATTAGTATAGATGGGGCAGCTTGGTCGGCATGGGACAAAGGGCCAGTTTCTCTGCTGTATGACTAAAACTAGAGGGCAGAGGTTGAATATGAGAAGGGGACGATTTAATAGTGAGGATGTAATGGACATAGACTTTATTCTTAGTGCCCACTGTATATGTCGGCAGGGGATGGAGAGGATCGTTGTTGGTGAGCGGGCTGGGTCTCACCACACGCACTCTCAGAGATGGCCTGGGGACCTGAGGTCGGCTGCAGGAGGGGCCCCGGGGCCTGGAGGCTGAGCAGTGGCCGCAAGAGGTGAGGGGAAGATAGGTTTGCAGGTCGACGTGTCCAGGTCAAGGAGTCGGGGGTAAGTGGCCTGGGGCTCGATTAGATCACGCGCCACCCCAAGAGGCCAAGATTAGACTCAACACTATTAAAGATCTTTGAACTTGGCAATGGCACCAGAAACGTGGCAACTCTTGTCAACAGACTCAGTGGAATCAACTTGTCTAAAGCAGGGTCCCGACTCGAAACATCACCTATCCATGTTCTCCAGAGATGATGCCTGGCCTGTTGAATCCCTCCAGCACTTTGTGCCTTTTTTAAAAATAAACAAGCATCTGCAGTTCCTTGTTAGTTAACATTACGGCTATAAATCTTTTGATTATTGTACATTTATTTGTGTGTTACTGTTGATGGACTTGTTAAGATGCAGCAAGTAAGAATTTCATCGTTGTGTTGCCAGTACATATGACAATCATACACCATCCACTCAATTCTTACACTTTAGAGTTTACTTTAGACATACAGTGCCAAAATAGGCCACGGAGTCCATGCCGACCAGCGATCACACCCGTACACTAGTTCTATCCGACACTAGGGACAATTTAACAATTTTTACCAAAGCTAATTAACCTACAAACTTGCATGTCTTTGGGATGTGGGAGGAAACCAGAGCACCCGGAGGAAACCCACGCGATCACTGGGAGAACGTACAAACTCCATACAGACAGCACTCGTAGTCAGGATCGAACCCGGGTCTTTGGCGCTGTGAGGCAGTGTCTGAAGAAGGTCCCGACCAGAAACATCACCTCTCCATATTCTTCAGAGATCCAGCCTGACTTGCAATTACTCCAGCATTTTGTGTCTTTTCACAGTACAGGTAGATGTGGCGATAGAGTACCACTGAGCCAGGGCATAAGGCAGGAGGTCATTGGGGAGGTGAGGGCAGAACCGGAGAGCAATGTCACCCAGGAGTGGGTGCCCAGCCCCCGGAGAAGGGCAGAGATGCCGGCTGTGGGACAGGGACAACAAGGAGCATAACAAGGGAGGTCCTGGTGGTTGGGGGCATGTGAGGGGTAGGTGGGGGTGCTGTGTACCCCGATCCAGTGCCAGGGCAGCCCCTGGTACAGCGGGCAGAGCTGCAGCCCTACCGGATCCCCGGTTCGATCCCGACCTCCGACGCTGCCTGTGCGGAGTTTGCACGATCTCCCCGTGACCGTGTGGGTTGGGTTTTCCCCAGAGCGACATGCGGGGTCAGTGGGTTAATGGGCCGCTGTGGGAAAGGGAGAGAAGCTGGGGGGATGAGTGGGAAGGGTGGGGATGGAATTGAATCATAGGAGCTAGCAGTAATCCAAGGGGCCCGCAGGGGCCCGCAGTGTGTCAGTGCCCACAATGTGTCGGTGCCCGCTGTGCCAGTGCCTGATGTGTGTCTGTGCCCGCAAAGACCTCATGGTGACCCTGGGGTTGGGAGAGAGCCAGACCCCGGGTGTGGGGGGAAAGAGGGAGGTGGTCAGCCCTGTGGGGGAGGGTTTCACATTGATCCAAGGTTGGGAAGGGGCTCACAGAAGGGGCTCCTCTTATATCCCTGTGCATTGTGGGTCCTCCCTCATCATTGATTACACCGCCCCTTCTGTCAACGGGGTGTTTATTGCTCGGTGTGTGGATCACAGCCCCCCTCCCCCAGTCTCCGACCCCCTCACTCGCTCTCCTCACTCAACGCCGTCTGCGACTCCCCCGCTCCCAGCGGCTGTAGGGCGATGTCCGTCACGCTGGTCGCCACTGCTCCTCCGTTCCTACGCCCGTACCTGCCAACACATTGTGGGTCAGTGTGTGTGTGTGATGTGTCCCCGGTACCTGCGACATGTCGGATAGTCGGTACCCCCTGTGTCAGTACCCGCAGTGTATCGCTGTGTCAGTACCCGCAGTGTATCGCTGTGTCAGTGCCCGCTGTTTGTCGGTGCCCGCGGTGTGTCAGTGCCCGTGGTGTGTCAGTGCCCGCAGTGTGTCGGTGCCCGTGGTGTGTCGGTGCCCGCAGTGTGTCGGTGCCCGCTGTGTGTCGGTGCCCGCTGTGTGTCGGTGCCCGTGGTGTGTCGGTGCCCGCTGTGCCAGTGGCCGCGGTGTGTCGGTGCCCGCTGTGTGCCAGTGCCCACAGTGTGTCGGTGCCCGCAGTGTGTCGGTGCCCACAGTGTGTCGGTGCCCACAGTGTGTCGGTGCCCGCGGTGTGTCGGTGCCCGCGGTGTGTCGGTGCCCGCGGTGTGTCGGTGCCCGCTGTGTGTCGGTGCCCGCTGTGTGTCGGTGCCCACAGTGTGTCGGTGCCCGGTGTGTCGGTGCCCGCAGTGTGTCGGTGCCTGCTGTGTCGGTGCCCGCTGTGTGTCGGTGCCCGCAGTGTGTCGGTGCCCGCTGTGTATCAGTGCCCGCTGTGTGTTCAGTGCCCGCGGTGTGTCAGTGCCCGCTGTGTGTCAGTGCCCGTTGTGTGTCGGTGCCCGCTGTGTGTCGGTGCCCGCGGTGTGTCAGTGCCCGTTGTGTGTCGGTGCCCCGCTGTGTGTCGGTGCCCGTTGTGTGTCGGTGCCCGCTGTGTGTCGGTGCCCCGCTGTGTGTCGGTGCCCGCAGTGTGTCAGTGCCCGCTGTGTGTCAGTGCCCGCGGTGTGTCGGTGCCGCTGCTGTGTGTGTGTCCGCTGTGTGTCAGTGCCCGCTGTGTGTCGGTGCCCACAGTGTGTCAGTGCCCGCTGTGTGTCGGTGCCCGCAGTGTGTCGGTGCCCGCTGTGTTATCAGTGCCCGCTGTGTGTTGGTGCCCGCAGTGTGTCAGTGCCCGCTGTGTGTCAGTACCCGCTGTGTGTCGGTGCCCGCTGTGTGTGTCAGTGCCCGCTGTGTGTCGGTGCCCGTTGTGTGTCGGTGCCCGCTGTGTGTCGGTGCCCGCAGTGTGTCGGTGCCCGCGGTGTGTCAGTGCCCGCTGTGTGTCAGTGCCCGCTGTGCGTCGGTGCCCACTGTGTGTCGGTGCCTGCGTGTGTGTGTCAGTGCCCGCTGTGTGTCAGTGCCCGCTGTGTGTCGGTGCCCGCTGTGTGTCGGTGCCCGCTGTGTGTCGGTGCCCGCTGTGTGTGTCGGTATCCGCTGTGTGTGTCAGTGCCCGCTGTGTGTCGGTGCCCGCTGTTTATCAGTGCCCGCTGTGTGTCAGTGCCCGCTGTGTGTCAGTGCCCGCAGTGTGCCGGTGCCCGCTGTGTGTCAGTGCCCGCAGTGTGTCGGTGCCCGCTGTGTGTCAGTGCCCGCTGTGTGTCGGTGCATGCAGTGTGTCCGGTGCCCCGCTGTGTCGGTGCCTGCTGTGTGTCGGTGCCCGTTGTGTGTCGGTGCCCGTGTGTGTGCCCGCTGTGTGTCGGTGCCTGCCTGCAGTGTGTCGGTGCCCGTTGTGTGTCAGTGCCCGTTGTGTGTCAGTGCCCGCTGTGTGTCGGTGCCCACAGTGTGTGTCGATGCCCGCTGTGTGTCGGTGCCCGTTATGTGTCAGTTCCCGCTGTGTGTCAGTGCCCGCTGTGTGTCAGTGCCCGCTGTGTGTCAGTGCCGTGTGCGTGTGTGTCGGTGCCCACTGTGTGTCGGTGCCCGTTGTGTGTCGGTGCCCGTGTGTGTCGGTGCCCGCTGTGTGTCAGTGTCCGCTGTGTGTCGGTGCCCGCTGTGTCTCGGTCCCGCCCGCTGTGTGTCAGTGCCCTATGTCTGTATGTCAGTTTCCCGCTGTGTGTCGGTGCCCGCTGTGTCAGTTCCCGCTGTGTGTCGGTGCCCGCTGTGTGTCGGTGCCCACTGTGTGTCGGTGCCCACTGTGTGCCCGGTGTGTCAGTGCCCGCTGTGTGTCGGTGCCCGCTGTGTGTCGGTGCCCACTGTGTGTCGGTGCCCGCTGTGTCAGTTCCCGCTGTGTGTCGGTGCCCGCTGTGTGTCGGTGCCCGCAGTGTGTCAGTGCCCGCTGTGTGTCGGTGCCCGCTGTGTGTCGGTGCCCGGTGTGTGTCGGTGCGCGCTGTGTGTTGGTGCCCGCTGTGTGTCGGTGCCCGCTGTGCGTCGGTGCCCGCTGTGTGTCGGTGCCCGCTGTGTGTCGGTGCCCGCTGTGTGTCGGTGCCCGCTGTGTGTCGGTGCCCGCTGTGTGTCGGTGCCCGCTGTGTGTCGGTGCCCGCTGTGTGTCGGTGCCCGCTGTGTGTCGGTGCCCACGGTGTGTCGATGGCCGCTGTGTGTCGGTGCCCGCTGTGTGTCGGTGCCCGCTGTGTGTCGATGCCCACTGTGTGTCGGTGCCCGCTGTGTGTCGGTGCCCGGTGCCCACTGTGTGTCGGTGCCCGCTGTGCCAGTGCTGGGCTGTACCCACCTGTCCTCTACGTGGCCCACGGTCTGGGGCAGAGGCACGTGCCGTGTCTCGGGAAGCAGCAGGGACATGGCTGCAGCCAGCAGGGTGACGCTGATGAAGATGAGGGAAGGCAGAAAGACCCACACCTCGTCCAGGAGCATCACCAGCGGCGTAGCCGAGGCTGCCAGGCGCCCCATCAGCGACGTGTAGCCCAGCCCGCTCTGCCTGTGGGTGGAGGGACAACCTGGGCTTTGCACTGTGGGGGTCACACAGCCCGCAAACACCCCCCCCCCCCCCCTGCCCTCCCACACAACACCCCAGGCTGTAACCCCCCCACCCCCACCCACATCCCCACCCCTTCCCCATCCTCAGCCCCACCCCCTCACACCCCGCCCCCAGCCCCACCCCCACCCCCACCCCACACTCCCCATCCCCCCCATCCTCAGCCCCAGCCCCACCCCCATCCTCCCATCCCCAGCCCCCAGCCCCATCCCCACCCCCATCCCCATCATCAGCCCCACCCCCATCACTCCCGCCCCGCCCCCCCCCCCCCACCCCAGGCCCCACTCCCACCCCCATCTACACCCCACACCCCACCCCCACCCCCATCCCACCCCATCACCAGCCCCACCCCCCCCCACCCCATCCCCATCCTCAGCCCCAACCTCACTCCCGCCCCCAGCCCCATCCCCACCCCAGGCCCCACTCACACCCCCCCCGCCCACCCCACGCCCACCCCCACCCCCATCCCCACACGGATCCACAGCCCCTCTCTTCTCCCTTCCCCCCCCCGCCCCCGAGCGTACCTGAGTGAGGTGGGGAAGAGCTCGGTGATGTAGAAGAGGGCGGTGGTGAAGGCACCCTCCGCGCTGCCCTTGCCCACGATCCCCAGCACCAGGAGAGGCACCTGCTGCCCTGTTGGGGGCACAACACGGGCAGTGAGAGACTGGGGGTTGGGGGAAAGCAAGACACTGTGGGACCAGGGGGAGCCGGACCAGGGGGGGACGGAGAAAGGACAGGGAGGGGAAGTGGGGAGTTGGGTCGGAGTTCAGGGATCAGGGATCGGCGTGGGTCCTCACCGGGGAGGGGGTTCAGAATCAGGGGGTTGGGTCAGGGCTGGGTCCTCACCGGGGGTCAGCAGGCAGCGTAGGCCCATGACGCTGGCGGTGAGCAGCAGCAGCCCAGCCTGGGTCCATCGGCGGCCCAAACGCTCAAGCAGCAGGAAGGCCAGCAGCTTCCCCGGCATCTCCACCGCCGCATAGGTGAAGTGGGTCAGGTAGAGGCCCAGGCCCAGGCCCAGCCCCGACACTGAGAAACTCAGGCCGTAGTACGACAGAGACACTCCCATCCTGGGGGGAGGGAGGAAGAGAGGGAGAGAGGGGGAGAGATAGAGGGAGAGAGGGGGGGAAGGGTGGAGAGAGAGGGAGAGAGAGAGGATCAGCATGGGGAATAACCATGGAGCCCACAGGATCAGTGGCAACGAGAGTTCAGTGCCCCAACCGTCTCTGTGATCCACTCCAGCCACTACATAGAAAATATGTGCAGGAGTAGGCCATTCAGCCCTTCGAGCCAGCAGCACCAATCAATATGATCATGGCTGATCATCTAAAATCAGTACCCCATTCCTGCTCTCTCCCCATATCCCTTGATTCCTTTAGCCCTAAGAGCTAAATCTAACTCTCTCTTGAAAACATCCAGTGAATTGGCCTCCACTGCCTTCTGCGGCAGAGAATTCCACAGATTCACAACTCTCAGGGTGAAAAAGTTCCTCCTCATCTCAGTCCTAAATGACCTACACCTTATTCTTAAATTGTGACCCTTGGTTCTGGACTCCCCAACATCGGGAACATTTTTCCTGCATTTAGCCTGTCCAATCCCTTGAGAATTTAATATATGGTTCTATAAGATCCCCTCTCATCCTAAATACCAGTGAATATATGGCCAATCAATCCATTCTTTCATCATATAACCGTCCCCCCATCCCAGGAATTAACCTACGCTGCACGGCCTCAATAGCAAGAACGTCCTTCCTCAAATTAGGAGATCAAAACTGCACATAATAATCCAGGTGTGGTCTCACCAGGGTCCTGTACAACTGTAGTAGGACTTCCTGGCTCCTATACTCAAATCCCCTTGTTATGAAGGCCAACATGCCATTAGCTTTCTTCACTGCTGCTGTACCTGCATGCTTACTTTCAGTGACTGATGTACAAGCACACCCAGGTCACGTTGCACCTCCCCTTTTCCTAACCTGACACCATTCAGATAATAATCTGCCTTCCTGTTCTTGCCACCAAAGTGGATAACCTCACATTTATCCACATTAAACTGCCTCTGCCATGCATCTGCCCACTCACCAAAACCTATCCCAGTCACCCTGCAGCCTCATAGCATCCTCATCGCAGCTCACACTGCCACCCAGCTTTGTGTCATCCGCAATCTTGGAGATGTAACTCCCTCGTCTAAATCGTTAATATCTAGTAAATATCTGGGGTCCCAGCACATAGCCTTGTGGCACCCCACTAGTCACTGCCCGCCATTCAAAAAAGGACCCATTAATTCCTACTCTTTGCTTCCTGTCTGCCAACCAGTTCTCTTTCCATGTCAATACCGTACCCCCAATATCATGTGCTCTAATTTTGCACACTAATCTCCTGTGTGGGACCTTGTCAAAGGCTTTTTGAAAGTCCAGATACACCACACCCCTCCCTGTCTCAGTAACCCCTCCCCCCAGTCTCCGTGCCCCCTCCCCATAACCTACCAGACCATTCCGGAGCAGAGGGTGATCCTGCACATCTGCCGAGTCCTCACCAGGGCGAGGGGCGAGGGGCGGGGAGCCCGTCCTAGGCTCTGCAACTTCTCCAGCTCCTGACACAAAGCACAGGGTCAGTGCAGGCTGCCTGCCCCACCCCCTCCACCCCCCCCCCCCACCACCCCCCCTCCACACCCCCACCCCCCAACCCCCTCCACACTCCACCCCCTCCCCAACCCCACCCCCCCTCCACACCCCCTCCACACCACACCCCCCTCCACACCCCCTCCGCGCCCCACCCCCTCCGCACCCCCTCCACACCCCACCCCCTCCACACCCCCCCCCCTCCCACCCCACCCCCTCCACACCCCCCTCCCACCCACCCCCTCCACACCCCACCCCCTCCACACACCCCACCCCCTCCCCACCCCCTCCACCCCCACCCCCTCCGCCCCACCCCCTCCACACCCCCTCCACACCCACCCCCTCCACACCCACCCCCCCCACAACCCCACCCCCCTCCACACCCACCCCCTCCACACCCCCCCCCCCTCCCCACCCCCTCCACCCCCTCCACACCCCCACACCCCTCCACACCCCTCACACCCCCCATACCCCCCACACCCCTTCCCCTCTGCTGCCCCATGATGGGGGGTGTCAGGGATTGGGTTCCCGAATGACTCACTTACAGAGTGGGTGGGGGGGTGTGGGTGTGGGTCGGTGTGGGGGTGTGGGGCCGGGGATGGGGTGACTCATTTGTAGTGGGGGTGGAGGTGGGAGTGGGGATGGGGGTGTGGGTCGGGGTGGGGGTTGGGGGTCAGGGGTCAGGGAAGGGGTGACTCACCTGCACTGTGTGGGGGGGTGGGGTGTGGTTGAGCCGGGCACAGGTCAGCAGTCCACTCCGCGCCCCCTCCATCTGCCCCACTGACAGCTGCCAGCGCGCCGACTCCCGGCACCCACCTGGGGAGAAAGGTCGGGGGGGCGGGGTCAGGGGAGGGGAGTGTAAGGTTGGGGGTCAAGATGGGGTGTGGGGGTGACGGAGGAAACTGGGAAAGGCAGGGGGAGATTGGTGTGAGGTGGAGGTTGGGGGTAGAGGGCGAGCAGACGCAGGATGGGGGAGACGTTGAGAGGAGGGGCAGACACGGGGAAGAGGGGGGGAGACGGGGAAGGGGGGGGGTGTTCCCTCACCAGCAGGCGGCGGCGAACAGTAGGCAGGGGGTGGAGACAGCGAGCTGCAGCCAACGCCAGTCCCTCAGCAGGAAGGCCATCAGTGCCAGCGACATGTTACCCACACACCAAGCCAGGCTGCACACTGCCCCCACCTGGGCACGGTGCTTCACGTCCGTCCACTCCACGGCTGGGGGGGGTGGGTGGAAAGAGTAGGGGAGATGTTGGTGGGGGCAGAGGGAGAGGAAGAGGGGGAGTGGGAGAGGGTGAGATAACCAGGGAGGTAGAGCAGGGGAGGGGAGGGGGGTAAAGGGGAACGGAGGGAACAAGAGAAAGTTCAGACTGGAGTCAATGTGTTCAATCCAAACAACCCCTCCCCCCATCCCAACCCCTCCCACTCAGCCCAAACAGTCATTTCAGAAGCTCCCCTAGCCCCACCTACCCACCCCCATCATCCCTTCCCCACCCCACCCCTCCCTGGTTTGCCCCCCAACCTCCCAACGCCCCCCTTAATCCACCATATATCCTGCCCCTCTGTCAACCCCCAACCCCCGGAGATGGGCCACCCCGTTTCCCCCTTACCCCATCTCCCCTCATCTCCCCCCGCCCCCCTGTACACCCCCCCTCCCTTTCCCCCTTTCCTCATCCATCTACCCCTCCCATCCATCACCCCTCCCCATCCCATAGGCCGTTCCCCCCGTTGCCCCCCCCCCCCCCCCCCGCCCCCATTGCTCACCCAGGGTGAAGGCGGTAATGTTGATGGCGGTGAGGCCGAGGCCGGACAGGAAGCGGGAGATGACGAACATGGTGAAGCCGGTGGAGACGGCGGCGATGGTGCCGAAGATGGCCGTCACCAGGCAGCCCAGGAGCAGCAGCCGGCGCCGCCCATACCTGGGCAAGGTGAGAGTGGTCACTCTGACCCCTGACCCCCCCCCCCCGACCCCCCCCAACCCCGACCGGACCCCAACGTCACTCCCAGTCCCGACCCCCAGTCCGCGACTTGTCATTCTGAGCCGCCAAATCCAAACAGCTTGGTGCTGCCCCTCCTGTTTCCTTGCCCCCCCCCCCCCCCCCCCCCCCCCCCCCCCCCTAACCTGTCGGACAAGTAGCCGAAGATGGGGCCACCCAACATGACTCCGAGGAAGAAGAAGGTTCCGGCAGCTTGGTTCAGGCTGCGGCGATCACACACCAGGTCCCACTGGGGAGGGGGGGTTAGAGGGCAAGACACAAGCTCAGCACAGGCAGCCAGGTGCCCCCCCCCGGGGAACCCCCCCCCCCCCCCCCATCCTGGATTCATAGAGCTGTACAGCATAGAAACAGAGAAAACTATAAAATAGGTGCAGGAGTAGGCCATTCGGCCCTTCGACCCTGCCCCGCCATTCAATATGATCATGGCTGATCATCCAACTCAGTATCCCGTACCTGTCTTCTCTCCATACCCCCTGATCCCCTTAGCCACAAGGGCCACATCTAACTCCCTCTTAAATATAGCCAATGAACTGGCCTCAACTAGCCTCTGTGGCAGAAAAACAGGCCCTTCGGCCCACCTTGTCCATGCCAAACAAGTTGGCATTCTAGGCTTGTCCCGTTTACCCACTCACCTCTCCCCCTCCACCCCTCCCTTCAATCTCCATTCCTCACCCCCCCCCCCATCACTCTCCCACTACTCTCCTCTAATCACCCCTCCTCCTCCCTCCCACTTCCCTCCCCTCTCGTCACTCCCTCACCACCCCATTCCCCACCCCTCCCCCTCGCTCTGCCCCATTCCTCCCCCTCTCCATCATTCCCTTCCTGCCTCACTCCCCTATCCCCCCTCCCCATTCCCTCTCACTGTACTATCCCCTCACTGCCACTCCCCTCTCGCCAGTCCCCCATTCCCTCCCCCTGGCCCCGCTCCGTACCTCTGTGGCGATGGTGGCTGTGAACTGGGAGGTGTCGTACTCCCATCCGCTGGTGCAGGGGAGGGAGGAGTGGTTGAGTGAGGGGGGGAGGGCGCGGCAGGGCCCGGGGTCGGCGGGGGTCAGGTGGGGGTCCCGGCTGAGGTTGCTGGCCGTGGGCTGGTGGGGGGAGCGGCAGTGATGGGGAGGAACGGCCGACAGGAAGATGTGCAGCAGGAAGTGCCAGGGGAGGGGCAGGCGGGCGAGGGAGAGCAGTGCCAGCAGCAGCAGCTGGAAACGGCCAAAGCCCCCACACTCTCGCAGCACGTCATCCACATCCATGGGCAGTGACCTCTCCCCTCACCACAATGCTCCACTCTCCTCTAGTCTCCCCTCCTCCTGATTCTCTACTCTCTCTCTCCTCCTATCCTCGCCTCCTCTCCTCTCCTCACTCTTTCTCCTCCTCTCTCTCCTCCTTACTCTCTCCTCTATCCTCCTCTCGTCCTCCTCTCCTCCTCTCCCCTCACGCTCTCCACTCCTCTCACCTCCTCCCCTTACGTTCTCCTCTCCTCACGCTCTCCTCTCTCCACCCTGCACCTCTTGTCTCCACCCGCTCTTCTCCTCTCTCACTCCCTGTTCCTGTCCTCTCTCCACTCACTATCCACTCCTCTACCGCTTCTTCCCCCTCGTGCTCTCTCCGCCCCTCTCCTCGCCCTCCCCCACTCCTCTAGTTTCTCCACTCTATCCCCGCTCCTGTTCTCTCCCCTCTTCTCGTCTCCCCGCTGCTCTCTCCCTTCTCTCTCTCTCTGCCTCCGCTCTCTCTTCTCCGTATCTCTCCTTGCTCCTGTCCTCTCTCTATCCGCGCATTCTCCTCTGCTCCTCGTCTCCCCAGGCAGCAGCTGACTCCTATTATCCTAATTCAGCTGGTGTGGGAGGGGCGGGCGGGAACACTGCCTCGCTCTGTACATCCACGGCTGGCCCCAGGGCAGGGCTGGGCAGGGTGGGGTCCTCATCCGCCACCTCCCCCCCCCCCCCCCCCCCCACCATGAGGCTGACAGCAAAGGCAGAGGGATGAGGGGAAGGGAGGGAGGGAGAGAGAGAGAGAGATAGAGAGTGGAGATGGTGGGAGAGAGGGAGGGAGAGGGGGAGACGGATGGAGAGAGAAGGGGGATGGAGAGAGAGGGGGAGGGGTGGCGGGAAAGTGGACGAGAGGGATGGAGCAAAAAAGGGGGATGAAGGAAGAGAGATGGAGGGAGAGTGGGGCAGAGGGATGGGGCAAAGGAGAGGGGTGGAAGGAGAGAGAGTGGGGGGTATGGAGGGAGAGAGGGATGGAGGGGGAAAGAGAGAGGGTTGGGGAAAGATGGAGGGAGGGTTGGAGGGAGGGAGTGTGGTAGGGATGGAGGGATGAGTGGGGCAGGACTGGCAGCTTCAGATGACAGGGGGTAGAGTTGGGTCTGCCCTGGTCTACAGCTGGAGTCTGGGCGCAGTTACACCAGGTAGTTCCCGGGACAATGACTTGGGATATTGGGAGAGGCTGGCTCGTCCTGGGAATGCAGGAGGTGTGGGGTGACAACTAGTCGTATCTGACTAACTCCATCGAGTTTGTTGAGGAGGTGATGGGTGAGGGCATTGCGGTGGGTGTTGTCGACATGGATTTCATTCAGGCTAGAGTGGAGTTCTGCAGGGATCTGTGCTGGGTCTCTGCTATTTGAGATACAGTAAAACCAGGGCCGGATTTAGATGAAGAGAGGCCCTAGGCTGTTCCACTAGTGAGGCCCCTCTCAATCCCTCACCCCCATGACTAGAGGAAGATGGTCCACCAGATTGACACCGATTTGCAGTGAGATAAAGGGCTGGAAAGCTGCGCTTATTTGTTTATTTATTTATTTATTGCCAATGCTAGTGTCGAGTTATCGGCTTAAAACACTATTATTCTGAAATAGAGGGCAAGGAAAATTACTGAAGGGTTGTTTAGAGACTACAGTGTGTTGTTTTAGATTAGATTAGATTAGATCCTTTATTTGTCATTCAGACCTTTCGGTCTGAACGAAATGTCGTTGCCTGCAGCCATACATATAATAATAAACAACAAAACACACAATAAACACAAATTAACACAAATTAACATCCACCACAGTGAGTTCACCAGGCACCTCCTCACTGTGATAGCATATGTAATAAAGGCCTATGACAGTGTCAACAATATTATACACCCTGCAGGGCTCTCACTTTACTTTTTTACTCTGTTGTCAACCGGGCAACCTTTTTAAGTTACCAAATGACAGTTTAGGTGGTCATTTAAGACGGCTTGCATGACGCGTGCGATAATGTGCTCGGACGAAGTGTGTAGTCACCAGTCGGAATTATGTTCAATGAAGCATTTGTGGCGGTCCCTGGTGGGTAGGCCACTCCTTGGATCATCCCCCTCGCCGATTGAGGGACAGGGGCGTTGGTCTGCCACGGGGTTTCCCGACGACGCTGTCAGGGGTTCTCTCAAGGGTACACAAAAAAGCTGGAGAAACTCAGCAGGTGCAGCAGCATCTATGGAGCGAAGGAAATAGGCAACGTTTCGGGCCGAAACCTCTCTTCAGACTGATCGGGGGGCGGGGGGGGCGGGGACAAGAAAGGAAAAGGAGGAGGAGGAGCCCGAAGGCTGGGGGATGGGACTGATCGGGGGCGGGGGTGGGCGGGGGACTGCAGTTCCTTCTTAAACAACGTTCTCTCAAGGGTGTTGTGGTGTGTACTCTGACTGTTGGAATAAAAAGCTTCTTTTGAATCCGCCTGGCGTCTGGCCTTTTCCTGACCTTGACCAGGCCACTGCAACTGGTGACCCCGACGTGATGGATAATAACGCTGTTGCGCTGAAACTCCCAACTCTGTGGACCGAAGAACCCAAAACCTGGTTCCAGCTGGCCGAGGCCCAGTTTGCTGTGAGAGGTATCACGCAGGATGAGACTAAGTACTATTACGTGGTTGGCTCGCTTGACCAACTAACTGCGAGGCGAGTTAAGCCTTTCCTCAGGGCCCCCCCGGTAACAAATAAATATACTGGCCTTAAAGAATTTCTCATCAGGAGGCTTGGCCTGGGCGACCGCCGGCCATCTGCCCTCCTGGAAGACATGCTCACCCTAATGGGGGACCATGAGCCGTGCTTTCTGTTTACATATGCCTACCGGCAGCAGCTGCCTCCCGACATTCGCATGCAGCTCGCCAGGGATCCGTTTACCGACATGCAGGCGTTGGGTGAGCATGCCGATGAGCTGTGGAATTCTCACCATCACAACCTGGAAGCAGTGGACGTCCTTCCCGAGGCATTTGGAGACTCAGAGCAGTTCGGGACCGCTATCCACCGCGTCTCCGCTGCTCCCAGTCGGCCCCCGCGGCAAAATCCGGCGATGCCCATCTGGCTGGAGCATCCGTATTCTCCAAGGTGGACCTCGTGCGAGGGTACAATCAAATTCCGGTCCGCCCCAACAATATCCCGAAGACGGCGATTATTACACCATTTGGTCTATTCAAATTTGTACGGATGCCGTTTGGGTTGAAGAATGCCGCGCAGGCCTTTCAGCGGCTTATGGACTGCGTGTGCAGCGGATTTGTCTTTGTGTACCTGGACGACATTCTGGTGGCCAGTCGCTCGCGACAGGAGCAGTGCATCCACTTCCGTCAACTGCGTCAGCACCTCAGCGATTTCGGTTTGGCTATCAACGCGTCCAAGTGCCGTTTCGGGGTGACGGCTATCGACTTCCTCGGCCACCGCGTGACTGAACAAGGGGTGGTGCCTCTGCCGACCAGGGTGGATGCTGTCCGCAGGTTCCCCCGTCCAACCACAGTTAGGGGCCTGCAGGAATTCGTGGGGATGGTCACCTTCTATCACCGCTTCCTGCCGTCAGCGTCCGCTTTTCCACCTGATTGCTGTTCATCGCAGGGAGGTTGATTGGCCCGTGGAAGCAACAGCGGCATTCGAGAGGGATAAGCAGGCACTGGCTGAGGCCACAATGCTCGTCCACCCACGAGAGGATGCCACGACCGCCTTGACGGTGGATGCTTCGGAGATTGCGGTTGGGGCAGTGTTAGAGCAGCTCATTGAGGGTTGCTGGCGGCCACTTGCCTTCTTCAGCAGGCATCTCAGTGGTCCTCAGCGTCGTTACAGCGCCTTCGACCGTGAGCTCCGTGCCCTGTATCTCGCCGCACGTCATTTCTGCTATTTTCTGGAGGGGAGACCATTTACTGCATTCACGGACCACAAGCCGCTAACCTTCGTGTTCGCCAAGGTATCAGACCCGTGGTCTGCCCGGCAGCAGAGGCAGTTGGCGTATGTGTCCGAGTACACCACCTCCATCTGGTTCGTTGAGGGCAAATTTAACAGGGTGGCCGATGCCTCATCAAGACCTGCAGTCCACACGGTTCTCCAAGTCGGCGAGGGGATTAACTATTCCGACCTGGCAGCTGCTCAGCTGGTCGACGAGGAGATGGCTGCCTATCGTACGGCAGTTTCGGGCCTGCAGTTGGAGGACGTTGTCTGTGGTCCTGGAGGTACCACGCTGCTGTGCGATGTCTCCTCTGGAGTTCCGCGACCCATCGACCCCATCGCCTGGCGGCGCAGGATGTTTGAGGTGCTCCATGCCCTGGTAGCCTCCCGCTTTATGTGGCACGGGCTGCGGAAGGAGGTTGGACATTGGGCGCGCACTTGTAACCCGTGCCAGACCGCCAAGGTGCAAGGTTCCCCATTCCTTCGAAACGTTTCGACCACATTCATGTGGACATCGTGGGGCCGCTGCTGTCGTCCCAGGGCATGACGTATCTATTCACCATTGTGGACCGCTTCACGCGGTGGCCTGAAGCCATTCCGCTACAGAATTCCGCAACAACCACCTGTGCTCGAGCATTGTTGGCGCACTGGATCGCCCGGTTCGGGGTTCCACTGGACATAACTTCCGACTGGGGGCCTCAGTTCACGTCAGAGCTGTGGTCGGCCATGGCACGCCTCCTGGTTGTTCGTCTGCACCACACGACAGCGTACCACCCGCAGGCGAACGGCCTAGTGGAGCGGTTTCACCGACAGCTTAAGGGTGCCCTGAGGGCGCGGCTCACTGACCCAGACTGGGTAGATGCTCTACCGTGGGTTTTGCTGGGGATACGCACCGCACCCAAGGAGGACTTGGCCTCTTCCTCCGCTGAGTTGGTGTATGGGTCTCCGTTAACGGTGCCTGGGGAGTTCATCCCGCCGGCACGTGGCCAGGTGGAGCAGCCTTCAGACGCTCTGCAACGTCTTCGGCAGACGGTGGGCAAGCTGGCGCCGGTGCCCACTTCTCGTCATGGGTCCTTCCGTCCGCACGTTCCCTCTGCTCTGGAGGACTGCCAGTTTGTTTTTCTGCGCAGGGATGCACATCGGACACCTCTACAGCGGCCGTACGAAGGTCCCTTCCGGGTCTTGGAACAGGGCTCGTCGACGTTCGTCCTGGACATGGGGGGTCGGCGTGAGACTGTTTCAGTTGCGCGGTTGAAGCCAGCACATATCGATATCGATCGGCCGGCGCTGGTAGCGCGGCCCCGTAAGCGAGGGCGGCCTCTGTCTAGGGTACCTTCTCCTCTGGCTACTTCGTCCCCCGCACTTGTTGATCAGTCGCCTGTTCCAGGGCCGAGCGTTGTGTGCACCCGGGCTGGCCGCCGTGTACGCCTCCTGTCCGTTTCGTACCTCGGGTACTTGGGGGGGGGGGGGGGGGGGTCATGTGGCGCTCCCTGGGGGGCAGGCCACTCCTTGGATCATCCCCCTCGCCGATTGAGGGACAGGGGCGTTGGTCTACCACGGGGTTTCCCGACGACGCTGTCAGGGGTGCTCTCAAGGGTGTTGTGGTGTGTACTCTGTTGGAATAAAAAGCTTCTTTTGAATCCGCCTGGCGTCTGGCCTTTTCCCGGCCTTGACCAGGCCACTACACATTCACATATTATTTCTGCTTCAAATAAAGCCCCAAACTAAACATATTCACCAATCAAGACATGATATATACCACAATGACATGCAGCAAAATTATAATACAATATCTCAACTCTTTTTACACGTTGCAATTAATGCAATTTCTGTTATTTCTTTCCACTTCCAAACAAAATGTGGTTGGATTATTCAGCGTATATTATTCAGGGCAGGCTTCACTCAGTTTGCAATAACCAACCTGATCTCCCGGTGGCCCAACACTTCAACTCCCCCTCCCATTCCTAATCCGACCTTTCTGCCCTGGGCCTCCTCCATGGCCAGAGTGAGTCCCACCGCATATTGGAGGAGCAGCACCTCATATTTTGCTTGGGTAGTTAACACCCCAGCGGTGTGAACATTGGCTTCTCTGAATTTCAGGTAGTCCTTGCTTTCTCCCTCCTTCCCCTCACATTCCCAGCTCTCCCACAGCCCACTGTCTCCGCCTCTTTCTTTCTTTTTCTTTTACTGTCCCCTCCCCGACATCAATCTGAAGAAGGGTCTCGACCAGAAACGTTGCCTATTTCCTTCGCTCCATAGATGCTGCCTAACCCGCTGACTTTCTCCAGCATTTTTGTCTACCCATTCACACAAGTTCTGTTATCCCACTTTCCTCACCCACTCCCTACACATTAGGGGCAATTTTACAGACCAGTTAACCTACAAAGCCAATGTGTCTTTGGGATGTGGGAGGAAATCCACACGCTTGCAGGGAGAATGTGCAAATTCAACACAGACAGTGCCCAACGACAGGATCGAACACAGATCTCTGGCGTGTGAGGCAGCAATGTCAACCAGCTGTGCCACTATATTTTGTTTTCCAACACACAAAAAATTATACGTTGATACCTTTGGTTATCCATTTTCCATTTTCAGTCTTAAATCTCCAAGTGACCCTATGTCCCCCTTTACAGCTACTGTATGTTTTAATTCATTTCAAGACTATGGGGCAGTACATTGGCCATAAAGTTGCTGCCTAAAAGTGCCAGAGACCCGGAATGGATCTTGAATATGGATGCTGTCTGGATGGAGTTTGCTCCTTTTCCCTTTGATCGCATGGGTTTTCTCCAGGTGCTCTTGTTTCCTTCCATATTCCAAAGGTGTGCAGGAACCTATTTCAGACCCAACCCAAAACGTAATATTTTACTTTTGTCCAGAGCGGGAATGGTGTCTGTTATAGAAACATAGAAAATAGGTGCAGGAGTAGGCCATTCGGCCTTTTGAGCCAGCACCTGCAGTCAATATAATCATGGCTGATCATACAAAATCAGTACGCCGTTCCTACTTTCTCCCCATATCCATCGATTCCGTTAGCCCTAAGAGTTTAGCAATGTTACAAAATTTTGAGATTTTAAAAATCAAATCTGCAATTTATCCCATCAGATAAAGCATAACAATAAGTTTAATTTGACACCAAATTCACTTTCATATCTCAAGTATTAAAAAAGTTATGGCCATTTTCATACTCGGAAATTAGCATCTTGTTCCCTATTGATTTTCAATGGACATTACAAAAAAGCTGTGATCTTGGATAGTCAAAAGCCCATTTCTTAAGGAAAGATTAACATTTTTAAATAGCCTGTGTCCAAAGATTATTCACAAATAATTCACAATATAACATGATTTTTATATCTAATTTACATTAATTTACAGGCCAAATGGAAGGAATTTAGTGTTCAATTGCTGTAAATAAATGCCCATTTAAATCGGCTTTCTAGTGGGTTTCTGTGAACGCGCTGGTTTAGAACGTTCACATCGCGCTGGATTAGTGCCCTCAAATGCCGAGAAAAATACTGCGGGATATAAAAAGCCCAAAATGAGCTACTCGCTATAGATAACTTGATATACAGGGTTATATATATGCCCCATTTAATGTAAAAATAAGGTACATACCTTTAATTGTTTGCTTTATAAAACCCTGGGGCTGCGAGAGGTTGCGGAATGAGACAGTAATTTTAAAACTATTATAACTATATTATCGAGGCCTATAAAACTAATAATACCTTTTGCGACCGGGACTTGCAGCGATTTTTCGTTAATGATTTACTAGGCTGAACATCTGCGATTAGAACAGCCTAGTAAAAATCGCGTTTTAAACCCGCCCCCTCCAAACAGCGCCAAAATCGCCGACATGGCTGTGGGCAGATTCCCAATGACAATTCAGGTAGGTTTTGTAACATACCTACTAAGAGCTCTATCCAACTCTCTTATTGCCGATTGTCCCTATAGCCGAGTAACAGGTTATCGTTGTATGTGGTTGAAACTAATAATAGCATGGTTAACACACAAAAAGGACACAAAGTGCTGGAGTAACTCAGCAGGTCAGACAACATTGCTGGAGAACATGGATGGGTGCTGTCTCGGGACCAGTCTTCAGACTGATTTGGTCTGCTCAGTTACTCCTGCACTTTGTTGTTGTGTATGAGAATATGATTGGTATATTTTAGTGACGTGCGATTGTACGCATGCGCAGGGAGACACAAGATGGCGGTTACAATACAACAAGCATATTAAATACTGGAGTGTTCCGAGTCTTATTTTAAGTCCGATTACAGCACAAATACATAACAATTTGGCGACGAGGATGGGATTCCGCTAACAGGAACAGTATTGTGGTCCATTTGAGATCGAACATTTGCCGGAAATAGCAGGGGACCACGGGTCAAAGGAGTTGGAGGAATTGAGTGAAATGCAGGTTAGCCGGGAAGTGGTGTTGGGTAAATTGAACGGATTAAAGGCCGATAAATCCCCAGGGCCAGATAGGCTGCATCCCAGAGTACTTAAGGAAGTAGCTCCAGAAATAGTGGATGCATTAGTAATAATCTTTCAAAACTCTTTATATTCTGGAGTAGTTCCTGAGGATTGGCGGGTAGCAAACCTAGCCCCACTTTTTAAGAAGGGAGGGAGAGAGAAAACGGGGAATTACAGACCAGTTAGTCTAACATCGGTAGTGGGGAAACTGCTAGAGTCAGTTATTAAAGATGGGATAGCAGCACATTTGGAAAGTGGTGAAATCATTGGACAAAGTCAGCATGGATTTACAAAAGGTAAATCATGTCTGACGAATCTTATAGAATATTTCGAGGATGTAACTAGTAGCGTGGATAGGGGAGAACCAGTGGATGTGGTGTATCTGGACTTCCAGAAGGCTTTCGACAAGGTCCCACATAAGAGATTAGTATACAAACTTAAAGTACATGGCATTGGGGGTTCAGTATTGATGTGGATAGAGAACTGGCTGGCAAACAGGAAGCAAAGAGTAGGAGTAAACGGGTCCTTTTCACAATGGCAGGCAGTGACTAGTGGGGTACCGCAAGGCTCGGTGCAGGGACCCCAGCTATTTACATTATATATTAATGAACTGGATGAGGGAATTGAAGGCAATATCTCCCAGTTTGCGGATGACACTAAGCTGGGGGGCAGTGTTAGCTGTGAGGAGGATGCTAGGAGACTGCAAGGTGACTTGGATAGGCTGGGTGAGTGGGCAAATGTTTGGCAGATGCAGTATAATGTGGATAAATATGAGGTTATCCATTTTGGTGGCAAAAACAGGAAAGCAGACTATTATCTAAATGGTGGCCGACTAGGAAAAGGGGAGATGCAGCGAGACCTGGGTGTCATGGTACACCAGTCATTGAAAGTAGGCATGCAGGTGCAGCAGGCAGTGAAGAAAGCGAATGGTATGTTAGCTTTCATAGCAAAAGGATTTGAGTATAGGAGCAGGGAGGTTCTACTGCAGTTGTACAGGGTCTTGGTGAGACCACACTTGGAGTATTGCGTACAGTTTTGGTCTCCAAATCTGAGGAAGGACATTATTGCCATAGAGGGAGTGCAGAGAAGGTTCACCAGACTGATTCCTGGGATGTCAGGACTGTCTTATGAAGAAAGACTGGATAGACTTGGTTTATACTCTCTAGAACTTAGGAGATTGAGAGGGGATCTTATAGAAACTTACAAAATTCTTAAGGGGTTGGACAGGCTAGATGCAGGAAGATTGCTCCCGATGTTGGGGAAGTCCAGGACAAGGGGTCACAGCTTAAGGATAAGGGGGAAATCCTTTAAAACCGAGATGAGAAGAACTTTTTTCACACAGAGAGTGGTGAATCTCTGGAATTCTCTGCCGCAGAGGGTAGTCGAGGCCAGTTCATTGGCTATATTTAAGAGGGAGTTAGATGTGGCCCTTGTGGCTAAGGGGATCAGGGGGTATGGAGAGAAGGCAGGTACGGGATACTGAGTTGGATGATCAGCCATGATCATATTGAATGGCGGTGCAGGCTCGAAGGGCCGAATGGCCTACTCCTGCACCTAATTTCTATGTTTCTATGTTTCTATGAACATGAAGTTAAAGACAAGTATGTATTGGAAAAACGTTGCCGCAAAGTTGGGACTGGAACGCATGATCGCCATGCAACAAGCAGTACATAGAAAGTGTGTCAAATGCCTTCTTCTCCAGCCGACTTGCCATTTTCATGGAACTGTGTACCTGCACTCCCAGATCTCTCTGTTCTGCAACACTCCCCAGGGCTCCACCATTTACTGTGTGTAGGTCCTGCCCTGCTTTGACATCACAAACTACAACCTCACACTTGTCAGAGTTAAATTCCATTTACCATCCCTTGGCCCACCTTCCCAACTGATCTTGATCCTACTGTAAACGTCGATATCCTTCCCCACTGTCCACCACATCATCAATTCACTAACAATGTTAACTGCATAGTCATCTAAATTGTTCACCAGGAAAAGCAGCCCTCCACAACTACCGCTCCGAGGCCGACCCGGCCCACACCAACGCCGGCCTTCACCAGCGCCGGCCCTCACCACCGCCGGCCCTCACTACTCCCTCCCTCCACCAGACCAGGCCTGGTGAGTCCACTGCCGCTGCCTGCACATCATCCAGCCGCCCACACTGACCCCGCCACTGATTCTTGGCCCTCTCCCGACCGTCCAGGGCCATTGATTCACCTGGATTGCGGGCCCAGTTCCATGCCAGGCCTCTCAGCATGGGCCCCAGGTAGTTCCAACAACCACCCCCACCCACTGCTGACTATCCCACCCCCAACAACTCCGACCCCCGACGCATGTGGCAAGGCATCCAGGCCATCACGGACTATAGACCCACCAACACCACCCCCACATCCAGCAACGCCTCCTTCCTTGAGGAGCTTAACCACTTCCTTGGCCGCTTCGACAGGGACAGTCTAGAGACAGACATCAAGGACCGTATTAGGATCCTGGAGCAGCAGCTCGATGACCTCTGTCTGGTCAGGGAGAGTGAGGAGGCCATAGAGAGGAGTTATAGGGAGGTGGTCACTCCAAAACCACGGGAGAGAGACATGTGGGTCACGCTAAGGAAGGGCAAGGGGCAGAGGCAGTGACGAGTGAGTACTCCAATGTCGGTACACCTTGGAAATAAGTACTTCTGTTTGAGTACAGATGAGGGTGACAGCCTGCTCGGGGGTAGCGACAGCGGACAGGCCTCCAGCACAGAGACCGGCCCTATTACTCCTGAAGGTAGGGACAAAAAGAAGAGGGCAATTATAATTGGGGACTCTATTGTTAGGGGGTCGGATAGGCGATTTGTGGACACAGTCGGGAGACCAGGATGGTGGTCTGCCTCCCTGGTGCCAAGGTCTCGGACGTGTCTCAACGCGTCCAAGATATCCTGAAATCAGAGGGAGAGGAGCCTGAGGTCGTGGTACAAATAGGTACCAATGACATAGGTAAAAAAAGGGAAGAGGTCCTGAAGGGAGGATTTAGGGAGTTGGGAGGAGAGTTAAGGAAAAGGACCAAAAAGGTAACAATCTCAGGATTACTGCCTGTGCCACGCGACAGT
The DNA here is from genome assembly GCF_028641065.1 of Leucoraja erinaceus. NCBI lineage: Eukaryota > Metazoa > Chordata > Chondrichthyes > Rajiformes > Rajidae > Leucoraja > Leucoraja erinaceus. Next base: position 90,613,544 of record NC_073381.1, read on the forward strand.
GAGAGTAGGAATGGAGCGAGGTGGAGGATAAATGCGTGGCTGAAAGACTGGTGCAGAGGGCAGGGATTCAAGTTTCTGGATCATTGGGACTTCTTGTGGGGAAGGTGCGACCTGTACAGAAAGGACGGGTTGCACTTGAACCCGAGGGGGACCAATATCCTGGCGGGAAAATTTGCAAAGGCAACTGGGGAGACTTTAAACTAGAATGGTTGGGGCGAGGGACTCAAATAGAGAAAACTATAGACAGAATGGGAGGCAGGAAGCAGAAAAGGGAAGCACTCGGGCACAAGAGGAGAAAGAAAAAAAAAGGAAATAAACAGAGAATAAGAGGCGGGGGGTTTCTTAAATGTGCATATTTTAATGCTAGGAGCATTGTAAGAAAGGTGGATGAGCTTAGAGTCTGGATTGACACCTGGAAGTATGATGTTGTGGCGATCAGTGAAACTTGGTTGCAGGAGGGCTGTGATTGGAAACTAAATATTCCAGGATTTCGTTGCTTCAGGTGTGATAGAATTGGAGGGGCAAGAGGTGGAGGTGTTGCATTACTAGTCAGGGAAGATATTACAGCAGTGCTTTGGCAGGATAGATTGGAGGGCTCATCTAGGGAGGCTATTTGGGTGGAACTGAGAAGTGGGAAAGGGGTAGCAACACTTATAGACTTATATATTATAGACCGCCAAATGGGGATCGAGAATTGGAAGAGCAAATATGTAAGGAGATAGCAGATATTAGTAGTAAGCACAAAGTAGTGATTGTGGGAGATTTCAACTTTCCACACATAGACTGGGAAACACATTCGGTAAATGGGCTGGATGGTTTGGAGTTTGTAAAATGTGTGCAGGATAGTTTTTTGCAGCAATACATAGAGGTACCTACTAGAGGAGGGGCAGTGTTGGACCTCCTGTTAGGAAATGAGACGGGGCAGGTGGTGGAGGTATGCGTTGGGGAGCACTTCGGGTCCAGTGATCACAATACCATTAGTTTCAATATAATTATGGAGAGGGCCAAAATTAGACCTAGGGTTGAGATTTTTGATTGGAGAAAGGCTAACTTTGATAAGATGCGAAATGATTTAAAAGGAGTGAACTGGGACATTTTATTTTATGGGAAGAATGTAGAAGAGAAATGGAGGACATATAAAGGGGAAATTTTAAGAGTACAGAATCTTTATGTTCCTGTTCGGTTGAAAGGGAACAGTAAAAATTGGAAAGAGCCCTGGTTTTCAAGGGAAATTGGACATCTTGTTCGGAAAAAGAGGATCTACAATAATTATAGGCAGCATGAAGTAAATGAGGTGCTTGAGGAGTGTAAGGAATGTAAAAAGAATCTTAAGAAAGAAATGTGAAAAGCTAAAAGAAGACATGAGGTTGCTTTGGCAAGTAAGGTGAAAGTAAATCCAAAGGGTTTCTACAGCTATATTAATAGCAAAAGGATAACGAGGGATAAAATTGGTCCATTGGAGAGACAGAGTGGACAGCTATCTGCAGAGCCAAAAGGGAAGGGGGAGATATTGAACAATTTATTTTCTTCGGTATTCACCAAGGAGAAGGATATTGAATTATGTGAGGTAAGGGAAACTAGTAGAGTAGCTATGGATACTATGAGTTTCAAAGTAAAAGAAGTACTGACACTTTAGAAAAATATAAAAGTGGATAAGTCTCCAGGTCCTGACAGGATATTCCCTAGGACATTGAGGGAAGTTAGTGTAGAAATAGCCGGGGCTATGAAAGAAATATTTCAAATGTCATTAGAAACGGGAATAGTCCCCGAGGATTGGCGTACTGCGCATGTTGTTCCATTGTTTAAAAAGGGGTCTAAGAGTAAACCTAGCAATTATAGGCCTGTTAGTTTGACTTCAGTGGTGGGCAAATTAATGGAAAAGATACTTAGAGATCATATATATAAGCATCTGGATAAACAGGGTCTGATTAGGAACAGTCAGCATGGATTTGTGCCTGGAGGGTCATGTTTGACTAATCTTCTTGAATTTTTTGAAGAGGTTACTAGGGAAATTGACAAGGGTAAAGCAGTGGATGTTGTCTATATGGACTTTAGTAAGGCCTTTGACAAGGTTCCTCATGGAAGGTGGTTAAGAAGGTTCAACTGTTGGGTATAAATGCAGGAGTGGCAAGATGGATTCAACAGTGGCTTAATGGGAAAAGCCAGAGGGTAATTGTGGATGGTTGTTTGTCGGGTTGGAGGCAGGTGACTAGCGGGGTGCCTCAGGGATCAGTGTTGGGTCCTTTGTTGTTTGTCATGTACATCAATGATCTGGATGAAGGTGTGGTAAATTGGATTAGTAAGTATGCAGATTATACCAAGATAGGGGGTGTTGTGGATAATGAAGAGGATTTCCAAAGTCTACAGAGTGATTTAGGCCATGTGGAAGAATGGGCTGAAAGATGGCAGATGGAGTTTAATGCTGATAAATGTGAGGTGCTACACCTTGGCAGGACAAATCAAAATAGGACGTACATGGTAAATGGTAGGGAATTGAAGAATACAATTGAACAGAGGGATCTGGGAATAACCGTGCATAGTTTCCTTGAAGGTGGAATCTCATATAGATAGGGTGGTAAAGAAAGCTTTTGGTATGCTAGCCTTTATAAATCAGAGCATTGAGTATAGAAGCTGGGATGTAATGTTAAAATTGTACAAGGCATTGGTGAGACCAAATCTGGAGTATGGTGTACAATTTTGGTCGCCCAATTATAGGAAGGACGTCAACAAAATAGAGAGAGTACAGAGGAGATTTACTAGAATGTTGCCTGGGTTTCAACAACTAAGTTACAGAGAAAGGTTGAATAAGTTAGGTCTTTATTCTCTGGAGTGCAGAAGGTTAAGGGGGGACTTGATAGAGGTCTTTAAAATGATGAGAGGGATAGACAGAGTTGATGTGGGCCAGCTTTTCCCTTTGAGAATAGGGAAGATTCAAACAAGAGGACATGACTTCAGAATTAAGGGACAGAAGTTTAGGGGTAACATGAGGGGGAACTTCTTTACTCAGAGAGTGGTAGCGGTGTGGAATGAGCTTACAGTGGAAGTGGTGGAGGCAGGTTCGTTGGTATCATTTAAAAATAATTTGTATAGGCATATGGATGAGAAGGGAATGGAGGGTTATGGTATGAGTGTAGGCAGGTGGGACTAAGGGGAAAAAAATTTGTTCAGCACGGACTTGTAGGGCCGAGATGGCCTGTTTCCGTGCTGTAATTGTTATATGGTTATATGGCTGTGCTCCCTGCCGATCACCAACCCCTCACACTCACCCCCTACGACGTGTACGTGGCACTGAGTAGGACTAATGCATGTAAGGCTGCTGGCCCTGACGGCATCCTCGGGCGCGTCCTCAGGGCCTGCGCTGAGCAGCTGACAGACGTCTGGACTGACATCTTCAACCTGTCACTTGCCCATGCAGTTGTCCCCACTTGCCTTAAAACCACCTCTATCGTGCCAGTGCCAAAACACTCCACTGCGGCAAGTCTCAACGACTTCCGCCCAGTTGCACTTACTCCCATCATCACCAAGTGCTTCGAGAGGCTGGTCCTGGCACACCTCAAAAGCTGCCTACCCCCCACATTGGATCCCTATCAGTTTGCCTACCGCAAGAATAGGAGTACGGATGATGCCATCTCAACGGCACTTCACTCCGCCCTCTCCCACTTCGACAACAGAGACACTTACATAAGAATGCTGTTCATCGATTACAGCTCAGCATTCAACACCATTATACCCCCTAAACTGATCACCAAACTGGGTAACCTGGGCATCGACCCCTCCCTCTGCAACTGGATACTGGACTTTCTAACCAACAGACCCCAGTCTGTGAGGTTAGACAAGCACACCTCTTCAACCCTCACCCTGAACACCGGCGTTCCACAGGGCTGTGTGCTGAGCCCCCTCCTCTACTCCCTCTTCACCTACGACTGCACACCTGTTCGGTGGGCGGCGCGACTCTCGTCAGCAGCGGCCTCTGCAGCCCGTCCGCGTTTTATTATTTTCTGTCTATGTTTTTATGTAGTTTTTTGTTATTTTTTGTTGGGGTGTGTGTGTGGGGGGGTGGGGGTGAGGTGGAAGGGAGGGGGAAACTTTTAAATCTCTCCCTGCACGGGAGACCCGACCTTTTCTCGTCGGGTCTCCGTTATCGTTGGGGCTGCAATGAGGAGCGGCCTCCAACAGGAAGAGACCGGGGACTCTGGTGCCGACGACTCACCTCATCGACGCGGAGCTGGCCGAGTCCGGAGCGGGTGGAGCGGTGGAGGAGCGCTGCTGCTGCTGCTGCTGCTGCTGCTGCGGCCCGACCGGAGAGTCGGAGGCTTCAACTGCAGGTCTGCGGACGGCGGCACCGGGAGCCCGCGGGTCCCTGGAGGGAGACCGCTTTTCAGGGCTCTCGGAACGGCGACTTCTCCCGCCTGAGTTGCGGGGTCGAAGAGCTCCTGGAGCGGGGCCTGACATCACCGCCCCGCGCGGCTTGGAATGGCCGCGGGACTCTGCGAGCGCACGCCGGGGGCTCTAACACCAAGACCCGGTGTGCGGCCTTGCACCACCCGGCGTGGCTTTAATGGCCGCGGGACAATCGCCATCGCCAGCCGGGGGCTTTGACTTTGACTCTGACATCGGGGGGAGAGTGCAGTGGAGAGATAAGTTTATTTGGCCTTCCATCACAGCAATGTGATGGATGTTTATGTAAATTATGTTGTGTCTTGGGTCTATTTGTTTGTAATGTATGGCTGCAGAAACGGCATTTCGTTTGGACCTCAAGGGGTCCAAATGACAATTAAATGTATCTTGTATCTTGTATCTTGTATCTGTACATGGTACTAACACCATCATCAAGTATGCAGATGATACAACGGTGATTGGCCTCATCAGCAACAACGATGAGTCGGCCTATAGGGAGGAGGTCCAGCTCCTAGCAGCATGGTGCGCTGACAACAACCTGGCCCTTAACTCCAAGAAGACCAAGGAGCTCATTGTAGACTTCAGGAAGTCTATGGGCGGCACGCAAACCCCCATCCACATCAACGGGACGGAGGTGGAAAGTGTTTCCAGCTTCAGGTTCCTGGGGGTCAACATCTCCAATGACCTCTCTTGGACCCACAATACCTCAACTCTGGTCAAGAAGGCTCACCAGCGTCTCTTCTTCATGAGGAGACTGAAGAAGGTCCATCTGTCTCCTCAGATCCTGGTGAACTTCTACCACTGCACCATCGAGAGCATCCTTACCAACTGTATCACAGTATGGTATGGCAACTGCTCTGTCTGGAAAGCACTGCAGAGGATGGTGAAAACTGCCCAACGCATCACCGGTTCCTCGCTCCCCTCCATTGAGTCTGTCCAAAGCAAGCGTTGTCTGCGGAGGGCGCTCAGCGTCGCCAAGGACTGCTCTCAGCCCAACCATGGACTGTTTACCCTCCTACCATCCGGGAGGCGCTACAGGTCTCTCCGTTGCCGGACCAGCAGGTCCAGGAACAGCTTCTTCCCTGCGGCTGTCACACTACTCAACAATGTACCTCGGTGACTGCCAATCACCCCCCCCCCCCGGACAGTATGCATGTAAATAGATTTATTTATTGAAATCATATTCTATGTCGCTCTTCCAGGGAGATGCTAACTGCATTTCGTTGTCTCTGTACTGTACACTGACAATGACAATTAAAGTTGATTCTAAATCTGAATCTGAATCTATCCAGGGACCACACTTTAAGAATAAGGGGTCAGCCATTTAGAACGGAGATGAGGAAAAACATTTTCACACAGAGAGTTATGAATCTGTGGAATTCTCTGCCTCAGAAGGCAGTGGTGGCCAATTCTCTGGATGCTTTCAAGAGAGCGTTGGATAGAGGTCTTAAAGATAGGGATATGGGGAGAAGGCAGGAACGGGGCACTGATTGTGGATGATCAGCCATGATCACAGTGAATGGCGGTGCTGGCGCGAAGGGTCAAATGGCTTCCTCCTGCACCTATTGCCTTCCAACTAGGGACCACCCCCACTCCAACACTACCCCTTGCGTCCCCATCCCTTCTCAGCCCCATCCCCCACACAGTACCTCCCTGACCCCAGCCCTCACCCGGTCATGTTTTCACCACCCCTCCTGACCTCCACCTCGCCGACACTGACCCACCTCTTTCTTCAGCAGAGGCCTCACCTCAATGAGCTCCGGGTCCACCGTGACATCGAGCTCATCTTCCGTCACCACCGCCTCTGGCCCCTTTCCCTGGCAAGGAGCCCTCGCCTCCCAGTGACATTCCCTTCTCCCGTCTCCAACATTCCCCCTCCTCTTGGCCCTCACCCTGCCGGCCTCCGACCCTTTCTGGACCCCTTTATTTCCAACCCTCTCCGTGACGCTCGCCTCACCCCCTCTGATCCCACACCCCTCCCTCCGCTCCCTCAGTAACAACCTCGCCACCACCAACAAGGGGGGTGCACTGTAGTTTAGAGGTACAGCGCAGAAACAGGCCCTTCGGCCAGAGTCCTCGTCAGCCAGACATCCCCGCATATTAACACTGTCCTGCACACACTAGGGACAATTTACATTTTTTATACAAAGTCAATGAACCTCTTTGGAGCGTGGGAGGAAACTGAAGATCTCGGAGAAACCTACGCAGGTCACGGGGAGAACGTGTAAACTCCGTACAGAGAGCGCCCGTAGTCGGGATTGAACCCGGGTGTCCAGCGCTGTAAGGCAGCAGCTCTACCGCTGCACCACCATGTTAACTACCCTGCTGAGGCCAGGCACAGAGACTGCTCCCTCTGCAACTCCTTCGTTCATTCACCCCATCCCATCTAAACCACCCCCTCCCCAGGTACTCTCCCCGGCAACTGCAGCAGATGTAACACCTGACCCTATACCTCGCCATTCTTGCCTTAGAGGGAGTACAGAGAAGGTTCACCAGACTGATTCCTGGGATGTCAGGACTTTCATATGAAGAAAGACTGGATAGACTCGGCTTGTACCCGCTAGAATTTAGAAGATTGAGGGGGGATCTTATAGAAACTTACAAAATTCTTAAGGGGTTGGACAGGCTAGGTGCAGGAAGATTGTTCCCGATGTTTGGGAAGTCCAGGACAAGGGGTCACAGTTTAAGGATAAAGGGGAAATCTTTTAGGGCCGAGATGAGAAAAACATTTTTCACACAGAGAGTGGTGAATCTCTGGAACTCTCTGCCACAGAAGGTAGGTGAGGCCAGTTCATTGGTTATATTTAAGAGGGAGTTAGATGTGGCCCGTGTGGCTAAAGGGATCAGGGGGTATGGAGAGAAGGCAGGTACAGGATACTGAGTTGGATGATCAGCCATGATCATATTGAATGGCAGTGCAGGCTCGAAGGGCCGAATGGCCTACTCCTGCACCTATTTTCTATGTTTTTATGTTTTCTCCCTCACCTCCATCCAGTGACCCCAATGGTCCTTCTAGGTGAGGCAAAGGGCACTTGTTCTAATACCAAGGCCATGCTGATCTCCCAGTTGCTAACCATTTTAACTCCTCTTCCCATTCCCATCCTGACCTTTCTATCCTGGGCCTCCTCCATTGCCAGAGTGAGGCCACACACAAACCGGAGGAACAGCGCCTCATTCTCCACTTGGGTGGCTTACAACCTAAAGATATGAACATTGAATTCTTCAATTTTAGGTAAACTAGCTCACAAACATCACCCTCCCCCCCCCCCCCCCCCCCCCCCCCCCACCCCCCCCCCCTTTCCCTGTGCCCCACCGGGATTCACACCCCCGTTTTCTCCCCTTCCACCTACATTCCTTCTTCTGGCTTCACACCTATCTTTATCAAACTATTTCTCTTTTCATCTCTAGACTTTGTCCAACCATCAAATCCCTCCTCACCTGTATCCACCTATCACTCCTCAGGCATTGTCCTGCCCCTCCTCTCTTCCACTTTCTCCACCCCCCTCCCCCCAACAACGATCAGCCTGAAGAAGAGCCCCAACCTGAAACATCACCTATTCCTGTTCTCCAGACCTGCTGACTTACTCCAGCGCTTTGTGTCTTTTTTTGTAAACCAACATCTGCAGTTCCCTGTCTCACCCAGACTGCTTCCACCAAGCCAATTTTGAATCCAGTCGGCCAGCTCACCATGGATCCAATGTGATCTAACCTTACAGAGTGGCCTACCACGTGGGCCTTGTCAAAGGCCTTGCTGAAGTCCCTGTGGACAACATCCACTGCCCTGCCGTCATTAATCCTCTCCGTGATTTCTTCAAAAAAGCTGCCAGACTTGAGAGACATGATTTTGCACGTACAAAGTCATGCTGACTCTCCCTGATCGGTCGATGCTTTTCCAAACATTGGTAGATCCTGTGAATCCCCTCCACCACTGATGTCAGGCACTCCAGCTTGTAGTTCCTTGCTTCCCTTCTTAAATAACGTTACATTAGTCAGCCTCCAATCTTCCAGAACTTTACCAACTAAAGAAGATCACAGAGTCCTCCCCAACTTCCCATAAGGTCCAAGGATGTACTTGCTCAGGCCCCGGGGATTTATCCACCTAAATGCACTTTAAAACCACCAGCGCCTTTGTATGTGATCAAAGTCATCACCACTCCTTTAGACTGGCGAGATATAGCACAGCCCTTTAGCCCACCGAATCCGCGCCCACCAGCGATCACCCCGTACGCAGGCACCGTCCTACACACCATTTAGAGGCAATTAACCTACAAACTTGCACGTCTTTGTGGAGTGTGGGAGGAAGCCGGAGCACCCATAGAAAACCCACACGGTCACAGGGAGAATGCACAAACTATGTACAGACAGCACCCGTAGTCAGGACCGAACCCGGGTCCCTGGCGCTGAAAGGCAGAAACTCTACCGCTGCTCCACCGTGCCGCCCACAAACTAAACTCCCAAACCTCATTTCCTGAACTTCCATGATCTTCTCAGCAAAAGCCAATGAGAAGGATTTATGTAGTATCACGCCACCTCTGTTAGAAACATCTACAGGACATTCGGCCCTTTGCACCGCCTGCTGATCATGGCTTCATCCAACTAGTATCCCGGAACTTCTCTCCATACCCCCTCCCGCCACAAGGGCCACCTAACTCCCCTTAAATATAGCTATTCTTCTGTGGCAGAGAGTTCCATCTTACACAAACATTACGCCCCCCCCCCCCCCCTTCATGCATCTTCCCCCCCCTCCCTATCCTTTCTTCTGACCAGAGAGCCATCATCTCTCATGCCCCAGGGTCCGCTAGAGCCGTGTGGAACCTGCCCCCGTCGGTCCAGGGTGAACCAAGCAGGCCCCCGGGACCCCAAGATGGCCGGGCGAGCAGAGGAGAGGAGAGGAGAGGGACGTCGGTTCGTGGGAACTTCTCCAGTACATCGTGCGAGTGGGCTGACCGGATTTTGCACTTTGAATAATGGTGCCAAAAAAGGTGGTGCCTGCATGTGTGATATATGCAAAAATAATTTCACTGTACAGTTGCATATGCGATAAATAAAGCAACATTGAACCCATCAGTCTCCACCCTGTCAGCAACCCACTGCCCCTGAACTCCTGTTAACTCACTAATGAATGGCCCCCTCCAGCCACCCCTCAACCTGCACACACTCTTACATTCCACCTCTGCAAGCTCCCACCTCCATCATCAGTCTTGCTCCAGTTTAGCATCTTCACATATGGACCTGCCCTGTCCTTCTCCGTACTGTAACTGCTTTATAACGGTAGAGTTGTCATTAGTGATAGGATCAGAATGAGGCCATTGGCCCATCAAGTCTACTCCGCCATTCAATCATGGCTGATCTATCTCTCCCTCCTATCCCCATTCTCCTGCCTTATCCCCATAACCTCTGACACCCTAAGTACTAATTAAGAATATATCTATCTCTGCCTTAAAAATATCCACTGACTTGGCCTTCACAGCCCTCTGTGGCAAAGAGTTCCACAGATTCACCACCCTCTGAATAAAGAAATTCCTCCTTGTCTCCTTCCTAAAGGAACGTCCTTTAATTCTGAGGCTGTGACCTGTGGTCCTGGACTCTCCCACTAGTGGAAACATCCTCTCCACATCCATTCTATCCAGGTCACTGGGCCCACAGTGCTCCCCCACTGGTACTTCAGTTACTTGCCCCAACTTGTTCACCCTGGTCTAGTGTTTCCCCCTCTCTCACGGGGGCCGGCGGACATTGATTTAGGGACCTTGCCTGGACACAGTTAACACATTCCATCCCAAGCCCTTTACACTCTGGGAGACTTCATTATGGAAGTTGAAGTCCCCCACTAATTCGACCTGAGCAGCAGAGCAGCAGTGATGAACATCGTCAACATCCCCAGGCCAGGGCGACCCAGTGCTGCCACCAGGACAACGGGCCTTTAACGTAGAAACAAAGAACTGCAGATGCTGGTTTATACCAAGGGCAGACACAAAGCGCTGGAGTAATTCAGCGGGTCGGGCAGCCTAGAAACATAGAAAATAGGTGCAAGAGGAGGCCATTCGAGCCAGCATCGCCATTCATTGTGATCATGGCTGATCATCCCCTATCAATAACCCGTGCCTGCCTTCTCCCCATATCCCTTGATTCCACTAGCACAGAGAGCTCTATCTAACTCTCTCTTAAATCCATCCAGTGACTTGGCCTCCACTGCCCTCTGTGGCAGGGAATTCCATAAATTCACAACTCTCTGGGTGAAAACGTTTTTCTCACCTCAGTCTTAAATGACCTCCCCTTTATTCTAAGACTGTGGCCCCTGGTTCTGGGCTCACCCAACATTGGGAACATTTTTCCTGCATCTAGCTTGTCCTTTTATAATTTTATAAGTTTCTATAAGATCCCCCCGTATCCTTCTAAACTCCAGTGAATATAAGACTCGTCTTTTCAATCTTTCCTCATATGACAGTCCCGCCATCCCAGGGATCAATCTCGTGAACCTACGCTGCACTGCTTCAATCACAAGGTTGTCCTTCCTCAAATTAGACCATAATTGTACACAATACTCCAGATGTGGTCTCACCAGAGCCCTATACAACTGCAGAAGAACCTCTATACTCCTATACTGAAATCCTCGTTATGAAGGCCAACATTCCATTAGTTTTCTTCACTGCCTGCTGTACCTGCACGCCAACTTTCAGTGTCCGGTGTACAAGGACATCCAGGTCTCGCTGCACCTCCCCCTTACCTAACCTAACCCCATTGAGATAATAATCTGCCCCCTTGTTTTTGCCGCCAAAGTGGATAACCTCACATTTATCTATATTATACTGCATCTGCCACGCATCTGCCCACTCACTCAACCTGCCCAGGTCACCCTGCAACCTTCTAACATCCTCTTCACAGTTCACACTGCCACCCAGCTTTGTGTCATCCGCAAACTTGCTAGTGTTGCTCCTAATTCCCTCTTCCAAATCATTAATATACTCCACTCGCCACTGCCTGAAAAATTAAAGCATCTCGGGAGAAAATGGATGGGTGACCTTTGGGTCGGGACCCTTCTTCAGGCTGCAGAAGGGTCCCAACGCGAAACGTAAGCCATCCATGATCTCCAGAGATGCTGCCTGACCCGTTGAATTACTCCAGCACTTTGTGTCTGTCAATGGGCCTTTATGGCCAACTTAAGACTGATATATTTAACAATTCTGAAAGTTGGTAGGTAGAAGATAGCCGGAGAGGTGGCAACTCTTACGTACTGACTTGGTGTAATCTACTATTTTACACACTTGTACTTAAGTGCAATTGTGTGTGTGTAGTAACATTATTCTGACCCTCACGCAAAAAGAATGTCACTGTAGCCAGGTACATGTAGCAATAAAGTACAATCGAACCATTATATTTATTGTATGTGTTCCACCCGTACTTTAGTTTAGTTCAGAGATACAGTGTTGAAACAGGTCCTTCGGTCCACCAAGTCAACGTCGACCTGTGATCCCCGCACACGAACACTATCCCACACACACCAGGGACAATGTACATTTTACCGAAGCCAATTAACCCACAAAACTGTACGTCTTCGAAGTGTGGGAGAAGACCGCATCACCCGGAGAAAACTCACGGTCACGGGGAGAACGTACAAACTCTGCACAGACAGCACTCGTAGTCAGGATTGAATCCGGGTATTGGCGCTGTAAGGCAGCAACTCTACTGCTGCGCCATCGTGACCGCCCTTAATGCCCCAGAATGAATCATTTCACACGAGCTGATATTAAACTGCATCGGCCAGCACTCATTGGACAGGTACACGGATAGGAAAGGTTTAGAGGGATATGGGCCAAACACGGGCAGGTGGGATCTGCTCCCTGCCAACGGCCGAGAGACATTGCTGCTGTGGTGAAAATGGTACAATACTCAGTTAGGCAGTTAGTCCGATGGCACATTCACGGAGGCCCTTCAGCCCATCACAATCATGCTTACCGTCAAGCCACCTGGTCCATAGCCTTCACTACCTCGGCAATTCAAGTGCTCATCTGCGTACTTCCCACCTATTGAGAGCAGGTTATCGACTTCAGGGGGCGTGGTGGAGTATATGCCCTAGTTTGTATCAACGGTGCCGAAGTGGAGATGGGCGAGAGCTTCGAGTTCCTCGATGAAAACATCACCAACAGTTTGGGCTGATGCCACAACCAAGAAAGCACACCCACACATCTACAGTCAGGAAGTCAGGAAGCAGCTTTATACAACTTTGGTTAGGCAGCATTTGGAGTATTGTGTGCAGTTCTGGTCACCCTATAACAGGGGGGGGGGGTGTGGAGGTTTTGGAAAGGGTGCAGAGGAGATTTACCAGAATGGTGCCTGGATTAGAGGGTTTCAGCTACGGGGCGAGGTTGGCAAAACTTGGATCATTCTCTGGAGCATCAGAGGTTGAGGGGAGACCTGATAGAGGATTATAAAGTTATGAGATGCATAGATAGTGTAGACAGACCCTTTTGTCCCAGGATAGAAATGTTAAAGTGTGCATAGCTTTAAGGTGAGAGTGGCAAAGTTTAGAGGAGATGTTCGGCCCGTTCTGCATGTCTCCAGCAACTCTTCTCCACATCTACAGATGCACTGTAGAAAGCTTCCCAGCTTGGTTTGGGAACATCTCTGCCCAAGTCCGCAAGAAATTGCAGAGAATTGTACAGATCCACCACCGATTTTCCGGAACCCTCGATTCCAGAGCCTTTTTATGGTTCATCCATTTTGCCGGGCCAACAGAGGTCATGGCATCCGAGAGTCCAGCGGTACTGGAACGGGTCACCGAGGGGCCGAGATACCGGCCTGCGGAGTTCCAGAGTCCCGGACACAGGGAACAAATTCAACCCCCCCGATCGGCCTCAGCAGTCGGCTATGGGAACGGATCTGCTGGCTCTGGCTGGGCCGATGTTCCAGAGCCCCGGCTGCGGGGGGGGGGGGGGAGGGGAAATTCGAAGTCCCAATGAGGTTGAGATAGGCCGCCTCACCCTGGCCTAGGCTGCACATTTTCAGGGGGACTTCTGGGAAGATTTCTGGTGCACTCTCGTCATTGTGTCCAGATTAGAGGAGGTGATGGACCACCAGTTGCCGGAAAATCGGTGTTAGACCTGTGGTTGTAGCCCAGTCCATCACACAGACCAGACCTCCCACCATTCAATGACTCCATCTACACTTCACGCTGCTTCAGAAAAGCAGCCAACACTATCAAAGACTTGTCCCACCCCGGTCATTCCTTCTTCTCCTCCCTCCCATCCAGCAGAAGGTACAGAAGCGTTAAAGCGTGCACCACCAGACTCGGGAACACTTTCTTGCCCTCTGTTATCGGAGTACTGAACGGTCCTCCCATAAACCAGGGTGGAATCACGATCTTCCAATGCACCACGTGGCAGCTCTTGCAGTTTTTTTTACCTGTACTCTCTCTGTAGCTGTAAGACTGCATTCTGCACTCTGTTTGTTTTCTCTTTTTAGTACCTCCTGTTGTACTCGTGCACGCAAAGCAGAGTCTCCCATTTTATAGCGGTGAGCGTGACAAAGCTGGGTCGATACAGGAATGGGGGGGGGGGGGGAAGAGTAGGGGTGCAGTGGGTCGCCGGTACTCCCCATCCCACACTGATGTGAGGTCAGTTCGGTGTTCACTCTCCGCACCAGCCATCTTCTCTCCCACCGGGACGGGGGTGGGAGGGGTAGGGTTCCTGCTTGGGCCTCAGCTACCAAGGACGGACTCCTCGCCCCATGCCACCTCCTTCCTGGTCTGCTGCTGCTGCTGATCATGGGTCAGCCCCTGACCCCAGGACCACCTTTGACCCTGACCCTAGGGTCACCAGACAGACCCTTGACCCTGGGACACCAGGCCTAGCATGGGCCTTGACCTTGAAAATTAACTTACAAACAAGCACGTCTTTGGGATGAAGGTGGAAACCGGAGCACCAGGAGGAAACCCACGCAGGTCATGGGGAGAACGTACAAACTCCATACAGACAGCACCCATAGTCAGGATGGAACCCGGGTCTCTGGTGCTGCGAGGCAGCCAGCGGCACTACCCGCTGCGCCACTGTGTCACCCTGTCCCCAGCATCATTGATTGTAAAGCAATGCAGAGACCAATGACCCTGCCCAGACCCCTAGACCCAGGGTCACTGGCCCTGATCCTTGCCCTCCCTTCCCTGGACACGGGTTGAGATTTGACCCTCGACCTTCCCACCCTGGTCCTGTCACTGCCACTAGCCACCCCTGTTTCTGGTCTTGGGTTCAGCTGCTACCCCATGGTGGGGTGTCTGCCCCTTCTCCCCCCCCCCCCCACACACTGACCGGCTGCGGTGTATTCAGACAGGAAGCCAGGGCTGAGCGTGGCGAGAAGCAAGCAGCCAGGTGGTTTAATTGCTGATCGGTACCGGGGAGGGGGTGGGGTTGTTGTCTGTCAGCTGCTCCTGGCACGAGGTGGGGAGGGGGGTGGGATGACTCGGCCGGAGCCCGGCACGGTGCGGGAATCGAAGGCATGCCACCCGCCACGCCCAGGGCCTGTGCCATGCAGCACCGCGGTACACGAGTCTGTAGTCCGTGCCCGTAACGGCGCTCCGTGGAAGTAGCCAGTCACTGTGTCCGTGTTTGGCACTCCGTGACCGGTCTCCGTGTCCGTGTGCGGTCTCCGTGTGTCCGTGTGCGGTCTCCGTGTCCGTGACCGGTCTCCGTGTGTCCGTGACCGGTCTCCGTGATGTCCTCAGGGGGTGAAAAGCCGGCGCTCTGTCCCAGTCAATGCCGAGCTGTGAACACACGAGGGAGGGATGGGAGGGAGGGTAGGAGGGAGGGGGGGGGGGGGGGGGGGACAGTGAGACAGGACCTGGGACACCTCTCTCAACATGCGACCCATCTCAGACACAGGCCCTTCAGCCCACATTCCCCATGCTGCCCCCGCCTAAATCCCCGTGCTCCCCCCACCCCACTCCAATACTCCCAGTCCCCACAACAACCCCACTATCTGCTTCAACTCCCTACCCACATCACGGTGAACCACCATCCCATCACCTGACCACACACCCCCCTCTCCCCCTGCCCTCACCTCCCCAACCCTGTGGCCCCTCTCCCTCACACCCCATCCCCCTCTCCCCCACCGCATCCCTCTCTCCCATCCCATCCCCCACTCCCCCCCCATCACTCCTCCCCTACCCCATCCCCTCTCCCACCCCATCCCTCACTCCCCCACCCATCCCCCTCCCCCTCCCCCCCCCCCCCACCCCCCACCCCATCCCCCCCCCACCCCATCCCCCTCCCCCCTACCCCTCCCCCCTACCCCATCCCTCTCTCCCACCCCATCCCCTCCCCCCCACCCACCTCCCTCACTCCCACCCCATCCCCCTCCCCCCCCAATCCCTCTCTCCCACCCCATCCCCCTCCCCCCCACCCCATCCCTCACTCCCACCCCATCCCCCTTCCCCCCCCCACACCCCACCCCATCCCCCTCCCCCACCCCTCACTCCCACCCCATCCCCCATCCCTCACCCCACCCCCCCCTCCCCATCACCCACCCCATCCCCCATCCCTCTCTCCCACCCCATCCCCCTCCCCTCCCCCCCCCATCCCCCACCCCCCACCCCTCCCCCTCTCCCCCACTCCCCCCCCCCGGTGCCCGTCTCCCCAGGCTGTTGGTGAGTACCTGGTGTTGCGCTGCCGTGCAGGTGGTGCGGGTAGGTGTGCGCGGGCCCTGCCGGTGGGTGGGGGGCTGAGCTGTGCGGGGGTCCCGGCCAGGGTGGGGTGCTGCCTCCTGCGCTCCACCAGCCGCCGTGCCCGGCAGGGTGATGGGCTGTCCGTCCGCGACTGGGCCCGCAGTCGGCCCGAGGCACTGGCGCTCCGTCCGGGGGGGCCCCGGGGACCCCGCCAGGCCGCACCACCCTCGCTGGGGGCTCGGGCCCGACGGGGGGGGCACCGGCCTCACCCCCACATCCCTGGGAGGGCTGAGGGGCAGCACAGACCTGGGGGGGGAGAGATAGTGTCAGGGGGGGTCACCAGGCCTAGCATGAACCTCCCGCTGTCTACATCCACGACACCCACCCCCCCCCCCCCCCCAACCGGTCCCCACACCTGTGCCGTCCACTCTCACACCTTCCACCCTGTGCGTTCCTGTGCAGCCACGCTTCCTCCCCATTTCCCCCACCGTGGCACTGCCCTGCTCTCACCCAAAACTGCCCCCTTGCTCCCTCACCTGTACATGTGATGCCCCTTCCCCTTACCCCTCATTGTCCCCCTCCCACCTGTACCTGTGTCACCCTCTCACTCTGCCCAGTTCCGCCTTCCCCAACTGTGCCAGGCAAGGGAACCAAGAGGACCCTCGGACTATCTTTGATCGGACTTTGCTGGCTTTACCTTGCACTAAACATTATTCTCTTACCGTGTATCTGTACACAGTATGATTCGATCGAATGGTTCGATTGTAATCAGGTATTGTCTTTCTGCTGACTGGTTAGCACGCAACAAAAGCTTTTCACCGTCTCGGTACACGTGACAATAAGCTAAACTAAAGCCAACTCACCCTGCCCAATGCCTCCCCCCGTACCGTCCCCTCCCCTGCCCAATGGCCCCCCCCTCTCCCTACCTGTGTGCCATGGGTGCTGCTCGGCCCAACGCCAGGCTCCTATCCCGGGAGTCTCGACGTGCGCTGGCAGGGCTGATGGGCCGCGGGATCCTGCTGTGCGTGCGTCCGGCGGCAGCCCCCGTGCGGAGCGAGGGGTCGGAGACACTGTCCTCCTCAGAGGCAAGGCGGTGCCGGGGGCGGGGGGGCCGGGGGTGGTGGTGGGGAGGGGCCGAGTGGTCGGAGCCCGTGTCGTCCTCGCTCTGCAGGACGGGGATGCGGCTGGGTCGGGGGGTTAGGGGGGCGAGGGAGGGCAGGGGTGGCGGGCGGGGAGGCGGCCCCCTCCCCCGCTGGTCATCACGTTGAGGTGCGAGCGTTCGGCGATGTGGGGGAAGGTGCGCTCCACCCCGGGTGAAGGGGCAGGAGGGGGGGCGGACCCTCAGACCTCAGCACTGAGGACATGGTGCCGGGCTCGGACACGTCCGGCTGGCTGCCCAGCGGCTGTGGCCGCTCCCCCTGGGGGGTGATGGCGGCCAGCGTGCCCTGCTCACCCTCCGCCGGCCCCGGGGAACGCTGGGCCTCCCCCGGCGACAGCAGCACCAGCGTGCGGGATCCCTCCTCTGGCTCGGCCCCCCGCCCCACCCCCCCCCCCTCCGCACCCCCTCTGCCAGCAGTGTGGACGGTGCTGCCTCCTGGCTGGAGCTGCTGCTGCTGCTGCCACTGCCCTCGCTCACCGCCCCCTCCCCCTCCTCCACATCCTCCTCCTCTTCCTCACCCCCCACCAGCTGGCAGACCGCTGGGGTCACCCACAGCTGGGGCGGGCAGGGGGCACACACCGGGGGCAGATCCACCATCACCGCCAGTAACACCTGCAAACAGAGAGAGCGCGTTAGTGGACAGAGTTCCCCTCACCCCCAACTCCCACATCCCACCCGCGGACATGACCCAGACCCCCAACCCCAAACTCTCGCCAGCCCACAGTGATGGAGGTAGGGTGTGGGACGGGGATTAGGTCTGAATAGGGATGGGGAAAGTAGAAAGGCAGGAAAAAGGGTGGAGAGCAATGTGGGGTGAGGGGTGAGGGGAGGAAGGAGGAGAGATGAGGGGAGGACAAGGGGCGGGAGGAGTGGAGGGATTGTGAGGAAGAGGGAGGAGATGCCTGGCCACTGGAGCACGGTGGGAGGAAGGGGGGGAATCTGCTGCAGAGGCGATTCTGGGGACCTGGAGAGGGGTCCCTGAGGAAGGGAGACGCTCAGGAAGGGGGCATCCCTGGGGGTCACTGTTGATAGCAGAGGAGGTGGTCCCTGATCCATCCCTGACGTGATCACACGAGAGGGAGACATTCTCTGCCAGTTGTACCAGTGTGCGGGTTGACAGTGTGTACAGGGTGATAGAACGCTGTGGTCTGGATCGCATGGAGACACCGTTTTCGCTGTATCACACAGACCAGACTGCCCTCCCATCAACTCCATCGAAGCTTTCTGCTGCCTCGGGATAGCAGCCAACATGACCGTGGCAACATTCAGGAAACATTTGGACAGGTTTAGAGGGATATGGGCCAAACGCAGACATGTGGGACTAGTGTAGATGGGACATGTTGGTCGGTGTGGGCAAGTTGGACTGAAGGGCCTGTTACCACGCTGTATCACTCTACGACTTGTCGTTCCTTCTTCTCCCCGCTCCCGTCCAGCAGAAGGTGCAGAAGCTTGAAAGCGCGCACCACCAGACTCAGGAACAGCTTCTTCCCCTCTGTTATCAGGCTTCTGAACGGTCCTTCCATAAGCTAGGGTACTGTCAGATTCACCTCTACCCCATTGTGGACATTGGACTTTGTCTCTGGAACTGGTGCGCTACAATGCTGAGAACTTTATTCTACACTCTGTATCTTTCCCTTCGCTTTAGACTTTAGAGAAACAGTGCGGAACAGTACGGAAACAGGCCCTTCGGTCCACTGAGTCCACACCGACCAGCACACTAACACTATTCTACACGCTGAGGATAATTTTACAACTTACCAAAGCTAATTAACTTACAATCCTGTACGTCTTTGGAGTGTGGGAGGAAACCGGAGTACCCGGAGAAACCCCACTGAAGAAGGGTTTCGGCCCTGAAACATTGCCTATTTCCTTCGCTCCATAGATGCTGCCGCACCTGCTGATTTTCTCCAGCATTTTTGTCTATCCCATCGGGTCATGGGGAGAATGTAGAAACTCCATACAGACTAGCACCCGTAGTCAGGACCAAACCCGGGTCTCTGGCGCTGTGAGGCAGCAACTCTACCGTTGCACCACCGTGGATTGCTCTACCTATTGTACTTGAGTTTGGCTTGATTGGATTTATGTCTAATATTACCTGATCGGATAACACGCAAAACAGAGCGTTTCACTCGACTTCAGTACACGTGACAATAGAAATCAATAAACCAATACCTAGTCAGGGGAGAAACTGTGAGTAGGCACAAAATGCTGGAGTAACTCAACGGGACAGGCAGCATCTCTGGAGAGAAGGAATGGTGACATTTGGGGTCGAGACCCTTCTTCAGAATGAGAGTCAGAGGAGAGGGAGTCTAGAGATATGGAAGGGGGAGGTGTAAAAAAAACCAGATCAAAGCAGACGATGATAAGGAAATGTAGAATGGATCATTGTTAGCTGAGGGGAAGGTGACAAGGAGGCATACTCAGTAATATTAATCAGGAGGACAGTGAAACTAGTCAAAGAACCAGGGAGGGACAGAGAGGCGAAAAAAAGGGTTACTTGGTTAGAGAAGTCAGTATTCATACCATTGGGGTGTAAGCTGCCCAAGCGAAATATGAGGTGCTGTTCCTCCAATTTGCGTTGGGCCTCACTCTGACAGTGGAGGAGGCCCAGGACAGAAAGGTCAGTGTGGTAATGGGAGGGGGAGTTGAAGTGTTTAGCAACCAGGAGACGAAGTGGAGGTGTTCAGCTAAACGATGGCCGAGCCTGCGCTTGGTCCTGCTGATGTATAGGAGTCAATAGACAATAGGTGCAGGAGTAGGCCATTCAAGCCAGCACCGCCTTTCAATGTGATCATGGCTGATCATCTACAATCAGTACCGCGTTCCTGCCTTCTCTCCACACCCCTTAGCTCCGCTATCCCTAAGAGCTCTATCTAACTCTCTCTTGAAAGCATCCAGCGAAACGACCTCCACCACCCTCTGAGGCAGAGAATTCCACAGACTTACAACTCTCTGCGAGAAAAAGTTTCTCCTCATCTCCGTTCTAAATGGCTTACCATTTATTCTTAAACTATGGCCCTTGGTTCTGGACTCCCCCAACAATGGGAAAATGTTTCCTGCCTCTAGTGTGTCCAAACCCTTAATAATCTTATATATTTCAATAAGATCCCCTCTCATCCTAATTTCCAGAGTAAACAAGCCCAGCCGCACCAATCTATCACATATGACAGTCCCGCCATCCCAGGAATTATCCTCATGAACCTACGCTGCACTCCCTCAATAGCAAGAATTTCCTTCCTCAAGTTTGGTCCACAACTGGAAAAGCTGATACAGTAGATAAAGTTGGAGGAGGTGCAAGTGAACCTCTGCCTCACCTGAAAGGACTGTTGCAGTCCCTGGAGTCGAGAGGGGAGGTATAGGAACAGGTGTTGCATCTCCTGTGGTTGCAGAGGAAGGTACCTGGGGAAGGGGCGGTTTGGGTGGGAAGGGATGTCGATCAGGGAGTTACGGAGGGAATAGTCTCTGCGGAAGGTGTAAAGGGGTGGAGATGGGAAGCTGTGGCTGATAGTGGGATCCCGTTGGAGGTGGCGAAAATGTCGGAGGATTATGTGCTGTATGTGACGGCTGGTGGGGTGAAAGGTGAAAGTGTGGGGCCCCTTGCAGAGATTTGTAGCATCAATAGCCACGGGTGAGATGGCAGAAGACCAAAGGGTGGCTCGTTTAGTTTAGTTTAGAGATAGTGCGGAAACAGGCCCTTCGGCCCACCCAATCCATGCCGACAAGCGATCCCCCTTACACTAGCACTATCCTACACACTTCGGATAATCGACAATTATACCAGGCCAATTAACCTACATACCTGTACGTCTTTGGAGTGTGGGAGGTCACGGGCAGAACATACAAACCCCGTACAGACAGCACCTGTAGTCAGGATCGAACCCGGGTCTCTGACGCTGTAAGGCAGCAACTTTACCGCTGCGCAACCTGCACATGCCGAGCTCTATTGAAGAAGGGCTTCAAGGAAATGCTTGGGCACTACAGACTGGTGAGCCTAACATCAGAGGTGGCTATGTTACAGGAGGGGGATTCTGACAGGCAGGATATCCCTAGATGTGGAGAGGCAAGGCTTTACGAGTGGGTAATCATACCTCACAAAGCTGAGTGTTTTTTGAAGAGGTGACCAAGAGGATTGATCGGGGCAGGGAGGTGTACGTTGTTCATAGAAACATAGAAAGTAGGTGCAGGAGAAGACCATTCGAGCCAGCACCGCCATTCACTATGATCATGGCTGAACATCTAAAATCAGTACCCCATTCCTGCTCTCTCCCCATATCCCTTGATGCCGTTAGCCCCAAGAGCTAAATCTAACTCTATCTTGAAAACATCCAGTGAACTGGCCTCTGCTGCCTCCTGTGGCAGAGAATTCCAGATTCACAATTCTCTGGGTGAAAAAGTTTTTCCTCATCTCAGTCCTAAACGGCCTATCCCTTATTCATATGAACTATAACGAGGCCTTCAACATGGTCGGAAGGTTTAGATTGCGTGGGACCCAGGGTGAAGCTAGCCACTTGGATGATAAACTAACTTCAAGCTGGGAGGCAGCGGGTGGGTGGTGGTAAAGGGGTTTGTTTCCAGACTGGAGTGCTGGTAACAAGTGGTGTGTCGCAGGGATCAGTGCTTCAAGCACTGTTCTCATCATTTATATTATTGATCTGGATGCAAATGTGTGTGGCATGGTTAGTAAGTTTGCGGATGATACTTAAATTGGTAGTGTGGTGAGCAATGAAGATTATCCAGGATTACAAGATAATTACACATTATGAAGAGTTACTCCGACACTTTGTGCCTATCTTTGGTATAAACCAGCATCCGCAGTTCCTTCCTACACATTATACAAGATCATTAACTGGGTTAATGGAGAGAGGAATGGCTGATGGGAGTTTAATTGGGTGTTGTAGTTTGTTAGGACAAATCAGGGCAGGACTTGCACTAGATGATAGGACCCTGGGAACAGGTGTCTAGGTCCTTGAAGGTGGCAACTCGGGTGGACAAGGTGGCATTTGACACACTAACCCTCATCGTTCAGGGTACTGAGTACAAGGAAACACAAAGTGCTGGAGTAACTCAGCGGGTCAGACTGCATCTCTAGAGAACATGGATTGGTGATGTTTCAGGTCGAGACGTTCCACTATCGAAAGTGGGCCCCGCCTCGAAACGTCACCCATCTATGTCCCCCAGTGATGCTACCTGACCTACTGAGTAACTCCGCCACTTTGTGTCTTTATGTTTCAAACCAGCATCTGCTGTTCCTGGTTTCTATATTGAGTGTGGGAGTTGGGATGTCATGTTGGTCAAGCCACATTTGGGGTACCATGTATAGTTCTGGTCACCCTGCTGTCATTACATTGGAAAGGGTGCAAGAATGATTCAAAAGGATCTAGAGTCTGGGTCTGGTGAGTTTGAGCTGCAAGAAAATGCTTTCTTTATCACCCTCTACAACTGTGCGGCCACCTTCAAGGACCTCGTGTAGCACGGTTGTGCAGCTGCCTTACAGCACCGGAGGCCCAGGTTCGATCCTGACTGTACGGAGTTTGTATGTTCTTCCTGTGACCACGTGCTCCAGTTTCCTCCGGTGTCCCAAAGATGTGCAGGTTTATACATTAATTGGCTTCTGTAAATTGTCCCTAATGAATAGGGTGATGGTTATTCAGAGTGGACGGTGCGTTGAAGGGCCTGTTTCCATGCTGTACGTCTAAAGGAGGTAGCTGTTCCCCGAGGTCTGTCTGTTCTACAGCACTGAGTTGGGCCGAACGAAGGGCCTTCTGTGCCGTACAGCAGAATTAGGAAGGACGACATTGCGCAGAGACTGCACTCTCCCCTTCCTGATCCTCCTCCCCGCTCCAGTCAACAGCCCATTCCTCGTTGTCGCAGAGGCGGTGAGGGTGAACATCCCCCCCGCCCCACTGCCCTCCCTCTGGTGAAGGGGATCCCACCGTGCTGGTGGGGAGCAAATCCCAGGTGACGGTGACCTGGTGACGGTGAAGAAAGACTAAGAGATCTCCAAGTCTGGCCCACGGTGTGACTGGGAGGGGAACCTGTGGGAGGTGGTGCTCCTTGCTCCGCACTCCCTGATTGGGGAACCAGTGGGTGGTGGTGCTCCCAGGCCATGTGGGGAACCAGTGGGTGGTGGTGCTCCCTGTCCATGTGGGGAACCAGTGGGTGGTGGTGCTCCTTGCTCCGCACTCCCTGATTGGGGAACCAGTGGGTGGTGGTGCTCCTTGCTCCGCACTCCCTGATTGGGGAACCAGTGGGTGGTGGTACTCCCTGTCCGTGTGGGGAACCAGTGGGTGGTGGCGCTCCCTGTCCCTGCTGTCCATGGGGAATCTCTGAGTGGTGGTGCTCCCTGTGCATGTGGGGAACCTATGGGTGATGGTGCTCCCTGTCCATGTGGGGAACCTGTGGGTGGTGGTGCTCCCTGTCCGTGTGGGGAACCTGTGGGTGGTGGTGGTGCTCCCTGCCCCCCGCTGTCCGTGTGGGTCCACTCTGACCTGCTGCAGTCATCATTGGCTGTGGGGAGCTGCTAGTGAACGGTGACCCCGCGTGTTGATAGTGGTGAGCTGGTGACGGTAACTCCAAAAAGGTGGGGTGGGGAGTTTAAAGTTCCGTCTACACTGTCCCATCACACACTCCCGGGGGTGGGGGGTGGGTAGACACAGTGAAGCTGCCCCCACACTGCCCCATGGCCTAGTCCCAGGGTGGGACACAGTGATGCTCCCTCCACACCGCCCCATGGCCTGGTCCCAGGGTCAGACACAGTGACGCTGCCTCTTCACCGTGCATTACACCACCAGGTAGAGTCGGCCCAGTGAGAGAGGACTCCTGGTGCAGCCGCTCTTTGCTGGAAAGGGAGCCTGCGGGAGGAGCTGCGCGGGTGTGCAATGCCGCCCGCTGTGGGCAGTGAGTGCCCTGGCTGGGTGGCAGGCGTGCCAGGGCCTCAGGCTGCTCCTGAGGGTACAGGGCAGGTGGGCCGGGCAGTCTCCCGGGAACGCAGGTCCCGGGGGCGACGCTGTGTGAGGAAGATGCGGACACTGTAAGAATGAATTTGTGCCTTTGCTGCCCTGCTGTGTGGAGTGAGGGGGCTGCTGGTCATCCCGCCCCTCCCCCTGCCCTGCTCTGCCACCCCTGCCCTTGCTTGGTGCCCTGTGCCCAGCAGTCTGAGTGAGGAGCTGGCAGGGCCAGTAAACCGCTGCCCAGAGATGAGCGTTCACAAAAGACACAGATGAGACTAAGAAGAGTCGGAGGCAACTGCAGAGGAGTCTAATCGCCAAGCTTTAATGACATCTGGGAAATATACAGCTGCAGTCGCAGATGTTTACACTCCAGACAAGGGCAAAAGGCACAAATTCAAGTTTAGAGTTTCCGTCTCTGAGTCCTCGCGCCACTGTGATAAAGCCGCGGCTTACAAATGTACATCTCGGCCATTATTTACAGCAGGTCCATGCGGGAGGGAGCTTCCCGCTCCACGCAGGGAGCACAGCCCCGGGTACATGCAAACATCCCGCCCCTTATTCACAGTCGGAAGATTCCGGATTAAAACAGCATTATACAGTGACCGCAGTCTGTGCGCTGCTCTTCCCCTTAAAAACCCAGCGCCGGGTGGGGTAGTGGGGGGGGGGGCTGGTCTAACATCCCGGGCCAGGAAGTAGGTAGAGGGGTGGGAGCAATCCCTGCAGTGCGGTGCCCCTCACAGAACCCCCCCCCTCCCCCCCACCCTGTCAGCCTGGGTCTGCTCAGGGCAGAAGGTGGGGCAAAGGGGGTGGGGGCTAATGGGAGGGTGTGAATGCCCCCTGGGGAGGAGGAGTGGCTGTGGTCACCCCTGGGTGAGGGCAGAAGGCGGTGGGTGGGTGGGTGGGTGAGTGGGGAGGGGGTGTGGGGGAAGAGGGCGTCCCTGGCTACAACGAAGCCCCCTCCCAAACCAGGAACTCGGGAAGGGAACACCACCACCCACAGGTTCCCCGCACGGGCTGCGAGCATCGCCACCCACAGGTTCCCTGCACGGACACCAGGTCTGATCCTAAGACACCAACCCCCCACCCCCCTCCCATTCCCATGAACCCCAACTGCCCTCACCCACAACTGCCTCCTCTGACCCCGCCTGCCCTCCCCCGACAGACCTCGACTGCCCACCCCACTTTTCACAGACCTCCCCCTTCCCCGACAGTCGCCCCTGACTATAACTGACTCTGACTGTGGGCCCGCACTACACCTCCCCCGGGCAGGGGTCGGGCTCACCACTCCCCAGTGTGCTTGGACCCTGTCCCCCCCTCCCCACAGTGTACAGACCAGGGGCAGAATGTGCTGGAGTCTAACCCCCTCCCCCTCCCGCAACCCTCTCTCCCCCTCTGTGGGCCACCCAGGAGTAGGGGAGAGGTGGAGAGCGGGAAGAGCCACTCCGCGGAAGAGTGGGCTCGGTGGGCACGGTGCCGGGATCTGGGTTCAGGGTCGCGATGGGCCCGGTGCCAGGGTGAGGGGTCACTGCCTGGTTGAGCAGCGATGGGTCCCGGTGTGCCTGGAACCGGGGTGAGAGTTCACGATGAGCACTGCCCGGGTGAGGGGTCCCAGTGGGCACTGGCATGGTGAGGGGTGAGGGGTCACGATGGGCACTGCCCAGGTGACGGGTGAGGGGGTCACGATGGGCACTGCCCAAGTGAGGTGTCACAGAGGGCACTGCCCGTGTGAGAGGTTGCGGTGAGCGTTGCTTGGATGAGGGAGGAGGGGCACAGTGGGCACTGCCCAAGTGAGGGGTCCCGGAGTGCCCAGAGCTAGGGTGAGGGGTGGCGGTGGGCACTACCACAGTGAGGGGTGAGAGGTTACAATGGGCACTGCCCAAGTGAGGGGTCCCGGAGTGTCCAGAGCTAGGGTGAGGGGTGGCGGTGGGCACTACCCTGGTGAGGGGTGAGAGGTTACGATGGGCACTGCCACAGTGAGGGGTTGCAGAGTGCCCTTTGCCTACACCCAGTACAAGCTGCCCGTGTGTTGCCCAAGCCTGGGGCTGCCCTGCTGGTGTGAACATGCAGACAGCGGGGCGGGTTGGACTGGGTCCCGCGGGTATGTGCCCCCTGCCCCCCATCCTCCTGCCAGGCCAACACTTGGACAGGAAGTATGACCAGCCTGAGTGTGGGCTGGACCGGTAGTAGCAGGTCTGTGCCACCTAATGTGCCCCCTCCTGCCGGGTCAACTCTTGGATAGGAAGTGTGCCCAGCCTGAGTGTGTGTGCCAGGTCAGTGCAGGCAGGTACGTGCCCCCTTGGATAGGAATTGTGCCCAGAGTGAGTGTGGGCCAGGCCGGTACCGGTAGGGACGTGGGTGACCCTTGTCCTCTGCCCCCCCCCCCCCCCTCTCCCGCCGGGTCAACTCTTGGACAGGAAGCGTGCCCAGACCTGTTGCAGCTGGGTTCGGGAGATGCGCAGCACAGAGGGCATGAGGCGGTGGTTGCCGGCAATGAGGGGCAGGTGCCGGCGGCTAGGGAGCTGGCGGGCAGGGCTGCTCTCGGCCGAGCGGCTGCGCTGCAGGAAGGCGGTGCTGGCATGGGGGTAGTGCTCCGTCTCCAGGGAGGAGGAGGAGAAGACGGAGGAGGCCAGTCTGCGCAGCGGGCTGTACCGCGGGCTGTAGGGCTCCTGGTCAAACTGCAAAACAAACAGGGCCCAGGGCCAGAGTCAGAGTCGGCTCATGCCATGGCGTGCCTGCAACGCCAAACTCACACCACACCCGGTCCCAACATGCACCGAGCCGTGGGACATGATTCTCTCTGATAGGATAATGGGCTAATTAGGGACAATCGGCAGGCATGGCTTTGTATGTCTCTTACTAACCTGATCAAGTCTTTTGAGGTGGTGTTCGATGAGGGCAGGGCGGATAATGTTAGTTTGGCACATATGTTCTATGTTCTAAGACAGTCAAAATATACAACGGGATATTGATCAGTTATATGTACGGACAGACAAATAGCAGATGGTGTTTCACAAGCTTTTGCACTTCGGGAAGTAAAAACATAAGGGGAAAGAATACGATTAATGACTTGACTCTGAACAGCATTGGTTGACTGACTGAAAGATACAGCATGGAAACAGGCCCATGGACCAACCGAGTCCACACCAACCATCGATCACCCGTTCAACTGAGTCTACCTTATTCCACTTTCTCATCCACTCCCGACACACTAGGGGCCGATTAACCTGCGAACCTTCATGTCTTTGGGATGTGGGAGGAAACCCGGAGCACCTGGAGGAAACCCATGTGGTCGTAAGGGAGAACGTGCAGACTCCGCACAGACAGCAGGCAAGGTCAGGATTGAACCCGGGTCTCCGGCTCTGTGGTACTGTGCTGTCCTTACAGAGGGACTAAGTCCAAGTTCCATAGCTCCCTGAAGGTTGATAGAGAGATAATGGTGGCGGACAGTAGGCTTGCCTTCATGGTTCAAGAGTCAGGAAGCCATGTGGCAGCATTATCACATTTTTAGTCAGGCCTCATTTGGAGCATTGTGTGTAGTTCTGGACAAACCTGGCTTGTTTCTCCGGAGCTTTGGAGTCAAAGGGAGATCTGATAGAAGTATATAAAATTATGAGAGACAAAGAAAGAGTAAACGGTCAGAACCTTTAACCCCAGGGTGGAAAAGTCAAAGACTAGAGGGCGTAGTTATAAGCTGAGAGGGGCAAAGTTTAAAGGTGACGACGTGTGGGAAAAGAATGTTTACAGAGGGGATGGTGAGTGTCTGGAACACGCTGCCGGGGTGATGGTGGAGGCAGGTAAGATATTGCCATTTAACAGGCTATTAGATATGTCACGGAGGGCAGCGAAATGGGTCTGGTGCAAGTAGAGATTGGTGTTAACTTGGCACATTGCGGGCCAAAGGCCCGTTTCTGTGCTGAAAGTGCTGAAAGAAAGCCTTCAAGATCATGAGCCAAGGCACGAAGATCAAGGTAGGAGAAAATTAACGAAAGCTGGGGCAGAGAGCGCTCTACCGGGCAACAGGCAGAGGGACATGATCACACCGGGGAGAAGATTCACCAGCATGAGGACAGGGTAGGTGAAAGAGACGAGAAGGGAGAGGAGGGAATGGGGAGGCGAGGGAGGAGGGAGTGGGGAGAGGAGGGAGTGGGGGGAGAGGAGGGAGTGGGGGAGAGGAGGGAGTGGGGGGGAAGAGGGAGTGGGGGGGAAGAGGGAGGGAGGAGGGGGGGGGGAGGGGGGAGGGGGGAGGAGGGAGGGGGAGAGGGGTTAGCGGGAGCAAGTGGAAGATTCACCAGCATGAGGACACGGTAGGCGAAAGAGACGAGAAGGGGAGAGGAGGGATGGGGAGGGGAGGGAGGAGGGGGAGGGAGGAGGGGAGGAGGGAGTGGGGGGAGGAGGGGAGTGGGGGGAGGGGGGGAGGGGAAGGGAATGGGGGGGGAGGGGGAGAGGGGTTAGCGGGGGAGAAAGTGGAAGATTGAAGTGAAAGTAGGGGAAGGAGGGAGAGGGCAGAGGAGGGAGAGGGGAGAGGAGGGAGGGGGGAGGATAGGGGGGGGAGGAAGGTGGAGGAAGGAGTGAGGGGATAAGAGTGGGGAATGGAAGGAGGAGATGAGGGGGGGGGGGGGGAAAGGACCCGCTCCCAAGGCCCACTCCCCAGCCCCATCGCGCCACATCCCCCCGCCATACTCACCTGGCCCTTCGGTCCCTGGGCCCTGGCACCCCCCACCTGCTGCCCCCCCCCAACCCCCACGGCCTCCCCCCTCCCCCGTGACCTACCTGGTGCTCGGAGGTGGAGAGCTCAGACTGGTGGCGTGGGGAATTTGCACCGGCCTGTGAGTGGTGCAGCGGTGAGCGGCTGGGGCTTCGGGGCCGCACCTCCCTGCTGCTGTGAGAGGGCTGGGGCTGTGGCTCCAGGCTGGGCCCCGGGCCAGGGACGGTAGCTCGGGCCTGGCTAGGGCCGGCCTCGCCTCCTTCCAGGGGCCGCAGCTCCTCGGGCTCCTCGTCGGTGGTCCCGGAGGAGCTGGGCTCCAGGCCGGGGCGGAAGTCCCTCAGCTCGGTCCTGTCGATGATCACCCAGTCGCGGCTGTCAAAGTCCTCCTCCTCGGCCAGGGGCACCGAGCGCAGAGCCGTGCTCAACACCTCCCGCTCCGCCCAGGGGCACGAACGCTCTCCGGCCGGGATCCCCGTCTCTGGAGCCCAGCTCAGCAAGGCAGCCGGCCGCAGGGGAGAACCCGGCAGCTCTGCCCGAGACCTGTGGGGCACAGCAGTGTTAGTGGGCAACGTGGACCGCCAGACGCCCACCACCTGGACACCCACTGCCTGGGCCCTCACCCCCACCTGCTGGACCCTCACCCCCACCTGCTGGATCCCCACTGCCTGGACCCTCACCCCCACTGCCTGGACCCTCACCCCCACTGCCTGGACCCTCACCCCCACCTCCTGGGCCCTCACATTCTGGACCCTCACCCCCACCTGCTGGACCCTCACCCCAACCTGCTGGACCCTCACCCCCACCTGCTGGACCCTCACCCCCACCTGCTGGACCCTCAACCCCAACTGCTGGACCCTCACCCCCACCTCCTGTACCCTCACCTTCACCCGTGACTTATAGGGCACAGCATTGTTAGCGGGCACCGTGGACCACCAGACCCCTGTCTGATCCCCGAACCTCCACCCCCTGGGCCCCCACCTCTGCCCGCGACCTCTGTGGGTATAGCAATGTAAGTTGGGATCTCCGACGGCCAGACCCCCTCTCCCTGCCCCCACCTCCACCTGCGACCTGTGGGTGTAGAGCAGTACAGCCGGGACCTTCGTCCCCGGACCCCTGCCGACTCCGGGGCCTTGCTCAGCGAGACCGCCAGGTTGGTGGTCGCCGTGGGTGGGGGTGCCTCCATGTGAGGGTTCTCACCTTTTGTCCAGTGCCTCGGCCCGCGGGTCGGTGGTGGAAAGCCGGTCAGACTCGGGGCTGTTGACGCGACGGTACCGCAGGGGGGTCTGCCCGGGCTCAGCGGCCCCCCGCAGCGGGGAGCCAGGGCACAACGGCCGGCTGGGCTCCTCCTCCAGCACACACTGGGCCTGCAGACACAGCAGCGCAAGGTCAGGCTCAATGCCGGCTCCATCACCCTCCGTTGCCCCCTCCCCTGCCCGCGCACGCCCACTCCATAGCCATCCTCTCCCCCCCCACCTCTCCCGCACCCCCTCCTCTCCATCACCCTCCCCTGCCCGCGCCCCCTCCAGAGCCATCCTCTCCCCACCTCTCCCGCACCCCTCCTCCTCTCCATCCCCATCCCTCTCCATCTCCCACCACTGCCTGCACCCCATCCTCTCCTTCGCCCTCCCCTCCTTCTCCCTGCACCCCCTCCTCTCCGTCGCCCTCCCCATCCCCCCCCCCCCCCTCCCTCCCCTCCATCTCCCTCCCCTCCACTGCCTGCACCCCCCCCTCCCATCCTCCCACGCCCTGTGCGAGTGCCCCTCCTCTGGAGCCCTGACCTTGCTGACACTGATGCGCAGCTTGTTACGGTTGATGTCGATCTCGTCCCAGGCGTCGGTGTCGGGGCCTAGGTTGTGAGGGGCCCCCGACAGGTCTGTGGGCCGGCCGGGGATGATGACCGGAGCGTTCTCCTGGTCACTCAGGTGCTCATCCTGCAGCACCTCGTCTGTGTTCTCCCGCTGCACCTCGCCCGGCACCGGAGTCACGTTGATCACCCTGCAACGGCCCGAGAGTCAGCGGGACCCACACCCAGATCGGCCCACACCTCATCCCCCCTCCCCTCCCCTCATCCACCCTGCCCCCCCAACCCTCACCAACCTCTCTCCACCCCTCACCCCAGAGCCGCCCATTGCCCGGTCCAGCCAGTCCACCCCACGCTGGACACTCACACCCTGTCTTCCCAGATTCATGCCTTGTTATCCTCTGGGCAACTCACCCAACCTCCTGGGGTCTGCTCTCATGCTCACTGTGATACTCCCTGCCCTCGCCATTCCCCCACCCAGCGCCACCCCGCACCCGTGTCACACCACACACCCCCCCCGGACTGACCCGAAAATGGCGGCGGTCTGCTTGGTGTGTAGCTGGGCCTGGGTGGGGGTGCTGGTGGACAGCAGCACCTCGGTGCCCCCTCTCTCCCAGTCGAAGGCCTCGTTCTCTGTGATGCAGCGGTCCTTGCTGCTGTTCTCCAGCACCGACATGATCAGCTGCCCGGGGTTGAGTGGGAGGGGGAGAGGGTCAGCCTGCGTCAGTCAGCAGTCACGCCCTCGCCCGGGGCCAACCTTCCCACACTGCCACTGGCACCCAACCTTCACCACAACCCCCCTCAACGCCTCCCTTCACCCCCACCCCCGTCAACTCAACCCCTCCCCTCACCCTCAACACCACCCCCCTCCACCCCATCACCACCCCCACTCAACCCCTCCCCTCACCACAACCCCTCCCCTCCCCTCAACACCACCCCCCCCCCACCCCCCATCACCACCCCCACCCCCCCCCTCTCACCACATCCCCTCCCCTCAACCCCCCCCCTCCTCCCTCACCACAACCTCCCTCAACAATCCCTCCCCTCACCCTCAAACCCCTCCCCCTCTCCCCCCCCCTCACCCTCAACCCCTCCCCCAACCCCCTCCTCTCACCCTCAACCCCTCTCCCCAACCCCTCTCCTCACCCCCCCCCGCCCTCCTCACCCCCACCCCCTACCTGGTAATCGGGCTTGGTGAAATAGTCTAGGGTGGCGACGTGGTCGAGGAAGAGGTGGAACTCGGAGGGCATGTGCTTCAGCAGCATCCGGTGCTCGTATTTCTCCTTAATCAGACCCACCTGCTCCTGCGGGCGGGAGACTGGGGTCAGGACTCTGAACCCTGACCTTCCCTTCCTCCATTTCCCCTACCCCCCCTCTTCAACCCCAACCCCTCCACCCCCTCCTGTCGGCGGGAGACCAGGGTCAGCAGGGAGGGGGACACGCACTCCGACCCCCCGTCACCCGCGGGGGGGGGGGGGGGGGACACACACACCCGAACCACCCCTCCCCTGACCCCTCCCACACCTGTTAGCAGGAGAAGTTAGCAGGGTGCCACACTGCAAGTGCCGGGCAGGGGGTTGGGGGTGACGTACCTTATCCTTGATCTTCCTCCAGGGCAGCTGGCCGACTGCAAACTCCACCAGCATGTAGAAAAGGGACCACAGGTCGTCGTGCCGGCCCATCTCCTGCAGGGTCACCGCAGTGTCAGGAGGGTCAGAGCCTAGCCCGCTAGACCCCACCCGCCCACTGATGGACCACTGTTCCCCCCTCCTACAGGACTCCCAACCCGCCCGACCCCACGACACCTCATGGCAGCTACACATGTTCCCATGCATACCCCTCCACCCTTCCGCACCCGTTCCCATGCATACCCTCCCCTCCCGCTGCTGGGACCCCACCCCAGCCAGACTCACAGCACCTGCAAACCCCACTCACCCACCCCTCGCCACCTAACTCTCCAGCCCGCACCTCCCCCAGCCCAGCCTGACCTGGGGCGTGTACCTCTGTCCCCGGCCAACTGACCCCTTGACCACAGGCCCCTCTGACCCCGGGCCCCACTGCCCCTACCCGGTTTTTGTGAGCGTTGACAGATGCATAACGGACGGTCCCTCGGAAACCAGCGACGGCACGAGGCTGCAACACAGGGGGCAGGGTCAGTGTCAGCCCAGGGCACCACACCCTTCCCCATCCCACCATCCCTCCTGGGGACAACATCACACCCCACCCGAGACATTGCTGCCCCCAGTCCGCTGGGCATCGACCCCACCCCCCCTGCCCCAGGGGACTGTAAACTCCAGAACTGTCAGGTCCCACCGTGCATTGGCACCTGTCCCCACCCCCCCCCCCCCCCCCCCCCCTCCATGGAGCATCATCACCAATCAAACAGCCCCCCGACGAGTGATTGTCAACCCCGCGGGGGCCTGTTAGCGACCCCCTGGCACAGTCTAACCCCCCCACCCCCCAGGAGAAAATGCACCGTTCCCCCCTGTAGCCCCTCCTCGGGGACAGACCGCAACACATTGCCCCCCCCCCCCCCCCCCCCCCCCTCACCTACCTTGGACACAGTCAACACCCCGGGAGATAACGGAAACCAGTCACCCCCCCCCTCTCTCCGGAGCAGCCCCCCGGGACCCAGCCACACCCTCTCACTGTCCGTACACGGTGGCGGTAGGTAGGGGAGGGGTAAATTATAAATGAAACAAAGGCACAGGGACCTCCGACTGCAGCCTCCCCTGCCCCCAATCTCCACACCTTCATCCCAGTTCCAGTCACCGCCTTGGTGCTACTGAACCTTCACCTCTGGCCAGCTCTCTACGAGACTCCAACCCTGCACATCTCCCACCACCCCACTGAACCCTGATCCCCTGCCACAGGCAACCTGCTATGCCCCTAGCAACCAACAACCTGCCCTGCCCCTAGCAACCAACAACCGGCCCTGCCCCCAGTAACCGGCCCTGCCCCTAGCAACCGACAACCTGCCCTGCCCCTAGCACTCGGCCCTGCCCCTAGCAACCAACAACCGGCCCTACCCCCAGTAACCGGCCCTGCCCTTAGTATCTGGCCTTGCCCCTAGCAACCTGCCCTGACCCCAGCAATCGGCCCTGAACCCTAGACAATAAGACAACAGACAATAGGTGCAGGAGCCAGCATCACCCTTCGAGCCAGCATCACCATTCAATGTGATCATGGTTGATCATTCCTAATCAGTACCCCGTTCCGGCCTTCTCCCTATATCCCCTGACTCCGCTATCTTTAAGAGCCCTATTTAGCTCTCCCTTGAAGGTATACAGAGAACCGGCCTCACCGCCCTCTGAGGCAGAGAATTCCACAGACTCACAACTCTCTGTGAGAAAAAGTGTTTCCTCGTCTCCGTTCTAAATGGCTTACCCCCAATTCATAAACTGTGGCCCCTGGTTCTAGACTCCCCCAACATCAGGAACATGTTTCTGCCTCCAGCGTGTCCAAACCCGTAACAATCTTATATGTTTCAATAAAATTGCCTCTCATCCTTCTAAACTCCAGAGTATACAAGCCCAGCCGCTCCATTCTCTCAGCATATGACACTCCCGCCATCCCGGGAATTAACTTTCTAAACCTAAGCTGCATTCCCTCAATAGCAAGAATGTCTTTCCTCAAATTAGGGGACCAAAACTGCACACAATACTTCAGGTGTGGCTTCTTTGCTCCTATACTCGACTCCTCTTGTTAGAAAGGCGAACATGTCATTCGCTTTCTTCACTGCCTGCTGTATCTGCTCGCTTACTTTCATAGACTAATGAACCCCCAGATCACGTTGTACTTCCCCTTTTCCCAACAACGCCATTTAGATAGTAGTTTGCCTTCCTGTTTTTGATACCAAAGTGGATAACCTCACATTTATCCACATTAAACTTCATCTGCCATGCATCTGCCCACTCCCCCAACCTGTCCAAGTCACCCTGCATTCTCATAGCATCCTCCTCACAGTTGACACTGCCACCCAGCTTTGTGTCATCTGTAAATTTGCTAATGTAACTTTGAATCCCTTCATCCAAATCATTGATGTATATTGTAAATAGCTGCGGTCCCAGCATCGAGCCTTGCGGTACCCCACTAGTCACTGCCTGCATTCTGAAAGGGACCCATTAATCCCTACTCTTTGTTTCCTGTCTGCCAACCAATTTTCTATCCATGTCAGCACTCCACCCCCAATACCATGTGCCCTAATTTTGCCCACTAATCTCCAATGTGGGACCTTATCAAATGCTTTCTGTAAGTCCCGGTACACGACATCAACTGGCTCTCCCTTGTCCATTTTCCTAGTTACATCCTCAAAAAATTCCAGAAAATTAGTCAAGCATGATTTCCCCCTCGGATATCCATGCTGAATCGGACCGATCCTGTTACTGCTATCCAAATGCTTGGCTATTTCATCTTTTATAATTGACTCCTGTCAGGCAACCAACAACCTGCCGTGCCCCTAACAACCGGCCCTGACCCCTAACAACCAACAACCTGCCGTGCCCCTAGCAACCGGCCCTGACCCCAACAACCGGCCGTGACCCATAGCAACCGGCCGTGACCCCTAGCAACTGGCCCTGCCCTTAGCAACCGCCCTTGCCCCTAGCAACCTGCCCTGCTCCTAGCAACCGGCCCTGTCCCCAGCAACTGGCCCTACCCCTAGCAACCAACAACCTGCACTACCCCAAGCAACCGGCACTGCCCCTAGCAACCGGCCCTGCCCTTAGCAACCAACAACCGGCCCCTCGGCAACCAGCAACTGATCCTGCCCCTAGCAACCACCCTCCCTTGCCTACCATGTGCCCAAGCCTGCGAACCAGCCCAGCTCCCACCTACCGACTATGTTCCCCACCATCCACCTGTAACCCGCCTACTGCTCCTCCTCTGCTTGCTGCCTTCACCCGAAAACAGTTTCCCACCTGTGCCCCAACTGATACACAGTGGCCTGCCTACCTCTCTGACTTGCCTCTACCTCTCTACATGACTCACCTGTATCCTGACCACCCCGCCACGTTCCAGCCGCATTCTGCTGCAGGGTCGCCTGTATCGACTGTCCCTCTGTTCCACCAGCATTCCCCTACACATTCGCCTGTATCCCGACTGTCCTTGCGCTGCCGCCCTCTAGCATTTCCCTGTGCGTTAGCCTGTATCCTGTGCAGCCTGCCATCTCGCATGTATTCTGACTGCAGCATCTCTCTGGCCATGACACAGGCCTGTACGTTGCCTGCTCTGCCCCCACGCCACTGTGCTCTGCCTGTTGGCTGACTGTAGCCTGCACGGTGTGCAGCACAGGTGAGGTTACCTGAAGTGCTGAGGCTGCCTCTGGGTCTGTAAGAGGTCCCCGTCTAGTAAAACATAGTGAAAGAACTGAAATTCAGTGCGAGGCTGCTGGACACTCAGAGCTGACTGCACAACCCTGGACACATGCAGGGAATGGGGCATCAAACTAAGGCTTCAGGGAGATAAGCATGAGTAATCCAAAAGAAACTGTAAAACAAAAGGAGAAACAAAACTGAACAAGCAGCAAAATCAATGAGGGTTCAGTGGAGAGGAGCAATGTGGAACACATACAGTGACCCACTACACACATGTACACACAAACATAGACCCACCACACACTGCCCCCTACACAAACAGACCCACCCGCACACACACCACAGACACACAGACCGCACACACCAACACTGACGCCTGACACAGATACAAATACAATGAGCCCTCACACAGACACACACACACACACACAGGAACAGCTACTGTTCTACAACCATCAAGCTCAAGAACCAATCTTCACACCCTCATCCCATCTTGGCACCCGAACACCTCATGCACTACCATGTATAGATGTCTGTATAATCTTTTGTATAGTTGACTTTTTGCATGTTGTCTATGTGCCCGTGATGCTGCGGCAAGCAAGGTTGTCGTTGTACCTGTACCTCACCTTGCCTGTGCATCTTGTGCAGGTTGAGCAGGCTGGGTCTCTATTCCTTGGAGCGCAGGAGGATGAGGGGCCATCTCAGAGAGGTGTACAAAATCATGAGAGGAATAGATCGGGTAGAGGCACAAAGTCTCTTGCCCAGAACAGGGGAATGGAGAACTAGAGGACACAGGTTTAAGGTGAGGGGGGAAATAATTAATGGGACCCTGAGGGGTAACATGGCCAGGTGGTTTAACGGGTCAGGACTCTTCTCCAGCAGTCTGAAGAAGTCTGAAGAAGGGTTTCGGCCCGAAACGTTGCCTATTTCCTTCGCTCCATAGATGCTGCTGCACCCGCTGAGTTTCTCCAGCTTTTCTGTGTAACCCTCTTCTCCAGCACGTTGTGGAGCAGGGAGCTGGCCACTGATGACCCGGTGTTGTGCAGTGAGGCAGGGTTATCCAATAACCTTGTAGTCAAGTACCTCCAGTAACAGCGGGCAGCACACAGTGTATCTGACAGTCAGTGTGTGGCAACAATAGACTCAAACTCAATGTGCAGTGTGATGGCGAGACAGAGCTGGCTGAAGTCAGCAGGTGAAGGGATGGGTCAGAGCAGCAGCAGGGGGGGAGAGCAGCCACTGGGTGCATTACATATTACATCAAGCAAGGGGTGTGTGTGTGTGCGTGCGTGTGCGTGCGTGCGTGGCAAGGTGCCAGGCGGTGAGGTGGGCACCCATTCCCCGTACCGACGACAATGTCTCTGTTCCAATCCCTGCCCACTGTCACTCTCCCACTACACTGATCCTCACTGGGGACACACACACACACACACTGACCCTCACTGAGGTCACACACACACACAGTGACCCTCACTGGGGTCCCACACACACACTCTGACTCTCACTGGGGTCCCACACACACTGACCCTCACTGGGGTCACACACACACACACACACTGACCCTCACTGGGGTCACACACACACACTGACCCTCACTGGGGTCCCACACACTGACCCTCACTGAGGTCCCCCACACACACACACTGACCCTCACTGGGGTCACACACACACACTGACCCTCACTGGGGTCACACACACACACACTGACCCTCACTGGGGTCCCACACACTGACCCTCACTGGGGTCACACACACACACTGACCCTCACTGGGGTCACACACACACACACACTGACCCTCACTGGGGTCACACACACACACTGACCCTCACTGGGGTCACACACACACACACTGACTCTCACTGGGGTCACACACACACACTGACCCTCACTGGGGTCACACACACACTGACCATCACTGGGGTCCCACACACACTGTCTGGCTGACTCACCGGCCTGACCTCTCCGTTGGTGTTGGTGTACTGACGAGCAAGGCCAAAGTCCAGCATGTAGCACTTGCGGAAGGTGGAGGGGAGGCGTCCCATCGCAAAGTTGGACTGCAGGGGTGGGGGGAAGAGTTAGCCTGCCAGTCAATGCTCCCCACACCCCCCGGTGCACGGTAATACCCAGTCCCACACCGTAGTAACAATGAAGGCCACCATTCAGCCCCTCTATGCTGTGCTGCCTGCTTGACCAATCCATCCCTTCCATTGCCCACAAAGGCAGAGTCATGCAGCACAGAAACAGGCCCTTCGGCCCAACCTGGCCATACCGACCATTGTGTCTTCCCGAGCCTATCCTACTTGCCTGCGATTGGCCTGTATTCCTGTAAACCTTTTTACCTGTCCAAATGTCGTTTAAATGCTGTATTAGTACCGGCCTCAACCACCTCCACTGGCAGCTTGATCCACATACCCACCACCCTCTGTGTAAAATAGTCGCCTCTCCGGTTTCTACTACATGTTTCCCCTCTCTCCTTAAACCTCTGTCCTCTGGTTCTTGATTCCCCTACCCTGGGTAAAAGGCCGTCACCCACCACCCCATCTCTGCCATCGTGATTTCACAGACAACTCTCAGGTCTCCCCTCAACCTCCAAAGTTCCAGGGAAAAGAATCCAAGTCTGTCCAACCTCCCCCTGTAGCTAATACTCCATAATCCAGGCATCGTTCCGCACCCTCTCCAAAGCCACCACATCCTTCCTGCAACAGGGCAACCAGAAATGCACACAATACTCCAAATGCGGCCTGACCAAAATCCTATAGAGCTGCATCATGGCTTTCATAGAAACATAGAAATTAGGTGCAGGAGTAGGCCATTCGGCCCTTCGAGCCTGCACCGCCATTCAATGTGATCATGGCTGATCATCCAACTCAGTATCCCGTAACTGCCTTCTCTCCATACCCTCTGATCCCCTTAGCCACAAGGGCCACATCTAACTCCCTCTTAAATATAGCCAATGAACTGGCCTCGATTACCCTCTGTGGCAGAGAGTTCCAGAGATTCACCACTGTGTGAAAAAAAGTTCTTCTCATCTCGGTTTTAAAGGATTTCCCCCTTATCCTTAAGCTGTGACCCCTTGTCCTGGACTTCCCCAACATCGGGAACAATCTTCCTGCATCTAGCCTGTCCAACCCCTTAAGAATTTTGTAAGTTTCTATAAGATCCCCTCTCAATCTCCTAAATTCTAGAGAGTATAAACCAAGTCTATTCAGTCTTTCTTCATAAGACAGTCCTAACATCCCAGGAATCAGTCTGGTGAACCTTCTCTGCACTCCCTCTATGGCAATAATGTCCTTCCTCAGATTTGGAGACCAAAACTGTACGCAATACTCCAGGTGTGGTCTCACCAAGACCCTGTACAACTGCAGTAGAACCTCCTTGCTCTATACTCAAATCCTTTTGCTACCTTATACTCACTGCCCCGACCACTGAAGGCAAGTTCACCTTCTTCACCGCTCCATCTACTTGTGTCGCCACGGTCAGGGAGCTGTGCACTTGGACCCCAAGATCCCTCTGTACATCAGTGCTGTTAAGGGTATTGCCATTAATTGTATATTCTCCCTTTACATTTGACCTCCCAATGTGCAACATCACACATGTGCTTGGATTAAACTCCATCTGCCATTTCTCTGCCCATTTCTGTGGCTGATCCATATCTCACAGTTGGCAACGGGATAATCCACAGATGGACTAGAAGGAGGTAGATAGTTAGATAGATTGCAAACAATAGAGGCCCAAGTACAGACCCCTGGTCACCTCCAGCCTGAGTGGAGGCCTCAACCTCCCTCTGCCCCCCTACCCCCACAACTCTTGCTGCCCCCACCCACTCCTGCTGACCCCAACTCCACCTCCCTCCATGCCTCCCCCCCTCCCCCTCCACCTCTCTCCCTCTGGGCCTCCCCAACTCCACCTCCCTCTGCCTGCCTCTTCTTCCACACCCTCCCACCACCTCCCTCTGCCCATGCTCCACCTCCCATTCCCTCCCTCTGCCCCCCTCCCCTTCATCACCCTCCCCCCTCACGGGCTTGATGTCTCGGTGCAGGAAGCCGACAGAGTGGATGGCCTCGATGGACTGCAGGATCTGCTTGCCCAACCTCAGGGTGGTGCTCATGGTGAAGGTGCCACGCGGCTGGCTGCGCCGCAGGTCCGCCAGGTTACGGCCCTACGGGTTGGGGCACGGGCAGGGTCAGGTACGGACCCGCCACCTGACCACCTTCCCCCTGCACCTCCTCTCCCTCCCTCCCTCCCTCCACCCTGCAATCCCCTACCTCTCCCCCTCCCCCCCACAACTTCTCCATCCCCCTGACTGCTCCCCATCATCCACCGGCACCACCCAGCCCACCACTGCACACCCCCCTACCCTCCTCCTGCCCCCCACCCACCCTACCAGACACCATCCCGTCATCAGATGCTATCCCCTGCCCTCACCGCTCACCCCCCCCCCCGACACAGCCCCACCTTGCACCCCCTACCCACCTTCTACACCCAGAGCCCTCACAAGGCAACCAGCACTGTGCCCTCATCGATACACTCCCCCAGCAGCCCTTTCCCTCCCCCTATTCTCCCCCTGCGCCCCTCGCCCGGGGGACCTACACCCTCCCCATGCACCCCTCTCGCCAGTCCGCTGCGGGCGGGGGGGGAAGCACTGGGGCAGGGGGTGGCATGTTAGGGGTGCGAGGGGCAGTCCAGCTCCCAAATGGAGGCAACGACCCTGTGGAGGAGGGAGTGACCAGGTGAGGGGGTTTAGGGCGGGGGATGGGGAGGGGGATCATTACCTGGAGCTGCATCACCACATAGTTAAACTTCTCGTTGCGGCCGCAGCCGATGAAGCGGCAGACGTGGTCCTTACCTGCAGGTCAACACAGCACAGCAATGGTCACTGATAACACGGCACACACCAGGGGGACACAGCACACACCGGCACCGGTGGGACAGGGGGTAGATGAGGACGGGGGGGGGGGGGGGGGGGGGGGAAAGGGAAGGTATGGTGGGAGGACAGGGGCAGGGAGTGGATGGGAGGTGAGGGTGGGGACAGGAGGGGGGGTGGGGACAGGAGGGGAGGGTGGGGACAGGAGGAGAGGGTGGTGACATGGACGGTGGGAATATGGGGCAGCTTGAGGGACGGGGAGAGGGTGGGACGGGGGAGCATAGGGACGGGGGGGTAAACACAGCGGTGACTTACCCTGCAGCTTCTTCAGCACGGCCACCTCCATCTTCAGCACCTGCTTGGGCTGCTGTGCCGACTCCACCTTCAGCGCCACGTTCTCCCGCAGCAGCAGGTCCGTCGCCTCGTAAATCTCCCCAAACCCCCCTCCGCCGATCTTCTTCAGCTGGGGAGGGGCACACATCACACGGCTGCTCAGAGGGGCACCCGCAGGCCGGGGGGGGGGGGGGGAGGGGGCAGGGAGGTGCCCTTGTGCGGGAGCATGGGTCCAGGATGGCAACGTACAGTGGGTGGGCAGGCTACAGACAGTGGAGAATGGCTGCAGATGTACAGGCAGTGGTGGCCAGCGGGGCATACAGGTGGAGGCAGTCACCATGGGGGGGAGGAGTGGACAGGTTTGGAGTGCACAGGTAGAGGGGGGCGTACAATCAATAAATGACAGCAGGGTGTACAGGTGGTGGTGAATGAGTGGGATATACAGGCAGAGACAGGCGGTGGTGAACGATGGGCAGAGGCAGCTCTGGGGGGAGGACAGGCGGCGACGGATAGCTAGGTGTTCAGGCGGTGAACGAGCGGGATGTACAGGTGGTGACGAACTGCAGGGTGAACAGGCGGTGAACGAGCGGGATGTACAGACGGAGACGGGCTCACGTACAGGCAGGATTGGATAGGGTGTACAGCCAGTGGTGAATGAGTGGGAGGTACAGGCGGAGGCGGGCACATCATAGGGGGAGATGGTCAGCAGGGTGTACAGGCGGCGGTAAACGAGTGGGGGGGGGGGTACAGGCGGAGGTGGGCATAAAGGCAGTGATGGACAGCAGGGTGTACAGGCAGTGAAGGAGCAGTGGTACAGACGGGGACGGAGAGCAGGGTATACAGGCAGTGAACGAGAAGCAGTACAGGCGGTGACGGACACGCGTTCAGGTGGGGACGGACAGCAGGGTGTACAGGTGATGAAGGAGTAGCGGTGCAGGGTGGGCGGACACGAGTACAGGCA
The DNA here is from genome assembly GCF_028641065.1 of Leucoraja erinaceus. Lineage (NCBI taxonomy): Eukaryota > Metazoa > Chordata > Chondrichthyes > Rajiformes > Rajidae > Leucoraja > Leucoraja erinaceus. Next base: position 90,655,681 of record NC_073381.1, read on the forward strand.
GTGAAGGAGCGGCGGTACAGTCGTGGGCGGACACGAGTACAGGCGGTGAAGGAGCAGTACAGGCTGGGACGGACACGAGTACAGGTGGTGAAGAAGCAGCGGTACAGGCCGGGACGGACAGCTAACTCACCACCTTCCAGCGATCCTTCACCACGAAGGCCACCGGGAGGATGTCGACTTGCTCGCTCCCCCCGCTCATGTTGGCCTCTTCCTGTGCAGGAACTACTACGCACTGCATTGGGCCGCTAGCGAGGGCTCACTCATCGCCCATCCACACCGCTCCATTTACCTGGGGAGATGGATTCACCACGAGAGGTTGGCTGGGTCCCCTGGGAGGGGGGTGGAGGGGGGGGGTGGGGGGGAGGAGACGAAGGCACCGATCGCTGGAGGGGCTGCAGTAGGTGGCGGAGGGACAGAGGTAGGGAGGCACACCTATCTATGTTAATACCTCAAAACCTTTCCTACCCATGCACCCTTCTTTTGAACATTTGACCATCCTCTGGCAGCTCCTTCCAAATTACCCAACACCCTGGTGTGAAAACGTTGCCCATCAGGTTCCTATTAAATCTTTCCACTCTCACCTTAGAGGGTGCAAGCTTAGGGTGAGAGAGGAGAGATTTAAGATTTCACCTTAAACCTATATCCTGTGGTTCATGATTCTCCTATCAAAGGTAAAAGACTGTGCATTCATCCTAGCTATCCCCTCATGGTTTTATACATCTGTGTAGGATCACCCCTCAGAACAACCCCCGCCTGTCCAGCCCCATCCTGTACCTCCAGCCCCCACCCTGGTGAGTCTCTCCTGCCCTCTCTCTGTCCCCGCCACATCCTTCCTGTAGCACGGTGACCACAACCACACACACACAACGCCCCAAGTGTGGTCTGTCCAGCGTTTGGTCCAGCTGTTGTACTCAATATCCCTGCCTCTGTAGGCAGCAACACAGACCCTCCCCTACCAGTGCCTCCATTCTGAGGGAGTGAGGGGCTTTACCCCAGGGTCTCTCTGTACATCAACCCTCCTGCCTCCCGGCACTTTAATGGACTTGTCCACTCCAGAGTAGATGACTCAACGTGTATCACTCACACCTGTCTAGACTAAACTCCATCCACCACCAATCTGCCCAACTTTCCAGCCAATCTATGTCCCTGTATCCTGGACACCACCCTCACTGTCCATAGCCCCACAAACCTGGCGTCTTATTATATACCTTATTAATATACACAATGACTAGAGATCCTTGCACCAACCATCACGATTCACCAATAGCCGCCGAAGAGACACACCCTGTGACGCACACCGTCACACACTCACCCTGTCACACACACCGTCACAGAGACACACCCTGCGACACACACCGTCACAAACAGAGACACACCCTGTGACTACACACTGTCACAGACTGAGACACACCCTGCGACACACACCGTCACACACTCACCGTCACACACACTGTCACAGACCGAGACACACCCTGTGACTACACACTTTCACAGATTGAGACACACACTATCAGACTGAGAGACACACATCATCATAGACTGAGACACACCATGTGACACACACCGTCAGACTCACTGCGACACACCGTCAGACACACATTGTGACACACACCATCAGACTCTCCGCGACACACCCCATCAGACACACACCATCAGACTCTCCGCGACACACACCCTCAGACAGACACACCCTGTGACACTCACCGTCACAGACTGAGACACACCCTGTGGCACAGGCTGTCACAGTGTCAAAGACACACACACTGTTAGACACAGACACAGCCTGTGACACACCACCAGGGATATGGGTCAAACGTTGGCACATGTGACTTGCTTAGATGGGGCATCTTGTTGGCCCTAACCGGGTTGGGCTGAAGGACTCTATGACTCTGTACAAGGGCATTCTGCTTCCTGTGAGCATCAGTGAGTTTCAATCCCACGCCATTTAAAATTGCATCATCCTCTCAGTCCACACAAAGCCTCCGCTTCTCATGCAGTTTACAAGCTGCTTCGTCCTCATCCATCTGCACCCACTGAAACTTCCTGCACCCTGGCCCTTCACTCCATCACTGTCCATGCTGGCCCAGGCGCGTGAATGTACAAGGTTAACATGCCACTTAAAGATTAGCAATACTGGCCCTTTTTGGTCACATAACGGACAGGAAGCAGAGGGAGGGTGACAGAGAGAACGTATGCCTGTCTAGTTTAGTTTAGAAATACAGCAAGGAAACAGGCCCTTCAGCACACCGAATCTGCGCTGACCAGTGGTCCCCGTACATGATCACAGACCTATACACAAGGGACAATTTACTTTCTTTTTTTACTGAAGCCAATTACCCTCCAAACCTGTACGTCTTTGGAGTGTGGCAGTGGACACTCTGTCCACTGCCACAACTGGTCACCTTTTACTTCACTCGGGATATCAACCGTAAAATAATTTTGCCAAAAAAGTCTCAAAGAGGTTACAAAATCATGAGAGGAATAGATGGGAAAGACTACTTTTGCCCAGAGGAGGTGGGGGGGTCGAGAACAAGAGGACATAGGTTTACAGTGATGGAGAAAGATTTAATGGGAACTTGAGGGGTAACCTTTTTTTTTTTACACAGAGGGTGGTGGGTGCACGGAACGAGCTGCCAGAGGAAGTAGTTGAGGCAGGTACTATGGCAATGTTTAAGAAACATTTAGACAGGTACATGGATAGGACAGGTTCAGAGGGATATGGGCCAAACGCAAGGAGGTGGGACGTGTAGCTGGAGCATGTTGGTCGGTGTGGGCAAGTTGGGCTGAAGGGCCTGTTTCCATGCTGTCCAGGTCATTTGCAGATGTTAGAACGGAGGAAAATGAGCAGCGGAGGTTTGAATCAGAGTGAGGGACGCTGCATCAGCCAGCGGTGAGCTCTTCAACCCGACACCTAGCTCACTGGCCAGCCTCGCCCGGCCCTTGGTTACCACTTTCACACTCTTTATTCATTTATTCATCCCCTTTTAACTGTGTCATCATTTGCTTCCCGTTATTTGGGCAGCACGGTAGCGCGGCGGTAGAGTTGCTGCCTCACAGCGCCAGTGATCGAGCTCGATCCTGACTACGGGTGCTGTCTGTACGGAGTTTGAACGCTCTCCTCATGACCGGGGGCTCCGGTTTCCTCCCACATTTCAAACACGTGTAGCTCTGTAGGTTAATTGGCTTTGGTAAGAATTGTAAATTATCCCCAGTGTGTATATACTGTTAGTGTACGGTGGTGACTGCTGGTCGGCGTAGACGCAGTGGGCCGAAGGGCCTGTTTCCGTGCTGTATCTCCAAAAACAAAATGTACGTGTTGTTGAATTGATAATAATTCTAGAATGAATGCTGAAACAAATAATGACCTGAATCCCACAATGACCAGCTGCTAGTCTAGTTAATGCTTTAAATTACCTGAAAAACACGTGCCCCAGATACAAGACACACAAATTATCATTGGCCGCCTTGAATAGGTATGTCAGGGAATAGTTTCAATTAACTGGAGGTCATAGAGATAGTTGTGGATTTCAGGAGGGGGAGGAGGAGGACTCAACCAACACCAATCACCATCAGGGGCACTGAGGTGGAGGTGGTCGCCAACCACAGGTACCTTGGTGTGCAGCTTGACAGTGAGCTGGACTGGAAGAGTCATATGGAGGCGGTGTACAGGAAGGGACAAAGTCGACTGTATTTCTTAAGGAGGCTAAGGTTATTCAACATCTGCCAACCCCTACTGTGCAGTGTCTACCATTCAGTGGTGGCCAGTGCTCTGTTTTTTGCTGTGGCCTGCATAGCGGACAAAAACAGACTGGACAAGCTGATCAGGAAGGCCGGCTCAGTGGTCGGGGCTGAGCAACTAACGGTCCAGCAGGTGGCAGAGGCCAGAACTCTGAACAAACTGGGTTCAATAATGACCAACCCCACTCACCCACTCCACGCCCTGAAGGTGATCAAGAGCAGCATCTTCAGTCAGAGACTGATTGCACCAATGTGCAAAACTGAGAGATATAGGAAGTCTTGTATACCAGCTGCTATAAGGTTTTATAATGCACAAAAATAATTTTGCATTTTTTTTAGTATTCATTCATTGTATTTTAACTTATTAAGTATGGAAGCTATCTGAGGAAATGTGTGGTGTTATGTCTGTCTTGACGCTGTTGTGGCACTGTAATTTCCTGTAAAGGATTATTAAAGGATCTAATCAAATAATCAATAAAATAATCATATGGAAGGGAAACATATACAATTAGTTGCAAGAACCTTAACAACATTGATGTACAGAGGGATCTTGGAGTCCAAATCGATAACTCGAATGCTTGCCTTCATTGGCTGGCACATTGAGTCGGGAAGTTATATGGCCGGGACAAGTGAGCCTTTGGTCAGGCCGCATTTAGAGAATTGTGTGCAGTTCTGGTCGCCCCATTACTGTAAGGATGTGCAGGCTTCGGAGAGGGTGCAGTGGAGGTTTATCAGAATGATGCCTGCATTAGGTGGTATTAGCTACAGGGAGAGGTTGGGCAGACTTGGATTGTTTTCTCTGGAGCATCATAGGCAGAAAGGAAATCTGATCGGAAAACACAGAGAATGACTTTCATATGAAGCAAGACGGGATAGACTCGGCTTGTACTCGCTATAATTTAGAAGATTGAGGGGGGATCTTATAGAAACTTACAAAATTCTTAAGGGGTTGGACAGGCTAGATGCAGGAAGATTGTTCCCGATGTTGGGGAAGTCCAGTTTAAGGATAAGGGGGAAATCTTTTAAGACCGAGATGAGGAAAACATTTTTCACACAGAGTGGTGAATCTGTGGAATTCTATGCCACAGAAGGTAGTTGAGGCCAGTTCATTGGCTATATTTTAGAGGGAGTTAGATGTTGCCCTTGCGGCTAAAGGGATCAGGGGGAATGGAGAGAAGGCAGGTATGGGATACCGAGTTGGATGATCAGCCATGATCATATTGAATGGCGGTGCAGGCTCGAAGGGCCGAATGGCCTACTCCTGCACCTATTTTCTATGTTTCTATGTTTCCATGACGGGGTCTGGACCCTTCTGCCAGGGGTGGTGGTGGAGGCAGATACAATAGTGGTGTTTAAGAATCTTTTACATAGACTCATGGATATGCCTGGAATGGAGGGAAATGGATCACGTGCAGGCTGTGGAGATTAGTTTAACTTGGCATTATGGGTGGGACGGACATTAAAGGCCCGTTCCTATGCTGTTCTATGAAAATGAGTCTCATCTCAAAGACTAATTAACAAAGATGTTCCTCTTCAAAGGAGCAGCCTTCACATTGTACCTATTTTTTGCTGCTCCAATTATGTTCTTCTGGTAGAATGCGTGTGAATTTCCACTAGTTACTCAAAAAATAGTTGGGGTTTGTGGATTAAAAACAAAAATGGCCTTCCACAATTTGGGATCTGACAGTAGCTTGTGTACATAGAACAGAAGAACAGCGCAGCACAGGAACAGGCCTTTCGGCCCATCATGTCCGTGCAGCACAGAAACAGGCCCTTCGGCCCACCATGTCCTTACACATGGAGCATTTTGGGCCGTGCAGCACAGGTACAGGCCCTCCGTACACACGGAGCTTGAAACAAAAAAGAATACTGAAGAGAAATTCACTGGCTCGTTCAAATTTGACAAAAGGTTTTTTTTTACACATAAATAGGCTGAGATGTTCTAATGTGATCACACAAAGAATTCAGAGATTCCATTCCAAAGATGTGTAAATAATTAAGGGTTGTGTTTGTGAAACAGTGACTGATCTGCAAAACATGTTTTGTTTTGATTCAATTACAGTTAAAAACTGCTTTTGTCTTGCAGACTGCAAATTAGAGTCTGCCCGTGCTTCCATACAAGCTGTGGATGTGCCAAGGGCGGTGGGTGTGGGTCCCCGCCGCGGGGAGGGCGGAGAGCCACGCTGGGCTGTGCCGGCGTTGTACAAAGGACAGAGCTAGCCCATCAGCGCACCGAGTGAAACTGGCCGAGAGGGTTGTCGATGGAGCCTCGCCCTTCACACAAACCAGCCTCTCTCCATCCAATCCACCCACCCACCCTCTCCAGTCGACTCCATCTACACTCCACGCTGCCTCGGGAAAGCAGCCAAAAATGATCAAGGAGCTCTCGCATCCAGGTCACTCCCTCTTCTCCTCTCTCCCATCAGGCAGAAGATAGTGAACCTAGAATGCACGCACCACCAGATTCAGGAACAGCTTCTTCCACTCTATTATCAGGGTGCTGAACGGTTCTCCCAAAAGCTTAGGTGTCGTCCTGATCTCCCAACCTACCTCATTGTGGCCCCTGCACTTTTTTTGAAACTGCACTTTCTGGGTAGCTGTAACTCTGGTATTTTTCTCTTTGCCCCACCTGTTCTACGTATTGTACTTGTGTTTAGTACAATACACACAAAGGTCTCTCATTGTTTCTCACGATAATAAACCAATACACCAAATGGTGTCAGAGACAAATGGGCGTGAGAGGGGCAATGTAAGGATGGTCTGGGCGGAGGTATGTACCTTGCCACACAGGTACAGCCACAGTGTCCACCCATCTCAGAGCATCAGAGATGAGTGGAGATGTCACATGCAGTAAGTCAGCTATTTAGTTTAGTTGAGAGATACAGCACGGAAACAGGCCCTTCGGCCCACCGAGTCCACGCTGACCAGCGATGCCCGCACACGTACACTATCCTACACATTAGGGATTATTTGTAATTTTACCAAGCCAATTAACCGACAAACCTGTACATTTTGGGAGTGTGGGAGGAAACCGGAGCGCCCGGCGAAAACCCACGAGGTCATAGGGAGAACGTACAAACTCCGTGCCGACAGCACCCGTAGTCAGAATCAACCCCGGGTCTCTGGCGCTGCGAGGCAGGGCTGAGGCAGAGCCAACCTTCAGAGAAACTGCAGCAAGAGGGGCTGTGACGTGCCCATCACTGGTCACCTCTCTGGGGAAAGTAAATCACACCGCAGCTTCTCTCAGGCATGGGGTCTTACCGTTCTGACTTAGGGGCTCTCACCTAGAACCATGCCCCACATGCAGTAAGTCAGCTATTTAGTTTAGTTGAGAGATACAGCACGGAAACAGGCCCTTCGGCCCACCGTTGCCTGACCTGATGAGTGTTTCCAGAGCTTCCTGATGGGGAGGCAAGAACATGGACCTAACGCAGACCGATGGAGTGGGGTAGTCGGGCAAAGGGTCAGCATGGACGTGATGGGCCGAACGGTCCATTTCTGTGCCTGGAACCCAGTGACTTTGGGGCGGCACGGTGGTGCAGCGATAGAGACTCAGGTTTGATCCTGACTGCGGGTGCTGTCTGTACGGAGTTTGTACGTTCCCCCTGCAAACACGTGGGTTTTCTCCGGGTGCTCCAGTTTCATCCCACACTCCAAAGACCAACAGATTTGTAGGTTAATTGGCCTCAGTAAATTGTGTGGGTAGGATAGAACTATGGGGCCTGTTTCCACGTTGTATCTCTAAACTAAACAAGAACATGGACCTGATGCAGACCAATGGAGCGGTGTGGTCAAGGAAAGGGTCAGCATGTACGTGAGAGGCCGAAGGGCCCCGTTTCTGTACCTTGCTGCCCTGGAACTCAGTGACCACATCTGAGGTTCCCAGCCTTTTTGTTCATTTTTGTATTTTTCGAAACAATAACGTGAGGTGTGGGGCGGGGAAACACGAGGGCGATCCTGTCTCGGTACAGGAGGGGAGGGACGGGGTGGGTGCGAGGAGCGGAGTGGCCCGGGGCAGCCGCGAGGGGGCAGGGGGAAGGGGCTGAGAACGGAGTGCCCACCTGCAGAAGGAAGAGGCGACCCGAACAAGCAGAGCGACGATGGGCAGCATCGGCGCACGGGGGCAAACCAACCATGCTGCAGGCACTGCTGCAGTCTCCCGCTGGACCAACTGCAACAAAACACAGGAGATGCACATTACCCCTGCGCCATGCACGCACAACAGGGCAGCCTTCTCGGGGTGAGGGCAGCCACCCGCCCTGCTGGAGCTGCTGAGACAATAGACCAAGTGTCGGGAGTACAGGGCAGGCCCCAGAAATGGCCGCTTCAGGTGTAACGCAGGTGGTAGCACCTTACCTGTGACCCAGAACAGTCCCGACTGCTGTAAAACAAACCCAAGGCATAACTTTTTTCTTCCTTTTTTTGTAATCAAAATATTTTTTTAATTATTAAAAATAATCTTTACAATGCAATAAAACAAAACAGAACCCACCACCATAATACAAGACAAACAAATATACCAAATTAACTGTTATACAACTATGTTACAATCCTTGTCCAGGATGCATTCAACCCCCCGCGGTGCCCAGCGGTCCCGGAAAACCCACAGGGCGCCCGTGGACAGCGCGTATTCCCTCTCTATTCCTGGGAGCGGACATAACCCCGGAAAAGGGGCAGGCAGCCGGCTCGGGCAGACCCCTCTTCTGCCTGGCGCCGTGACTCGAGGATGGCCAGCTTGGCCAGGCCCAGGAGCAACCCAACCAGGACATCTTCGGCCCTCTATCCTCTCCCCTGCGCACAGGGTGTCCAATGGTGAGGATGGTGGGTGAGAAGTGCAGCCAGAAGACATCACTGGGGGGGGGGGGGGGAGTGAAGATCACAGCCCACAATGGCAGGACAACCGACCGGTGACAATGCAGACAACACGCCATAGCCGATCGATGGGAGAGTACTGAGGGAGGTCACATCCCACGGGGCAGTAGGGACGTCACTGGCAACAGACGGGGATGCGATGATCGGGAGAGGGCTGAGGGAGGTGGAAAGAGTCTGCGTTGCATGAGTACATGGAGTCTGCGAGGTTGCAGCCCCTGTCTGAGTATTTCAAGGGGCTGCTCCTCGCTTCCTAGCTGCACTTCACTCCCACCATCCTCATCTTTGGGCATCCTGTGCATGGGGGAGAGGGTAGGGCTAAAGATGTCCTGGTTGGGTTGCTCCTGGGCCTGACCAAGCCGGCCATCCACGAGTCACGGCGCCAGGCAGAAGAGTGCTCTGCCTGCCCGTCTGCCCCTTTTTCCGCACCAGCGTGTCCCTCGAAAAAGAATACGAGGGGGAATTTCCGGGACCGCTGCGCACCACGAGGGCATGCATCCATAACAGGGATCGTAATACAGCTGCTCCTCGACATACGACGGGGTTACGTTCCGATATGCCCATCGTAAACCGAAAATATCGCACGTCGGAAACGCATTTAATACAAATTGATCACGTGACCTGAATTGACGTGCGGCTCGCAGCCGAGCCTTTGTACCTCGTAAAGTCGAGATAGTGTAAGTCGAAGCATCGTATATCGGGGAGCATCTGTATAGTTATTTAATGTTCAGTAATTAGAATATTTGGTCATTTTTGTATCATGGTGATGGGTCTTGGTATTGGGTTTGTTTTGTAAATATTATTGGTGTAAATAATTGAATCAATGTATTTTTGGTTGAAAACAAAGGGGGAGGTGACAGGGGGGGGGCAGGAGATTGTGACCAGTGACATCCTAGGGAGAGCAGTGGGAGGGGTGGTCACAGCTCATGGGGACAGGACCAGCAACATCGTGGACAACACACAGTGGATTTTGTAAATGCTCTTGAAGAAGCAAGTGGTGATGTTTATTTTTTAGTGATAGGAGCAAATTAGGCCATTCAGCCCTTCAAGTCTACTCTGCCATTCTATCTCTCCCTCTTAACCGCATTCTCCTGCCTTCTCCCCAAAACCTCTGACACCTGTACTGATCAAGAATCTATATTTCTCTGCATTAAAAATATTGATTGACTTGGCCTCCACATCTTTCTTTCTGTGGCAATGTATTCCACAGATTCACCATCTTCTGACTAAAGAAATTCCTCCTCATCTCCTTCCTAAAGGAACGTCCTTTTATTCTGAGGCTGTGACATCGGGACCCAATAATGGAACCATCCTCTCCATATCCACTCTATCCAAGCCTTCAGTGAGTGATGATGTGGAGAGGGCTGAGGGAGGTCAGATCTCACGGGGGCAGGAGCATCCGATCAGCATTGTTGTGGTGGCAACTCAAAGATAACAGATCTGGGGGCAGTCAAACAGCAGCCACCAAACGTACTTCACAATAAGGCAGCAGTTTGACACAGCAGATAGGCACAAAATGCTGGAGTAACTCAGCGGGACAGGCAGCTTCTTTGGAGAGAAGCAATGGGTGACGTTTCGGGTCGAGACCCTTCTTCAGATTCAATCAGTCTGGAGAAGGGTCTCGACCCGAAACGTCACCCATTCCTTCTCCCTGGAGATGCTGCCTGTCCCGTTGAGTAACTCCAACATTTTGTGTCTTTCTGTGGTGTAAAGCAGCATCTGCTGTTCCTTCCTACACAGTTTGACACAGCACCAGTCCGGGAAGATCATACACTGACTTTCCATTCTGCGCTGCTTCCTGGTCCATTTCCCATCTCATACAGAGTGCGGGGGAGTCGCTCTGAGGCAGCCTGAAGGGTGCATGCAGGAGGCAGGCCGAGCGACTCACACCCCCGGCAACACGGGGCACGGACAGGGTCAGTAATGAGCACGCCACAGACCCTCAACTTCACCTCATGCACAAGGGGCAATGAATGCAGCAACTTCAGCGGATGGTGTTACTGCTGGAACAACATGAAGAGAGCTCTCCACCTTCCTCACCACTTGTTGAGGTGGGCAACTTCAAAGAGATGACAAGGAACACCGAGGTCCCTTTCCGCACACAGCTCACGAGCCTCTGCGGAGGAGAGAGGCCGGGAGGGAGGTCCGCGTGAAAGAGATGGCAAACCAACCCAAGGGATGGGAAGGGGAGGGTGAGAGGGTGAGGGTGGAAGGGTGAGGAGGCAGTCTGTGGATTCTTCAGAAGATGATAGGTTGTACCAGCAGGGAGGAATGAATGGCAGAACACAAGGTCAGGCAGCATCTCTGGGGGGAAATGGAGAGGCAACGTTTCGGGTCGAGACCCTTCTTCAGGGGAACGGATGCAGACAGTGCATCACACCAGGAAACTTAATCTCCCCAAGACCTCCGATGGTCTGGGGCTTGCTGATGTTAAGGAGGTGGTGTGGGGTCCCATATTGTAGACAAGAACCCAGGTTATTGAGAGAGCCCAGAGAGGGCCACATAGCATAAAAGTCGGGAAGTCATGTCGCAGCTTTGGTCAGGCCTCATTTGGAATATCGTGTGCAGTTCTATCGCCCCATTACCGGAAGGATATGGGGCTTTGGAAAGGGGGCAGATGAGAGTTACCAGAATATTTTTGGATTAGAGGGTTTCAGCCATGGGGAAAGGCCAGTCAAACTGTGTTTGTTTTCAGTGGAGCCTCAGAGGTTGAAGGGAGACCCGATTCTCCCTGTGACCACGTGCGTTTAGTCCCAAAGACGTGCGAGGTTTGGTTAATTGGCCTCCTTAAATTGCCCCTAGTGTGTAGGGGGTGGATGAGGGACGAGGGACAACATAGAACTTGTGTGAACAGGTGATTGAATGTCGGCGTGGATCAAAGGGCCAGTTTCAAAGATATATCTCTGAACTGTATCAGATTATGGTAGGGGAGAGAATTAGAATCTTTCTTTTCCCCCGCCCAAGGTGGAAATGTCAAAGACTGGAGGGGGGACCTTCAAGGTCAGAAGGGGAAAGTATAAAGGAGATGGGTGAGACACAGAGGGTGGGGGGTGTCTAAGATGCACTGCCACGGGTGTTGGAGGAGGCAGGTACGATAGTGGTGTTAAGGAGGCTTTTACATAGACATGTGGACTTGCCGGGAATAAAGGGATATAGATGACTTGCAGGTGGAGGAGATTAGTTTAACTGGGCGTGGACATTGTGGTCTGAAGGGCCTGTTCCTGTGCTGTACTGTTCTATGTTCCCTCCCCACCAGTACCGTGGCATCACCTTAGCCAGAAGGACAGGAGAGGGGCAGCTTACCCCCACCCTCTGAGGGGTGGCGAGGGATTTATGAGGAGTCATGCATCACAGAAACAGGCCCCCCGGTCCTCAATGTCCAGGCTGGCAACCTGGCACCCATGCATGCCAGTGGAAACAAGGAACTGCAGATGCTGGTTTATACCAAAAACCAACACAAAGTGCTGGAGTAACTCAGCGGGTTAGGCACCATCTCAGGATCAAAAGAATAGGTGATGTTTTGGCTCAGGAGAGACCTGGGTTCGATCGTGATCATTGGTCTGTGTGTATGGAGCTTATACTTTCTGTGACAGTGGTGTGTTTTCCCCAGGTAGTCCGTTTTCCCCTCTCGCTCCAAAGACGTACAGGTTTGTAGGTCAATTGGGTTTGTTGAAAAATTGTACATTGCCCCTAGTGTGTTGAATAGTGGTAGTGTGCGGGGTGATCGCTGGTTGGCGTGGACTCAGTGGGCCGAAGAGCCTGTTTCCACGCTGTATCTCGCAAGTCCCGACCCGAAACGTCACCCATCCGAAATGCTGCCTGACCCGCTGAGTTACTCCAGCACTTTGTGTCTGCCCACATACGCCAATCCTCCAACACGACCTGATACAGCAACTGGACCCAAAATGTCCACCAGTCCTTTGCCTCCGCAGTTCCTCCAGCAGTTTAATTGCATTTCATTTCCCCCACATTCCTCATCATTGCTTCCCCCTCCCACTTACATTAAAGGCAATTCACAGCAGCCAGATACTCCACACGTGGGAGAGAACAGAAGAAAACCCATGCAGTCACATGGGGAGCGTGCAAACTCCACATGGGGATCTCTGCAGCATTGGACCAAACCTGGGTCTCCGGAGCCGTGAGAAGCGAGATGTATAGACTCAAGAGATGGGCAGTATAGTGGAGACTGCCCACAACGTTCAGTCCCCAACACCAGGGCATGGAGAGGGAAAGCCAAGGGTTGGTGAGGGGGGCCGATGGGGGCAGCCCAGGGCGCACTGCGGGGGTAGCAAGGCAGTGACACGGACACAGCGGAGAGAAGAGGGGGAATAGTTTCAGACACAGCAGAGTAGGCAGTGGTAAACGGCAAGAGACATGGGGAAAGGGGATACGGGCAAGTGCAAGGGCGACAGGGAAAGAAGGGAAGTGAAAGGGACTGAAGGAAAGGGACTGAAGAGGGGGCAGGAAGGGATTTGGAGGTCAGGGGTAGGAAGCAAGGGGAGGGGATAGATAGCGAGGGGGTTGACACGGAGGAGGATGGGGTAGGGGGAGGAGTGGGCTGAGAGGAGGGGGTAGCGAGGAGGAAGGGTGGGTAGGGGCAGGGGGAACACAGGGGAGGAAGCAAGGATGAGAGGGAGTGAGGGGGCAGGGGTGAAGAGGTGGGTGAGAGGGCAGAGCTGCGGGGAGGTGGAGGATGGGATGATGTAGCGGGGGGGGGGGGGGGACAAGGGTGGTGGGGGGGGCGGAGGTGGGGGTGGTGTGGTGGAGGTGGAGGGTAAGGTGGTGGAGGTGTGGAGGGTGGTAGTGGAGGTGGGGGTGGAGGGTGAGGTGGTGGAGGTGGTTGTGGAGGGTGGTGGTGGAGGTGGTGGTGGAGGGGTAAGGTGAAGGGGTAAGGTAAAGGGGTGAGGTGGTGATGGAAGTGTGGGGGGGGGGGGGGGGAGGGCGTGATGAGGAGGGAGGGTCTGTCCCTCAGGTTGACCCCATCCATCCATCCCCTGCAGCATTGCCTCACTCCTCTCCTCTCTTTCTGCTGCTGTTGCCCACCCCCTCGCTTTCCCTACCCCCTTCCCGCCGGGCCGGGCTGGGCTGGGCCGTGCCGCACTCACCGCGGGCTGGTCTGGTCCGGTGTGGGCTGGTGTGGTGTGGTCTGGGCTGAGCCGGTGTGGGCCGGGCGGGCCGCTCTCCGCCGCCGCCGCACTGCAGAGCGGTTGCAGTCCCGCTGCCGGCCGCCAGAGGCGCCCCGCCCCCCCCGCGCGCTCATTGGACGACGCACTGGCCCCGCCCACCCGCCCGCGCCAGCTGCTCCCCACGGCGCATGCGCCTCCCCAGGGCTGCCGGGAAATGTAGTCCCCCTGGCCGGGCCTCGGGCCTGTGGATGGCAGCGGCCGCGACCGCGACCGCCCCCAGCTCCAGCTCCACCCCGGGTTGTAGCTCCCTATCTCACCAGCGCCTTCCCGCCCACCGCCCGTCAGCCCAACACGGACACCGGGTCCTACCTGGGCGGCGGCCGCCCCCAGCCGACATCACAGGCTGCCGTCGGCACAGTCCCGGGGAGATTCCCGCAATGCACCTGGTGGCCTGGCCTGCCCTTCCCCCCACAATGCACCTGGTGGCCTGGCCTGCCCTTCCCCCCACAATGCACCTGGTTACCATGCCCTTCCCCTCACAATGCACCTGTTGGCCTGCCCTTCCCCCCACAATGCATCTGCTCTCCCCCTCCCCCACACCGCACCTTGTGACTTGCCCTTCCCTCCACAATGCACCTGTCACTGGTTTACCAGCCCTTCCCCCCCACAATGCACCTGTTGGCCTGCCCTTCCCCCCACAATGCACCTGTTGGCCTGCCCTTACCCCCACAATGCACCTGGCGACCTGCCCTTCTCTCTGCTATAGGATCTTTGCTTCTCTCCACAAAGATAGGACACCTGTGTTGGACACCTGTGTAACACTGTCTGAAGAAGGGTTTCGGCCCGAAACGTTGCCTATTTCCTTCGCTCCATAGATGCTGCTGCACCCGCTGAGTTTCTCCAGCTTTTTTGTGTAACCTATGTAACACACCTGTCCGGACTCAACCAAACAGGTGCCAGGTGGCACAGTGGCGCAGTGGTAGAGTTGCTGCCTCACAGCGCCAGAGGTCCAGGTTCGATCCTGACCACAGGTGCTGTCTGTGTGGCGTTTGTACGTTCTCCCTGTGACTGTGTGGGTTTTCCCCAGTTTCATCCCCAAGACGTGCAGGTTGTAGGTTAATTGGCTTCTGTAAATGATCCCTTGTGTACAGGATGGAACTAGTATATGGGTGTTCGTTAGTCTGCTTGGACTCATTGGGCTGAAGAGTCTGTATTCACACTGCATCACTAAACTATGACTGTGGCAGGTCCCGAATACCATCACAGCCATCTTTTAGCGCCATCCCGCCCATATCCCTTTCTCCATTCATGGGCGGTCTACACCGACACATTGCTGCTGGATTAGCAGTTTGCCTTTTTGATCTGCAGGCAAACTTCCATTTGGGCACAGGTGATGTTTCAGATCAGACCCTGTGCATCCCTCTGCAATTGGATCCTCGACTTCCTCACCCACAGACCACAGTATGTCCGTATTGCTGGAAATGTGTCAGCCTCGATAACAATCAGCACGGGAGCACCTCAAGGCCGCGTGCTCAGCCCCCTGCTGTACTCACTCTATACTCATGATTGCGTAGCCGGACATAGTGCGAACTCCATCATCAAGTTCGTCGATGACACCACTGTTGTGGGACGTATCACTGATGGTGACGAGTCGGAGTATAGAAGTGAGATTGACCGATTGACCAAATGGTGCCAGCACAATAACCTGGTTCTCAACACCAGCAAAACCAAGGAAATAATTGTGGACTTTGGAAAGGGTAGGATAGGGACCCACAGTTCCATTTTCTATCGATGGTGGAAAGGGTTAAGAATTTCGAATTCCTGGGCGTGCATATTTCCGAAGATCTCTCCTGGTCCCAGAACACTGATGCAATTATAAAGAAAGCACATCAGCGCCTCTACTTCCTGAGAAGATTATGGAGAGTTGGTATGTCAAGAAGGACTCTCTCTAACTTCTACAGGTGCACAGTAGAGAGCATGCTGACCGATTGCATCATAGCTTGGTCTGGCAACTTAAGCGTCCAGGAGCAGAAAAGAATGCAGAAAGTTGTGACCACTGCCCAGCCTATCATCGGTCCTGACCTCCCTACCATCAAGGGGATCTATCGCAGTCGCTGCCTCAAAAAGGCTGCCAACATCATCAAGGACCAACACCATCCTGGCCACACACTCATCTCTCCGCTGCCATCAGGTAGAAGGTACAGGAGCTTGAAATCTTCAACATCCAGGTTCAGGAACAGCTACCTCCCCACAGCCTATTAAACACTACTTCAAACAAACTCTGAACTATAACAGCCTATTGCACTTTATCTGTTTATTTACGTGCACATATATATATTTTATGGTATATGGACACACTGATCTGTTCTGTATTTATGCCTACAATATTCTGTTGTGTTGCAGCAAGCAAGAATTTCATTGTCCTATCTGGGACACATGACAATAAACTCTCGACTCTCTTCACTCTTCCAATCCCAACCCACACCATCACCAATCTATGTTCTCCAGAGATGCTGCCTGACCCACTGAGATACTCCAGCACTTTGTGTTTTTCCTTGGTAAACCAGCATCTGCAGTTCCTTGTTTCGACGAGCCATTGTACTGAGTATGGTTTGATTGTTCTGATGTGTAGCATGATCTGACTGGATTATCATTGTTCTGCCGTACACGTTAGAATAATAAACAGATATGTGTGTTTAGCTTGACAGTAAGAACATCTAGATCAAGAAAGCACTTCAACGTGCCTGGTTTCTGTGGCGTCTGACAAGATTGGGCATGTTCAGGAGGAATCTCTTGAATGTCTAAGCATGCACTATAGAGAGTATTCTGTCAGGACTCCTCTCAGCCTGGCGTGGCAACTGCTCTGCTCTCGACCGCCTGAATCCACAGAGAGCGATGAACACAGCCCAGTCCATCACATGCTCGCCACTTCCATCCATCCAGTCCAGCTTCATAAGGTCATATGCCATTAGGCCATTCAGCCCATCAAGTCTACTCCGCCATTCAAACATGGCTGATCTATCTTTCACTCTTAACCCCATTAGAAACATAGAAAACATAGAAAATAGATGCAGGAATAAGCCACTCAGTCCTTCGAGCCAGCACCGCCATTCAATATGATCATGGCTGATCATTTAAAATCAGTACCCCGTTCCTGCTTTTTCCCCATATCCCCCGATTCTTTTAGCCCTAAGAGCTAAATCTAACTCCAGTGAATTGGCCTTCCGACGCAGGGAATTCCACAGATTCACAACTCTCTGGGTGAAAATGTTTTTCCTCATCTCAGTCCTAAATGGCCTACCCCCTTATTCTTAAACTGTGACCCCTGGTTCTGGATTCTGTGACACAGTCCTCCTGCCTTCCTCTCCACGACCCCTGACACTCGTACTAATCAAGAATTTTGCAATCTCCGCCTTAAAAATACCCATTGACTTGGCCTCCACAACCTTCTGTGGCATGAGGAGGCTGGAGGTATCATCAAGTGGGGCAGGCACGTGCTGTGAGTAACTACTCAGGGTAGGCAGTCAGTCGGCTATTGAAAAATCTTAAAATCCGCGCATGCGTAGATTGTTCTCCTCTCCGGTAGACTTTTATAAAGTGATTTGTCTTCAACAGCCTTATCTTGCGATAAAGTATTTAAAAACATGTAGCTGAAAGAAATCTACTTACCACATTATTTGTACACAAACTCCATTCTTCT
Organism: Leucoraja erinaceus; assembly: GCF_028641065.1. Taxonomy (NCBI): domain Eukaryota; kingdom Metazoa; phylum Chordata; class Chondrichthyes; order Rajiformes; family Rajidae; genus Leucoraja; species Leucoraja erinaceus. The sequence goes on from NC_073381.1 coordinate 90,673,114, forward strand.
CCCTTTGTTTCTTAAGATACTCTTAAGATAATGACAATAAAGATTTGAAACACCCGGCAAGAAACATGCGCTGGGCATGCTCAGTCGGCTGCTGTGCAGCACATGCACACAGTCCACAGTGTAAAGGCAGAATTTCAGCTGCCTTTATAGACCGTTGTCATAGAAGGCTTGAAGCAGTGTCGACGGCACATGAGCTGCACATACTATCGTGTGTTACATGTACTGTGGATGAAAGGCACGAAGAATTATGCCTACCTGAGAGACCGATCTCATAGGTGGGCATAATGATCCCGTGCCTTCACTATTTATATTTAATAATGACCATTTTATAATTTTAGTCACGTGCCTGCATCGAGGATACCTGCCGCCTACCCATGTCATTCTCATTCCCCTCTCCTACCTTCTGGGAGAAGATACAGGATGGTAAAACTACCAGACTTAAGATCAGCTTCTTCCCCACTGCGATCAGACTCCTGACCCTGTTGCCCCTTTGCACCCCCTTTCCCAGGTGTGCTGCCGCAAACTCTTACCTCTACCTCCTTTGCTTGTTCTGTTGTTGTGATTTTTTTAATCACGCTGGCTTGCACGACAATCTTGCACCATTCCGCTATGTTGCACTTATCATTGTATTTATTGTTGCATTTATCATTATTGTGTATATTATGACAAGGAATTTCCCTACATGTGTGCCAACTGAACCACCCTACCACAACTAGAGAGCAGTCCCGAGCTACTATCTACCTCATTTGGAGACCCTCCCACGATCTTTAATCAGACTTTACTGGCTTTATCTTGCACTATTCACGTTATTCCCTTTCTACACTATGAATTGTAATCATGTATTGTCTTTCTGCTGACTGGTTAGTAAGCAACAAAAGCTTTTCACTGTACCTCGGTATGCATGACAAACTAAACATGACAATATAATCATTGCCACAGACAGCTGCGGAGGCCAAGTCAACGGATATATTTAAGGCGGAGATTGATAGATTTTTGATTAACATAGAAACATAGAACATAGGTGCAGGAGGAGCCCATTTGGCCCTTCGAGCCAGCACCGCCATTCATTGTGATCATGGCTGATCGTCCCCTATCAATAACCCGTGCCTGCGTTCCCCACATATCCCTTGACTCCACTAGCCCCTAGAGCTCTATCTAACTCTCTCTTAAATCCATCCAGTGATTTGGCCTCCACTGCCCTCTGTGGCAGGGAATTCCATAAATTCACAACTCTCTGGGTGAAAAAGATTTTTCTCACCTCAGTCTTAAATGTCCTCCCCTTCTAAGGCTGTGGTCCCTGGTTCTGGACTCGCCCAACATTGGGAACATTTTTCCTGCATCCAGCTTGTCCAGTCCTTTTATAATTTTATATGTTTCTATAAGATCCCCCCTCATCCTTCTAAACTCTAGTGAATACAAGCCTAGTCTTGGCAATCTTTCCTCATATGACAGTCCCACCATCCCAGGGATCAATCTCGTGACCCTACGCTGCACCGCCTCAATCACAAGGATGTCCTTCCTCAAATTAGGAGACCAAAACTGTACACAATACTCCAGATGTGGTCTCACCAGAGCCCTATAAAACTGCAGAAGTACGGGTGCGGGGGTTACGGGGAGAAGGCAGGAGAATGGGGTTGAGAGGGAAAGATAGATCAGACATGATTGAATGGCGGAGTAGACGCGATGGGCCGAATGGTTTAATTCTGCTTCTGTCACTTACGAACTTATGAATCTGACCTGCACCAAGTTACCAGCCCGTGTCTGAGACCAGACGTGTGCTCTAGGCGTGTGCGCGAGGTGCCATGCGTGTGAGGTGTGATTTGGTCAACAGGCCACGCGTGTGCAAGGCTCGACCCGTGTGCGAGACACCACACCTTTGAGACAAGAGAAGACGAGGCAGACCTTGAGTGGATTCAGTCCTCTATTGCTTTATTTGGGTGTGGGGGAAGGGTGGGGGTGAGGGAGAAGGGTGGGGGTGAGGGAGAAGGGTGGGGGTGAGGGCGAAGGGTGGGGGTGAGGGGGAAGGGTGGGGTGGGGGAGAGGGAAGGGTGGGGGTGAGGGGGAAGGGTGGGGGTGAGGGGGGAAGGGTGGGGGTGAGGGGGAGCTTCAGGCAGGCCGATGTGTGATCGGCACTGTAGAGGGGGTGGGGGGAGAGTGACAGCAGCAAACCTGGGGGGGGGGGGGGGCATTTGCCCCAGGGTCACGACCTGTAGCGGCCTAGTGGTTATAATCCAGAGACAGGGGCACATCTGGGGGGGGGGGGTTACTATTGGGGGTTTTAGGGGAAGGGATTGGGGGGGAGGGGGGGGCTAGAGCACCAGTAGCATCTCTAGAGCAGGCACGACCAGGGCGAGGGTCAGGGGTGGGGGGGTCAGGGTTAGGGGGGTTTGTGGGAGAGGCAGTGGGGTCCTCTGAGCCGTACACCATGTAGTGGGGGATCTGCATGCTTGCAGAAGGTTCCGGAGGGCCGGCGGGTCGCTGGCGGAAGGTTCCGGAGCAGCGGGCGAGGGTGCAGCGGCGGCAGCAAGGCTCTGGCACAGCGGCCTCTCCGTCCTAACCCGACATGGTCAAACTGAGCCACTGTGGACACAGAGGGCAGCGGTCAGAGGGCAGGGGGCAGAGAGAGAGAGAGAGAGAGAGTGGGGGTCAGAGTGAGAGCAGGGGTCAGAGAGCGAGAGAGAGAGAGAGGGGGGGTCAGAAAGAGAGCAGGGGTCAGAGAGCGAGAGAGAGAGAGTGGGGGTCAGAGAGAGAGCAGGGGTCAGAGAGCGAGAGAGAGAGAGCAGGGGTCAGAAAGAGCAAGGATCAGAGTACAGGGGTGATAGTTGGGGGAGAGGCTGAGACAGATCCCAGGGCAGGCCTCAAGGGCATCCATATCACAGGGATGCCCCCTCCTCCCCTCCTTTCCCCCCTCCCCCCACCCCCAGACATGGTCCTTCCCCACACTTTGGGCCCAGCCAAGGGTGTGTTTTCTCTCCCGTGACCCTCACTTCGCTCGCACCCTCCCTGCAATCCCCCCTCTCCTCTCGCCCCTGACTCCAGCCTTCCCCCCCCCCCCCCTCCCTCTCTCGACAGATCCCTCTGCATGGTCCCCTCTCCGTGCTGTAGAGACCGGAATGCTCCTGCAGGTGGGGGAGAGAGGGAGATGGGGGAGAGAGGGAGATGGAGAGGTGGGGGAGAGAGAGGGAGAGAGAGATGTGGGGGAGAGAGGGAGGTGGAGAGATGTGGGGGAGAGAGGGAGGTGGGGGAGATAGCAAGAAAAGGGGAAATGGAGATGGGGAGAGAGGTCAGGGATGGAGGGAGTGAGGGAGGAAGAGAAGAAGAGAGATATCATCACAAAGTGATTTATATTGAATTGCAGCTGCCACACAAGACGTCTGACAGTGTAACAGGCAGCTGGAGCATTCATGTGTTTGAGCTGCGTCTCACGTTAGTTCCTTCAGTGCCACCCTCGGGCGTGCCTGTACCAGTGGTCACTGTGGTAGACTGTTGAGAGATTGGTCACGGCGCACGTTACAACTGCGGCACGGTGGCACAGCGGTAGACTAGCCGCCTCACGATCCTGACCACGGGTGCTGTCTGTACAGAGTTTGCACGTTCTCCCCGTGACCTGCGTGGGTTTTCACCGGGTGCTCCAGTTTCCTCCCACACTCCAAAGACGTGCAGGTTTGAGGGCTAATTGGTTTTGGTATAAAATGTACATTGTCCCTAGCGTGTGTAGGGTCGTGTTAGCGTGCGGGGATCGCTGGTCGACGTGCACTGGGTGGGCCAGAGGGCCCGTTTCTGCCCTGTATCTCTAAACTAAACTAAACTCCAGCCTGGGCTGGGAGATTGCAACCTTCACGTGGTCCACCTTGTTTCGACGGATACAATCAACCAGGCTTGCACAAACGGAGAATCAAACAGAACAAGTTGTCTTACAACTTTAGGCTGGGCACGCCATACGCAAGAAGAAGATCTCCAGCCTCTCTTCCAGCCGACTGCAATTTGTTTACCATTAGACAGAGCCCTCAGCAGAACTATCTCCACAGCCCCAACCCTATCTCTGGAACACCTAGACCGTAGAGAGGACAATCATACTGGTTTTGAGTGACCGCCGATGACAGGAGATCCCCACCTGTGTGATGGACTGGGCCACATCCACAACTCTGTACAATCCCCTGGTTCACAAAGCAAGCTGTGATGCAGGCAGCTTGTGATGCCTTCTACAGTGTATCTGTAGAGGTCGGTACATCGACTCTGTGCCCTCAATCCCCTGCTGTATACACGCACAACTCTGCAGACAATATCACTCCAGTTCCAACCAGAGATGCGAGATGGAAACCTCCTCTGCACCCTCTCCTAAACCTCCACATCCTTCCTGTAATGGGGTGAAGAGAACTGCACGCAATAGTCTAAATGCGGCCTGACCACAGTCTATAAAAATGCATCAGGGCTTGCTGACTCACTGCCCCGACCAATGAAGGCAAGTATGCCTTCTTCACCACTCTGTCTACTTGTGTTGCCACGATCAGGGAGCTGTGGACCTGGATGCCAAGATCCCTCTGTACATCAGTGCTGCCAGGGTCATGCCTCCTCTATCTCATCTGGGGGGGGGGGGGGCAATGGGGGGGGAGGAGAGGAGGGAGGGAGAGAGGGAGGGAGGAGGCCACTTACTGATCATAGCCTCGAGCCGGACCAGACAGGAGATGAAGTTGTCGAAGTCGATCACCTCACCGTCTGCATAACGAGAGGCGATGGGAGAGAGAGAGAGAGAGAGAGAGTGTGAGAGAGAGAGACAGGAGAGAGAGAGTGAGATAGAGACAGAGATACTCAGAGGTAGACAGTGAGAGAGAGAGAGAGGTGCATAGTCAGAGAGAGAGAGGGAGACAGAGAAAGAGTGTCAGAGAGACAGATAAAGAGAGGGGGAGGGAGAGAGAGAGAGTAAGGGAGAGAGAGGAGGAGCAAGAGGGGAGCACGAGAGAGGAGGGAGCATGAGAATAGGGTGTGGGGGTGTTTGTGGGGGTGCTGCCACTCACCAGCCAGGCCCGGATCTTGTTCCACAGCCGCTGGAACTCAAGCAGACCCAGCCGCCCGCTGCCGTCTCCCGGAGCACGGTGAAGGAATGGCCTGATACACTTGATACACGGGGGGCAGGGGCGCAGGGGGTGGACGGGGGACGGGGGGACGACGCGACTGGGGTGCGGGGGCGATGGGGCGCAGAGTGACGGGGAACGGGGGGATGAGGAGATTGGGAGCAGGCGGATGGGGAACAGGGAAAAGGGGAACGGGGGGATGGGGAGCCGGGGAAGAGGGAACAGAGAATAGGGGAACGGGGAGGCAACATTAAGGGGTCTCAAGGTGAATCCGAGGGTGGGACGGGCATTGACCAGGGCGGAGGTCAGAGGTCGGGCAGTCGGCACGGTAACAAAGGATACGTCCAGGAGGTTGATCATCCCTCGGCACGAGTCCAGGGTGAAGCCGTCCGTCTGCAGGTCCTGGTCTGGGGGGAGAGGTCAGTCTCATCACCCTCATCCCCAGCAATGTCACCGCTGACCCTCACCCCCAGCAATGTTACCCTGACCCTCACCCCAGTCATCGACCCCTGACCCTCACCCCGGCACCGACCCCTGACCCTCACCCCAGCAATGTGACCCCTGACCCTCATCCCTAGGACTGTCACCCCTACCCCTCACTGGCACCGTGACCCTTGTCACTCACTCCCAGTACCCTGACCCCTCACTGTGACGTGGGGCCAGGTCCCCCAGCATGTGTTGGCATCACTGTTACCCCCATTGCCGACCCCTACCAGCCCCATGACCCCCGACCCCTGCCCCACCACCCCCCGGTGACCCCTGCCCCACTCACGTTTGGCCAGCACGCGGTTGAGGATGGTGCGCAGCTCAAACACACTGATCTCCATGTCCTGGGGGGGAAACACGGTCAGTGGGGACATGACAGTCGCAATCCCAACCCCCCCCCCATCCCCACCCTGGGTCAGGCCCAGACTACCCCTCATCCCGAACCAAGCCCCCCCCCCCCTCCTCTCCCCCCACCCCCTCAGTCCCCATCGTCTCCATCACACCGGTCACTGAAAGTTGGCGTGCAGGTACAGCAGGCAGTGAAGAAAGCTAATGGAATGTTGGCCTTCATAACAAGAGGATTTCAGTATAGGGGTAAAGAGGTTCTTCTGCAGTTGTATAGGGCTCTGGTGAGACCACATCTGGAGTATTGTGTACAGTTTTGGTCTCCTAATTTGTGGAAGGACATCCTTGTGATTGAGGCAGTGCAGCGTAGGTTCACGAGATTGATCCCTAGGATGGCGGGACTGTCATATGAGGAAAGATTGAAAAGACTAGGCTTGTATTCACTGGAGTTTAGAAGAATGAGGGGGGATCTTATAGACACATATACAATTATAAAAGGACTGGACAAGTCAGATGCAGGAAAATGTTCCCAATGTTGGGCGAGTCCAGAACCAAGGGCCACAGTCTTAGAATAAAGGGGAGGTCATTCAAGACTGAGGTGAGAAAACACTTTTTTACCCAGAGAGTTGTGAATTTATGGAATTCCCTGCCACAGAGGGCAGTGGAGGCCAAGTCACTGGATGGATTTAAGAGATAGTTAGATAGAGCTCTAGGGGCTAGTGGTGTCAAGGGATATGGGGAGGAGGCAGGCACGGGTTATTGATAGGGGATGATCAGCCCTGATCACAATGAATGGCGGTGCTGGCTTGAAGGGCCTCCTCCTGCACCTATTTTCTATGTTTCTATGTTTCTATCCCCTCCCCCCTCACTTCTCCATCCCCCACCCCTTATTGACCCCTTCACCTTCCCTTCCCTCCCCTCGAACCCCCACCCCCCCCCCCCCCTCCCCACTTGCCCCTCCCCCCTCACCTCCCCGGACAGCTGCTTGAACATGGCTCGGAATCCATCCTCCACATCGTCCTCGCTCATCTCCTCCTGCAACACCAGGGACCGGGGTCAGGGTGACCAGGTCACAGGGCAGGGGGCAGAGGTCGGCGGGTTGGGAGCGAGGTCAGAGGTCGGCAAGTTGGGAGAGGGGTCAAAGGTCGGCGGGTTGGGCGTGGGGTCAGGGGTGGGCAAGTTGGGAGCGGGGGTCAGAGGTGGGCGGGTTGCGAGGGGGGACAGAGGTCGGGAGGTTGGGAGCGGGGTCAGAGGTCGGCAGGTTGGGAGCGGGGTCAGAGGTCGGCAGGTTGGGAGCGGGGTCCGAGGTCGGCAGGTTGGGAGCGGGGTCCGAGGTCGGCAGGTTGGGCGTGGGGTCAGAGGTCGGGTGACAAATCCTTGCCTCATCCTCCAACTCAGCATCGATGGGGTCGTCCATCTCCCTGCAGAGAACCAGAGTGTGAGGAACAGCGTCTCCCCCCCCCCCCCCCCCCCCCACTTCCCCATCTCACCCCCTGCCCGACCCTTCATCCTCCACACTCTCCCCCTCCCCACCCTATCTCCTCCAGCCCGGCCCCCACTCCCCACTCACTGTGAGTCGGTGTGTTTCTCGGTGAAGACCCTGAGCACAAAGTCGGCCTCGTGGCTGGGCTCGAATGTGGAGGGGACGATGATGTAGTCGCCAGGGGGCAGGCTGAGCCGGGAGCTCACCTCACGCATGTTGATGAAGGAGTCGGAGCGAGCGCACGACGACCGGCTCAGGAAGAAGTCCTTGCGCAGGTGGACCTGCGGACCCCCACTCAGCTGTGGGCGAGAGAGAGAGCGGGGGGGTCAGAGACTGTCTACACACCCCCTCCCACAACCCCTCAAACCACACCCCCCCCCCACCCCACGCAGGTGGACCTGCAGACCCACACTCAGCTGGGGGGAGAGAGAGGGGGTCAGAGACGATAGACACTCCCCCCCCCATCCACAAGCTATGGGGAGAGGGGATTGGAGATGGTGCACATCTTCTCATCACATCTCCCCTTGAGATGGGGGAGAGAGTCAGCAGCCAGCAGGTGGGGGGAGGGTACCTACAGCAGAGACCCCATCCACACTGCTTCACTCAGGGTCACATTGTGTGCAGTTCAGGAGGCCATGCTGCCCTCCCAGCCCACCCACACTGGCCCCAGTCTGATTATTATGCCTCACTGCCTGCATCTAACCCCCCCCCCCCCCCCCCCCCCCACCACTCCTCCAACAGCGCATCCCCACATCAACGCTCCCCACAGATATCAAACTCCTTCCTCAACCCTCTGCCCTCTCGATTATAATACCCCTGCTCTGGGAAAAACGCTCCCTCTGTGATTACCCTGTACACAGGCAGAACAAGCCCAGCCTGTCCAACCCCTCCCGTAACAAAAGCCCCCCCCCCCCAATCCAGGCAACATACAACAGTACAGCACACCCGCAGATCCTGCCCAACACGATCAGAAGGTCATTAGGTCAGAAGGAATAGGAGCAGAATTAGGCCATTCGGCCCATCGTCAACTCTGCCATTCAATCATGGCTGATCTATCTCTCCCTCCAAACCCCATTCTCCTGCCTTCACCCCACAACCCCTGACACCCGTACTAATCAAGAACCTATCTATCTCTGCCTTAAATATATCCACTGACTTGGCCTCCACAGCCTTCTTTGGCAAAGAATTCCACAGATTCACCACCATCTGACTGAAGAAATTCCTCCTCCTCTCCTTCCTAAATGAACATCCTTTAGTTCTGAGGCTGTGACTGTGGTCCTAGACTCTCCCACGAGTGGAAACATCCTCTCCACACCCACTCTATCCAAGCCTTTCACTATTCTGTACGATGCCAAGACCACCCCTAATCAGCCTGCTTGTGATCCATATCCCTCCATTCCTTGCATATCCCTTAACCCGCCACTATCGGATCTGCCTCCTCCATCACCCCCGGCAGCGCGTTCCAAACACCCACCACCCTCTGTGTAAAAAAAAACTTGCCCCGCACATCTCCGTTAAACGTTGCCCCTCTCAGCTTATAGCTGTGCCCTCTAGAGTTTGATATTTCTACCCTGGGGAATAAATGTTGACTGTCTACCATATCTGTGCCTCCCATAACTTCTATCAGGTCTCCCGTCAGCCTGCAGTGTCTCAGAGAAAACAATCCAGGTCTGTGCAACTTCTCCCTGGAGCTGAAACACTCTCAGACCATCCATAAGCTAGGGTGCTGTCCGGTTCACCTCTACCCCATTGCGGACATTGGACTTTGTCTGTGGAACTGGTGCTCTACAATGCTGAGAACTATATTCTGCACTCTGTATATATACCCTTTGCTCTACCTATTGTACCTGAGTTTGACTTGATTATATTTATGTAAAGTATATCTGATTTGATCAGGTTGGAAAACAAAGCATTGCACTGCATGTTGGTACACTTGACAATATAAACCTAAAAATGATCCAGGCAGCATTCTGGTAAACCTACTCTTCACCCTCTCCAAAGCCTCCACATCCTTCCTGTAAAGGGGTGACCAGAACTGCACGCAATGCTCCAGAAATGGGGTAAATCCTATAGAGTTGCATCAAGATTTCCTGACACTGATACTCATTGGCCTGACCAATGAAGGCAAACATACCCTATGCCTAAAAAAACACACACCTACCTAAAACACACACCTGCCTAAAAAACACACACACCTGCCTGAAAACACACACCTGCCTGAAAACACACACAGGTCCCTAAAAAGACACCCAGCAGGTCAGGCAGCATATCTGTGTCCTTTTGTGTGAGATGCTGCCCGACCTGCTGAATTTCTCCACCACTTTGTGTCTTTGTTTCTACAACAGCATGTGTTCCTTGCCTCCTACACACCACACCTTTTTTGACACTATTTCCCCACCCCAGGGAACCTCCTCTGCCCCCATACTGGTGACCAAACCCACACACACACACACACAATCCTCCCCACATTGGATACAGTGCTCAGTAAAGTCCCAACAACCGGGAAAGAAGGGAGAGGAGAGAGAGAGAGGGAGTAAAGATGGAGAGAGGGGTGGGGGAGGGAAGGGAGGGTGGGGGAGAGAGGGAGGGTGGGGGGAGGGAAGGGGGGGTGGGGGGGAGGGGAAGGGAGGGTGGGGGGAGAGAGGGGTGGGGAGAGAGAGGGGTGGGGGGAGGGAAGGGAGAGAAGGGTGGGGGAGAGAAGGGTGGGAGAGAGAGGGGGGGGAGGAGAGAGGGTGGGGGAGAGATGGGTGGGGAGGAGAGGGGTGGGAGGGAAGGGGAGAGAAGGGTGGGGGAGAGAAGGGTGGGGGAGAGAGGGGGGTGGGGGAGAGAGGGGTGGGGAGAGAGGGGGTGGGAGGGAGGGGAAAGAAGGGTGGGGGAGGGAGGGGAGGGGAAGGGAAGGGAGGGTGGGGGAGAGAAGTGTGGGGGAGGGAGAGGAGAAGGGTGGGGGAGGGGGTGGTAAGGGAGAGAGGGGTGGGGGAGAGAGGTAGGGGAGAGAGGGAGGACGGGAGGAGATGGGGAGAGAGGGAGGGGAAGGGGAAAGCTTGCTTATGCGGACCTCAGTAGGCTGAGGGGAGAACTTTGATTCCTCTGGCAACCCCAGTCTTTATTTTGCTTTTCTTAATTTACCCAGATGGAACTCGTGAGTAGAAAATACAGTTTGGAGTTGGGTGTTTTACAGCAGTTGGCTGGAGCAGTGACTGAGTTGTCCTCAAGTGCACAGAGTGAGGTTGTAAACATCACGTGTTGATGGAATGGGCTCTGGCAGTCATTGCCTCTCTGGTCTGTTATTAATTACTGCTTCATCCCCCAGCCTGGCCCCGCTGCAGGTTTTACGATTCTGTACTTTCATATGAAGAAAGACTGGATAGACTCGGCTTGTACTCGCTGGAATTTAGAAGATTGAGGGGGGGATCTTATAGAAACTTACAAAATTCTTAAGGGGTTGGACAGGCTAAATGCAGGAAGGATTGTTCCCGATGTTGGGGAATTCCAGAACAAGGGGTCACAGTTTAAGGATAAAGGGGAAATCTTTTAGGACCGAAATGAGAAAAACATTTTTCACACAGAGAGTGGTGAATCTCTGGAATTCTCTGCCACAGAAGGTAGTTGGGGCCAGTTCATTGGCTATATTTAAGAGGGAACTAGGTGTGGCCCTCGTGGCTAAAGGGGTCAGGGGGTATGGAGAGAAGGCAGGTACAGGATACTGAGTTGGATGATCAGCCATGATCATATTGAATGGCGGTGCAGGCTCGAAGGGCCTACTCCTGCACCTATGTTTCTATGTTTCTATGTACACACACCCCAGGTCGGGTAGATCAGGACAGTGGGTGGGGGGGAGTCGCCAGAGAGCTGGGGGGTAGCTTTGTTTAGTTCATTACTGTCCTGTGTGCTGAGGTGAATGAAGTGAAAAGCTTTTTGTTGTGTGATATCCAGTCAGCAAAAAGACTATACATGATTCCATCAAGCCATCCACAGTTTACAAATATATCATAACAGGAATAATGTTCAGTGTGAGATAAAGTCCAGGAAAGTCCGATTAAAGGTAGTCCGAGGGTCTACAACGAGGTAGGTGGGAGTCAGGAACGCTCTCTAGTTGGTGAGAGGTTGGTTTAGTTGCCTGATAACAGCTGGGAAGTAACTGTCGTTGCCACAGAAGTCTGTGGAGACCAAGTGAGTGGATATTTTTAAGGCAGTGATAGATAGATTCTTCATTAGTACAGGTGCCAGGGGTTATGGGGAGAAGGCAGGAGCATGGGGTTTGGAGGGAGAGATAGATCAGCCATGAATGACTTGATGGGCCGAGTGGCCTAATTCTGGTCCTAGACCTTACGAATCGGGGCAAAACCAAAGGGCTGGTCTGGGGCGAGGGGAGAGGGGAGAGGGTGTCTGGGGGCCAGGAGGGGGCACCAGTGGGGGCCTGATGTGGGAGGGAAGGAGGTTGGAAGGAGAAAGGGTTTCAGGAGGAGGGCCGAGGGAGGGGGGGTGGGGTCATGTTCAGGAGTGGTGTCAGGGAGATTAATGGGGGAGGCTTCAGGGTCAGGGTAGGCCAGGTTACCACGGTTACCTGGTTGGGAAAGGGTAGGGGCGGGGTGTACAGGGGGAGAGGTGGGGGGAGGTGCAGGAGGGGCCGGGGGGTGAGCCGGTTGCCGTGGTTACTTCAATGGGCAGCGGGTAGAGGGCTGGGGGTGGAGGGGGTGGGGGGGTGAGGGTCGGGGTCGAGGGGTCGGGGGGGGCGAGGGTCAGGGTGGGGGTCAGGCTACCGCATCGGGTTGGGGGTAGAAGGCCAGGGGGTAAAGGGTCGGGGGGGTTCAGGGTGCAGCGGTTGCCGTGGTTACCTCCTCGGGCAGGGGGTAGAGGGCGAAGCCGATGGTGTGCATGTCCCCGCCCTTGCGCCGGGCCCTGCGCCGGTCCTTCTGCATCAGGGCGCACAGGAAGCTGCACGACTGCTCGGGGTCGTCAGGGTCATCATCCTCCTCGCACAGGGTCAGCCGGAACTGCGGGTTGATCCAGAACGTGGCTGCGGGGGAGAGAGAACACGGGGAGACTGTCAGAGGGTGGGCCGGGGGAGAGAGGTGGGTTGGGGGCAGCTCATGGGCTCAGAGGGTTGCATCGGGGTCAGAGTTCACAGGGTTGGGTCGTAGTCAGAGGTCGGCTGGAGCCGGGAGTCCAGAGGTTCGGGGTCAGAGGGCTTGGGGTGAAGGGCCAGGGTCGGGGGTCCAAGGGTTGGAGTTGGGGGTCAGAAGTCGGAGGGTTGGGGTGAAAGGGTGATGCGTCAGAGGTGGGGGGTTGGGGTTGGGGGTGAGAGGTGGTGGTGGCCTCACCGGGGTGGTTACGACAGCCCCCTGCGGTGCTGCCCCGCCTCCAGGAGCCGCGGAAGGTGGTGCTCTGCCACTTGAGGTGCCGATCGTCCTGCAGCGTCTCTGGGCCCAGGTTACAGATCTCCAGCCGCGAGAACTGCCGCAGGAACTCTCCCCACGACATCCTGGGGGTGCAGAGGGGCAGACCGTCAGAGAAGCACACAGAGCCTGCACCCACCCTGACACTGATCCCCACCCGGAGCCCTGCACCCACACTGACCCCACCCCCGACCTCTGTTACTGACCCCCACCCCGATCCCTGAACCGACACTGACCCCACCCCGACCTCTGTTACTGACCCCCACCCCGATCCCTGCACCCACACTGACCCAACCCCCGACCTCTGTTACTGAACCCTACCTCTGAGCTTCAATGCCTCAGTCCCGAACCCCACCCCGAGCCCACTCGGACTCTGACCCCACCCAACCCTCCACTCCCCCTTTCAATCACTCCTCCACCCCCCACCCCACCCCAACATCACCCCTCCCCAACCCCAACCTCCCCTGGTACTGACCCTCCCCCACCCCTCCTCCCACGCCACCTCACCCACCCCGCCCCCCCCCCTCCACCGCACACACCCCTCGTTCCTCCCTCCCCACCCCCCAACCCCCCGCACACCCCCCTCGCTCCTCCCCCCCCCACTCACCAGAACTCCCCGTCCTCCATCTTCACCATTCCCTCCCTCTCCTCCGGGTCGATCGCATCCCATTCCGATGAACTGTGGACCAGGGGCAGCTGCTCAACAGGGGCACGGCAACCGCACCCCTACCCCCCTCCCCAACCCAACCCTCCCCAACTTTTCCAATCCCAACCCCACCCTCTCCCTCAACCCCACTCCCAACCCATCCCCACCTCACCCCTCCCCCAACTCCCCAAAACCAACCCCCCCCTCCCGACCCCCCTCCCCATGCCCACAAACTACAACCCCAAAGCCCCCAACCCGACCCCCCAACTCCCCCTTGACTACCTGTACCGACCTCCCTAACTTGACCCCAACCCCCTCTGGCCAACTCCCCCCCCCCCCCTCAATACAATACCCCCCCCCCCCACCCCGACCCTTCCCTCCTGCTCCAATCTGCACGATCAGTCCATTTAGTCCGAACGGATCCACCGTGACCCCCGACCCCATGCTGCCGCCATGACCCCTGACCTCCAGATCCACCCACCTGTCGCTCCAGGCCCCCGTCCACTCCACCTGACCCCATGGGTTCCTGATCCGGATCAGCCGCTCCACCCTGCCCCGGTAGCTGACCTGTGGGGCACACGTCACCCAGTCAGGCAGAGGTCATGGGGGCGAGAGGGGGGCGGAAAGGGGGCTGAGGGAGAGAGAAGGATGAGGGAGAAGGGGGTGAAGGAAGGGGGAGGAGGGGACACCAGGCAACACCGCCCCCCCATGGCCCACTCACCTCCTTGACCCCTGTCACTGAGTAGGCATGACCTTTGACCAGTTTCTTAAAGGTCACGGCCTCCATGTCGAAGGCGCTGGTGATCTGTGAACATGAGAGAAAGTTAGAGTCCCACTAGGGTCGGGGGTCAGTGACGGGGTAGGGTTAGGGGTCAATGATGGGGAAGGGTCGTGGGGTCTATGATGGAAGTGGGTGTAGTCTGGGGGTGGTTGGAAAGTGTCATGGGATCCATATGGGGTGTCCCCGGGTCAGGGTGAGAGGTCATCTGGTGGGGGGGGGGGGAGGGGAAACGTGCCGGCTGGGAGGAAGGTGGGGGGAAGAGGAGGGGTGACCCTGGTGGGGGGGTGGTCCCAGCAGGAGGGGGGGATGTCCTAGGGGGGTGTCCCCAGGGGGGGGGGGGGGGGGGGGGGGGGGGGGGGGGGGGAGGGTGGGGGTGGGGCGGGGGGGTTTCCTGAGGGTGGGGGGGGAGGGTCTCACGTCAATGGAGCAGCCGAGCAGGGAGCCTCGCTCCAGGGCCTTGCGCATGATTGTGTAGAGGTTTCGGGGGGATTTCTTCAGCTCGTACATCTCGGCCACCCCGCCCGTGAAGTCCTCGAACCCCTCGGTGGTGGACCCCCCCGACAGAGCTTCGTACGACCCGTTCAACCTGCCGACAGAGGGGGAGAGAGAGAGAGGGGCCGTGTTACCGAGGCAACATTACCGGAGCGAAGGGATGGGGGTTGCCATGGGTTGCCATGGTGAGCCTTGCCCATGGACATTACCAGGCAGGGGTGAGGGGAGCGAAGGGAGGGGTTGTTGCCGGTGTGAGGGGTGTTGCCATGAGGGGTGAGGGGTCGTGTTGCTATGGAGAGGTGTTGCCAGGGTGAGGGGTCGTGGCCGTGGTGAGGGGTAGGGGGTTGCCGGGGTGTTGGGGAGGGGTCGTGTTGCGGGGGTGTTGCTGAGGGGGGTACCAGGGTGAGGGGTCGTGTTGCTGGGGTGTTGCTGGGCCGGGATGAGGGTCGTGTTGCCGGGGTGAGGCCGGTGATGCTGGGGGGTCGTGTTACCAGGGTGAGGGGTCGTGTTTGCCGGGGTGAGGGGTCGGTTGCTGGGGTGAGGGGTCGTGTTGCTGGGGTGAAGGGTCGTGTTGCCGGGATGAGGGGTCGTGTTGTCGTGGCGACAGGCGGGTTCAAAGGTGCAAGGGGATGGGAGTGGTGGCGCTGACCCCAAAGGCCAATCTCCAGGTTGAGCCGGTGCTAAGGAAGGCAAATGCAATGTCAGCGTTTATTTGGGGTGGACTGGAAATGCTGAAGGTTATAAGGCCCTGGTCAGGCAAGGTGAGGGTCACACATCGGCGAGCAGGAGGTCGGGGGACACTGGTGGATGGGCGGAGGTCGAGGGTGACAGGTCGGGGGTGGCAGGTCGGAGGTCGGGGTCGTGCTGGGGTCACTGACTTGGCGTAGGCTTTCTCCAACAGGGCGCTCCAGAACTCTCCGCGCTCGGCCGAGTGGACGAAGAGCAGCTCCCCGTCCCGGCTCGGCAGCCGGTCGTCAATCACCACATCCACCCACTCCCCAAACTGCCAGAACTGTGGGGGGGGGGGGGGGAGAGGGGAGAGCAAGCACACACGTCAGTCCACATGCACCCCTCATCAACAGCGTACCCCACTCCCCCTTCCTCCTCTCCTCCCTCCCCCACTCCTCCTCCTCTGTCCTCCCCCCCCCCCCCCTCCTCAAGTCCACACCCCCCCAGCCCTCTCCCTCCCCCTCTCCTTTCCAACTCAGTGTAAAAGACTGCATTCACCATAACTATTTCCCTGATGGTGTTTTAATAAATGAATCATATGACATGATCCATTTTTGCCCACCCATGTGCGTTCTAGTACATTTGCAACTTCAGCTTCCATGCTGGAAGGTTTTTGCAGATGCGTCCATGATAAGTTCGCTATTCACCAGAAACCAGCTCCCGTATTGTCAGTACTGGCCTCTGGCCTGGCTGCTCTTCTTTACAAAGCATCATTAA
Source organism: Leucoraja erinaceus (assembly GCF_028641065.1). Lineage (NCBI taxonomy): Eukaryota > Metazoa > Chordata > Chondrichthyes > Rajiformes > Rajidae > Leucoraja > Leucoraja erinaceus. Next base: position 90,689,261 of record NC_073381.1, read on the forward strand.
AGGCTCATACAACTTCCAGTAAACTACCGACATGCAAAAAACTGTTTTCAATAAAAAAACACTCCCTCCCTCGATACCCTGCCCTGCCTGAGAGCGGTTCCTGTGGTGCCCTTTCCCCCCTACTCCACCCCCCCCCCCCCACCAGCTAGTCCCATGGCCACTCTCTTTCCCTCACCCTCCCCCACACACCTTAGACCACTCCCCCTGCACCCCCTCATCTCTCTCTCTCCCCTCCCCCTGTACCACTCAGGTCCCTCCCCGCTGTCTCCCAGCCCCCCCCCCCCCCCCTTTGCCCAGTGTGGGGGTACCTGGAAGTGGAAGATGCCACTGTATTGTGTATTGAAGTCTTGTTCAGGTGGCACCACCCTCTGCATCAGCTCCTCGTTCAGGGTCAGCGAGGCGATGGCCGCCAGGAGCCAGCAGTCACCTGGGGAGAGGGAGTGGCCTCAGACCACCACTTTGGGACTGACCGTTCATCTCCACCCCCCCCCCCCCCCCCCCCCCCCCCCCCCCCCAGCGCAGGGGACCATCCCCACTAACCCCTGCACCCATCCCTGCCTCTCTAACCCTCTTCAGCCCCAACCCTAAACCCTTCCTGTCCCTGTGACCCCCTCCGTTCTCTACACCCCTCCGCGTCCCTGTGACCCCCTCCATTACGGAGAGCTGCCCAGGCCACAGGATTCATAAGGTCATAATTGATAGGAGCAGAATTAGGCCATTCGGCCTATCATGTTTGCATCGCAATTCAATCATGGTTGATCCATCTTTTCCACAGCCTTCTGTGGAAAAGCATTCCACAGTTCACCACCCTCTGACTAAAGAAATTCCCCCTCATCTCCTTCCTAAAACAACGTCCTCTAATTCTAAGGCTATCATCTCTAGTCCTAGACTCTCCCACTAATGGAAATATCCTCTCCATATCAACACTATCCAAGCCTTTCACTATTCTGTATGTTTCAATGAGGTCCCCCCTCGTTTTTTTAAACTCCAGCAAGTACAGGCCCAGTGCGACAAATGCACATCATACGCTAACCTACTCATTCCTGGGATCATTCTTGTAAGCCTCCTCTGGACCCTCTCCAGAGCCAGCACATCCTTCCTCAGATATGGTGCCCAGAATTGCTCACAATACTCCAAATGCAGCCTTACCAGCGCCTTATCGAGCCTCAACATTACATCCTTGATTTAGTGTACACAAGCCCTCTCGGGATAAATTGTGTTTGCTTTCTTTACTATTGATTGGACTTGCAGATTGACTTTATGAGAATCCTGCACCAGCACTCCCTTTACACCTTCGATTTCTGGATTCTTTCCCCATTTAGAAAATAGTCTACGCCTTTATTCCTACGACCAAAATGCATGACACCACATTTGGTAGCATTTTCTATCTGCCACTTCTCTGCCAACCTGTCCAAGTCCTTCTGCAGAGTCCCTGCTTTCTCTACACTACCTGCCCCTCCATCTATTTTCGTATCATCCGCAAGCTTGGCCACAAAGCCTTCAATCCCCGCATCCAGAGATGAATTGTCGTTATGGGTGACTTCAACTTGCCGAATATTGACTGGGACTTGGCTCAGTGCCAGAGGCTTAGTCAGGGAAGAATTTATGAGGCATGGCCTTGGATAACAATGGTCAAGGAAACAGAAGCAGGCATCAGGTACTGGAAACTTTAATTGGATAAGGCCAGTGGGGAATTACAAGGAAGTTTACAACGGTGAATGGGCAGGGCTGGAAGAAAGTCACACAGCCTTTTATTCAAAGTTTAAAAGCAAGTTTTAGACACACCAGCGTAAAAGAGGGTGCACTCCTGGAGTCTGTGGATGGGGATGAGCTATTAAACGAGTACTTTGCATGCTTTTTCACCAAGGAGAATGATGTGGAGGACAGTTATCAGTGAGGGTCTATACCAGGGGTGGGGGACCTTTTCATGTTGGAATGCCGCATTAAGTTAGCTGTAATCTAATAAGGCCACATCCAAGAACTTCAATCAGATATACTTCAAAATGTACATTATTTTGTTAAAATAGCCCTCATGACTTACTAATGTTTTAATTGTGGCCGTCAGTCGGGGAGGATTATTTCATTGAATCTTCATTCACTATTTGGTATTTTAAATACGTTCATTTTAAGATTAAAATAAAAATAATAAAAGACGAACAAAAACATATTAATAATAATAATAAAAAGATTTTTTCTACAAAATTTGGATTCATTCAAAAGGCCGCACTTAATGGCTTAGAAGGGCGCATGCGACCTTAAGGCCGCAGGTTCCCCACCCCTGGGCTTTACTAATGTGCAGTTGAGATCAAACAGGAGTTGGGTGCCTTGAAAAATACACCCCAGGATCTGGTGGAATCTATCCCAGGTGTTTGAGAGAGAGGAGGGATCTTGACAAAGATGTGTGTGTTTGGAAAAGCAGTGATTTGCTCGGGGCAGTCAAAATGGCTTCATGTGGGAACGACAAGCCTTAGAATCATCCAGCACAGAGACAGGCCCTTCAGCCCCACTTGTACACGCCGATCAAGATGCCCCATCTATGCTAGTCCCACCTGCCCATGTTTGGCCCATATTCCTCTAAATCGTTCCTATTCATGTGCCTGTCCAATGTCTTTTCAATGTTGTAATAGTACCTGCCTCAACTACCTCCTCTGACAGCTTGTTCCATACACCCACTGCCCTCTAAAGTTATCCCTCAGGTTACTATTAAGTTTTTCCCCTCTCACCCTATATCCATGTCCTCTGGTTCATGATTCCCCTACTCTGGGTAAAAAACCGTGCATTATCTTGATTTATTCCCCTCATGATTTAATACACCTGTATGAGATCACCCATCAGCCTCCTGTGCTCCAAGGAATAGGATCCCAGCCCGCCCAACCTCTCCCTATAGATCAGACCCTCTAGCCTTGGCAACATCCTCGTAAATCTTCTCTGCACTCTTTCCAACTTAACATCATTCCAACAGCAGGGTGACTAAAATTGAACATAATACTGCAGATGCGGCCTTGTACAACTGTAACAACTGTGGGGGCTCCCTGTCCCGCTCCGCTGGCACTGACGGCCTGTCCTGGGGCAGCCCCAGTGATGGCTGTCGGCGTCAGCTCAGCTCAGCTCAGCTCAGTGCGGCTGTGAGCCAGCGGCTCAGGCACTCCCTGCTACACACTGCTGGGCAGTTTGCCCACAGCACTGAGCTGGAGCATGGGGGAGGGGAGGATGAGAGAGAGACAGAGAGAGAGAGAGAGAGAGAGAGAGACAGAGAGAGAGACAGAGACAGAGACAGAGACAGAGAGAGTGATAGACAGACAGAGAGAGACAGAGAGACAGAGAGAGAGAATAGAGATTGATAGAGTGAGAGAGAGAAATAAGGAGGGAGAAAAATAGCGAGAGATGGGAGAGAGCAATAGTGACAGATAGAGAGAGATAGAGATAGAGATAGAGATAGAGATAGAGATAGAGATAGAGGGAGAGGGAGAGGGAGAGGGAGAGGGAGGGGGGGGGAAGAGAAGAGAGAACACAGTTCCACCAACTTAATGTTATAATGTCGAGAGTTGGGGAGGTAGGGGGGGGGGGGGAATGGGGGGAAACCCCTCCTCCTTTCCTGTTGTGCAGCTGTAATCTGGTGAACCCTCTCCCTGCTCTGTCCCACTGAAATGCAACATCTTGCACTTATCTGAATGAAACTCTGCCTGCCATTGTTCCAGCAAATTCCAGTATCATCGCCAGCTGACCAATTTAATCATAATGTCGAGTTGGAGGGAGGGAGGGAGAGAGAGAGAAAGCAAGCAGAGAGTTGGAGGGGTGGGAGGAGGAAGGAGAGCGTGAGGGAGGCAGAGAGTGAGGGAGAAAGAGAGATGGAGAGGGAGAGAGGGATAGAAAGAGAGAGAGATAGAAAGAGAGAGAGAGAGAGAGTGTGGGAGGGCCAGTCTGGGGGGTTGGGAGCAGTGGGGGGTGGGTGGGATCTGAAGACCCAGTCTGAGTGGATGAGGGCCTGGAGTGGTCCCAGGAGTGGGGGGGAGACTCACCCCAGAGCTCCCTGACACACATCAGTCCGTGTTGCCCCTCCCACGGTGAATGGGGGTCCGACACCAACTCCTGCAGAGAGACAGATGAAGGGGCAGAGGGGTCAGCAAGAGGAGGGGGGGGGGGGGCAGTTCAAGGGGGTCAGCGGAGCAGTCGGGGGGGGGGGGGGGTGGGGGTGGGTACAGGAGTCCATGGGATCACAGATCATGGGCTAATTGGGCTGGGGGGGGGGGGACGGTCACAGCAGGGTAGGGGAACTGGGTGCTGGGTTGGAACAAGCCACAGAGCCAGGGTCAGGGGTTGTGGGGTTAGAGGTCACTGTGCCAGGGTTTGGCTCATATGTCACAGTGCTGGGGTTGGGGTCGATGGTCAGCTACGGTGCAGGGGTCGGGGGTTGGTCATGGCGTGGGTGTTGGGGTCAGGGTTGGGGGAGGGGACTCACCACAGAGTCCCAGACCACACATCTCCGGGGTCGGGAACTGGGGGGTCACAGCGTGGGGGGTCCCGGCGTGGGGGGTCAGGGGTGGGGGTTCAAGGGTAGGCGGTCCTGGCGTGGGGGATCAGAGTAATCGGAGGGAGGGGGGTCACGGTGTGTGGGGGGGGTCAGGGGTCAGGGTTGGGTGGAGGTCACGGCAGGGTGGGTCATGTCCCGGCGTGGGGGTCAGTCAGGGTGGGGGATCAGAGTTCGGGTGGGGTCACGGTGTGGAGGGGGTCACGGGTCAGGGGTCGGGTGAGGGTCACGGCGTGGGGGGGGTCCCGGCGTGAGGGTCAGGGGTGGGGGATCAGAGTTCGGGTGGGTCACGGTGTGGGGGGGATCAGGGATGGGGGATCAGAGGTCGGGTGGGTCACGGCATGGGGGGGTCAAGGGTGGGGGGGTCATAGGGTGGGGGGTCAGTGGCGTGGGGGTCAGGGGGGGGGGTCAGGGTGGGGGTCAGGGGTGGGGGTGTGCTTACGCCAGGCCTCTTCCACTCGATGCCCTGGGCCTTGTCAGTGTGTGGTCCCAGCTCCTTGAAGCCGATGGAGGTGGGGGCGGCGGCAGGGAACTGGGGGTCCAGGAACAGGGCTCCGTCCTGCTGGCACTTTTCCCGCAGTCCCTGAAAGTCCTGGCGCAGGAAGGCCACCGCCTGCCCGTGGCTGCCCATCCCCTCCTGCCTCAGTCTCTCGCGCTGGACACGGCCGGACACCCCCATAAACATGGCACCCCACCTGCGGGCACGGGTCACAGGTCAGAGGGCGCGGGATGGGCATTACAACTCACTCACAGTCACAACTGGGGGCCAGCTCCCCAAAACCTAACCCTGACCCCACCCCTCCCATCCATCTGACCCCTGATCTCCCCCCAACCTGAACCTTTATCCCCAACCCCCCACCCCCCCCCACAAATCTTTCATCATCACTCCCCCCCTCCCTCCCTATCGCCCAGAGACCACCACTCCTCCCTTCGACCCCACCCCATCCATGTCCCAGGCTATCCCTCAGTTGATGATGGGGGGGGGGGGGTCTGGTAAATACAACCCCTCCACTATCCTATCCCCCCCCTCCTCACCCTCCCACACACCCTCATATCCCCCCCCCCCCCCCACCCCACCCCGCCTCTACTCCCTCTCCATCCCTCCTCCACCCGTTACATACTGTGTCTCTTTCCCCTCCCGACCTCTTCACCCCCTCCCCTCCCCACTCCCTCCCATCAATCCTCCATCTACCCCCCACCCCTCTGCCAAAAACCCCCTCCCCTCCGATCTCATCCCCCCTCCACCGGCCTTGCTGACCGCACCCTCCCTCCCATCGCGCCTGGACCGGCACCGTCTCCCCGGGGCAGGATCCGCGACCCCCCTCCCCCCTGCCCTCCATCCCAGACCCCCCCCCTCCTCTCCCTCTCTCTCCCCTCTCTCCCCCACTACCGGGCCGGGGCGGCGGGGAGAGAACGGTCCTACCGCGGCTGGGAGCGGAGTGCGGACTGCGGCCGGGCCGGAGCTGGGGCGGGGCTGGGCGGACTGACGGTCGGGGGGAGGCGGAGAGAGGGACCGCCCAGCCCAGCCCGGCTCCCCCCTTCCCCGGGTCTCCCCCACCGGGTCTCCCCCCTCCCCGGGTCTGGTTCCCACGCTGCGCCTCGCTGGGGATATAAATCTCCATCTCTCACTAGACTCCAGATCAGTGCTTCTCTAAACTATTTCAGTGTCATTCAACCTTCAGTCTTTATCACAACATTCCATTCGCCCTCGACTAAATGTTCTTATGTCTTTTTGGTGATTTTCGTCTTATTCTCCCCTTATGTATAAATATCTGAATAAATCAAGCCATTCATTCACCCCTCTCTAGTTTAATTCACCCCCAAATAATTTCATTCACCCTTGGGTGAATCATTCACCAGTTTAAGAAGGACTCGTCTAGACACCCCATCCCCACCCCACCACCATCCCGGACAGACCAGACACCAATCCCCCACCCAGACGCTCTAGGGTCCAGTTGCAGTCCCAGACACTCTCAGGGGCAGTATCCAGACTAGGGTCAGTGACCATGTCTGGAGTGGGGTCTGGGTCTGTGTCTGGACTGGGGATTGTCTGCAGGTCTGTGCACCCAGCGCCCCGGCCCCGTGTAAACACACTCTTAGAAACATAGAAACATAGAAATTAGGTGCAGGAGTAGGCCATTCGGCCCTTCGAGCCTGCACCGCCATTCAATATGATTATGGCTGATCATCCAACTCAGTATCCCGTACCTGCCTTCTCTCCATACCCCCTGATCCCCTTAGCCACAAGGGCCACATCTAACTCCCTCTTAAATATAGCCAATGAACTGGCCTCAACTACCCTCTGTGGCAGAGAGTTCCAGAGATTCACCACTCTCTGCGTGAAAAAAGTTCTTCTCATCTCGGTTTTAAAGGATTTCCCCTTTATCCTTAAGCTGTGACCCCTTGTCCTGGACTTCCCTAACATCGGGAACAATCTTCCAGCATCTAGCATGTCCAACCCCTTAAGAATTTTGTAAGTTTCTATAAGATCCCCTCTCAATCTTCTAAATTCTAGAGAGGATAAACCAAGTCTATCCAGTCTTTCTTCATAAGACAGTCCTGACATCCCAGGAATCAGTCTGGTGAACCGTCTCTGCACTCCCTCTATGGCAATAATGTCCTTCCTCAGATTTGGAGACCAAAACTGTACGCAATACTCCAGGTGTGGTCTCACCAAGACCCTGTACAACTGCAGTAGAACCTCTCTGCTCCTATACTCAAATCCTTTTGCAATGACAGCTAACCATACCATTCGCTTTCTTTACTGCCTGCTGCACCTGCATGCCTACCTTCAATGACTGGTGTACCATGACACCCAGGTCTCGCTGCATCTCCCCCTTTCCCAATCGGCCACCATTTAGATAATAGTCTGCTTTCCTATTTTTGCCACCAAAATGGATAACCTCACATTTATCCACATTATACTGCATCTGCCAAACATTTGCCCACTCACCCAGCCTATCCAAGTCACCCTGCAGTCTCCTAGCATCCTCCTCACAGCTAACACTGCCCCCCAGCTTAGTGTCATCCGCAAACTTGGAGATATTGCCTTCAATTCCCTCATCCAGATCATTAATATATATTGTAAATAGCTGGGGTCCCAGTACTGAGTCTTGGGGTACCCCACTAGTCACTGCCTGCCATTGTGAAAAGGACCCGTTTACTCTTACTCTTTGCTTCCTGTTTGCCAGCCAGTTCTCTATCCACATCAATACTGAACCCCCAATGCCTTGTGCTTTAAGTTTGTATACTAATTTCTTATGTGGGACCTTGTCGAAAGCCTTCTGGAAGTCCAGATACACCACATCCACTGGTTCTCCCCTATCCACGCTACTAGTTACATCCTCGAAAAATTCTATAAGATTCGTCAGACATGATTTACCTTTCGTAAATCCCTGCTGACTTTGTCCAATGATTTCACCACTTTCCAAATGTGCTGCTATCCCATCTTTAATAACTGACTCTAGCAGTTTCCCCACTACCGATGTTAGACTAACTGGTCTGTAATTCCCCATTTTCTCTCTCCCCTCCCTTCTTAAAAAAGTGAGGGTTACGTTTGCTACCCCGCCAATCTTCAGGAACTACTCCAGAATCTAAAGCGTTTTGAAAGATTATTACTAATGCATCCACTATTTCTGGAGATACTTCCTTAAGTACTCTGGGATGCAGCCTATCTGGCCCTGGGGATTTATCGGCCTTTAAACCATTCAATTTACCCAACACCACTTCCCGCCTAACCTGGATTTCACTCAATTCCTCCAACTCCTTTGACCCGCGGTCCCCTGCTATTTTCCGGCAAATTATTTATGTCTTCCTTAGTGAAGACGGAACCAAAGTAGTTATTCAATTGGTCCCCCATATCCTTGTTCCCCATGATCAACTCCCCTGTTTTCTGACTGCAAGGGACCTACATTTGTTTTAACTAATCTCTTTCTTTTCACATATCTATAAAAACTTTTGCAGTCAGTTTTTATGTTCCCTGCCAGTTTTCTTTCATATTCTATTTTTCCTTTCCTAATTAAGCCCTTTGTCCTCCTCTGCTGGTCTTTGAATTTCTCCCAGTCCTCCGGTATGCTGCTTTTTCTGGCTAATTTGTACACATCATCCTTCGCTTTGATACTATCCCTGATTTCCCTTGTTATCCATGGATGTACTACCTTCCCTGATTTATTCTTTTGCCAAACTGGGGATGAACCAATTTTTGTAGTTCATCCATCAGTCTTTAAATGTCTTCCATTGCATATCCACCGTCAACCCTTTTAGAATTAATTGCCAGTCAATCTTGGCCAATTCACGTCTCATACCCTCAAAGTTACCTTTCTTTAAGTTCACAACCACTTTTTCTGAATTAACAATGTCACTCTCCATCCTAATGAAGAACTCAACCATATTATGGGGACTCTTGCCCAAGGGGGCACGTACAACAAGATTAGTAACTAACCCTTCCTCATTACTCAATACCCAGTCTAAAACAGCCTGCTCTCTCGTTGGTTCCTCTACATGTTGATTTAGATAACTATCCCGCATACATTCCAAGAAATCCTCTTCCTCAGCACCCCTGCCAATTTGATTCACCCAATCTATATGTAGATTGAAGTCACCCATTATAACCGTTTTGCCTTTGTCGCACGCATTTCTAATTTCCTGTTTGATACCATCTCCAACTTCACTACTACTGTTAGGTGGCCTGTACACAACACCCACCAGCGTTTTCTGCCCCTTAGTGTTTCGCAGCTCTACCCATACCGATTCCACATCCTCCAAACTAATGTCCTTCCTTTCCATTGCATTAATCCCCTCTCTAACCAGTAACGCTACCCCACCTCCTTTTCCTTTCTGTCTATCCCTCCTGAATATTGAATATCCCTGGATGTTCAGCTCCCGCCTTGGTCACCCTGGAGCCATGTCTCCGTGATCCCAACTATATCATAGTCATTAATAGCTATCTGCACATTCAACTCATCCACCTTATTGCGAATGCTCCTTGCATTGAGACACAAAGCCTTCAGGCTCGTTTTTACAACACTCTTACCCCTTACACAATTATGTTGAAAAGTGGCCCTTTTTGATTTTTGCCCTGGTTTTGTCTGCCTGCCACTTTTACTTTTCACCTTGCTACCTATTTCTTCTACCCTCATTTTACACCCTTCGGACCCTGATCCCTCTCACGGCACAGCAGGGAGCAAGGAAGAACATACACAAAATGCTGGAGTAACTCAGCGGGACAGGCAGCATCTCTGGAGAGAAGGAATGGGTGACATTTCTGGTCGAGACCCTTCTTCAGACTGGGAGTCAGTGGAGAGGGAGACAGAGAGATAGAGACGGAGGCTTTCTGCAACACCCTCTCTTGCTGCACCCCCTCTGTGATTGCTCCCACTCACCTGCTCCACACCCAAATGCTGTCTACATCTCCCGTTCCCCTGACTCCTAGTCTGAAGAAGTATCCTGACCTGAAACATCACCTATTCCTTCTCTCCAGAGATCCCGCCGAGTTACTCCAGTACTTTGTGTCTATCTCCGGTTTAAACCAGCATCTGCAGTTCCTTGCTACACACAGCGAGGAAGGACTGTTGTATCGAGTTGCACTAATTTAAATGCAAGAGGCAGGTGAACACAGCGTGGGGTCAGGTTTGTGCGACTGGGATGTTGTAGCCGTTATGGAAACGTGGTGAAGAGAGGGACAGGACTGGCTGCTTGATGTTCCAGGGTCCAGGTGAAAGAGAGAGAGAGAGAGAGGTGGGGGTGAGAGAGGAGGGGGAGTTGTGCTTTGAATGGGGTGAACATTGCGGAGGTGCCTGGAGGGGATGTTCGCGGGGGTTGTCCCGTGAGGTGACGTGGGTGAGGCTGAGAGACTAGGAGGGGTGACGGCTCTGTTGATCTTGCTGGATAGGCCCCAATGTAGTCAACAGGAATTAGAGGAACAAATATGCAGACAGCTGCAAGGCCAACAGTGGGAGACTGTAACTTTCCCAATTTAGACTGGGGAGGCCAAAGGCTTAGACGAGGTGGAATTTGTCAAGTGTGTTCGTGGAAGTTTCCTCAGGCAATATGTAGAGGGCCCTACAAGGGAGAGAGCAAAGCAAGACCTACTCTTAGGAAATTGGGAATAGCAAGTTTAGTTCACAGACACAGAGCGGAAACAAGCCCTTCAGCCCACCGAGTCCATGCCGACCAGCGATCACCCCGTACACTGGGATGGGAGATTGCAACCTTCACGTAGTCCGCCCTGATTCGACAAATGCAATCAACCTGGCGTGCACAATCAAATAAGATCAAATAGAACAAGTTGTCCTACAACTTTAGGCTGTGTACGCCATACGCAAGAAGACCCCATACACTAACACTATCCTGCACACACTGGGGACAATTTACATTTATACCAAGCCAATTAACCTACAATTAACCTGGTCATGTTCTAAAAACCTGTGTGGACCAACTGGCTGGAGTTTTTACGGACATTTTCAACCTCTCACTTCTGAGGTCTGAGGTCCCCACCTGCTTTTAAAAGGGCATCAATTATACCTTTTGTATTGTTGTTGTATTGTATAGTATTCAAATTTATTGTCATTGTCTCAATTAGAGACAACAAAATGAATTTCCCTTTACAGTCAGTATCATAAAAATAAATAAATAATAAATATTAAAACATATTAAAAAAATAAAATGGAATTTAAAAAAAAGCACAAACACAGACAGTCCACAACACAACACAACACAGTGGCACCAAGGTGAGGAAGGCACCATAGTCCAGCCAGCCTCCCCTCCAATCTTCCCAGATGTTCATCCGTGGTCGGGGCCTTCCGAGCACCCGCAGTCGCTGCCGCGGGTGGCCCGATGTTCAGGCCCTCACGACGGGCTGGTGGAACGCCGACGCCGATCCCCGACGGTGAACATCCTTCTCCTCAGCGGCCCGGACCTCCCGATCAGCCGCTTCCCGCTGCCGGAGTCCGCAGCTCCCGAGTCCGCAGGTCGAGCCGGGCGGAGTCGCAGCACCCCACGTTGTTGATCAGCGCCGCCCGCGTTGTGAGCTCCGCAAACCGCAGCTCCAGGATGTCGGTGCAGCAGGTCCAGCACTCCGGGCTCCAGACGGCGACCCCCCGGTAAGGCATCGCCAGCCCCGCGATGTTTCAGCGCTGTCCCGTGCCCAAGTGCCCAAGAAGAGTAAGGTGACGTGCCTCAATGACTATCGACCAGTGACACTAACGCCGGTGGTGATGAAGTGCTTTGAGAGGTTGGCCATAGAGCAAATCAACTACTACCTGGACAAAAACCTGGACCCACTGCAGTTCGCTTACCGCCACAACAGATCAACGGTGGATGCGATCTCGCTGGCCCTCCACTCCGCTCTGGACCACTTGGACAACAAAAACTCATATGTCAGGCTGTTATTCATCGATTACAGCTCGGCATTTAATACAATCATCCCCTCCATGCTGGTTACCAAACTCGCAGAACTGGGTCTCTGCGCATCCCTCTGTAACTGGATCCTCGACTTCCTCATCCCCAGACCACGGTCTGTTCGTATTGGTGGAAATGTGTCAGCCTCAATAACAATCAGCACGGGAGCACCTCAAGGCTGCATGCTCAGCCCCCTGCTGTACTCATGACTGCGTAGCCAGTCACAGTGCGAACTCCATCATCAAGTTCGCTGACGACACCACTGTTGTGGGACGTATCACTGATGGGGATGAGTCAGAGTATAGAAGAGAGATCGAGCAACTGTCCATATGGTGCCAGCACAATAACCTGGCCCTCAACACCAGCAAAACCAAGGAACTGATTGTGGACTTTGGTAGGAGTAGGAGGGGAACCCACAGCCCCATTTATATGGTTGAAAGGGTCAAGAGCTTCAAATTCCTGGGCGTGCACATCTCTGAAGATCTTTCCTGGTCTGAGAACACTAATGCAATTATCAAGAAAGCTCATCAGCGCCTATATAACCATATAACCATTACAGCACGGAAACAGGCCATCTCGACCCTTCTAGTCCATGCCGAACACATAATCTCCCCTAGTCCCATATACCTGCGCTCAGACCATAACCCTCCATTCCCTTCCCATCCATATAACTATCCAATTTATTTTTAAATTATAAAAAAACGAACCTGCCTCCACCACCTTCACTGGAAGCTCATTCCACACAGCTACCACTCTCTGAGTAAAGAAGTTCCCCCTCATGTTACCCCTAAACTTCAGTCCCTTAATTCTCATGTCATTTTGTTGACATCCTCCCTACTCTCAGGTGACCAAAATTGTACTTGATACTCCAGAATTGGCCTCACCAATGCCTTGTACAATTTTAACATTACATCCCAACTTCTATACTCAATGCTCTGATTTATAAAGGCCAGCACACCAAAAGCTTTATTTACCACCCTATCTACATGAGATTCCACTTTCAGGGAACTGTGCACAGTTATTCCCAGATACCTCTGTTCACCTACATTCTTCAATTCCCTACCATTTACCATGTACGTCCTATTTTGATTTGTCCTGCCAAGATGTAGCACCTCACACTTATCAGCATTAAACTCCATCTGCCATCTTTCAGCCCACTCTTCCAACTGGCATAAATCTCTCTGTAGACTTTGAAACTCTACTTCATTACCCGCAACCCCACCTATCTTAGTATCATCTGCATACTTACTAATCCAATTTACCACACCATCATCCAGATCATTGATGTACATGACAAACAACAGTGGACCCAACACAGATCCCTGTGGCACCCCACTCGTCACTGGCCTCCAACCTGACAAACAACCATCCACCATTACTCTCTGGCATCTCCCATTCAGCCACTGTTGAATCCATCTTGCTACTCCACCATTAATACCCAACCATTGAACCTTCTTAACCAACCTTCCATGAGGAACCTTGTCAAAGGCCTTACTGAAGTCCATATACACAACATCCACTGCTTTACCCTCATCAATTTCCCGAGTAACATCTTCAAAAAATTCAAGAAGATTAGTTAAACATGACCTTCCAGGCACAAATCCATGTTGACTGTTCCTAATCAGACCCTGTTTATCCAGATGCTTATATATATTATCTCTAAGCATTCTTTCCATTAATTTGCCCACCACTGACGTCAAACTAACAGGTCTATAATTGCTAGGTTTACTCTTAGACCCCTTTTTAAACAATGGAACAACATGCGCAGTACGCCAATCCTCCGGCACTATTCCCGTTTCTAACTTTCTAACTACTTCCTGAGAAGATTACGGAGAGTCAGTTTGTCAAGGAGGACTCTCTCTAACTTCTACAGGTGCACAGTAGAGAGCATGCTGACCGGTTGCATCGTGGCTTGGTACGGCAATTTGAGCGTCCTGGAGAGGAAAAGACTACAAAAAGTAGTAAACACTGCCCAGTCCATCATCGGCTCTGACCTTCCTTCCATCGAGGGGATTTATCGCAGTCGCTGCCTCAAAAAGGCTGGCAGTATCATCAAAGACCCACACCATCCTGGCCACACACTCATCTCCCTGCTACCTTCAGGTAGAAGGTACAGGAGCCTGAAGACTGCAACAACCAGGTTCAGGAATAGCTACTTCCCCACAGCCATTAGGCTACTAAACCTGGCTCAGCCAAAACTCTGATTATTATGAACCCATTTTCTGTTACTTGCACTTTATCAGTTTATTTATTCATGTGTGTATATATTTATATTATGGTATATGGACAGACTTATCTGTTTTGTAGTAAATGCCTACTATGTTCTGGTGTGCTGAAGCAAAGCAAGAATTTCATTGTCTTATACAGGGACACATGACAATAAACTCACTTGAACTTGAACTTGAAACCTGCACGTCTTTGGAGTGCGGGAGGAAACCGGAGCACCTGGAGAAAACCCACGTAGGTCACAGGGAGAACATACAAACTCCGCACAGACAGCACCCACAGTCAGGATCAATCTCAAGTCTCTGGCTCTGTAAGACAACAACTCTACCGCTGCACCACCGTGCCGCTAGTGATTGAAGTGTCCATGTCTAACTATTTGTGGAGATGGACAAGACTGCCCATCATATGATGAGCGTTTGACGGCACTGGGCCTGTACTCGCTGGAGGTTAGAAGGTTGAGGGGGGGTCTCATTGAAACTTACAGAATAATGAACGGCATAGAGTGGATGTGGAAAGGATGTTTCCACTGGGGGGAGGTCGTAGCCTCAGAATTAAAGGTAGACAAAAATCCTGGAGAAACTTAGCGGGTGAGGCAGCATCTAATGGAGCGATGGAAAAAATGACATTTTGGGTCAGAACCCTTCTTCAGACTAAAGTGCGCTTAGTCAGAGAGTAGTTAATTTGCAGAACTCATTGCCACAAAGGGCCGTGGAGGCAGTCAGTGGATATTTAAGGCAGAGAAAGGCAAATTCTTGATTAGAACGGGTGTCAAGGGTTATGGGGAGAAGGTGGGAGAATGGGATTAGGAGGCAGAGATCAGCCATGGTTGAATGGCGGGGTAGGCTCGACGGGCTGAATGGCCTAATTCTACTCCTATAACTTATGATGTCTGAACTGGGGCAAAGCCACCTTTGATGACAAGAGTTCAGGGCATGCATCCTCCTGTTAGAGTGAAGGGTAGGTGGAAGTAATGAGGCTCTGGTCAGGAGAAAAAAGAAGGAAGCATGGGATAGGTACAGGC
The DNA here is from genome assembly GCF_028641065.1 of Leucoraja erinaceus. Taxonomy (NCBI): domain Eukaryota; kingdom Metazoa; phylum Chordata; class Chondrichthyes; order Rajiformes; family Rajidae; genus Leucoraja; species Leucoraja erinaceus. The sequence goes on from NC_073381.1 coordinate 90,704,434, forward strand.
AGCTGGGATCAAGTGTATCCCTGGAGGAGTTTCGGGATCAGAGGAGCATACCTGCGAAGGAAATCAGGTAAGCAAAAAGGAGATGCCCAAGCAGATAATATGAAGGAAAATCCAAAGAGATTTTCTAAGTACATTACGTAAAAGAAGGTAACTAGAGACAGAATAAGGCCCAAAGGCGTCATCTCTGTGTGGAGCCACAGGACAAGGACAGGGTCCTCATTGAGTGTTCCTCCTCTGGTTCTACCATGAAGAAAAACAAGAAGACTGGGGAACCTGGGTCCGTTAATGGAGATGATTGAAGACAGTCCGTATTACAGTCGCTGCACAGCCTAAGGTTCGTGAAGGTAGATAAATGGCCTGGGCCTGATCAGATAGATCTGAGGATGCTGTGGGAAGCTGGTGATGGAGATATGCTGTATGAATCATCGTTAGACACAGGTGAGGGGTTGGGACCAGAGGGTTTTTTTTTCCCCAATTGGGTTGGTGTTGGGTTTGCTGAAAGTATCTGTCAGGTGCCTCTGTACAAAGTTACAGGAACCCTTCTATGGGGGTGATCAGGAGAAAAGGGGGGACACTGGGAGAGGGTGGGAAAAGTAGCAATGGGAGGGGAGGCAGTGGGAAAAGTGGGGGACGGAGAAGAGGGGAGTGGGGGGGAGTGTTGATGGAGGAGATGGGAGGTGGGAGGCACCAGGGGAGGAGGAGGCAACATGTGAGATAGGGGAGCAGTGGAGGGAGTATGTGGGAAGGGGACGGAGGGTATCATGGGGGGGGAGGGGGATGCAGAGGAGAGGGGAGACGGGGTAGGGGGGGTTTCGGGGGAGGGGATGTGGGGGGGAGTGGGAGAGGGGGGTGCATGGGATGGGGAGGGGAGGAAGGGTACAGTGTCTGGGGGTTGGGGAACATTTGTGAATAATACAGGATGAGGTGGGAGAGAGGCTGGGTGTGGCTGGGGGGGGGGGAGAGCAAAGCTAGAGCACGGTGGAACAGCGTGACCATGCCACTAACACGCTCCATCTACACTAGTCCCACCTGCCCATATCCCTCTAAACCTGTCCTATCCATGTACCTGTCCAAATGACATTTATAGTACCTGCCTCAACTACCTGAAATTCAAGAGAGTCAGGGGGTGGAAGTTAGTGGAGCAGCTACTACTAGGCAGAAGATGCTTGGGAAGGTGAAAGTGCTAAAGGTAGATAAGTCACCTGGACCGCATGGAATGTAACCCTAGGGTTCTGAAAGAGGTGGCTTTAGAGATTGTGGAGGCATTGATAGTGATCACTAGAGTCAGGAGTTGTCCCAGATGTTTGGAAAATTGCCAATATTACCCCGCTGCACAAAATGGGAGCGAGGCAGAATAGTGGGAACTATAGGCCAGTTAGTCTGACTTCAGTGGTTGGTTAGATTTTAGAGCCCATTATAAAGGATGAAGTTACAAGTACTTAGAAGTTCAAGGTAAAACAGGCCGTAGTCAACATGGCTGTGTGAAGGGGAGGTCTTCCTTGACAAATTTGCAGGAATTCTTTGAAGAAGCAAACAACAGGACAGACAAAGGAGAGTCAGTGGATGTTAGGTACACAAAAATGCTGGAGAAACTCAGCGGGTGCAGCAGCATCTATGGAGCGAAGGAAATAGGTGACGTTTCAGGCCGAAACCTTTCTTCAGATGTTGTTTACTTACAATTTCAGAAAGCCTTTTATAAGGTGCCAATTTAGGATGATGGGAGCCCACAGTATCAAAGGGCAGATACTAGCATGGGTAGCAGGTTGATTGGATGACAGAAAACAAAGAGTGGCAATAAATGGGGCTTTTCCTGGCTGGCTGCCAGTGACTAGTGGAGTTACGCAGGGCTCGGTGCTGGGGCTGCTACTCTTCACGTTGTATATTAATTATTTGGACGAGGGGATTGAAGGCTTTGAGGCGAAGTTTGCGGGTGATACGAAAATAGGTGGAGGGGCAGGTAGTGTAGAGAAAGCAGGGACTCTGCAGAAGGATTTAAGAAGGAACTGCAGATCCTGGAAAATCGAAGGTACACAAAAATGCTAGAGAAACTCAGCGGGTGCAGCAGCATCTATGGAGCGAAGGAAATAGGTAAGAAACCCTTCTTCAGACTGATGGGGGGGTGGCGGGGAGAAGAAAGGAAAAAGGAGGAGGAGGAGCCCGAGGGCTGAGGAAGGGTAGGAGACAGCAAGGGCTAACAAAATTGGGAGAATTCGATGTTCATGCCCGCAGGATGCAGACTCCCCAAGCGGAATATGAGGTGCTGTTCCTTCAATTTTCGGTGTTGCTCGCTCTGGCCATTGAGGAGACATAGGACAGAGAGGTCAGATACGGAATGGGAGGGGGAGTTGAAGTGCTGAGCCACCGGGAGGTCAGGTAGGTTCTTGCGGACCGAGCGGAGGTGTTCGGCGAAACGATCGCCCAACCTCCGCTTAGTCTCACCGATGTAGATCAGCTGACATCTAGAGCAGCGGATGCAGTAGATGAGGTTGGAGGAGATACAGGTGACCCTCTGTCGCACCTGAAACGATTGCTTGGGTCCTTGAACGGAGTGGAGGGGGGGGGGGGGGGGAGGTAAAGCGACAAGTGTTGCATCTCTTGCGGTTGCAACGGAAAGTGCCCGGGGAGGGGGTGGTACAGGGAGGGAAGGGAAGAATTGACAAGGGAGTTATGGAGGGGGCGGTCTTTGCGGAAGGCAGATATGGGGGGAGATGGGAAGATGTGGCGAGCGTTGGGGTCACGTTGGAGGTGGCAAAACTGACGGAGGATTATTTGTTGTATGTGACGGCTGGTGGGGTGAAAGGTGAGGACTAGGGGGACTCTGCCCTTGTTGCGAGTGGGGAAATGGGGAGAGAGAGCAGTGTTGCGGGGTATGGAAGAGACCCTGGTGCGAGCTTCATCTAAGGTGGAGGAGGGGAACCCTCGTTCCCTGAAGAATGAGGACATTTACGATGCCCTGGTGTGGAACGCCTCATCCTGGGAGCAGATGCGGCGTAGACGGAGGAATTGGGAGTAGGGGATGGAGTCCTTACAGGAAGCAGGGTGGGAAGAAGAGAGCCGTGGGAGTCAGTAGGTTTATAGTGGATGTCGGTCAGAAGTCTATCACCTGCGAAGGAGATAGTGAGGTCAAGGAATGGTAGGGAAGTGTCGGAAATGGTGTCGGAAATGGGGAGACCAGGAGAGAAGGGGAGACACTGGGAGAGGGTGGGAAAAGGGACTAGGGAGTGCTGCTGCAGGATTCCCAAAAAGTTAATCTGCAAGTCAAACCAGAAGTAAAGAAAACAAACTCAATGCTTGCGTTTATTTCAAGAGGGCTTGTATACTAAAACAGAGATGTAATGTTGAGGCTGGTAAGATCGCATTTAAAATATTTTGGGCACCGTATCTGAGGAAGGATGTGCTGGCTCTGGAGAGGGTCCAGAGGAGGTTTACAAGAACGATCCCAGGAATGAGTAGGTTAACCTATGTTGAGCGTTTGTCGGCACTGGGCCTGTACTTGCTGGAGTTTAGAAGAATGAGGGGGGACCTCATTGAAACATACAGAATGGTGAAAGGCTTGGACAGAGTGGATGTGGAGAGGATGTTTCCACTAGTGGGAGAGTCGAGGACTATAGGTCATAATCTCAAAATTAAAGGACGTTCTTTTAAGAAGGAGATGAGGAGAGATTTCTTTAGTCAGAGGGTGGTGAATCTCTGGAATTAATTGCCACAGAAGGCTGTGGAGGCCAAGTCAATGGATATTTTTAAGTCAGAGATAGATAGATTCTTGATTTGTACAGGTTTCAGAGGTTATGGGGAGAAGGGAAGAGACTGGGGTTAGGAGGGAGAGATAGATCAGCCATGATTGAATGGTGGAGGAGACTTGATAGGCCGAATGGCCTAATTCCACTCCTATTCCTTATGACCTCCTCTGGCAGCCCATTCCATGTACCTTTTGTGTGAAAAGGTCCCTGTTAAATCTTACCACGCTCAGCTTAGGGTGGGTGAAACGAGCTGCCAAAGGAAGTTGTAGATGTGGGTGGTACACAAAATTGCTGGAGAAACTCAGCGGGTGCAGCAGCATCCATGGAGCGAAGGAAATAGGCGATGTTTCGGGCTGAAACCCTTCTTCAGACTGATGGGGGGTGGGGGGAGAAGGAAGGAAAAGGGGAGGAGGAGGAGCCCGAGGGCGGGCGGATAGGAGGGTGGGAGGAGACAGCTCGAGGGTTAAGGAAGGGGAGGAGACAGCAAGGGCTAGCAAAATTGGGAGAATTCAATGTTAATGCCATCCGGACGCAAGGTCCCCAGGTGGAATATGAGGTGCTGTTCCTCCAGGACATTGTAGATGTGGGTAATGTGACAACATTTAAAATACATTTTGACAATACACGGATAGGAGGGTTTAGTGGGATATGTGCCAAACGCTGGCAGGTGGGATTAGTCCAGTAAACATAGTTAGTTGGCATGATTCCTGTACAAACAAGGATCTGCAGATGCTGGTTTACAAACAAAAGTAGGGAGAGGGAGGGAGGGGGGAGCGATGGAGAGAGAGAGGGAGGGAGGGAGGGGGGGGTAGGGAGGGAGGGGGAGAGAGAGGGGAAGGGAGAGAGAGGGAGGAAACATAGAAAATAGGTTCAGGAGCAGGCCATTTACCCTTCAATCCAGCACCGCCATTCATTGTGATCATGGCTGATTATCCACAATCAATAACCCGTGCCTGCCTTCTCCCCATATCCCTTGATTCCACTGGCCCCTAGAGCTCTATCTGACTCTCTGTTAAATTCATCCAGTGAATTGGCCTCCACTGCCCTCTGTGGCAGGGAATTCCACAAACTCACAACTCTCTGGGCGAAAAAGTTTTTTCTCATCTCAATTTGAAATGGCCTCCCCTTTATTCTTCTAGAATGTGGCCCCTGGTACCGGACTACCCCAACACTGGGAACATTTTTCCTGCATCTAACTTGTCCAGTCCTTTTATAATTTTTATATGTTTCTATAAGATATCCCCTCATCCTTCTAAATTCCAGTGAATACACGCCCAGTCTTTCCAATCTTTCCTCATATGACAGTCCCGCCATCCCGGGGATAAACCTTGTGAACCTACGCTGCACTGTCTCAATAGCAAGGATGTCCTTCCTCAAATTAGGAGACCAAAACTACACACAATACTGTTGATGTGGTCTCACCAGGGCCCTGTACAACTGCAGAAGGACCACTCCTATACTTAAATCCTCTCATTATGAAGGCCAACATGCCATTAGATTTCTTCACTGCCTGCTGTACCTGCATGTTTACTTTCAGTGACTGGTGTACAAGGACACCCAGGTCTCGTTGCACTTCCCTTTTTCCTAATCTGACACCATTGAGATAATAATCTGCATCCTTGTTCTTGCCGTCAAAGTGGATAACCTCACATTTATTAATTTGCTAGTGTTACTTTTAATCCCATCATCTAAATCATTAATATATATTGTAAATAGTTGCGGCCCCAGCACCGAGCCTTGCGGCACGCCACTGGTCACTGCCTGCCATTCTGACAGGGACCTGTTTATTCCTACTCTTTGCTACCTGTCTGCCAACCATGTCAATACCCTACCCCCCAATACCATGTGCTCTAATTTTGCCCACTAATCTCCTGTGTGGGACCTTATCAAAGGCTTTCTGAAAGTCCAGGTACACTACATCCACTGGCTCTCCTTCATTCATTTTACTTGTCACATCCCCAAAAAGTTCCAGAAGATTAGTCAAGCAGGATTTCCCCTTCATAAATCCATGCTGATTTGGACCAATCCTTTTACTGCTATCCAAATGCACAATCCCTTGTCAGCCACAGTTGCCTCTTACTTGCCTTAGAATCTTTCTTCCTCTTTGGAATGAAGTGATCGTGCATCTTCTGGATTATGCCCAGAAATGCCGTTGCTGTTCCACTGTCATTCCTGCTAGGATCCTTTTCCAGTCAACCTTGGCTAGCTCCTCTCTCATGCCTTCATAGTCCTCTTTGTTCAACTGCAACACTGACACTTCAGATTTATCCTTCTCCCTCTCAAATTGCAGAATATGGTCACTACCTCCTAGTGGTTCCTTTACCTTGAGTTCCCTTATCAAATCTGGTTCATTAGACAGCACTAAATCCAGAGTTGCCTTCTCTCTGGTAGGTTCCAGTACAGGCTGCTCTAAGAATCCCTCTCGGAGGCATTCTACAAACTCCCTTTCTTGGAGTCCAGAACCAATCTGATTTTGTATTGTATATTGTATTGTATATTGTATATCTTTATTGTCATTTCCTGAGTACAGGTATTCGCATACCCAGAGGAAACAAAAAAACGTTGCTCAACCAGTGTCCATTCAGTGTGCATGAAAAATAAATAGAAATAGAAAAAAAATACATGTATCATGAACAAATTTAACACTCTACTAAACATTCAACAGTCGTTCCGACCGGCAGCGGCACAACAGTGGCTCTGCTGCAGTGTGGGGTTTGTGCGCGATACTTGGCAGGGGGCAAAGTCCATTTAGCAGTCTTATAGCCTGTGGGAAGAAGCTGAGGAGCATCCTGCTGGTTTTGCAGCTAATGCTCCTGTACCTCTTCCCAGATGGCAGGATGGAGAAAATGTCATGCGATGGGTGGTAAGGGTCTTTGATGATGGAGATGGCTCTGCTGATACATCTCTTCCTGTATATGTCCAGCAGGAAGGGGAGTGGAGCACCAATAATCCTGCTGGCGGTCTTCACTATCCTGTCTAGTTGGTGCCGTTCGTACGCCTTGCAGCTCCCGAACCAGGAAGTGATGCCGTAGGTCAATGTGCTCTCGACAGTCCCCCTATAAAAAGTCCGTAGGTGTGTAGTGGGGAGGCCTGCTTTACGTAGTCTGCGGAGAGGGTGAAGTCGCTGCTGGGCTCTTTTGACCAGAGCTGTGGTGTTGACCGTGGACGTCAGGTCATCAGACAGATGTAGTCCTAGGAACTTCATGCTGCTGACCCTTTCCACATCAGCTCCGTCGATGTGCAGAGGTGTATGGTGTTGTTTCCCCGCCCTCCTGAAGTCAACCACCATCTCCTTAGTTTTTCCCACGTTAAGAATGAGGTTGTGGGATTTGCACCAACCTGTGAGCAGCTCCACCTCCATCCTGTACGCCGATTCATCATCGTCACTGATGAGACCCACCACTGTTGTGTCATCAGCGAACTTGTTGATGAAGTTGTTATCTAGTCTGGCAGTACAGTCGTGTGTCAGCAGACTAAACAGAAGGGGGCTTAGGACACAGCCTTGGGGTGAGCCAGTGCTCACGGCTATGGTTTTTGATGTCCTACTGCCCACCCTGACTGTCTGCTGCCGTTGCGACAGAAAGTTCAGGACCCAGTTGCATGTGCCAGCATCAACCCCCAATAGCTCCAACTTCTCCATTTTCCCTGTCTACCTGCATATTGAAATCTCCCACAACCACAGTGGCATTACCTATGTTACATGCCAATTTTAACTCCTGCTGCAACTTGCACCCTATATCCAGTCTACTGTTTAGGGAGCTTGTAGATAGCTCCCATTAGTATCTTCTTGCCTTTACAATTCCTCAATTCTATCCACAGCGACTCTACATCGTCAGTCCCTGTCACCCCTCGTAAGGGACTGAATTTCATCCCTCCCCAACAGAGCTACCCCACCTCCTCTGCCCACCTGCCTGTCCTTTCTATAGGATGTATAACCCTGAATATTCAGTCCCCAGCCCCGATCCTCCTGCAGCCATGTCTCTGTAATCCCCACAATGTCATATCTACCAACCTCTCTCTGAGCCTCAAGATCAGGAAGGGAGGAGTGAGTGAGCGGGGCGGGGGCGGGGTGTGAACCAAGCCGAGCTGGGCTCAGTGATGTCGGGCATGGCGTTGGCGGTGCATCGGGCTCGGCAGCGGCAAGACGGAGTGGGGTCATGCGGACGGGCGCACCCGTTCCTGGGCCAGGACTTCGCGGCGTTGCGGGACGAGAGCCGGGGCACAGGCGGCCTGTTCCAGGACAGCGCCTTCCCCGCCACCACCACCTCCCTCGGCCACAATGAGCTGGGCGCCGGCTCGCAGAAGATCCGCGGTGTGGAGTGGCGCCGGCCCCGGGTGAGTCAGCGGGACGGTCCGGGGAGAGGAGGGGGGGGGAGAGCGGCGGCGGCCGGTGTCCTCTCGGCAGCCAAGTAACTTTGTCCCGGGAACAAGTTTTGCCGCGGGAAAAAGTTAGTTGGGAAAAGTTAGTTGGGACCCGGGCAAAAGTTAGTTTGACCCCAGTGAAAGTTTGTGGGACCCGGATAAAGTTAGTTTGGTCCCGGGGAAGGTTATTTTGATCCCAGTGAAAGTGAGTCCGGTCCCGGGTGAAGTTAGTTTGGTACGGGGTAAAATTAGTCCAGTCCCGGGGTAAAGTTAGTCCGGTCCCGGGGTAAAATAGTCCGGTCCCGGGGTAAAGTTAGTTTGGTCCCGGGGTAAAGTTAGTTTGGTCCCGGGGTAATGTTAGTTTTGTCCCGGGGTAAAGTTAGTCCGGTCCCGGGGTAAAGTTAGTCCGGTCCCGGGGTAAAGTTAGTTTGGTACGGGGTAAAGTTAGTCCAGTCCCGGGTGAAGTTGGTTTGGTGCGGGGTAGGGTTAGTTCTGTCCCGGGAGCAGGGGGGGAGGGGGGAGAGATCTGCTCTCTCCCGGAATGAGCCGCGCCCCAAACACAGCGGGTCGGGGCAAGGAATGAAGCCGGCGGCCGCCACACCCTCCTCTGGCAAAACAAGCCACTGCTGGAGACGGAGATAGAGGCGTCCCAGCCCGGCCCCGGGGGCGGGGATAGACGCTGGGCGGGGGGAAGAGAGACCCGTCCCCACCGGTCCCGTACCAGAGTGTAATAACATAGACCCACCGGTACTGTACCCCAGTGACACACACAGACCCATCCCCACCGGCACTGTATCCCAGTGTTGCACACAGACACACACACACAGGCAGACAGACCCACATGTCCCCACCGGCACTGCACCCCAATGTTACACACACACAGACCCGTCCCCACCGGACCCGTACCAGAGTGTAATAACATAGACCCACCGGTACTGTACCCCAATGTTACACAGTAACAGACCCGTCCCCACCAGCCTGTACCCCAGTGTTGCTCTGTAGTCACTCTGCTGTCCACTCTCTGTCCACAGGAGCTGTGCTCGGACCCCCAGTTTATCGTTGATGGGGCGTCTCGGACTGACATCTGCCAGGGTGCCCTGGGTAAGTGACCTTTCCCCCCTGCCCAGCGGCAGGGTCAGAGGTCAGTCAGTGGCCTGCTGGTGGGGGAAGGGGGGGGGTGTTTGGGTTCAGTGCGGTGCTGTGGCCAAAGGGGGTGAGGGCTGCAGTGCACAGGGCCCTGGAGTAACACGAAGACTGTAGGAAGAAGGGTATATGCGGAAGGCCCCTGAAATGTCCCCATCCTTAATATCCATGTCCAGCATCGATTTTCCGGCACCCTTGGTTCCAGAGCCTTCCTAAGATTATCCGTTTTGCCAGATCCACAGAGGTCACGGCCTCAGACGAGGGAGTAACGGTCCCGGAATGGTGCGGCAAGTCGGTCGATGGGCCGATATACTGGCCCGCAAAGTCGGCCTTGGGAGTTGGCTATTTGTCCAACCATCTGCCTCTCAACACCACCTCCCCCCCCCCAAACCTGAGTCCACCTATCACTTGACCGGCTTTGTCCTAGAAACATAGAAAATAGGTGCAGGAGGAGGCCATTCGATCCAGCACCACCATTCATTGTGATCATGGCTGATCGTCCCCAATCAATACCCCGTGCCTGCCTTCTCCCCATATCCCTTGACTCCACTAGCCCCTAGAGCTCTATCTAACTCTCTCTCAAATCCATCCAGTGACTTGGCCTCCACTGCCCTCTGTGGCAGGGAATTCCACAAATTCTCAACTCTCTGGGTTAAAAAGCTTTTTCTCACCTCAGTCTTAAATTACCTCCCCTTTATTCTAAGACTGTGACCCCTGGTTCTGGACTCGCCCAACATTGGGAACATTTTTCCTGCATCTAGCTTCTCCAGTCCTTTTATAATTTTATATGTTTCTATAAGATTCCCCCTCATCCTTCTAAACTCTACTGAATACATCCCCCTCATCCTTCTGCCAGCTTCCCCACCCCCCCCCCCCCCCAACTCAATCAGGGTGAAGAAAGGTCGCAACCCGAAACGTCACCTATCCATGTTGTCCAGAGATGTTGCCTGGCCTGCTGAGTTACTCCAGCACCCTGTGTCTTCTTGTTTCCAAAGTTGGCAAGTTGGTGTGGAGCAGGGAGACGGGGAGGGGTGAGAACTGTTTGCAGGCAGAGTCTTGTAACATGCGTGTGGTTGTCTGGGTGTGTATGTGGGCAGTGTGCTGTGTTTCGGTGCCCAGTGGGGGGAGGGAGGGAGGGGAGAGGAGCGGGAGTCAAGGGTGGGCCGCAAGGTGCATCCATGCATGGGTCTCTCTTCAGCCGATGGAGGGGCACCCTCCCGAGGGTGGGGGTCCCAGGGCTGGGTCCCAAGGGGGGCACGTTTCACAGGTGGGGTTCAGGGGTTGGGGGGCATCCTGTGTGTGGGCCGCTTCTCTCCGGCTGCTTTTCGCCCCACTGACCGCTCCGCTCTGGCCACCCCTCTCCGCTAAACACTGACCGCTGCGCTGCGGCCACTCCACTCCACACTGACCATTCTGCTCTGGCCCTCACAGGTGACTGCTGGCTCCTGGCGGCCATCGCCTCGCTGACCCTGAACGCCGAGGTCATGAGCCGGGTGGTGCCCCTTGACCAGGGCTTCGAACACGGCTACTGTGGCATCTTCCACTTCCAGGTACCGTGGGGGGGGGGGGGAGTGGGGGGAGATGGGCCATGGGGCAGGCGGGGGAGTTGGGTGGGACGAGGGGAGGGGGTCGGGGTGGGCAGGGGGCCAGAGGGGAAGGGTGGTGATGGGATGAACAGGTGGGAGAAGGGCCCAGTGGGAGGGGGTGTGGATTGCGAGGGAAGGGAGGGTGTGGGGTACGCTGTTGATGAGGGGTGCATGTGGACTGACGTGTGTTCTTGCCTCTCCCCCCACAGTTCTGGCAGTTTGGGGAGTGGGTGGATGTGGTGATTGACGACCGGCTGCCGAGCCGGGACGGGGAGCTGCTCTTCGTCCACTCGGCCGAGCGCGGAGAGTTCTGGAGCGCCCTGTTGAGAAAGCCTACGCCAAGTCAGTGACCCCACCACGACCCCCGACCCCCCCCCCGCCGATGTGTGACCCGTTCCCACCCTGACATCTCACCAATCGATATGGGACCCCGCTAACTCCCCCTCCCACATGACCCCTCCGACCTCCCGCCTGCCTGTGCCCCCGAACTCCTGCCCACCCATCTGTGCCTCCCACCCTGACCTCCAGCTTGCTGACCTGTGACCCACGCCCCAGATCTCAGGCTTGCCCACATGTGACTCCCGACTGGCGCGCCAACCTGGTGACCCCCCCCCCCCCACCTGCTGACCTGTGAACAACCCCCGACCCTGACCTCCATCACGCCGACCCCCTGACGGGCTGAACCCAACCTACTGACCCCTGACCCACTGACTTTGCTGGCCACGTTGACCTCTCTCTCTCTCTCTGTAGGTTGAACGGGTCGTACGAAGCTCTGTCGGGGGGCTCCACCACCGAGGGGTTCGAGGACTTCACGGGCGGGGGGGCCGAGTGGTTTGAGCTGAAGTCGCCCCCCCCCGACCTGGTCTCCATCATCCGCCGGGCTCTGGAGCGAGGGTCACTTATGGGCTGTTCCATCGACGTGAGTCGGGGTCACCAAGGTCCCCCCCCCCCACCTTGTAACGGGATCCCTCACAGACCACCCCCCCCCCCCCCCCTCGGTCCTGCCCATCACCCATCACCCCCTCCCCCCCCCCCGTCCCCCCCTCGCACCTCAACCCCTACCAGGGGCACTGGGTGTAGAGGGTCCCTGTCCATGGGTCAGCCCAGGGGTGAGGGGTCGGTGGGTGGGGTCACCACATGGCCAGTGGGGGGGGGAGGGGTCGTTTCTATGGGGCGGCTACATTGGTCAATGTGGGGTTGTCATGAGCTCTAACCTGAGCGGGGGGAGGGGGTAACAAAGGGGGGGGTGGGGGTCGTGGGGGGGGGGTGGACAGTGTTGGGGTCAGGTCCAGACTCGTCACTGATCCCGCCCCCCCCCCCCGTGATTTTTGGGATGGGGGGGGGGGGGGGGGGGAAGGGGAGGTCGGATCCAGGGTTGTGGGGGGGTCAGGGGTCAGACTCCACCGCCGTCACCCCCCCCCCCCTCGTGCCACAGATCACCAACGCATCGGAGACGGAGGCCGTGACCTCGCAGAAGCTGGTCAAAGGTCACGCCTACTCCATGACTGGTGCCGAGGAGGTGGGTATGGGTGGGGGTATCTATGGGGGAGACGAAGGGGCAGGGTGGGGCAGAGGAGGGGGGTGGGTGGTGAAGTGGGGTCCACGCTCTACTCTCTCTTGGGGAGGAGAGGGGAGGGGGTGGGGTGGGGTAGGGTTGCGTTGGGTGATGGGCTGGCTTAGTCTACATTCCACTCTCCAAATGGAGGGGGTGAGGCTGGGAGTGGGGGTGAGTGGGGTGAGGGGAGGGGCCAGTCCACATTCCACTCTGATGGATGGCCTAGGGGTGTTTGGGGAAGAGTGATCACAACAGGATGGAATCACAATGACCATCTGTGAAGGGTGGGGGTTGGGTGGGAGGGGGGGGAACAGGACCCTGGGGGAGAGGTCAGCCCCGGCTGAGGGTCAGGGTGTAGGGTCAGAGTTGGGGTGAGAGGTCAAGGGTTGGAGTTGGGATGAGGGGCTGAGTGTAGGGGCGAGGGAGTTGAGGGGGGGGTGAGGGAGGTGGAGGGCAGTAACTGAGCTGTTTCCCGCCCCAGGTGATGTTCCGCGGGGGGCCGGCACAGCTGGTGAGGATCCGAAACCCCTGGGGTGAGGTAGAGTGGACCGGGGGCCTGGAGTGACAGGTACGGGGGGGGGGGGAGGGAGGGTCTGGGGGGGGGGGTGGGGGGGGGGGGGGGGGGGGGGGGGTGAGGGGGGGGGGGGGGGGGGGGGTTGTCCAGAGTGGGGGGGGGGGGTGGTGACAAGGGTGTCGCCCCACATCTTGACCCAGTGGGGTTGGGTATCACGGGGCAGGATGAAGGGTCGGGGTGAGGGGTCGGGGCAGGGGGGCGGTGTGGGTGTGTGGGTCGGAGTGGGGGCAGGATCGGTCAGGGTCAAGGGTCAAGGGTGAGTGACAGTGCGTTGCCCCCACAGCTTGGCCCAGTGGGGTTGGTTATCATGGGTCGGGGTGAGGGGTCGAGTGAGGAGTGGGGTCGGGGGTCGGTCCGGGTGTGGGGTCGGGAGTGGCGGCAGGGATCATGGTCCGGGTGAAGGGTCGAGGGTGAGTGACGGTGCGTTGCCCCCCACAGCTCAGCTCAGTGGTCGGGCATCGAGGCCGAGGACCGGGACCGACTGCGGCAGCGGACCGACGATGGGGAATTCTGGTGAGTCCGGGCGAGGGGGTGAAGTTGGGGGGGGGGGGGGGGGGGGGATCTGGTGGGCGAGATGGGGGGAAGAGACCTGGTGTGGGTGGGAGCGGTGTGTGGGGGGGGGGGGGGGAGGGCATCTGTGATGGGGTGGGGGGGAGGGGGAGAAAGATCAGGGTGGGGTGGTGTGGGGGGGGGGGGGGGGGGAGGTAGAAAGAGGGGGGGGTAGAGGGGGGAGAACAGATTGGGGGTAGGTGGGCACAGACGGGCAGACCACAGGGAGGAGGGGTCAAGGTGGGTGGGAGACCCGTACGGGACTGTCTGGGACCCCCAGCTCTGGGTAGGTGGGGAGCGAGGTCAGTCAGTGTCTGTGGGGGAGAGAAGCCCCCATTTGGATCCCCGCCCCCTATGACCCCTGTCTCCCCTATGACCCCTGTCTACCCCTATGACCCCTGTCTCCCTATGACCTCTGTCTCCCCTATGACCTGACCTCTCTCTCCCCGCCCCAGGATGTCGTTCAATGACTTTCTTCGCCACTACTCGCGGCTGGAGATCTGCAAACCTGACGCCGGACACGCTGAGCAGCGGAGACGTTCTGCGCTGGAACCACAGCCTCTACAGCGAGAGCTGGCGGAGAGGTTTCCACCGCTGGGGGCTGCCGCAACTACCCAGGTACCCCCACCCACCCAGGTACCCCCCGCACCCGGACCAATCCCACCCCCCCCCCCTCCCGGACCCAATCACCCCGGGACCCCCCTGGAACTCCAACCCCCCGGCACCACGACCCCCCCTCCCCCCGCTGTATCCCAGGCGCCAGTGAGCATGGCCGGTGGGAAGGGGCCGAGTCAGAGCTGCCCCCAAACTCTCAGCCCCCTTCCCCCTCCAAGCTTGGTCCCCTTTCCTCATCCCTGGTCCCTCCATCCCCCCCCCCTCCCTCCCGCAAACCCCCCGACACACACGTATGCCACACTGTCCCTGCCCTCCCCCTCACCCCCGCTCATCCCCCCCCCCCCCCCCCCCCTACCCCTTCCCCCCCCCCTTCCCTCAACCCCCCCAAACCCCCCCCTGCCCAATCCCCCCCCCCCCCTCCCCCTCTATCCCCCCCCCTCCCCTCACAACCTGGTCATCGCCCCTCTCCCGCCCCTCACCTGGTCATCACCCCCCCCCCCCCTCGCCCTCCACCACCTACTCCCCACTCTGTCCCTGTCCTCCCCCTTGCGCCACTGCCCTCCGTTGCTAAATCCCGCTGCCTTGCTGTGCCTCCAGGGTCGTTCTGGACCAACCCCCAGTTTCAAGGTGGTGCTGGAGGAGGGGGGACGAGGATGGGTCGGGTGAATGCAGCATGGTGTTGGCGCTGATCCAGAAGAACCGGAGGCAGAAGCGGAAGATTGGCGAGGACATGAGGACTATCGGCTTTGCCATCTACGACGTGAGACCCCCAGAGAACCACCCCCCACTGGACCTCCCCCCCCCCCCCCGCACTGGAGAACAACACCTCCACCTCCCCCAGGGACCACCCCACACTGCGAACCGATCTCCCCCCCCCCCCCCCCCCACCCGCACTGGAGAACAACACCCCTCCCTCAGGGGCATTCCACACCCACACTTGCTACAACCCCCCCCCCCCCCCCCCCGCACTGGAGAACCACACCTATGACAGGCCACCCCCACCCCTCCTTCATGGGGACATCTCCCCCCCCTACTCGGAATCCCCTTCCCCCCCTCACCCCACCCCCCCCCCCCCCCACTGTGAGGGGACCCTCCCCCCCCAAGAGGGGCATTCCCCTCCAGCTACTGGGGGTTCCCCCCCCCCTCCCCCCCCCCCCCGTAGGACTGGGCCATCCACAAACATCACTCCAGGCTTCTCGGGGAACCCCCAGGGGAATTCCCCCTCCCCCCCCCCCCCCTGTCGTCACTCAGCCATCCACCCCTGGGAGTTCTGTGTACCCTCCCCCTGTTGTCTGCCCCACCAACCTCACACACTCACCCTCCCTCTCTCTCCCCTCCCCCACTCGTCACTGGGCCCAGGGCCTATCTCCCCCCCCACTCTAGTCTCTGCCCCTCTCTCCCCCCCACTCACTCCTCCTCCCCCCCCACTCCCTCTCTCCCTCTCTCCCTCTCCACTCACTCACTCTCCTCTCCTCCCCCCACTCTCCCTCTCTCCCCCACTCCCTCCTCTCTCTCCCCCTCCCCTCTCTCTCTCTCTCCCCCACTCTCCCTCTCTCTCGCTGCCTCTCGTTCTCTTTCTCACTCACGACCCCTCTCTCCCTCTCTCCCCCCACTCTCCCCCACTCTCCCTTCTCCCCCCCACTCTCCCTCTCCCCCCACTCTCTCTTTCTCCCACTCTCTCTCACTATCCCACTCCCTCCTTTCTCTCTACCCCACTCCCTCCGTACTCTACCTCACCCCCTCTAGAACATGGGCGAAGGGATCAATATCCCTTTAGATTTTTGATTCAGTGACTTGCATCTGGGGCGGGAAGGAAAAGGTTGGTACCACAAACAACATACTATTTTTCACAATGTTACACATACGCGAGAACCACTGTCTAAAGTTATTCGTACATGTAAACGTATATACATATATACAATACATGTACACATATATACAATACATATACAAGTATACATTATTTAGAAAACCCCATTAAGAACACACTTATAATAAAAATAAGAGCAGAGAAATTATGCAACAGACCAGTTTACTAATATATTCAAATTTCACGCCAGTGATGCCCTCAAAGCTTGCCTGAGGCTTGCCTGTCATGGCAACAACTAATGTCTGCAAACTGTATACTGCATTCATGAACAAAGTTGATTTGAGTCTGCATGCGTGTGGCCTGTTGTGGTGGTGCGTGTGTGTGGCCTGTCATTCTCTGTTGAATCTTTCAGTTGGAGTTGTGGTCTGTGCTGCCTCTTCAAGATCCTTTCTGCTCCTCCACGAGAGCAGCTGTGTGAATGTCGTTTGATGTCTCCTTGTGATCTCATATGTTGTGTAATGAAACACAATGTTGCGGCCACTTCTGTATCAACCTCTGCTTCAGATATCCTGTCTTGTACGACTGCATCAACTCCGTGCGTGTCCTTGATCTGCTTGATGAACAATTCATTCCGTTTTTCAAGTCTCATGATCTCCTTGTTCTCGATGATTCGGGTTTGCTCTCTGCCTTGGAAAAAAACCTCACGAGCTTGCGAATGTGAAGTTTTAATCTGGTTTGGGCAAGTAGCGGGTGAAGTCACGGTAGCATGAGTTGCGATTTCCTTACTTCGATTGCCACACAATCCTGATCTTTTATCTGCATGAGCAGTGACTCATTCCCACTGCCAATGGCAGCTTGTTTCAGATTAACTGCGTCTATGATTGAGCATTTAACGCGGTTTTCTCTTGTCCTCTTGCCCGTGACTCTGCACACCATATTTTTTTTCCCTTTCGACACAGGATACATATGTTTGGTAAAACATGCTTTGATCTGGCTGGCACTGAAGGTGTATCAAAACTGGAGCCAAGAGCCTGCCTCTTTTTTGCTGATTGTGCATTTTCTTCACAGTTTCTTCACCATTATCACCGTGGGATGTTGACACGGTAAAACAAACAAACAAACAAACAAATATAAACACACACACACACACACACACACACACACACACACACACACACACACACACACACACACACACACACACACACACACACATAGAAAAACAATAATTAAAATGGAAAACTCTAAAACCAATAACATGAGAAAATTAAAGAATGATTTTCAAAACTAACTAAATAGATCAGTTCCATGCAGCTTATCTATTTCAAATTTTAGATTCCGAACCAATAAACATGATAATAATAATAATTAGACAACATCACTAAATGGGCAGGGGTCCGTACCCCTCGCAATGAAGTATCTAAATTGATACTTACCATGCATTAGAATAGCCACGTGAGAACATCATGCAATTGCAGAAAATGACATCATAAAATTGTAACTACCCTTTCAAAAATGGCCACAGCTACCCCTAACACCAAAGCATCTTAAATTACAATTTCCATGAATCGAGCCACTGAATAATGTATTTAAAATTTTAGATAAAGTATACATAACAATATTTGGGGAAATATAACAATCATTACGACCTCTATAATGGTTCAGCCATATGATAAATGGTATACCGGTATTTAATACCATGCCAGGCAAGCGATTGTGATGTATCATTTTAATCAATTAAAAATGGGACCAATTAAAAAACCCCAAAATATTTTAGTTCATAGACATATCAGCATATATCTAATAATCATCTCAGTAGCGTTATCAATCACCATGTCCACGATCACCTATATTTTTATTATCTTCAGAAAACAGTCATAATTATCAGATATTATTGGCAATCACCACTCTGACCCATTGGGGTAGTTCTTGCCCCGTCCACAGTGTAAACTTTAGAAAGGTTACCCCTACACAGTCAATATTGTCATGTTTACCAAATGTTTAGTTTGGTAAACATGTTCTCGACTAAGTCCCAACTAGAACCCTAGACCGAATCCTAAGTTCCTAAACTAAACCCTAACCCTTATCCTTGCATCAGAACATGCACAATGACCAAGACAAGCTTACCCGTGGAAGCTGCTGCATCGGTTTTCCTTTTCATGCTCTTCATTGCTCGTTCAATGCGTTGAGAATCCGTGAAGCGTGCGTGGCAAGCCTGGTGAAATCCACCATCATCTGGTATTGGGGCTGCACTATAATCTGCTGTGCTGCTGGAGGCAGCATCTCCAGCAACGTAATCGCTCCCAATTTCTTCAAAGTCTTCCATTTGGTGACATATTCTAAAAACCGTGCCCATGTCTTCTCTGAGAATGGTAAAACTTTGCACGTTTTGGACGGAACGATGCACGTGCAACACTCTTTCTCACGAGTATTTTCGTCGCTCAAAGTCTTCACTAGGGGCGGCCATATTGATTCATGTTATTACCGAACCGCTGTGTTACGGCGATTGCCATCGGCTGATAACTAATGATCGATCGATCGAACACATCTTCCGATTGGCTATTTATGCTTTCGAGGCTCAGAGCCTCAACGACGCAAGTAACGGATTAAAACCTACATTTTTAATTAACGTACCAGAATCTTGTGCGTGAAAAGTAACTACGTTTTGTGTAATTTTATCTATATTATCGTGCCAAAATCATGCCCATCCCATTTGCAGGTCGTGCAAGTAAGCGTTATATCGCTACAGCTGGGTGTCTACCCCACTCCCTCCTCTCCCTACCCCACTCCGCTCTCTATCCCACTCCCTCCCCTCTCTACCCCACTCCCCTCTCTACCCCACTCCCTCCTCTCTCTACCCCACTCCCTCCCCTCTCTACCCCACTCCCTCCCCTCTCTACCCCACTCCCTCCTCTCTCTACCCCACTCCCCCTGTCTCTACCCCACCTCCTCCTCTGTCTACCCCACTACCTCTTTTCTCTCTGCCCCCTTCTACTCCCCTCCGCCTCCCGTCCCCATTCTCTGCCCCCCCGTTGTCACTGGGTCGGGGGTCTACAATGATGCCACTAACCTCTGCTCCTTTCTCTTCCCCCTCCCCTCCCCTCCCCCACAGGTGCCGGCCCAGGTAGGTGATCCTTCTATCTATTTAGGGTCAGGGATGGGTGGGTGTCAGGGAAGGGGTGGTGGTGCTGGTGAGTTGAGGGTGGGGGTTAGTTGATCTGGGGTTTAGACCCCCTCCATCTCCGTATGTCGGTGAGATGGGGTTGGAGAGGGGTGTATTGAGCAGGGGGTTTACTAACCCTCTCTGCCCCCCCCCCCCCCCCCCCAGGACAAGTCTGTGAGATGTGGGTCGGGTGGGGGTGCAGTGATTTGGGGTTCACTCTCTCCCCCCCCCCGCCTCCCAGGGGGTGAGTGGGGTGGGCTTGGGGGGGGGTTGTGTACTGATCTGGGGTTCACTCTCTCCCCTGCCCCCCCTCCCCCAGTACGAGTCTGTGAACAACGTGCATCTGCCGCGCTCCTACTTCACCACGCACGGCTCGCGGGCTCGCTCGGAGAGCTTCATCAACCTGCGGGAGGTGTGTGGCCGATACAGCCTCCCCCCCGGGCAATACCTGGTCGTCCCCTCCACCTTCGAACCCAACCAGGACGCCGACTTTGCACTCCGGGTCTTCACGCAGTCCAACTGCCTCACACAGTGAGTGGGGGGGGGGCACAGGTTGTGGGGATAGGGTTGAGGTGGCGGGGGGAGGGGGCTGGGTGGTGTGGTAGAGGAGTCTGTATAGGTGGGCATTAGCAGGGGGAGGGGGCCGGGGAGAGGAAAGTGGATGTGGGGGTGGGAGCATGTGGGAGGGGGGAGGGGGAGGAGAGGCTTGGTAGTGGGGGGGGGGGGAGAGGGACGCTTGGCATCGGGGGGGGGGGGGTGTGTGGGGGAGGGGATAGGGACGCGGGTTGACGAGGCTTGGTGGTAGTGGGGGGCTCTTGGCATGGGGGGGGGGGGCAACTGGAGGACGTTTGTTCCATTGACCCTGTGGCTGCTACTCCCAGCGGGGGCGAATGCTGGGGGTGGGGTTGGTGGTGAGGAGAGGGGGGGGGGTCGGTAGTCACTGACACCCTGTCCCCGTCTCCACACAGACCCATGGACATCGACACTGCCGGGGTTTCAGCAACGTTTTGAGGATGAGGTTAGTGTCCCCCCCCCCATCCATCCGAACCCTGAACCCCCTCTCCCCAACCCCCGCTCCCCCCCCCCCCCAGCCCCTCGCCCTCTCCAACCTGAGCCTTCTACCCCTATCTGTTCTAACCCTATCTGCCCTGCCCCCCCCCCCCCCCCCCCATGTCCCCCCCCCGCCACCGTGCCCCCTGCCTTGTCCCCCCCTGCAACCCCTGACCCCTGTGTTGGTTTCAGGGGGAGGTGAGTGAAGATGATGTCCCCGACAATTTCAAGGCGCTGTTCAACAAACTGGCCGGACCGGTGAGTGTGGGGAGGCAGGGGAGGGGGGGGGATAAGGGAGGATTGTTGGGGTGGGGGGAAACTGGAAAAGGGGGATTGGTGGGGGAATGGATGGGGTGAGGGGTGGGAGGAGGGTTATTGGAGATGGGGGGGGAGGAGTTGTTGAACGGAGTGGTGTGGGGGGTGGGGAGGAGATTCAGGGCTGTGGCTTTCGGGTGGGGGGGGCTGTGTTAGGAGAGAGGGGGCTGGGTCGGGAGGGGGGTAAATCCTGAGGTGTGACCCTGACCCCCTCTCCCTCCTCTCTCTCTCTCTCTCTCTCTGCAGAGTGGGGAGATCACTGTGTTTGGTCTGCAGAGGATCCTCAACAAGGTGGTGTCCAGCCGTAAGTCCCCGTGTGGGGGGGGGGGGGGGGTGCGTGCGTGCTGCGCTGCTTGGTCGGGGGGTCTGGAGGGGGGGGGGAAAGAGTGTCCTGGGGGGGGGGGGAGGTGCACTATGCTTTGACCCCACCCTATAACCTCTGACCCCTTGTTTCTTCCCAGGCTCGGACATAAAAACGGACGGATTTGGTTTGGAGACCTGTCGTAACATGGTCAACCTGCTCGACGTATCCTGTGCAGCGTGTGTCGGGGTCACGCGTCGGGTCATTCCCGTGTAGCGTGCTGGGGCCACGGGTCGTCCGTTCCCATGTTGAGTGTCGGGGTCACAGCTTAGTTCATACTAGATAGGGCAGTGAAGGAGACCTTCGGCACATTGACCTTCATCAGTCTGGGTGTGGAGTATAGATGTCGGGCCGTTATGCTGCGTTAGTGAGCCCGTATTTGCAGTATTGTGTTCAGTTTTGGTCACCCTGCTATCTGGAGGATGCCGTTAAGTTGGAAAGAGTGCAGAGATTTACACGGATGTTGCCAGGACTTGATGTTTGAGAAGGAACTGCAGATGCTGGAAAATCGAAGGTGGACAAAAATGCTGGAGAAGCTCAGCGGGTGAGGCAGCATCTATGGAGAGAGGATTGAGACGTCTGAAGAAGGGTCTCGACTCAAAACGTTGCCTATGTGTTTTGCCAGGACTTGAGGTATGGGGGAGGTTGGACAGGCTAGGACTTTATTACTTGTAGTGCAGAGGGCTAAGAGGTGATCTTATAGAGGTGTATAAAATCATGAGGGGCATCGAAGTCTTTTACCCCGAGTAGGGAAAAAAGAACCAGGGGATGTAGATTTGAGGTGAGCGGGGAAAGATAGGAATCCGAGGGGCATCTTCTTCATGCAGAGGGTGGTGGGTGTATGGAACGAGCCAGTTGATGCTGGGACTATAAGGACATTTAAAATACATTTGCACAGATATGTGGATAGGGAAGGTTTAGAGGGATATGGGGCTGGAATGGAGGAGTTGGGCTGAATGGCCTGTCTCCATGCTTTGGGATCTCTCCCTTCTTGTCAGGTGACATATTCTTTAACTGCACATGTGTTAGCGTGATGGAAACGGGCAACTGGGATTGCTGGAGTTTAAGAAACTGTGGGACAAGATTCAGAAATTCCTGGTAAGTGGAAGGGGTTGGCAGGTGAGATGGGAGGAGTGGGGTGGGGTGGGGAGGAGGGCAGGGAGAAGGGGGGAGGGGGCAGAGTGCAGGGTGTGGGAGGGAACGGTGACCCCCCTGTGGTGGGGGTTTGGTTCTGCTGACACCCCTAGGGTCAGGGTGCGGGATGGGGGAATGATTGGTGACCCCATGTCGTGGCGACTGGGTGCTGGTACCACTCCAAGGTTCAGGGCGGGGAGGGGGGTGTCACGGGTCTAATGTCAGGGTGAGGGGCGGGGGCAGGCTGGGGACAGGATTGGTTGACACAGTCTCCCCGCGTCTGCAGAAAGTCTACAAGCGGAACGACTTGGACGGCTCGGGCACCATGAGCTCCAGCGAGATGAGAGTGGCCGTGGAGGAGTCTGGTAAGGCCACCACCCCTGACCCCACCCCACACACCCACACTCACGGGGGGCAAGAATCCAACCTCCTCCCCCCGAGGGGAGCGATCTCTGGATTACTCCCTGTGCCACGTTCTAGTAAGGGTAGGAACAGGAAGATAAATTTAACTTTAGAGATAGTGTGGAAACAGGCCCTTCGACCCACTGAGTCCGCACCGAACAGCCATCTCCGCACATTAACACCATCCTACACACACTAGGGACAATTAATAATGTTACCAAGTCAATTAACATACAAACCTGTACGTCTTTGGACAGGTGAGGGGTTGGTGCAAGGGGCAGGGGATTCAGATGTTTGGACCACTAGGGATCTCTTCTGGGGCTGAGGTGACCAATCTGTGCAGTGGTCAATGCTGCATTATTATGATATGTACAGACGTATAGTGAGATTATGTAGAATATTACCATACCTGAGCACAATCCCCGATTAGTACAAAGTGTACAGGAATAGTCCACTGAGTCCGCATGCAAGCGTCGCCGGGTTTTTGGCACCTTTTACAAACTCCAGTCTGGTCTGCTCGCACGGTCTCCTGGAGCGGAGCCCGATCCAGGCGAGTCCCAGGCTGCTGCAGGGCCTCCAGCCATCGCCTCTGCCCAGATCGTCCAGTGAACCCTCGACCCTCTCCTTTGTGCCCCAGGAAAGGGGGGGGGGGTGGCTTCCTCAGCTGACCCTGATGGTGAGACCCCGGTTCACTCTCCCACCAACCCTTTGATCTCGTGTCCACCTCTCCGGTCCTCAGGGGATGAGCAGCTGCTACACTGAGGGAAACCAAGATCCTGGCAGGTGGGTCTGCTGGTGGTACACGTGTGGGTTTAAACCAGATCAGCAGGCGGGAGAGGGGGTCCCATGCAGGCGAGGTTAGGGCAAATAGTGAAGTTAAAGAGAATAAATTGAGTGGACAGGACAGGACAGGCAGGTGCACAGCAAGGAGCGAGGAAGGACTGTTGGATTGAGTTGCACTTATTTTAATGCAAGCGGCAGGTGAACTCAGCGTGGGGACAGGTTTGTGCGACTGGGATGTTGTGGCCGTTATGGAAATGTGGCAAAGAGAAGGTCCAGGTGAGAGAGGTGGGGGTGAGAGAGGAGGGGGAGTTGTGCTTTGAGTGGGGTGAACATTGCCGAGGTGCTTGGAGAGGATGCTCGCGGGGATTTGTCCCGTGAGGTGACGTGGGTGAGGCTGAGATACGAGGAGGGGTGACGGCTGTAACGTGGTTCTGTTCTAGGACCCCCCGGTACTCAGCAGCAGATTGGCGGGGAGCGGAGGGGCTGCAGACGGCTGTAAGGATGACAACGTTGCAGTAGTCGGTGATTTCACCATGGAGACTGTGACCTCCGTGGTGAGATGGTCTGGGTGTAGTGGAGTTAGAAGCATTGTCAGGGAGTGTGGGGTTTCAGATCCAAGGTTGACTTCTCCACCCATCCCCCCCCCCCTCTATCCCACCCCATCTTCCCCTCCACCTTTGTCTTCCTCCCCGTGCTCTCCCCCTCTCACCCCCTCCCCGCAGGGTTCCAGCTGAACAACCAGCTCACCCAGATCCTGGTGGCCCGATATTCAGACAGCGAGCAGCTGGTGCTGGACTTTGACAACTTTGTGTCTTGTCTCATCCGCCTCGAGGCCGTCTTCAGTAAGTGCACACACTGTGGGGGGGGGGGGGGGGGGGGGGGGGGGGGGAGAGTGGGGTGATGCTCGGGGTGAGATGGGGGCAGAAGGGGGCAAAGAGACGGGCGGGGGGTGGACAGGGAGGCGTGAAGGTGGACATGGGAGTCATAGTGTGATACAGTGTGAAAACAGGCCCTTCGGCCCAACATGCCCACACCAGCCAACATGTCCCAGCTATACTAATCCCTGTATGTTCTCATCCAAATCATTGATGTAGATGACAAACAGTAACGGGACCAGCACCAAACCCTGAGGCACACCACTAGTCACAGGCCGCCAGTCCGAGAAGCAACCTTCCACCATTACCCTCTGCTTCCTTCCATGGAGCCAATTTGCTATCCATTCAGCTATCTCTCCTTGGATCCCATGCGATCTAACCTTCCAGAGCAGCCTACCATGCGGAACCTTGTCGAACCCCTTACTGAAGTCCATGTACACAACATCTACAGCTCTGCCCTCATCAACCTTTTTGGTCACGCTTCAAAAAAATCATTCAGATTTGTGAGAGACAACCTCCCAAGTACAAAACCATGCTGACTGTCCCTTGCCCATCCAAATGCCAGTATATCCTATCCCTCAGAATACTCTCCAGTAACTTACCAACTACAGATATTAAGCATATAGTTCCCAGCATTTTCCCTGCAGCCCTTCTTGAAAAGAGGCAGAACATTTGCCGCCCTCCAGTCTTCCGACACCTCTCCTGTATTTAAAGACGGTTTGTAAATTTCAACCAGGACCCGCAATTTTCTCTCTAGTTTACCTCAATGTCTCGGATATATCTGATCAGGCCCCGGAGATTTGTCTACCTTCAAACACGACAGTACCTTCAGTACTTCGTTCAACTACTCTCAAGACACTTCTATTGGCTGACCCAAGTTCGTTCGTCCTACTGTCTTTCTCCTCGGTAAATACAGAGGAGAAATACTCATTGAGGGCCTTGCCCATCTCCTGTGGCTCCACACAGAGGTGAACGCTTTGATTCCTGAGAGGTCCCACTATCTCCAGTTAGCCTTTTCCTCCTTATGTATTTATAAAATATTTTGGGATTGTCCTTAATGCTACCCGCCAGAGCTATCTTCTGGCCCCTTTTTGCCCTTCCGATATCCTTTTTCAGTTTACTCCTTAGTTCCCGAAACTCCTCCAGGGATGCACTTGATCCCAGCTGCCTATACCTGTCCCATGCACCCTTCTTGTTTTTGACCAATGCCTCAATATCGCTCGTCAGCCAAGCTTTGTTACGTTTGCCTGCTTTGCCCTTTGCTCTTAAGGTGAAGGAGGGGTGGTGGGGCAGGGGAGGGGTGATGGGCAGTTGGGAATGAGTTGGACGTTGACTCCGGGTCAATGTCAGGGGCCACAAGCTGAGGGTCAGGTGCTGACTGACTTTTCCTCTCTCCCAGAAATGTTCAACGCGCTCCCCAAAGATGAGAATGGAAACATTGAACTGGGAATGTTCCAGGTGAGATGTCACAGGTCGGCCCTGAACCCGTCGCCAGGGCAACCTTCAACCCTCGTGACCCCTGAACCCACGCACCCCTCTCCTCCTCCCCCACACTGACCCTCCCCTATCTGTCTCTTCCACCCCCTCCCCAACTGACCTCTCTCTCTCCCCCACACTGACCCCTCCCCCACTGACCACTCTCTCTCTCTCCCACACTGACCCCTCCCTCTCTCTCCCCACACTGACCTCTCTCTCTCCCCCACACTGACCCCTCCTCCCCACTGACCCCCTCTCTCTCCCACACTGACCCCCTCTCTCTCCCCCACACTGACCCCTCTCCCCACTGACCCCTCTCTCTCCCACACTGACCCTCTCTCTCTCTCTCTCCCCCACAGTGGCTGACCTTGGTGCTGGGCTGATGGTCAGTCTGGGCCTCGACCAGATGCATCTCTGCCGCTCTGCACGAGGGTCCTCTCCGGCCACTCTCGCCTCCACACGGACCCTCGACTGCCAGGGGGGGGGAAAGGGGGGACAGTGGGAGAGGGCGACTCTCACACCCGGCTGTTCATGCTGTTACCTGTAACTGGGGGTTGGGGAGGGCTGGGTGGGGGTGGACGTTGTGGGGTTGCGCGGGGGACAGGGGGTGGGTGAAGCCTTCCTCCCCCCCGGGGTTGCTGCTGCTGTTGCTTGCTGTTGACTGTATTTCTATACTGCACATTAAACGTATATAACCTGGAGCCGTGTCTGCACTGTCAGAACAAGAGGGGGGGGGGAGGGAGGGGAACACTGCGGGTGGTGTGGTGGTGGGAGGGGGGCAGCGAGGGAGGGGAGACGTTGGGGGGGGGGGGACAGAGAGGATGGCGGGGGTGAGGGAGGGTGGGGGTCGGCAAGAGAGGGTGGGGGGCGGAAGGGAGAGGATGGTGCCTGAGGGAGTGGAGAGGGCTGAGCAGGTGGGTGAGGAAGGGTGGCAGGAGAGGAGGATCAGGGGGTGATCAGGGGCTTGGTGAGGAACAGGGAGGGATGGATGAGCGTGTGGGTGGGACTGTCTCGATACAGATGTGCCGTAGAATGCACCGGGTCCGGATGTATCACAGCTGGTTTGGCAACAGGCTGCCCAAGACCACACAAGATGACAGAGAACAAATAAACAGGTGCTGGCCCTTCAGCCCACGATGTCTGTGCCCAATATGACTCCAATGATCCGTATCCCTCGGCTCCCTGCATGCCCACGTGCCTATTTAAGATCCTCGTGAACGTTACTATTGCCAGTGTGTTCCAGGCACCCACCACTCTGTGTAAAAAAAATTGCCCCGCACTTTGCCCCTCTCACCTTAAAAGCCGTGTCCTTTAATGGTGGACATTTGCACCCTGGGAGAAAAAGGTTTTGACTGTCTACCTTGTCTATGCCTCTGATCATTTTAGATACTTCTATCAGTTCTCACAACTTCCGACATTCCAGAGAAAACAAAGTCTGATAGCAAATGCTGTATTTCTATACTGCACGTTTGTAACCTGGAGCCGTGTCTTCACTGTTATAACAAGGGGGCGCTAGCAATGGTTGCCTCGCCAACAGTCTCTGTCCCTCTTTTGTTTATATATGTGTTAAATGTACGTTTTTAGTGTTCTTTAGCGTGTTTTGTGTGGGGGAGTTGGGGGAATCTTTTTCTAATCTCTTACCTCGACGGAGGTGCGATTTGTTTCCGTATCGTATCACTGTCCGCACTGCGGCCAAACATCGAGGAGTTGGCGGCCTTTGCTGGAGACTGATTTTGAGAACATCACCGTAGGAGCCTGCGGGACTTAACACCACGGAGCCCGCGATCTGTGGTCAGAGACCGACCGGGAACTCCAAGCCGCAGGAGCTTAGATCGCACCGACACGGGAGCTTCGATCGCAACGACACGGGAGCTTCAATTGCCCCCACGCGGGGTCTTCGATCCCTCTGTACATCAGTGCTGTTAAGAGTCATGCCACTATTTGTACATTTTCCTCTTACATTTGACCTCCCAAAGTGAAACATCACACACATGCTTGGATTAAATTTCCATCTGCCATTTCTCTGCCCATTTCTGTAGCTGATCTATATCCCGTTGTATTCTTTGACAGCGTTCCTCACAGTCTGCGACCCCTACAATTTTGGTGTAGTTTGCCAACTTACTAAACCTGTTTATGTTTAGTCATTCCTATATATAAAACAAACAACAGTCTATTTAATCTTCTGGAGCAGCCTACCATGGGGGACTTTATTTAACGCCTTCCTACAATCCATGTAGAGATTAGGGCAGCACGGTGGCGCAGCGGTAGAGTTGCTTCCTTACAGCGCCAGAGACCAGGATTTGATCCCGACTACGGGTGCTGTCTGTACAGAGCTTGTACGTTCTCCCTGTGACCGTGTGTGTTTTTCCTCCGAGATCTTCGGTTTCCTCCAACACTCCAAAGGCGAACAGGTTTGCAGGTTAATTGGCTTGGTATAAGTGTAAAATTGCCCCTAGTGTGTGTAGGGCAGTGTTAATGTGCGGGGATCACTGGTCGGTGTGGACTCGGTGGGCCGAAGGGCCTGTTTCAATGCTGTATCTCTGAACTAATCTAAACTAAAAATCCGTCACCTGATCAAGAAACAATCTTGTTGGTAAGTCACGACCCACGTACAAAACCATTCTGACTGTCCCTAATTCGCCCATTCTCTTCCAAACGGGAGTGAATCATCTTTCCCCATCCCTAAGAATCTTTTCCAATAGCTTCTCTTCCACTGATGTGAGGCTTTCCTGCCTGTAATTCCTTCCACTTCCCTTCTTAAACAAAGGAACAATATTGGCTGGTCTCCAGCCCTCTGGGACCTCGCCTGTGACTGGAGAAAATGCAAAGATCTTTATCAAGGTCCCTGCAATCTCCTCTCCTGCTTCTCTTAATTAGCTGTGATCGATCCCACCAAGCCCTGGAGATTTATCCACCTTAATGCTCTTATGCTGATTGCCCCAACGTCTGTAAAGTGAACCGGTCATTGCGCATTAGTATTCTCCGCACTGATCTCACTGTCCACCTCCATGTGAAAACAGATAGAAATAACTCACTCACACCTCATCGACCACTCCTGACTCCAAGCACAAATTCCATCTTTTATTCTTCAACGGGCCTGGCTCCCCCTTCGTTACTCTTGTTTTTAACAGAGGTATAAAAACCTTTGGGATTTTCTTTAATCTGGCTCTGCGCATGGCCCCTTTTGGCTCATTCTAATCTCCCGCTGGTGTTCTTTCCTGCTTGCTTTATATTCCTCAAAGGTCGTGTCTGATTTCACCTTACATGCGTTTCCTTATGAACCACACGCACCACCTTCTTGGTCACATGACCTCACCTTGCCATCCGTATCCCTCCTCCTTAGACACTTAACACTTGGAGCCTGCCGGCCTTGAACTATGATCAGCAGGCCTTTAAACAACTCCCATCTCAGATGCAGACTTACCCAATAACAAGGGGGCACAAGGAACTGCAGGTGCTGGTTTAACAAATAAAGACACGTGGTGCAGGAGTAACTCAGCAGGACTGACAGTATCTCTGGAGAACATGGATAGGTGACGTTTCAGGGGTCAGGACATTTCTAAGAGAAGAAGGGTCTCGACCCGAATCGTCGCCAATCCCTTCTCTCCATAGATGCTGCCTCACCCGCTGAGTTACTCCAGCATTTTGTGTCTAGTTAATGTTTTCACACGGTGGGGAAATGGAACAAGCTGCCAGAGGAGATAGTTGAGGCAGGTACTATATTATCATTTAAGACATTTGGACACTTTCATGAATAGGACGGGTTTAGAGGAATGTGGGCCAAATGCAGCCAATTAGCTGATGGGGCATCTTGGTTGGCATGGATGTTAAGGGCCTGTTTCTGCGCTGTACGATATGATGAGCTACCATCAAACACAGCAATTCGCCCAATATGTCTTCCTCACCCCCCACTCTATACCTCCTCCCGATCCCCTCCCCTCCAGTCCCGTTGCCGCCCCCCCCCCCCCCCCCCCGTCCCCCTCCCCACTCATCCGCAGCCCAACCCCTGCTCAGCACACCAGGTCTCTCCTCACAACCTTTATTTGACAGACCACTCTCACTGTCATTCTCCCACTGTCATTCTCCCCCACCTCCCACAGTCCATGTTGCCCCTGCCCCCACCAGGGGTAGGGCTGAGGCCCCCGCCCCACCTCCTCCTCAGCTGGCTGGCTGGCGCAGGGGGGGGGCCGACCCCCTGGGGTCCCGGAAAATCTGCGTCCACCGTCTACCGTCACTGCTGGGGGGGGGCAAGAGGGACAGGTCAGTAGAGAGACCACCACCCCCTGACTGAAACATACCCCCCCACCACACTCCCCCCAGCACACATCTCTGCAGTTCGGTCCAGCCCCCCTTCCACAGACCATCCCCCATCCCCACAGCCCCCTCCCCCCCCTACCCCCGCCACTGACCTGTGGGGCCGGCTCCAGCCAGGAGCTGTTCCACAGTCCAGCTCTTCCCGGCACCTGCCCATCTCCCTTCCCCCCCAGCCCATCTCTACCCCCCTGGCCTTTTGTCTCCCACCCAGCCCGTCTCCCACGCTCCTCAGCCCATCTCTCCCCCCCCCCCCCCCCCCCCCCACCCCCCCCCAGCCCGTCTGTCTCAATAGACAATAGGTGCAGGAGTAGGCCATTCGATCCTTTGAGCCAGCACCGCCATTCAATGTGATCATGGCTGATCATCCACAATCAGTACCCCGTTCCTGCCTTCTCCCCATATCCCCTGACTCCGCTATCTTTAAGAGCCCTATCTAGCTCTCTCTTGAAAGTATCCAGAGAAGCGGCCTCCACCGTCCTATGAGGCAGAGAATTCCACAGACTCACAACTCTCTGTGAGATAAAGTGTTTCCTCATCTCCGGTCTAAATGGCTGACTCCTTATTCTTAAACTGTGGCCCCTGGTTCTGGACTCCCCCAACATCGGGAACATGTTTCCTGCCTCTAGCGTGTCCAAACCCTTAATAATCTTATGTGTTCAATAAGATACCCTCTCATCCTTCTAAATTATACAAGCCCAGCCGCTCCATTCTCTCAGCATATGACAGTCCCGCCATCCCGGGAATTAACCTTGTAAACCTACGCTGCACTCACTCAATGGCAAGAATGTCCTTCCTCAAATTGGGAGACCAAAACTGCACACAATACTCCGGGTGTGGTCTCACTAGGGCTCTATACAACTGCAGAAGGACCTCTTTGCTCCAATACTCTCCCTCCCCCCCCCCCAGCCCATCTGTCTGCCCTGACAGCTCGTCACCCCCCCCTCCCTTCCCCAGCTACTTCTCCCCACCCCACAAACCAGCCCTCCCTTTCCCCCAGCCCACCCATCCCCCCCACCCCCGTCACTGACCTGTGTGTGTCTCTCGGTGCTGCACCCGTCGGGGGCCGGGGTCAGGGCCGGAGGTGGTGGTGGGTGTGGGGGTCCGGTCCGGGCCAGCAGCCGCTCCACGCAGTCGTCCAGCACATGCGAGCGGGTCTGCCAGCGGATGGGCCGGCGGCACATCGGG
The DNA here is from genome assembly GCF_028641065.1 of Leucoraja erinaceus. Classification (NCBI taxonomy): domain Eukaryota; kingdom Metazoa; phylum Chordata; class Chondrichthyes; order Rajiformes; family Rajidae; genus Leucoraja; species Leucoraja erinaceus. The sequence continues at coordinate 90,735,426 of NC_073381.1, forward strand.
CACTCGGGCCGACGGCGAGACCACTCCCCGATACACGACCCACAGAAACTGTGTGAGCAGCCTAGGGTCACCGCCTGCAGGGGGAGAGGGCACAGGGTCACCGTCTGCAGGGGGAGAGGGCACAGGGTCACAGAGGGCATAGGGACACTGCCTGCAGGGGGAGAGGGCACAGGGTCACCGCCTGCAGGGGGAGAGGGCACAGGGTCACTGCCTGCAGGGGTAGCGGGCATAGGGTCATAGGGTCACTGGCTGGAGGGGGAGAGGGCACAGGGTCACCGCCTACAAGGGGAGAGGGCACAGGGTCACTGTCTGGAGGGGGAGAGGGCACAGGGTCACAGCCTGCAGGAGAGGGCACAGGGTCACTGTCTGCAGGGGGAGAGGGCACAGGGTCACCGCCTACAAGGGGAGAGGGCACAGGGTCACTGTCTGCAGGGGGAGAGGGCATAGGGTCACAGGGTCACTGCCTGCAGGGGTAGAGGGCACAGGGTCACTGTCTGCAGGGGGAGAGGGCACAGGGTCACTGCCTGCAGGAGAGGGCACAGGGTCACTGTCTGCAGGGGGAGAGAGGGCACAGGGTCACAGGGGTCACCGCCTGCAGGGGGAGAGGGCACAGGGTCACCGCCTGCAGGGGGAGAGGGCACAGGGTCACTGTCTGCAGGGGGAGAGGGCACAGGGTCACTGCCTGCAGGAGAGGGCACAGGGTCACTGTCTGCAGGGGGAGAGGGCACAGGGTCACAGGGTCACTGCCTGCAGGAGAGGGCACAGGGTCACTGTCTGCAGGGGGGAGGGCACATGGTCACAGGGTCACCGCCTGCAGGGGGAGAGGGCTCAGGGTCACTGTCTGCAGGGGTAGAGGGCACAGGGTCACTGCCTGCAGGGGGAGAGGGCACAGGGTCACCGCCTGCAGGGGGAGAGGGCACAGGGTCACTGCCTGCAGGGGGAGAGGGCACAGGGTCACCGCCTGCAGGGGGAGAGGGCACAGGGTCACTGCCTGCAGGGGAAGAGGGCATAGGGTCACCGCCTGCAGGGGGAGAGGGCACAGGGTCACCGCAGAGAGAGGTGACCCTGCAGGGGGAGAGGGCCCTCCCACTCCCTGCCCCATCCTCTCCCCACCACAGACCCTCTCTCACCCATGGGTCTCTTCCCCTCTCCCTCTCTGCACGGGATTGTTCCCCCCACCACCATGGCCCTGCAACCCCACCCCTCACTCTCCCCACGCGAACGTAGCTCCATATCCTCCCTCCCCACCCTGGTTGCCCCCCCTCCCGCCCCATCGTGGCCTCTCCCCATGGGTCCTTGCACCCCTCCCGGGTGTGTTGCCCTCCACCCCCTCCTAATCCGTCCCGCACCCCCGTGCCCCCCCCCCCCCCCTCCGATCCTCCCCCCCTCCCCCCGCGTCCGCCCCCCCCCCCCTCACCTGCACGAAGTGCTGGGAGCAGATGATACACTGCAGCTCGTTCTCCAGCAGCTCACTGAGCCGGGTCTCCGCACTCTCCCCACACCCCCCCGCCTGCGGGGAGAGGGCACAGGGTCAAGGTCAAGGTCAGTGCCCGGGGTGGAGTCACAGCTCAGAGCGGTCACTAACCCCACACCCCCCCTGTCCACGAGGTGAGGGGTCAGGGTCAGTGTCCTGGGTGGGGTCACGGTCAAAGGTGGAGGGGAAAACCAGGCCCCTCACTGTGCCCACTGCTCACCTGCGTGTGGGGAGTGGGCACAGGGTCAGGGTGCGTGCCGGGGGCAGGGGTCGGGCTGCCCTGCCACCGTGCTCCAGGTCAGGGCGGGAGGACTAGCACCGAGCGTGGGCCATGGCACGGCGTAGAGTCCAGGCCGCTCGCCATCCCTCACCCCACGAGAACGTAGCTCCATATCCTCACCCCCACCCCTCCACTCCCCTCCCCTCCCCGAGCAGCCCACTCACAACATCCTTATCGGATTACAAGCTCAACCCACAACCCCACCACCTAGTGACGGGGATGGGTAGAGGGGCTGAGGGTAGGGGGTGAGAGTTAGTGAGCGAGAGTGTCAGTGAGAGAGTGTGAACGAGATAGTGTCACCGAGAGAGAGGGTGCGAGTGAGTGGAGAGTGTACGTGTGAGAGTTGTGTTTGAATGAGCAAGAGTGTGAGCGAGTGTGTGAGCAAGTGAGTGTTTGTGTGCTAGTGTGTGTGAGTGAGCAAGTGTGAGCGAGCGTGTGTGAGTGAGCGAGTGTGTGAGCGAGAGTGTGTGAGCGAGTTTGAGCAAGTGTGAGCGAGTGTGCGAGCGAGAGTGTGTGATTGTGTGAGCAAGAGTGTGAGTGTGATTTGGAGAATGAGTGAGTGTGTGAGATTTGGAGAGTGTGCGTGTGAGAATGTATCTGTGTGGCAGGGTGATCACGGTACCTGTGGTTGCTGTTCATCTGCCAGGCGACTATCATCACAGACTCCACGTGCCAGCTTCCGGTCTCCGAATCCCTGGTTCTTATCCTGGTCACCGTGTTGCCGGTCTCTCTCAGGCCCCGGGCCCCGCACTGCGTCTATGTGCCCTGGGTCCCTCTCAGCCCCCGGGAACTCTCTCTGCTCACTCTGTCCCATGCTACTCTGTCCCTGGCCACCCGCTGTCCCCAGACCTCGCGCTGTGTCTCTGTATCCCAGGTCTGTCTCTGGCCCTGGATCCCGCTCTGTGTCTCTGTCTGACTCAGGGCCCTGAGCTGTGTCTCTCTCTGTTCCCGGGCCCTGAGCTGTGTCTCTCTCTGTTCCCGGGCCCCGCTCTGTGTCTCTCTCTAACTCAGGGCCAGGTGCGGTGTCCCTCTCAGGGCCCGGTGCGGTGTCTCTGTCTGACTCAAGGCCCCGCTCTGTGTCTCTCTCTGACTCAAGGCCCCGCTCTGTGTCCCTCTCTGACTCAGGGCCCGGTGCAGTGTCCCTCTCTAACTCAGGGCCAGGTGCGGTGTCCCTCTCTAACTCAGGGCCAGGTGCGGTGTCTCTGTCTGACTCAAGGCCCCGCGCTGTGTCTCTCTCTGACTCGGGGGCCCGCGCTGTGTCTCGGACTGTTCCAGGGCCAGGCGCTGTGTCCCTCTCTGACTCAGGGCCCGGTGCAGTGTCTCTGTCTGACTCAAGGCCCCGCTCTGTGTCCCTCTCTGACTCAGGGCCCCGCTGTGTGTCTGTGTCTGACTCAAGGCCCCGTGCTGTGTCCCTCTGTGTCCCCAGACCCTGCCGTGTGTCTCTCTCTGACTCAGGGCCCGGTGCAGTGTCTCTCTGTGGCCCCGGTGCAGTGTGGGGCTGTAGCTGATCCTCGCTGAGCCGCTGCACCTTGCTGCTGCTGCCCGCGTTGTCCTGCGTGGCTCCCAGCTCAGTGTCCCGGCTCTCCAGCTTGCGCTTGGCGCGGCCCCTTGGCGGCGGTGGCGGTGACGTGGCGGTGCTCCCAGCGCCCGGTGCCCTCCGCACCACACGGTACTCAAACTCGGCCTGCTTGTGCTGCTCCACGGGCACCCCCAGCTGTACCACGTCACCCTCACACAGTGCCCGCGGCTGGTGCGCCACCAGGCGGCATCCGTTCACCCACACACCGTTCACACTCTGTACAGCAAGGACACATCATCATCACAGGAGACCCAGTGAACACTGACCCCCTCACTGGGAGACCCCCCCTCAATCACACTGCCCCCCCCCCCACTCACACTGACCCCATCTCACTCACTGACCCTCCCCAATCACACTGCCCCCCCCCTCACTCACTCACACTGCCCCCCCACCACTCGCAGACCCCTCCTCACTCACTGACCCTCCCCCCAATCACACTGACCCCCCCTCAAATACACTGACCCCCTCACTCACTCACACTGCCCCCTCTCACTCACTGACCCCCCTCAATCACACTGACCCCCCTCACTCACTCACACTGCCCCCCCCCCTCAATCACACTGCCCCCCTCAATCACACTGCCCCCCCCCCCCCACTCACACTGCCCCCTCCTCACTCACTGACCCTCCCCCCAATCACACTGACCCCCCCTCAAATACACTGACCCCCCCACTCACACTGCCCCCCCCCCTCACTCACTCACTCACACTGCCCCCTCTCACTCACACTGACCCCCCCCCCCTCACTCAGTGACACCCCCTCACTCACTGTGACCCCCCCTCCCCCACTCTCAGGGCCAATTTACACTTATACCAAAACAATCAACCTGCAAACCTGTACGTCTCTGGGGTGTGGGAGATCTGAAGATCTCGGAGAAAAGCCACGCGGTCTCTGGGAGAACGTACAAACTCCCTACAGCCAGGTCTCCGTCGCTGCAAGCGCTGTAATGGGCCTGTCCCAATTAGGCGATTTTTTTCGGCGACTGTCATAGTCATAGCAGGTTGCCGGACTATGCCAATATGTACAACAACCTACCACCTAGTCGACGTCCAGCTACGGCAAGCGACCAACAACCGGCGACCCATTAGGACGTCCACCTACGACCTCACCTACGGAGCTTATGTCCACCAAGCTACGACAAGGTAAGACAATTAAGTCGCCAGTACCTGTCGCCGGTTGACGAAAGTAGTCGCCAGTGGAATTCACCGAAGTCCGCACCGGCGACAACCTACGTCATCCTGGCGGCAACCTACGACAACACCTACGTCAGGAGAAGACAAGCTACGCTCATTGGCGTCAAGCCAACTGTCGACGAAACGTTTCAAACATTTCAAATTCCAGCGGCGACCAGAAAAACGCTACGACTGTTTGGGCGACTGAGAAGACTACTCACGACCATACAGGCGTCACCCCGGCGACCATGTGGCAACAGCCTAGTCGCCTAAAAAATAGCCTAAGTGGGACAGGGGCATAAGGCAGCAACTTTACCGCTGTACCACCATGCCGCTGTGTGGACTTTCTCTAAAGACGTGCGGGTTTGTAGGTTAAATGACTTCTGTAAATTCTCCCTGGTGTGCAAGATGCGAAAGTGGGATAACATAGAACTGGTGTACGGGTGATCGATGATCGATGATCGGCATGGACTCAGTGGACCGAAGGGCCTGTTTCCACGCTGTATCCCCCGCAGATTCTGGTCAAATCTTGCCCCACTCACCTTAAGACAATGTCCTTTGGTTCTTGATTCCCCTACACTGGATAAAAGACTGCAATCACCCGATCTATTTCCCTTACGAGTTTCTACCTGTGACACCACCTTCAGGGAACTATGTACACTCCCTCTGCACTGCAACATACCCCAGAGCTCATACAATTCACTGTGAAGTTCCTGCCCTGGTTTGACTTCCCAAAACACAACACCTCACTCTAATCTGCATTAAACACCATGAACCCCAACCTAGCCCACATGCCCAGCTGATCAAGATCTTGCTGTAATTTTTCACCATCAACAATACCACAAATTTTAGTGTCACCCACCAACGTATTCATCACGCCTTGTATGTTCTCATCCAAATCGTTGATTATAAACACCAGACAATCCCAACCAAAGATCCTATAGCAAGCAAGATAGTCCACTCTACAAAAAAGACGTAGTACGGTCATGGGCAGATTCATGGGTAATTTAAGGCCCCATTTCCGGAACCGGCTTCCGTCTCCGCACCAAAGATCCCATAGGATAATAGTGCGGAGAAGGAAGCCGGTTACGGAAACATCCTCGTAAAAATAAAAGTTATTTGGTAAAAATCTTCTCCTCATTTTCAGAATTTTAATTTATTAACACAAACTGTTCCCCCGCAACGTTGATTACACTGCGAGTTGGGTCGGGTCAGGTCGGGTCCGGTTACTGACATGGATGAAAACTAGGCCCACGTTCATAGAAACATAGAAACATAGAAAGTAGGTGCGAGAGTAGACCACCAGGTCCGTCGAGCCTGCACCGCCATTCGCTCATGGCTGAACACTAAACAGACACACTTACCCACAAACAGTAGACACAAGACACAGAACACAAGACACTACCCTCCCCTTTATACCGCTATCACCCCTCTCCACCCCAAGAACCTCGTGATCTCCTGGGGGAGGCAAAAAACCGGATAAAAACCCAGGTCCAATTCGGGAAAAAAAAACGGGAAATTCCTCTCCGACCCCAATCCAGGCGATCGACACTTGTCCAGGAGATCACTCAGGTCTTACTATACTAACCATACCTAGGTCCATATCCCTGCCCTCTCCCCGTAGCCCCTTATCCCCTTGGCAGCTAAAAAACCATCTATTTTAGTCTTAAATATATTTAAAGTTTCTGCTTCCACTGCTCCCTGGGGCAGTGAATTCCATAAATTAACCACCCTCTGGGTGAAGAAGTTCTTCCTCATCTCAGTTTTAAAAGAGCCCCCCCTTATTCTGCAACTATGTCCCCTAGTTCTAGTTTCCCCAATCATTGGGAACATCCTCGGTGCATCCACCCGATCAAGGCCCCTCACGATCTTATATGTTTCAATGAGATCGCCTCTCATTCTTCTAAACTCCAAAGAGTAGAGTTCCAGCCTACTTAACCTTTCCTCATATGTCAATCCCCTCATTGCAGGAATTAATCTTGTAAACCTTCGCTGCACTGCCTCCAGGGCTAGTACATCCTTTCTTAAGTATGGACCCCAGAACTGTACACAGTATTCCAAATGTGGTCTCACTAATACTGTGTACAGCTGCAGCAAGACCTCCGTGTTTTTATACTCAATCCCCCTAGCAATAAAAGCCAAAACTCCATTGGCCTTCCTGATTGCTTGCTGCACCTGCATACTAACTTTCAGTGATTCATGTACTAATACCCCTAGATCCCTTTGCGTTGCATTACAACGCAACTCCTCCTCATTTAGAAAATAACTTGCCCTATCATTTTTTTTCCCAAAGTGAATGACTTCACATTTATTAGTATTAAATTTCATCTGCCAAGTTGTTGCCCACTCACCTAGCTTATCTATATCCTTTTGCAGACTCTTCCTATCGTCCTCATCCCCTACTTTTCCTCCCATTTTTGTATCGTCCGCAAATTTTGATATTTAAACTTGGTTCCCTCCTCCAAATCGTTTATATAAATTGTGAACAACTGGGGTCCCAGCACCGACCCTTGCGGAACCCCGCTAGTTACCGGTTGCCATCCCGAGTATGAACCATTTATCCCCACTCTCTGCTTCCTATTTGTTAGCCAATCCTCTACCCATGCTAATATATTACCCCCAATCCCATAATTTTTTATTTTTAGCAATAGTCTCTTATGTGGCACCTTGTCAAAAGCCTTTTGGAAGTCCAAGTATACCACATCCACCGTTCCCCTTTATCCACCCGGGTTGTTACTTCCTCAAAGAATTCGAGCAGATTCGTTTAAACAGGACTTCCCCTTCACAAAACCATGCTGGTTCTGTCCGATGAAGTCATGTTTTATCCAAGTGCCCCGTTAGTGTTTTCTTTAATAATTGTCTCTAACATTTTACCCACCACCGATGTTAGACTAACCGGTCTATAGTTACCCGCCTGTTTGTCTGTTTGTCTGTTTACTTCCTTTTTTAAATATAGGTGTTACATTGGCCATTTTCCAATCCACTGGGACCGTTCCTGCCTCCAGGGAGTTTTGGAAAATTATCACCAATGCATCCACAATCCCCACCGCTATCTCCCTCAAGACCCTTGGATGTAATCCATCAGGCCCAGGGGATTTATCCTCCTTCAGTCTCATTAATTTACCTAATACCACCTCCTTGGTGATCTTAATAGTATTTAGCTCCTCCATTCCTACCGCCCCCTGTTTATCCAGCGTTGGAATATTTTTTGTGTCTTCTATGGTGAAGACTGATACAAAATAATCGTTTAATGCCTTTGCCATTTCCATGTTCCCCACCAACAACTCTCCAGTCTCACCCTCCAATGGACCAACGTTCACCTTAGCCACCCTTTTTCTTTTTATATAGCTATAAAAACTCTTACTATTAGTTTTTATGTTGTTCGCTAAATTCCTTTCATAGTCTATTTTCCCCGTCTTAATTAATCTCTTAGTTATTTTTTGCTGACCTTTAAATGCTTCCCAATCCTCTACCCTCCCACTATCTCTGGCTACCTTATATTCTTATACATCCCTCCCACACTCCCCTTATATCCTTATGTTCAGTTCCGTTGCTGGGATCTGTGAATAACTGTGCACAGTTCCCTGAAAGTGGAATCTCATGTAGATAGGGTGGTAAAGAAAGCTTTTGGTGTGCTGGCCTTTATAAATCAGAGCATTGAGTATAGAAGTTGGAATGTAATGTTAAAATTGTACAAGGCATTGGTGAGGCCAATTCTGGAGTATGGTGTACAATTTTGGTCGCCTAATTATAGGAAGGATGTCAACAAAATAGAGAGAGTACAGAGGAGATTTACTAGAATGTTGCCTGGGTTTCAGCAACTAAGTTACTGAGAAAGGTTGAACAAGTTAGGGCTTTATTCTTTGGAGCGCAGAAGGTTAAGGGGGGACTTGATAGAGGTTTTTAAAATGATGAGAGGGATAGACAGAGTTGACGTGGAAAAGCTTTTCCCACTGAGAGTAGGGAAGATTCAAACAAGGGGACATGACTTGAGAATTAAGGGACTGAAGTTTAGGGGTAACATGAGGGGGAACTTCTTTACTCAGAGAGTGGTAGCTGTGTGGAATGAGCTTCCAGTGAAGGTGGTGGAGGCAGGTTTGTTTTTATCATTTAAAAATAAATTGGATAGTTATATGGACGGGAAGGGAATGGAGGGTTATGGTCTGAGCGCAGGTATATGGGACTAGGGGAGATTATGTGTTCGGCACGGACTAGAAGGGTCGAGGTGGCCTGTTTCCGTGCTGTAATTGTTATATGGTTATATGGTTTTATATGGTTGCGTACTACACGTCAGCCCATTGCATTTAGCAGGAGTGGTCGATCTTGCTCCGCTGTAGGACCGTTGCTCCCAACACCACTAGTCACAGACCTCCAGTCCGAAAAACAGCCTTCCACCATTACCCTCTGCTTCCTTCCATGAAGCCAATTCTTTATCCAGTCAGCTAGCTCTCCCTGGATCCCATCTGTACTGGGGGGGGGGAGTGAGCCAGGGTGGGGGCCGGCGCAGGTGGGGAGTGACCAAGGTACAGGTACTGGGCAGAGAGATCTGCCACGTGGGAGAGATGAAACAAGAGAGACAGGGCGACGGACCCCTGTGGAAGCCAGAACGGGCAAGTGCAGGGGGCGGACAGTGTGAGGAGGGGGAGCAGGATGAAGGGAAAATGGGCCCAGGGTGTGGACCAGCATGGGGATTACAGGGGCAGGGGAGACGGCAGGTGCTGCAACCCAGCATGTCGGGCAGTGACTGTGGGGGGGACGGGGGACAGGCAGGGACTCATCCAGCCTGGCACCTCCAGGCCTGGACCCCCGACACTGAGGCCGCTGAGTACTGCCACCCAGCCCCTGCCTCCCCACCACACCACATCCCTCCCACACTCCCCCTCCCTCTGTCACAGCTCCATCTGACGGGTGGGGGGGGGGGGGGGGGAGATGAGCCAGGACAAAGCAGGGGGACGTGTGAGGGGAGGGGGATGGGCATGGATGGATGGGGAAATGATGGGAAGGACTGGGGAGACAGGCGGGTGGTGATGGGGCTGTGTGGCAGATTTCCGCGGACGGGCAGGCACCCACCTGGTTGTCGGTGACGGTGCAGGTTCCGACGGCGGTCAGACGGAAGCAGCAATGGTTGCGCGAGATCATCAGGGGACTGTCCTTGGCCACGAGCTGGTGGGTCACCCCCAAGCCCCGGCCCAGCGTTACCTACAGAGGAGGCAGTCCGTCACAGAGCTCACCCGAGCACCCCACTATCCCAGCAGTTTCAGTCCCAGCACCCACAGTCCCAGCACCCACAGTCCCAGCACCCACCGTTCCAGCAATCACCCACAGTCCGTCACAGAACACACCCGGTGTGAGAGACTGTGTGTGTGGGGGAGGGGGGGCGGCAGAGTGGGGTGTGCAGAGTGTGACAGACTGTGGGGGGGGGGAGGGGGGGAGCGGTATGACAGACTGTGGGTTGGTTTTGATTGGATTAGTTTGCGGTGGGTGATTTGCTGAATTAATTTGACGTATTGGCTGACTGATGGACCAACAGGGGTTGGAGGACTATGGATGGATGGCTGATGGAAGAAGGCAAGGGAGGGGAAGGAGGGAGATTTGATGGATGCCATGTTGACTTGTTGGATTGACAGGCTGATTTGATCGACGAGTCAGGTGAGGTTGATGAATCGAGTTAAGAGTCAAGAGTGTTTTATTGTCATATGTCCCGGACGGGACAATGAAATTCTTACTTACTGCAGCATAACAGAATATATGAATATTTAAACATTGCATATAACAGGGGGGGAAAAAAGAAAAAGTTCAATAAATACCAAATATAGTGCAAATAACAAATAATAATATAGTCTTTTGCAGTTCAGAGCTCAGACCTTATTCATTGTATTTAATACAACCTGATGGCTGTGGGGAAGATGCTGTTCCTGAACCTGAACGTTACCGTCTTCAGGCTCCTGTACCTTCATCCTGATGGCAGTGGTGAGATGAGTGTGGGTCCTTGATCATTTTGGCTGCCCTTTTGAGGCAACGACTATGATAGATCCCATGGATGGTGGGGAGGTCAAAGCCGGTGATGGACTGGGCAGGGGTCACAACCTTTTGTAGTCTTTTTCGCTCCTGGACGTTCAAGTTGCCGAACCAGGCCACGATGCAATGAAGTTGATCATAAAGTCATAAGTGATAGGAGCAGAATTAGGCCATTCAGCCCATCAAGTCCACTCCGCCATTCAATCATGGCTGATCTCTGCCTCCTAATCCCCATTTTCCTGCCTTCTCCCCATAACCCTTGTCACCCATTCTAATCAAGAATACGTCTATCTCTGTCTTGAATACATCCACTGACTTGGCCTCCACAGCCCTCCGTGGCAACGAGTTCCACAGATTCACCACCCTCTGACTAAAGATGGTTTGATGGATGAGCTGCGTCTATTAGTGGGTCAGATTGATGGACGGGGTTGGAAGGGAGGAAGCGAGATTCGATGAATCGGGTTGACCTGATGCCTTAGCCCAGTTGACTTGTTGGGACGAGTCGCGTTGATGGAAGGAGCCAAGGAGTGATTGAGGGAGCGATCGGCTTGGTGTGCGGTGGGTGATTAATTTAATGGATTGGCTGACTGATGGATCGCATCCATCGAGGGGTCAGGTTGGTGGATTGACAGGTCGGGTTGCTGGATAACACCAGTGCACGGCATCATAAGTAATAGGAGCAGAATTAGGCCATTCAGCCCATCAAGTCTACTCTGCCATTCGGCCCATCGTGGCTGTTCTATCTCTCCATCCTATCCCCATAAACTCTGGACACTCCCACTGGTGGGAACATCCTCTCGATCCAAGCCTTTCACTGCTATAACCAAAGATTATAGAGCAGAAATCTTTGGTTGTATTAAACAGTGGGGACCGAGCGAGGAGAGCCCGGTGGTGACGGGGACAACATTCCCTCCCTCCCTCCCCGGCTCCAGTACCTCGTTCCCCGGCAGCAGTTGCAGCCGCTGTCCCGGCGGGTCTCCGCCCAGTCTCTCCAGACACCAGTCGGTGTGTCCGTGTCCGTGTCCGTGTCCGTGTCCGTGTCCGCTGCCGCTGCCGCTGCCCAGCTCCACCGCCATCTTCCCGCTCCCTCGGCAACGCCGCCCCCTCCCCCCGCTCCTCCAGCATCGCTTCATCCAACACCGAGCGCATCGACCAGGCAGTCATCCAGCGGAGTCATCCAGCGCTCCTCCATCGACCACCGAGCGCATCGATCACTCCTCTAGGATCTTAGAAACATAGAAACATAGAAATTAGGTGCAGGAGTAGGCCATTCGGCCCTTCGAGCCTGCACCGCCATTCAATATGATCATGGCTGATCATCCAACTCAGTATCCCGTACCTGCCTTCTCTCCATACCCCCTGATCCCTTTAGCCACAAGGGCCACATCTAACTCCCTCTTAAATATAGCCAATGAACTGGCCTCAACTACCCTCTGTGGCAGAGAGTTCCAGAGATTCACCACTCTCTGCGTGAAAAAAGTTCTTCTCATCTCGGTTTTAAAGGATTTCCCCCTTATCCTTAATCTTTGTCCAGGACCTTCTGTCAAGTCAAGTTTATTTGTCACATACACATACGAGATGTGCAGTGAAATGAAATGTCACCTCCCTCACTCACAGGCTGAAGCTCGATCCCCCCCACCCCCCCCCCACCAGCCCCAGCCCCCACCACCCACCCCCCAACCAGCACCAGCCCCACCCCACCCCCAACCCCAGCACCATCCCCCACCACCCCCATCCCCACCCCCAACCCCCACCCCAAACTCAGCCCCAAACCCCAACCCCAACCCCAAAGGTCTGACTGACCCCCATTGCATTTCACACCTTCAAGGTCGGCTGAGGAGCGGCAGGTGAAGTAGTGAGTGCGAGGATTGGCTGAGAAAGTAATCTCTTGGGGAGTTAATCAGTGTTTATTCAGCAGTGAGCAGACTTTGGCAAAAGTTATAGAGGGTGAGACGCAGTGAGGAAATAACAGGCAAGCCGATTCAGTGTGATGCTTGCAGGATGTGGGAGGACAGGGACACTGTTGGTGCCTCTGGCTGCTACAACTGTGGAAAGTGTGTCCAAGTACAACTCCTGAAGGACCGTGTTGGGGAATTGGAGAGGCAAATAGAGGACATCAGGATCACCTGGGAAAACGAGCGTTTCCCAGACAGGACCTACAGCGAGATCGTTACACTGAAGATACCCAAAGAAAGAAGGCAGGTGATGATAAGGAAGGGAAGGAAGCTTGGAGTACAGGAGACCCTGGGGAATGTGCCTCTTGAAAGCAGGTTCACCCTCTTGGAAGCTGTCGTGACTGAAGGCACTGTCGGTCTAAGCGGCGGACAGGTCTGGGAGTCAAAACGGGGCGTTGAACCAAAGCCGAACAGACAGACGTCAGGCAGAGCTGTGGTAGTCGGGAGCTACATCATGAGATGTACAGACATGGATTTCTGTGGCAACAGGCGGGAGTCAAGGATGGTGTGTTGCTTCCCTGGTGCCAGGATCCAGGACGTCACGGACCGATTGCAGAGCATCTGCAAGGGTGAAGGTGAGCAGCCGGAAGCGGTAGTGTATGTCGGCACAAATTACGTCGGGAAGAAGAGGAAAGAGATTCTACAGCGTGACATTAGAGAGCTCGGAAGAAGCTGAAAAGCTAGACCTCCTGGGTGGTTATCTCCGTTTTGCTTCCAGTTACTTGTGTTGGTGAGGGCAGGAACAGGGAGATAGGGGATCTGAATGTGTGGCTGAGGAGCTGGTGCAGGGGGCAGGGATTTAGATTCTTAGACCACTGGGAACTGTTTTGGGGCAAGGGTGAATTGTACAAAAGGGACAGGTGGCACCTTACAGGCGGGGGACCAGCATTCTGGCAGGCAGGTTTGCCTCAGCTACACGGGTGGGTTTAAACAAAATAGTGGGAGGGAGGTGACAAATTGGCAATACAAGGATGGAGTTAAAGAGTAAGGACGTATAGGGAAAGTTAAGAAAGACACCAGAATTAACGGGACAGAAAGCTCACAAATGGATAGGAGAGTATGGCCAAGTGAAATAGGAATCGATGTGAAAGGTGAGGTGAGTAATGGATTAAACGTATTATATATGAATGCACGAAGTACAAGAAGTAAAGTGGATGAGCTTGAATCTCAGTTAGAGATTGGTAGATATGACATTGTGGGGATTACAGAGACATGGCTGGGATCAGGACTGGGAACTGAATATTCGGGGTTATAAGTCCTATAGAAAGGACAGGCAGGTGGGCAGAGGAGGTGAGGTAGCTCTGTTGGGTAAGGAATGAAATTCAGTCCCTTGCGAGTGGTGATATAGGGACTGACGATGTAGAGTCGCTGTGGATAGAATTGAGGAATTGTGAAGGTAAGAACACACTAATGGGAGTTATCTACAGGCCTCCAAACAGTAGCCTGGAAATAGGGTGCAAGTTGCAGCAGGAGTTAAAATTGGCATTTAACAAAGGTACTGGGAGACTTCAATTGATCTGGGAAAATCAGGTTGGTTCTGGACCCCAAGAAAGAGAGTTTATAGAATGCCTCTATGGATTCTTAGAGCAGCTTGTACTGGAGCCTACCAGAGAGAAGGCAATACTGGATTTAGCGTTGTCTGATGAACCAGATTTAATAAGGGAACTCAATGTAAAGGAACCGAGGCAAAAACGAGGCAGATTATTATCCCGATGGTGTCAGATTCGGAAAAAGGGAAGTGCAACAAGACCTGGGTGTCCCTGTACACGAGTCACTGAAAGTATACATGCAGGTACAGCAAGCAGTGAAGAAAGCTAATGGCATGTTTGCCTTCCGAACAAGAGGATTTGAGTATAGGAGTAAAGAGGTCCTTCTGCAGTTGTATAAGGCCCTGGTGAGACCACATCTGGAGTATTGTGTGCAGTTTTGGTCTCCTAATTTGAGGAAGGACATCCTTGCTATTGAGGCAGTGCAGCGTAGGTTCATGAGGTTAATCCCCGGGATGGCGAAACTGTTATATGAGGAAAGATGGGGAAGACTGGGCTTGTATTTACTGAAATTTAGAAGGATGAGAGGATATCATAGAAATGTTTAAAATTATAAATGGACTGGACAAGCTAGATGCAGGAAAAATGTTCCCAATGTTGGGGGAATCCAGAACCAGGGGCAACAGTCTAAGAATAAAGGGATGGCCATTTAAAACCGAGATGAGAAAACACATTTTCACCCAGAGAGTTGTGAGTTTGTGTAATTCTCTGCCACAGAGGGCAGTGGAGGCCAATTCACTGGATGAATTTAAAAGAGAGTTGGAGAGAGTGGTATCAAGGGAAATGGGAAGAAGGCAGGCACGGGTTACTGATTGTGGACGATCAGCCATGATCACATTGAATTGCAGTGCTGACTGAATGGCCTCCTCCTGCACCTATTTTCTGTTTCTATCTTTGAATCATTTACAATCACCTTCCTCTTGCTATCAATGATCTATTCTACATTTTCCTTGAGCTGCATCCCCTTTGATATCTCGTTTTCACACCCTACCCTTCCTTATCTCTGTGTCTCTCCCTCTCCCCTGCCTCTTGACCCAAAACGCCACCCATTCCTTCTCTCCGGAGATGCTGCCAGTCCCGCTGAGTTACTCCAGCATTTTGTGTCTGTCTTTATTTATGGAGCACCGAGTGTAAGGAACCTGTGTGGGAAGGAACTGCAGATGCTGGTTTACACTGAAGATAGACACAAAAAGCTGGAGTAACTCAGCGGGACAGTCAATATCTCTGGAGAGAAGGTTTGGGTGACGTTCGGGGTCGAGAAGAAGGGCCTGAAGAAGGGTCCCGACCAGAAACATCACCTATCCATGTTCTCCAGAGATGCTGCCTGACCCACTGAGTTAGCATTTAGTGTCTATCACCGAGTCCAGCCAGTGCCCAGCAGAGCTCGAGTGTTATCGTTGCGGGACAGACACAACATCATCAGACTATGTTATCAATGTGCTCCCTTGCGACTGCTCTGCCCATCGACCTCTGGCAGCCCCGAGTGATGTTTGACCAAGTTAAACGGCGGCAACCGTGGGGCTGGCAATGCCCGTCGAGTTGCTGTTGGTGCGATTTGTTGTCATGCATCTTAAAGACTGCAGTGTGGGATTCCCATCTTGGAATTTCCCCTCCTCAGCCCCAACCCCCTCTAATCCCCCCCCCCCTCCCCCTTCCTCTCATCTCCCCTCCCCTCCCCTCTCCTCCCCTCATCCTCCCCTCTCCCCCTCCTCCTCTCATCCTCCCCTCCTCTCATCTCCCCTCATCCTCCCCTCCTCTCATCCTCCCTCTCCCCTCATCCTCCCCTCATCCTCCCCCTCCTCTCATCCTCCCCTCTCCCCTCCTCCTCTCATCCTCCCCTCCTCTCATCTCCCCTCATCCCCCCTCCTCTCATCTCCCCCTCTCCCCTCCCTCCCCTCCTCCTCCCCTCCTCTCCCCTCCTCTCATCCTCTCCCCTCCTCATCCTCCCCTCTCCCTCTCCCCTCATCCTCCCCTCCTCCTCCCCTCCCTCCTCCTCTCCCTCCCCCTCCCCTCCCTCTCCTCCCCTTCTCTCCT
This sequence comes from Leucoraja erinaceus, assembly GCF_028641065.1. NCBI lineage: Eukaryota > Metazoa > Chordata > Chondrichthyes > Rajiformes > Rajidae > Leucoraja > Leucoraja erinaceus. The sequence goes on from NC_073381.1 coordinate 90,751,485, forward strand.
CCTCCTCCCCCTCCTCCTCTCCCTCTCCTCCTCCTCTCCCCCCCCTCATCCTCCCCCTCCCTCCCCTCCTCCCCTCCCCTCCTCCCCTCCTCTCATCTCCCCTCCCCTCCCCTCTCCCCTCCCCTCCCCTCCTCTCATCTCCCCCTCATCCTCCTCCCCTCTCCCCTCCCCTCCCTCCCCTCCCCTCCCCTCCCCTCCTCTCATCTCCCCTCCTCCTCCCCTCTCCCCTCCCCTCCTCTCATCTCCCCTCCCCTCATCCTCCCCTCCTCTCCCCTCCTCCCCTCCCCTCCCCTCCTCTCATCTCCCCTCCCTCCTCCCCCTCCCCTCCCCTCCCCTCCTCTCTCCCCCTCCCCCCCTCCCCTCCTCCTCCCCTCCCCTCCTCTCCTCTCCTCTCTCCCCTCCCACATCCCCTCCCCTCCCTCCGCTCTCCCCGCTTGGTGATGTGTGTGTGTGGGACGGGGCGGGGACGGTGCGGATTGGCGCCGGTGTGTGTTGGGGCGGAGCCGGGAGCGGGATCCAGGCAGGGTCGGGCCGGGCGGAGATGAAGCGCCGCGCCCCCGATCGTGAGGCCGAGGACTGGGCCCCGGCAGCGGCGCGGCGCCGGCGGCAGGAGGAGGAGGAGGATGAGGAGGAGGAGGAGGAGGCGGCGAGTGGGCCCGCGGAGGGAAGCGAGCAGGAGGCGGCCGGTGGGTGGAGGCGTGGACCTGGGCCGGGAGCGGGAGCGGTGGGTGGGTGGGCAGAGCCGGGCCAGGCCTCACCCGGCATGGAGCAGGGCCGCACCGCACCGGGCCCGGGGTCAGTGGGTGTTCAGGCCCGGGGTCAGTGTGTGTTCAGGCCCGGGGTCAGTGGGTGTTCAGGCCCGGGGTCAGTGGGTGTTCAGGCCGGGGTCAGTGGGTGTTCAGGCGCGGGGTCAGTCAGTGGGTGTTCAGGCCCGGGGTCAGTGGGTGTTCAGGCCCGGGGTCAGTGGGTGTTCAGGCCCGGGGTCAGTGGGTGTTCAGGCCCGGGGTCAGTGGGTGTTCAGGCCCGGGGTCAGTGGGTGTTCAGGCCCGGGAGGCCCGGGGTCAGTGGGTGTTCAGGCCCGGGGTCAGTGGGTGTTCAGGCCCGGGGTCAGTGGGTGTTCAGGCCCGGGGTCAGTGGGTGTTCAGGCCCGGGGTCAGTGGGTGTTCAGGCCCGGGGTCAGGCCCGGGTCAGTGGGTGTTCAGGCCCGGGGTCAGTGGGTGTTCAGGCCCGGGGTCAGTGGGTGTTCAGGCCCGGGGTCAGTGGGGTGGACAGGACTGGGATGGAGCAGAGAGCTGGTGCGGGTTAGCGGGGAGATGTCCCATCTACGCCAGTCCCACCTGTCCACATTAAACACGCGTTGGGTGAACAGACTCAACAGGTCTGCACTTGGTCTAGTATCCCTCTAAACCTCTCCTCTCCATATACCTGTCTATGTATTTTAAATGTTATTGTACCTGCCTCAACTACCCCCTCTGCAGCTATTCCATCACCCTCTGAAGAAATTGCCACTCGGATTCATGTTGAATCTTACCCGTCTCACCATAAGCTTATGTCCACTGTTTCTTGATTCACCTACACTGGCAAAAGACTGTGCTTTCATCCTATATTGCCCTCATGATCATATACACCTCTAGAAGATCACCCCCTCATGCTCCACTGTTCCAAGGAAGACAGCACTTGCCTACCCAACTTCTCCTTGGCCACTGCAGGAGTCAAGCGTTTAGTTGCTATAAACAATAACATACACATAATATACAATCATCAAACATATACAATAAATTAATAACTGTCGTCCAGGGTAAGCATAACAGCACTTGCCTAGTTGATAAAGACCCTGCTGTAATTCTTAGGTAGACAAAAATGCTGGAGAAACTCAGCGGGTGAGGCAGGATCTATGGAGTGAAGGAATAGGTGATGTTTCGGGTCTCAATTTTTGTCGACCTTCCAGCATCTGCAGTTCTTTCTTAAACAAACTGCTGTAATTCTTGATAGGCATCCTCTTGTCGATGGTACCACCTATTTTAGTGTCAGAGGGCCGATTAGAGTCATAGAATGATACAGTGTGGAAACAGGGCCTTCGGCCCAACTTGCCCACACCGGCCAACATGTCCCAGCAACACTAGTCCCACCTGCCCGCGTTTGGTCCATATCCCTCCAAATCTGTCCTATCCATGTATCTGTCTAACTGTTCCTTCTGCAAACTTACTCATCAGTCCTTGTACGTTCTCACCCAACTCGTTGATACAAACCATAAACATCAAAAGGCCCCGTCCAATCACGCCATGGTGGTCCAATTTGCCATCTGGTGGTGTGGGGCAGGGGGGTGAGCTCCTCAGTGGCGATCACTGTATAAGGGAGGCCTCCAACATTACATCGAGGACCTGGGGTGGGGAGTGTTGCACAGAGCCAAACCATGTAACCATATTTCGCGTCAGTTCAAGAGTTAGATGGAGCTCTTAAGGCTAGCGGAATCAAGATAGTATGGGGAGAAGGCAGGAACGGGGTACTGAATGTGGATGATCAGCCATGAACACATTGAATGGAGGTGTTGGCTCGAGGGGCCGAATGGCCTACTTCTGCACCTATTGTCTTTGTATCTATGTATCTATGTCATTGGTGCAGCATTAGGCCATTCAGCCCATGGAGTCTACTCCATTCAATTCTAGCTGATCTATCGTTCCCTCGCAAACCCCATTCTCTTACCTTCTCCCCATATCCTTTGACATCCGTACCATCAAGAATCTGTCAATCTCCACTTTAAAATTACCCAATGAGTCTTCCTCCAAAGCCGTTTGTGGCGATGAATTCCACAGATTCACACACAACCTTCTGACTAAAACAAATCCTCATCTCCTTTCTAAAGTAATATCCTTTTATTCTGAGGCTGTGCCCTCTGGTCCTAGTCTCTCCCACTAGTACTCTCCACACCCTCTCTATCCAGGCCTTTCAATATACGGTGAGTTTCAACGAGGTCCCCTCCTCATCCTTCTCAACTCCAGTGGCGTCAAACGCTCATCATACGTTAACCCAAACATCCTGACACTGATCCTCGATGTATCCAAGGAGCAGAGAGGATGCCCACCCCCCCTCACCCGCCTGTGGCTACTGTGGCCAGGAGAAGTCCGTGCAACATGTGTACATGGGATGTGTGCGGTGGCAGCCCTGTCTTTCTATATTTGATGGGGCTGCTCCTCAAATTCTGGTTTGCACTTCAGCCCCACTCCACTGATATTCGGTGCAGGGGAGGGTGGGTGGAGTGAGAGAGGGGGAGTTTGTGTGGGTCGGGGGATCTCTCGGTCGATTTGCTGCTTGGCCTGGCCATTCGTGGGTCGTGGCAGAGGGTCAGTCAGGGGCTTCACCCAGGCCGACTGCCTGCCCCCCTTCCGGGCTTGTGTCTGTGCCCGGTGTCCACAGGCATCTTGATCGCCTTGTTTGATGCTACATGTTCCTCTTAGATGCATGTCTCCTTAGAGTCTGGAGTAGGGTCTCGACCCGAAACGTCACCTATTCCTTCGCTCCATAGATGCTGCCTCACCCGCTGAGTTTCTCCAGCATAATAGTATTTTCACTGTTATTTTTTTTGCATAAAACTTGCTCCTGTGAATAAATGTACTTTTTAGTTTAGCTTAGGGATGCAATGTCGAAGCAGGCCCTTTGCCCCACCCAACTCGCACCCTGTTCACTAGCCTCATCCTGCACACTAGGGACAATTTATAATTTTACCAAAGCCAGTTAGCCTGCAAACCTGTACGTCTCTGGAGTGTGGGAGGAAACTGGAGATCCCGGGGAAAACCCACGGGGTCACAGGGAGAACAAACAAACTGCGTATAGACAGCATCCGTAGCCAGGATCAAACCTGGGTCTCTGGCGCTGCGAGGCAGCAACTCCGCCACCATGCCGCTCCTTGTCAAAAAAAAACAGCACTGCTCCATCCGTGAGGTGCACCTGGTTACAGGCCTCCAGTCTGGAAAAACAACCCTCACCTCTGCTTCCTTCCAGGAAGCCAATTCCAGTTAAAAGAAAAACAGCACAAAGTGTTGGAGTAACTCAGCGGGTCAGGCAGCATCTCTGGAGGACATGGATAGGTGGCGTTTTGGGTCGGGATCCATTTTTCCTTGTGTCTACGTCTCTGTACAGTCAGCTCGCTCTCCGCAGATCCCATGCGATCTAACCTGGTGGAGCAGCCCACCATAAGGACCCTTATTACTGTTACTGCAACCCATACATAACATTAAACACTCTCTAGTCATCCGGCACCTCGTCTTGTCTAACAATGATTCACATATCTTAACCGGGAGTCCCCTGCAATTTCTGCTCTGGTTTTCCCCAGTGCCCTTGCCCGCATCCTGCGGCTCAAAACCTTACGTCCACTGCTCGTTCAGGGGCCCTATTCTATCCCCAGTAGCTTTAGTTCACCAAACATACTTGTAATAGGCGTGAACAAGGGGCTGGAGCGGGCCACAGCGGATGGAGGGGGGGGGGGGCAGAGTGGGACATGGCAATGAGAGAGGCAGAGTGTGGGGTGTGGGTGAGGGCAGTGTGGTGTGGGGGTGAGTGGGAAGTGTGTGGGTTAGGGGGGCAGAGTGTGGTGTTTGGGGGAGGGGGCAGAGTGTGGTGTGTGGGGTGAGGGGGGCAGAGTGTGATGTGGGGGGGGTGAGGGGCAGAGTGTGGTGGGGGGGGGGTGAGGGGTCAGAGTGTGGTGTGGTGGGTGAGGGGGCAGAGTGTGTGTGTGGGGGGGTGAGGGGTCAGAGTGTGGTGTGGGTGGGTTGGCAGAGTGGGTGTGGGGGGGTGAGGGGGTGTGTGTGTGGGGGGGGTGAGAGGGGCAGAGTGTGGTGTGGGGGGGTGTATGAGGGGGCAGAGTGGTGGGGGGTGAGGGGGCAGAGTGGGTGAGGGGGCAGAGTGTGTGTGTGGGTGTGGGTGGGGGGGGGGGAGAGAGGGAAAGAAGAAGTAATGGAGGACAGAGTGAGGGAGGGGAGGGTTAGGGGGAAACAAGGCCACATTCAGAGGGGGATGAGGGAAGAGGGGAGCTCAGTGTTGCACGGCTTCTATTAAATATGTGATATATGTCTCTTTCCCTCTCCGCCCGTCCGTGTCTGTTTCTCTCCCTCCCCATCTCACTCTCTCTCACCACCCCGTTTTTCTCTGCCTGTGTGGGTCTGCCAACCCCTCTCCCCTTGTGTCTCCCCCTCCTTCCCTGTTTGTCCTCCTGTCTGTGTGGGTCTTTCTTTCTCTCCCATGTCTGTTTTTCCCTCCCTGTCTCCCCCACCCATCTGTCTCTCTCCTCTGTCATCTCTCCCCCTCCCGCCCCACAGCCAGCAGTGATGATGAGGATGAGAGCCTGGAGCTGCGGCCGGGGCTGGGGATGGCCGGCCTTGCTGAGGCTGGAGGATCAGCCGAGGCCCTGGCCACCGACTCCGAACCCGCCAAGTACGCCATGTACAACAGCGTGTCACAGAGGCTCATGGTGAGTGCTGGCTCCATCCCCCTGCTCCCCCCCCCCTCCCTCTCTCTCCCCCTCCCCCCCCTCCCACCCCCTCTCTCTCCCTCTCCCCCCCTCTCTCCCTCCCTCCCCCTCCCTCCCTCCACACCGACCGGAGCGCAACCGCCCCTCTCTCCCCCTCCCTCTCCCCCCCCTACCCCCCCTCTCTCCCTCTCCTCCCTCTCTCCCCCCCCCTCTCCCCCCCCCTCCCTCCCTCCCTCCCCTCCCTCCCCTCCCCCTCGCCACCCCCCCCCCCTCCCTCCCTCCCCCTCCCCTCTCTCGCTCGCTCTCCCCTCTCGCTCTCCCTCTCTCTCTCTCTCTCCCCCCCTCTCGCGCCCCACCCCCCCCTCTCTCTCTCTCTCTCCCCTCTCTCTCTCCTCTCTCCCCCTTCTCTCTCCCTCCCTCTCCCCCCCTCCCTCCATCCACATCACCCACCCTCTCCTTCCCCACTCCTCCCTCACCTACGCCCTCCTCCCTCCCTTCACCCCCCTCCATCACGCCCGCCCCACCCTGCCCTCCGCCTCCCCCCACTTCCCTCCCTTCTTCACCTCCTACACTACCCACTCCTCCCTAGCTCTTCCACCCTCCCACCCCCACCCCGACCCACCATCATCCCGAATGCCCTCCTCCCCCGTACCCCCTCCTGGGGCTCCCCTCCCTCTCCACCCACCCCTCCACCTCCCTCTCACCCTCCCTCCTCCCGTTGCCATTCCCCAGGCCCTCCTCCCTACCCTCTCCTCCACCCCACTGCCATCAGCTGGTGATCAGTGAGTGGGGAAGGGTTGGACAGCCTGGGGCTCTATTTCATGGAGTGCAGGAGGCTGAGGGGTGATCTTATAGAGGTGTATAAGATCATGAGGGGAATAGATAGGATGAACGCAGTCTTTTGCCCAGGGTTGGGGAATCAACAACCAGAGGACACGGGTTTACAGTGAGAGGGGAAAGAATTAACAGGAACCCGAGGGGGAACTTTTTCACACAGTGGGTGGTGGGTGTATGGAACGAGCTGCCGAAGGGGGTAGTTGAAGCAGGTACTATAACAGCATTTAGAAGCCATTTGGACAGGTGCATGGACAAGGTACAAGGCTTGGAGGGATAAGGGCTAAACGCAGGCATGTGGGGCTGGTGTAGACGGGGCATGTGTTCAGCGTGGAGGGGTTGGGCAAGAGGGTGGGTTTGTGGACGGCGTGACCTTGACTCACCTTTCCCTCTCCACGACAGGCCAAGATGGGTTTCCGTGAAGGGGAAGGTCTGGGCAAGTTTGGCCAGGGCCGGCGGGAGATTGTGGAGGCATCCGTGCAGAGGGGCCGCCGGGGGCTGGGCCTCAAGGTGAAGGGCTTCGACGGAGACCTGGACGTGGAATGGCAGGAGGAGGCCGAGGTGAGGGGGCCGGAATGGTGAGGGTGCGGCTGGGCATGGTGTTGGTCTACAAGGGCGGGCCTGTGGGTGTGGTGTGTTGGTCTCACAAGGGGGCACAGTGTGGGTGGGCAGCGTTGAGTCTGTGTGTGGGTGGGTGGCGTGAGTCTGGGGGTGGGGAGGGGGGTGGGGGGGTGGGTGAGGGGGGGGGGGGGGGGTGGGATTTAGTGCCCTCCGTCTCTCCTGTCGGTCATCCCTGCCTCTCTCCAGCCCAGTGCCTTCGAGAGGGTGGAATGGTTTCCGGAATGTTTCCCAGGAGATCCCGCAAGCTACAGAGCTGTGCGACTGGATGTGTGTCGGTCAGGTATGCCCCCCCGCCCTCAACCCTCCCGCCCTCCCACCCCCCACACTCCCCCCTCCCCGTCCGCCCCTCATGCCCTCCCTCCCTCACACTCTCCGCCCCTCACCCTCCTCCTCCGCCCCCTCCCCCAGCTCTCCCCCACACTCTCACCCTCCCCCCACTTGCCCTTCCTCCCTGCCTCTCATCTCCGCCTCACTCCCCCCCCCCCCCCCCCCCCCCCACCCACCCCCACCTCTCTCTCCCTCGTCCCTCGTCCTGCCCTGTCTCTCCTTCTCTCCCTCACACTCTCCCCCTCACCTCCTCAGCGCAAGATGGAGATTGAGGACGAGACCGAGTTCTGTGACGAAGAGCTTCTGAGCGACCTGCTGCGGTGTAAGGTCAGTGACCTCCGACCCCACCCCAGTGCGTGCACCTCCTGCGTCTATCACGCACACGCACACACACACATGCACACGGACACGCACGTGCAGACGTACAGACACACGGACAGAGAGACACACACACACGCACACTTACGGACACAGATGCACACAGAAGCACACACACGCACTCACACACACGGATAAACACACACTCACACTCACACACGCACGCACACGGACACACACTCACACAACAGGAGGAGTATTTCAGCCCACCCTGCTCCCTTTCTGCCCCAACTCTGCTCCCTGTCCCTGCACCCACTCGTGCCTTCTGTAGGATAGTGTTAGTGTGCGGGGATCACTAGTCGGTGCGGACCCGGTGGGCCGAAGGGCCTGTTTCCGCGCTGTACCTCCATACTAATCTACAAGCCATGCCCTCTTGTGGTGCACATTTCCTCCCTGGGAGAGTGGTTCTGGCTGTCTACCTTATCTATGCCTGGTTCTCTATATCTCTGGTACACAAAAATGCTGGAGAAACTCAGCGGGTGCAGCAGCATCTATGGAGCGAAGGAAATAGGTGACGTTTCGGGCCGAAACGTCACCTATTTCCTTCGCTCCATAGCTGCTGCTGCACCCGCTGAGTTTCTCCAGCATTTTTGTGTACCTTCGATCTTCCAGCATCTGCAGTTCCTTCTTGAACTCTCTATATCTCTATCTGACTATCTAAGTCTCTCATAATTCTATCAGGTGCCAGAGAAAATGACCCAGTCCAAGTTATCGCCATCCTGCCGCGGCCAGAGAGATCCCTGTGGGCCTGGCGATAGTTGTCCCTGTGTGTCCCCGCCATCCTCCAGCCTGCCCAGTGGTGGCCCTTGCCCCTTTTTTTGTTCCCCACACTTGCTCTGGGGCTGTGGCGATGGGTTGCGTGCAATGTTTAATCTCCCTCTTCCCCCTGTCCTGTACTCCACTTGCGTGCAGTGCATCCGACCAACAACTAGAGAGCAGTCCTGAGCTACTATCTATCTCATCAGGGACCCTCCCATTATCTTTCATCGGTCTTGAATGGGCTTTATCTCGATCTTTTCACGTTACTCCCTTGTCGTGTATCTTGTACACTGCGAAAGGCTCGATTGTGATCATGTGTTGTCTTTCCGCTGGCTGGTTCGGAGCTTTTCACTTTAACTCGGTATACGTGACAATAAACTGAGCTAACTAACAATGTGGTTCACCGTACGCCGTTGTTTGTGGTGATGCGACATCGGTTTTGGTGCAGAAACGCCGCTATCGCGGAAACAGGCCCTTCGGCCCATCCAGTTTGCGGGAGGAAGCCAAAGCCACACGGTGATGTGGAGAACGTACAAACTCCGCACAGACAGCCCCCGGTCTTGGGGTCTCTGCCGCTGTTTCAGTGGAGAAGGGGGGAGGGCAGTTGTTTCTTAGTCTCTGTAACCCTGGGTTAGCCGTCCCCACCCTCTCCCTCCCCCCGTGTTTGTCCCAGTGTGTGTCCTGCACCCCCAGTGACGCTGTTTGTGTGTGTGTGTACACAGAGTGTGTTTGATGAGCTGGAGGGTGAGGAGATGAGGCGAGCACGGACCCGCTCCAACCCCTACGAAACCATCCGTGGGGTCTTCTTCCTCAACAGGTGCGGCCTGGGTGGGTGGGGGGTGGGGGGGGGATGGGGACAGTTGTGGGGGGTGGGAGCAGATGGCAGTGGTGACTGGGGGTGGGCGTTAGTATGTCGGGGTGGGGTGTCGGTTATGTTGAAGGGGGGTCAACTACTCTGAAGAAGAGTCTCGACCCGAAACGTCACCTATTCCTTTTCTCCAGAGATGCTGCCTGACCCACTGAGTTACTCCAGCATTTTCTTTCTAGCTTCGGTTTAAACCAGCATCTGCAGATCCTCCCTACACTGTTGAAGGGGATGTTGTTTGGGGGGCGTGGGGGGGGTGAGTGAGTCTGTTGGTGGGTTCTGTTGGGGGGGGGGAGGGGTGAGTCTGTTGGTGGGATGTTGTCGGGGGGGGGGGATGAGTGTGCAGGTGGGTTCTGTTGTCAGGCGGAGGTGAGTGAGTGTTGGTAGGTTCTGTTGGAGGGGTTGTTTTGTCGGGGGGGGGGGTGTCTGTCAGGTTTGGGGGTGGGGGGGGGCTCTCTGCCACTGCACTGACTGTGTGCCCCTAGGGCGGCGATGAAGATGGCCAACATGGACCATGTGTTTGACCGCATGTTCACCAACCCGCGCGATAGCCAGGGGGTGAGTCAGACCTCCGCCCAGACCCCCCGCCTTCACTCGTCCTCGCCCCTCACCTGACTCCTCCATCCCCTCCCCCTCACCTGCCTCACCCTCACCCGACTCTACCCGCCTCGCCCTCACCCGCCCAACCCCCACACTCCCCACCCCTCACCCCTGTTCCCAACTTCTCCTCCTTCCCCTCGCCCCCCCCATGCACTTCACTCACTACACACTCTTCCCTTCTTCCGCCTTCTCCCCTCCCCCTCTCCCTCTCCCTCTCCCCTCTCCCCTCCCCCTCCCTCCCCTCTCCCTCCTCCTCTCCCCTCCCCCTCTCTCTCTCTCTTTCCCCCTCCCCCTGTCTCCCTCCCCCTCTCCCTGTCTCCCCCTGCCCCCTCCCTGTCTCCCCCCCTCCCTCTCCCTTCTCTCTCGCCCTCTCCCCCTCCCCCCCCCTCCCCCTCCCCCCCCCCCCCCTCCTCCCCCTCCCCCTCTCCCCCCCGTGTGTAGCGGCCGCTGGCACGTGACCGTGACGGGGAGCTGCTGTACTTTGCTGACGTGTGTGCGGGCCCGGGGGCTTTCTTCTCGGAGTACGTGCTGTGGAGGCGGCGCTGGCATGCCAAGGGCTTCGGCCTCACCCTGCGCGGCCCCAACGACTTCAAGCTGGAGGACTTCTTCGCTGCCTCCAGCGAGCTCTTCGAGCCCTACTACGGTGGGTCAGGCGGGAGGGGAGGGGGAGATGGGATGAGGGGGGAGGGTGGGCTGGGGGAGATGGGATGAGGGGAGGGTGGGCTGGGGGAGATGGGGCGGGGGGGAAATGGGGTGGGAGGAGGGGGGGGGGATTTGGGCAGAGGAGACAGGGCGGGGGGCGGGGGCGGTTTAGTTTAGTTTAATGTAGTGACACAGCGTGGGAACAGGCCCTTCGGCCCACCGAGTCCACGCCGACCAGCGATCACCCCACACACTAGCACAATCCTACACACATTTGGGAGATTTTTTTTAACATTTACACCAAGCCAATTAACCTACAAACCTGCCGTGTGGGAGAAATTGGAGGTCCTGGAGAACGTGCAAACTCCGCACAGACAGCACCCGTAGTCAGGATTGAACCCGGGTCTCTGGCGCTGTGAGGTGGCCCTGCGCCGCCGTGCCAACTCTGATGGGGAGATGGGATGGGGTGGGGTTGGGCAGGGGGGTTGGGGGGGGGGGGGGGGGGGCAGGCCGGGAGTGGGCCAGTCCTCTCCCCCACTAACCCTGCTGGTGTGTGTGTCACCCACGGTGGAGGGGTTGTGGGGGTTGGGATTGGGGTCCCAGGTGAGGGGGGGGTTGGAGGGGGGTTGGGGTGGGTGTAGGGAAGGATCCGGTCTGGCCACCGCCACTCTCACTGATCCCCCCCCCCCCTTCTGTGTGTCCGCAGGTGAAGGGGGGGGGTGGATGGTGACGGGGACATCACTCGGCCGGAGAACATCAGCGAGTTCCGTCGCTTCGTGATGGAGAATGGAACACTGAGCACCGGGGGTGCACTTCCTCATGGCCGACGGGGTGGGTGTGTGTCCTCCAGCGTACCCCCTCACCCCTTCCCCCACACTACTGTACCCCCTCACCCCTCACCCTTCCCCCCCACACTACCGTACCCCCTCCCCCACACTACTGTAACCCCTCACCCCCTCCTCCCCACACTATCGTACCCCCTCAACCCCTCACCCCTTCCCCCACACTACCGTACCCCCTCCCCCACACTACTGTACCCCCTCACCCCCTCCTCCCCACACTACCGTACCCCCCCTCAACCCCTCACCCTTCCTTCCCCCACACTACTGTACCCCCTTATCCCCCCCTTGTCCCCACACTTCCTCATGGCTGACGGGGTGGGTGTGTGTCCTCCAGCGTACCCCCTCACCCCCCCCCCTTGTCCCCACACTGCCGTACCCCCACCCCCCCCTCGTCCCCACACTGCTGTACCCCCTCGTCCCCACACTGCTGTACCCCCCTCATCCCCACACTGCTGTACCCCTCATCCCCACACTGCTGTACCCCCCTCACCCCACCCCCTCGTCCCCACACGACCGTACCCCCACCCCCCCTCGTCCCCACACGACCGTACCCCCACTCCCCCTCACCCCCTGTACTGTTGTGGGTATAACCCTGTAGTGACTGGCACAATAAAGAGACGTTGGTCACCGCTGAGATGTGTGAGTAAGGTTACACAGAAAAGCTGGAGAAACTCAGCGGGTGCAGCAGCATCTATGGAGCGAAGGAAATAGGCAACGTTTCGGGCCGAAACCCTTCTTCAGACTGATCAGGGGTGGGGGTGGGTGGGGACAAGAAAGGGAAAAGGAGGAGTAGCCGGAAGGCTGGAGGGTGGGAGGAGACAGCAGGGGAGCTGAGGAAGGGGAGGAGACAGCAAGGACTAACAGAATTGGGAGAAGTCGATGTTCATGCCCCCGGGGTGCAGACTCCCCAAACGGAATATGAGGTGCTGTTCCTCCAATTTCCGGTGCTGCTCGCTGTGGCCATGGAGGAGACCCAGGACAGAGAGGTCGGAGGCGGAGTGGGAGGGGGAGTTGAAGTGCTGAGCCACCGGGAGGTCAGCTAGGTTATTGCGGACCGAGCGGAGGTGTTCGGCGAAACGATCGCCCAACCTCCGCTTGGTCTCACCGATATAGATCTGCTGACATCTAGAGCAGCGGACGCAATAGATGAGGGTGGAAGAGATGCAGGTAAACCTCTGTCGCACCTGGAACGATTGCTTGGGTCCCTGAACGGAGTTGAGGGGGGAGGTAAAGGGGCAAGTGTTGCATCTCCTGCGGCTGCAAGGGAAAGTGCCCGGGGAGGGGGGGGACCGAGAGGGAAGGGAAGAATTGACAAGGGAGTTATGGAGGGAGCGGTCTTTGCGGAAGGCAGATATGGGGGGAGATGGGAAGATGTGGCTAGTAGTGGGGTCACGTTGGAGGTGGCGAAACTGACGGAGGATTATTTTTTGTATGTGATGGCTGGTGGGGTGAAAGGTGAGGACTAGGGGGACTCGGCCCTTGTTGCGAGTGCGGGGATGGGGAGAGAGAGCAGTGTTGCGGGGTATGGAAGAGACCCTGGTGCGAGCCTCATTTATGGTGGAGGAGGGGAACCCCCGTTCCCTGAATAGTGAGGACATTTCAGATGTCCTGGTGTGGAACGCCTCATCCGTGGAGCAGATGCGGCATAGACGGAGGCATTGGGAGTAGGGGATGGAGTCCTTACAGGAAGCAGGGTGGGAAGAAGTGTAGTCCAGATAGCCATGGGAGTCAGTGGGTTTATAGTGTATGTCGGTTATAAGTCTATCACCTGCAATGGAGATAGTGAGGTCAAGGAATGGTAGGGAAGTGTCGGAGATGGTCCAGGTGTATTTCAGTGCCGGGTGGAAATTAGTGGTGAAGTGGATGAAGTCAGTCAGTTGTGTGCGGGTGCAGGAGGTGGCACCAAAGCAGTCGTCGATGTAGCGGAGGTAGAGGTCGGGGATGGGGCCCTGGTATGTATTGAACAAGGATTGCTCGACGTAACCTACAAATAGGCAGGCATAGCTGGGGCCCATGCGTGTGCCCATAGCTACGCCTTGTATTTGGAGGAAGTGGGAGGAGTCGAACTCGAAGTTATTGAGGGTAAGGACCAGCTCCGCTAGGCGGAGGAGAGTGTCAGTGGCTGGGTATGAGTAATGTGTTCCGTTTAATGATTGCACGGCCTCAAGATGGCGCTCTCATTTACATGTTGATGACGAATACAAACGTTGCATACATTACACCCCCCCTCGTCCCCACACGACCGTACCCCATTTACCCCGTAATCCCCTAACCCCCCCTCGTAAAACCCCCTCACCCCCACCCTGCCATATGCACCCCTCAGCCCCCACCTCCCCTCGTACTCGCCTCTTCCCTTGCCCCCATCCTTGTTACCATTGGCACCGCCCCCAGGAGGCGTAGCTGTGGCCCGGTGCTGAGTGAGTGTACGTATGTGTGTGTGTGTACAGGGGTTCTCGGTGGAGGGACAGGAGAACCTGCAGGAGATCCTCAGCAAGCAGTTGCTGCTCTGCCAGGTGCTGGTGGCACTCAGCGTGGTGCGGACAGGTATGGTGGCACAGGGGACACGGGGGGGGGGGGGGGTGGGGGGGATGGGGAGGGGGGTGGGGGATGGTGGGGGATGGGGGGATGGGGATGGGGCAGTCATCGTGGTGCACACCGGTACAGCGGGATGGGACGGGGGGGGGGGGGGGGGGGGAAAGGCCGGGTGTAGTCCAGGGTCGCACTAGATGAAGGGGTGAGGTTCGGCTAGGGGCGGCACGGGATGAAGTATCGGAGGCTGGGAGTGGGGGAGACATTGGGGGGAATTTGATGTGGGGTGCACGAGAAGGGTGGGGGTAGCACACACATCCGGGCACGTCCCCAGTGGAGGTCTCTCTAGAAGGGAATCCACCCCCTTTACATCGGGGACCTGGGGTGGAGAGTGTTGCACAGAGCCGATATTTATGTCGGCTCACGGGCTTCTGTGGCGAGGAAGAGGCCATATTCCACGTGTATATAGAATGTGTGAGGTTGTTGCCCCAGTACCAATATCTGAAGGGGCTGCTCCTCAGGTTCTGGTTGCATTTTTAGCCCCACGATCCAGATGAGGGGGTGGGGCGGGGGGGGGGGGGGGGGGGTGCACTTGCGGGTGAAGGCCAAGATGGGGTTAGGGTTCACGTGTCTCCTTGCTCCACAGGCGGTCACTTTGTGTGTAAGACCTTTGACCTGTTCACACCGTTCAGCGCTGGCCTCATCTACCTGCTCTTCCTCTGCTGCTTCGACCGCATCTCCCTCTTCAAACCTCTCACCAGCCGGGCCCGCCAACTCTGAGCGGTCAGTATCTGCCCCGTCCCCCCCCACCCCGACCCCGTCCCCACCCCGTCCCCACCCCGTCCCCACCCTGTCCACACCCCCACCCCCCCACCACGTCCCCACCCCCAACCCGTCCCACCCCCACCACGGCCCACCCCCACCACGGCCCACCCCCACCCCGTCCACATCCCCACCCCCACCACGTCCCCACCCCCATCCCGTCCCACCCCCACCCCCACCCCGTCCCACACCCCCCACCCCCACCACGTCCCCACCCCCCCATCCCGTCCCACCCCCACCCCCACCCCGTCCACACCCCCACCCCCACCACGTCCCCACCCCCACCACGGCCCACCCCCACCCGAAGTCCCACCCCACCCCAACCCCCATCCCAATCCCACCCCGTCCGACCCCTCCACCCCACCCCACACCCCCTCCAACCCGTCCCCACCCTGTCCCAACCCCCACCCTCACCCCGTCCCACCTCATCATGCTGGGGGTTTCGGGGATGGGTGGACACGGCGGGGGGGGGGGGGGGGGGTCAGGGACACGTGGGGAGGGGGAGGGGTGGACACGGTGGGGAGGAAGGTGGGGGGAGGGGAAGTGGTGGGGTGGGGGTTAAGGGACGATGTGTCACATTCTTTCCTCTCCCCCAGGTACGTGGTGTGCCGGGGGCTGCGGGGAGGGGGCGGACGCGGTGCGTGACTACCTCTTCAGCACCAACCAGAAACTGAACCAGCTGAGGGACACGGGGCAGGATGTCACCTCCCTCGTGCCCCCCGACCAGCTGCACGCCCAGGACACCTTCTGTAGCCACCTCCGCCACTCCAACGAGAGGTGAGTCCCATCCCGACCCCTGCCCTCTCACCCCATCCCCCACCCCATTCTCACCCCCGCCCTCTGGCCACAACCAACCCTGCCTCACCCTGACCTCCGACCTTCGCACCACCCCGACTCCTACAAGACACCTGTCGTCGCCTCTGCCGGGTCCAACAAGAGATAAGTGTCCACAGTCTGACCCCAACACCGTCACCGCACTCCCCCCCACCCCCCCGTGGCCCCTCCGACCCCCGACCACACTCCCCTGCAGCCCCCTCTACTCCGAGTCCCTCCACTCACACGACCCCCTCCCCTCCCAAACCACCCCTCTCTGGTGGCCTCCAATCTCCAAGTCCGTCTGTATCCCCTCTCTTCCGACCCTTCCTTCCCCACGGACCCCCAGTCCCCATCCTCCCTCCCCCGAGCCCCCCTACACCCAGCTCCACACACTCACTCTCACACCCTCTCTTCCAGCCACGCGCTGCAGCAGCAGGTCAAGGCTCTGGCGAAGATTCATGCCTTCATCCGTGATCCGTGAGTACCACGCTCTCCCCTCCGCACCTAACCCTGACCCCTCAACCCTGACCCCAGCTCCCTGACCCCTGCCCTGGTTCCCTGACCTACGACCCCTGACCCAGCCCCCTGCCCCGCTGACCCCTGCCCCATGAGCCACTGCCTGTCAACGGACGGTGGGGAGAGCAGCTGCTGCCCAACAGCAGGCCCTTCAGCCCATCGTGACCGTGCCGGCAGTCTGTACCTACCCTCCAGCTCTGGGTCAAGGGGTCACGGCCCCGGAGATAACCACCGTGACCCCGATGCCTCCAACCCTCAGGCAGTGGCTCCCCATTCCCCCCCCCCCCCCCATCCGGGTCTTTGATCTTTGTCCCGCCCCCTCCCCTGACATCAGTCTGAAGAAAGGTCTCGCCCCAAACGTCACCCCTTCCTTCTCTCCAGAAGATGCTGCCTGACCCGCAGAGTTACTCCAGCATTTTGTGTCTTACCCCCTGAACCAGCCCTCAATTCTCCCTCAACCGCCGTTGCCCCCCGATTGCCCCCATCCTCAGTCCCATGACCCCTGGCCCTCGGGCCGTGCCCCTGGTGGCGCGTTCCTGCTGCCCGTCTGTTCACCACTCACCGTCTCTGTCCCTCTCCCAGCCTCCACTCTGACAACTCACCACCGCCTGTTCCACTCGTGTGACCCCCGGTGCAGGGCAGGGCAGGGCAGGAGGGTCTGTGGTGGGGGGTGCGGGGGGGGGGGGGATGTGTGTGGGTGGGCCCTGAGCCTGTCGTCTGTCCACAGAAACCTCAACGAGCTGCGTCAGGCGGACATACGCAAGGAGTGCCTGAAGCTGTGGGGGGTGAGTCACCCCCAATACCACCCTCACCCCGGGAACGACCCCCCCCCTCCCTCCCCGACCACAGGGACCGGCCCCCGGACCAACCCTTCCCCCGACCTCAGGACCTTGACCCCCAGCAACTACTGCATATCGATCCCAGGACAACTCCTCCCCGACCCTGCGAATGACCCCCCCCCCCCCCGATCCCCGAGACCCAACCCCAGGACGACCCCTCCCAGAATGCCGGGAACGACCCCAGGATCGACTCCACGACGACCCCTCCCCGATCCCGGGAACGACCCCTCCCCGATCCCGGGACTAATCCCATCCCGACCCTGGGAATGACTCCACACCGACTTGTCCCCCAACCCGACTCTGGGACTGACCCCTCCCGACCCAGGGAACAATCCCTTCCTCACCCCATGATTGACCTCGAGACGGACTGCTCACTGACCCCTGACCCTGCCCTCCCCAGTGACGGGTGTGTGTCTGTCCACAGATACCGGACAAGGCTCGAGTCACACCCTCCTCCTCCGACCCACGCAATCGCTTCCAGCAGCTCATCCAGGTGAGGCACACAGACAGGGTGGCACCCACCCCTCCTGCTCCTGCACCCTTCTCTCCCACCCCTCCCACACCCGCACACCTCTGCTCCCCACCCCGCACACCTCCGCTCCCCCACCCGCACACCTCCGCTCCCCCACCCGCACCTCTCCCCTTACCCCAATCACCCCCTCCTCATCCCTCCCCCACCCCCACACCCCCACCCCCACACCTCTCCCAACCATACCCACCCCCACCCGCACCCCTCCCCATACCCACTTCCAATCACCCCCTCCCTCAGCTCATCCCCACCCGCACACCTACCCCAACCCAACCCTCCCCCCCCACCCACACCCCCCCTTACCCAATCACCCCCTCCCTCACCCCTCCCCCACCCCACACTCCCCCTCCCGCACACCTCCGCTCCCCCACCCGCACACCTCCCCCACCCCTCCCCATACCCAAACCACCCCCTCCCCCACCCCTCCCCATACCCAACCACCCCTCCCCATACCCACTTCCAATCACCCCCCCTCCCTCAGCTCCACCCCCACCCCGCACACCTACCCCAACCCTCCCCACCCCCACCCGCACCCCTCCCCTTACCCAACCACCCCTCCCCTACCCACTCCCAATCACCCCCTCCCTCCCTCAACTCACCCCCACACCCAATGACCCCAACCCCCACACTCCCCCACCCACCCTGGAGGGAGATAGACGGCCTCTTCCTTCTGCCCACCCCCCACATTCTGTCTCTCTCCCCGTGTGTCTCTGTGTCTCCCCAGGGTGGGGAGGTGGAGTCGTTCAGCTCACGGCCCACGCTGCTGTCCCCGGACACCATCGACCGCATCTCCCACGTGCTGGATTACCGCTGCATGGTGGCGGGGGGCGAGCAGAACTTCCTGCTGGGGGCAGGGGTGAGTGGTCTGGGTCACCGCGGGGTCAGCGGGGAGGTCACTGGTCACTGCATGTTTAGCAAGGGGTCACCACCCCTCCCCAGGTCACCAGAGGGTCAGCAGAGGGTCATGACCTCTCCTGGTCACGCCAGGTTTAGCAGGGGGTCACGACCGCTCCCCTTGTTCACTGCGGGGATGGGGTGGGGTGGGGTGAAGGTGAGCTACCCCATTGACCTATGACCGTTCCTATGTGCGGGGGGATTGTAGAGGGGGTGGGCTGTCGTTGACTCACGGACCTCATGGTCCAGCATGGAAACAGGCCCTTCGGCCCACCTTGTCCATGCTGAGTTGTTGCCATGCCCATTTGCCTGCATACAGAGGGGAGGGACAGGGAATGGATGGGTGGGAAGCGCAGGGAAGAGCAAGGACTGGAGGGGAGGCGAGTGGAGCGGGGGTGAGGGGAGGGGCGGGGAATGGAGGGGAGGCGAGTGGAGCGGGGTGTGAGGGGGGGTGAGGGACTGGGGGAGGGGCAGGGAAGGGGGAGGGGAGGGAGAGCAGGCCCATCCTGACTGCGCTTCCCCCCCCCCCCCCCCCCCCCCCCCAGAAGTCACAGATCTACCTGTGGGACGGGGAGACGCCGATGCGATGGAAGAAGCTGGAGAACTTCAAGACGGAGCTGCCCAGGGAGACGCTGCTCCTGTGTGGAATCATCCAGGAGCTGAAGGGAGAGGTGTGGGGACATGGGGAGGTGGGAGTGAGGGCAATGGGGGAGCCAGGGAAGGGGGGAAGCGACAGGTTCAGGGGAGGGAGGTTGGAGGGTGCGGGTGCAGGGTGCAGCGTGTGTGAGGGGGCGAGAGGGCAAGGGGGGAGTGGGTGGGCAGAGGGGGCTGTGTGGGGCATAGGTGAGAGAGGAACGGGGATGTGGGGCGATTGACGGACTCCCCTACCCCAGGGCAAAGCGCAGTGGGTGGGTGAGGGGGTACAGTGGGTGGGTGAGGGGGTACAGTGGGCGGGTGAGGGGGTACGGGAGGGGGTACAGTGAGGGGTACAGTGGGTGGGTACAGTGGGTGGGTACAGTGAGGGGGTACAGTGAGGGGGTACAGTGAGGGGGTACAGTGAGGGGGTACAGTGGGTACAGTGGGTGGGTACAGTGAGGGGGTACAGTGGTTGGGGTACAGTGGGTGGGTACAGGGAGGGGGTACAGTATGTGACGAGCTCTCCCCTCCCCCCAGGCAAGGCCCAGAGACGGATCAGCTCCATCCACATCCTGGACGCTCTCATCCTCAACGGCACCGACATCCGGGACCAGCACTTCAACCAGAGGTCAGCGGGGGCAGGCAGGGGTCACAGGGCACCAGGGTGGGGGTCACAGGTCGCAGGTGGGGAGGTCACCAGGGCTCTGGGGTAGAGGGGTGATGGGGTCACACTGGGCAGTAGGGGGGTCATGGGGTTACACAGGGCAGTGTGTGGGGTCAAGGGGTCACACAGGGCAGTGGGGGGATCATAGGTCACATGGGGGTCGTGGGGGTCGCATGAGGTGGTGGGGGTTCACGGGGTGGTGGGGGATGGCCGTGGGCAAGGGGCGGTCTTGGTGATGACCTTGTCCCGTTTCAGGATCCAGATGGCGGAAAAGTTTGTCCGGGCTGTGTCCAAGCCCAGCCGCTCCGACATGAACCCCATCCGGTGGGGGGGCGCGGGGTGAGGAGGGGCATGGGGGGGGGGGCGGTGAGGGGGGGGAGATGGAGGAGTACATCCACTGTGGTTGTACTGGGTGTTTTTGGGGGGGGGGTGTTGAGTGGAGGGGGGGGGGAGGGTGTCCCAGGGGTGATGGTGGGGGTGCAGGCTCCGATGAGAATGGGTGGGGGGTGGAGTGGGCAGGGGGACTGAAGGAGGGGTGAGGTAGGAACAGGGTGTGTGGGAAGAGGGGAGGTGGTGGGGGATGTGTTTGGGAATGCTGGGTTGCAGGGTGGGTGAGGGTCGTGGGGGGAGGGGGGGGGTGCAGGAGGGGTACACAGTCTTCTGACACAGGGAATCTGACGAATGGCCTCTCCACCACAGCGTGAAGGAGGTGTACAGACTGGAGGATCTCGACCGGATATTTGTCAGGTAGAGAACTCCCACCCATCCCCCCAGTGAGGATCAGTGTGTGTGTGTGGGGGGGGTGGGTCTGTGTGGGTGAGGAGGTGGGGTGCAGATCTGTATAGGGGGGGTGTGGGATGGTGCGTGTGTGTGTCTGTGGGTGTGTGTGTGTGGTGGGGGGGGTGTGTGTGTGTGTGTGTGAGGGGGTTTGTGGGTGTGGTGTGCGGGGGGGGGGGGTGGGTCTGGTTTGGGGGGGTGGGATGTGCATGGGGGGGTGTGGGTCTGGTGTGTGGGGGAGGGGGTGGGTTTTGTTTGTGGGGGGTTGGGTCTCTGAGGGGGGGTGTGTGTGTGAGGGTGTGTGGGATGTGTGTGTGTGTGTGTGGGGGTGTGTGGGATGTGTGTGTGTGTGTGTGTGGACTGTGCGTGGGGGGAGGTGCGGGTGGGCCGTCACCGTGAGCTGCCTGCTGACCCTGCCCCCGTGCCCCCAGGTTGGAGATGAAGGTGACGAAGGGTTCGGGGGGGGTTCCCCGTCTCTCCTACACTGGCCGTGACGACCGGCACTTCCTGCCCACCGGCCTGCACGTGGTGAAGACCGTCAACGGTGAGCTGGGGGGGGGGGGAGGGGGGGGGGGGGGGGGGGGGTGGGGGGGTTGGCACGAGGAGCAGGAAAAAGGGGGGCATGCGGAGACGGGGGGCAATGAGGCAAAGGGCATGAGGGGTGGAGGGAGCGTGATGAGTTTCTGGATGTGAGGGGGACGGGATGCGGGGGGGGGGGTCACTGGGCCAGCTTGGCGGGTGGGGGGGGGGGGGACAGGCTGTGTGGGGTGGGATGTGGTGTGTGGATGCTGTCGTTCTGACCCCCCCCCCCCCCTTCTCTCCCCAGACCCCGGGAGCATGGTGTATAGTCGCTCCACTGGACGCAAGTACTTCTACAACACTCACTCGCAGGAGACCACCTACGAGCTGCCCCCCGACTCTGGTCACCCCCTTTCCCCGTGAGTGCCCCACCCCAACTAACCCACACCGCACCCCCACTACCCCCACCCGCACCCCACTACCCTCCCACCCCACACCCACCCCCTCCCCCCACCCAACGCCCTCCCCCCACCTCCAACCCACTATCCACCACCAACCCCACCCCACCCCCAACCCACACAACCCACCCAAAACCCCCACCCCAACCCCCACCCCAAGCCCATTCCCCCCCCACGCCACTACCCCCACCTACACCCACCAGCTCCCCGCACCCCCACCCACAAAAACGTCACCCTCGTTCCCCCCCCACCCCAGCCCTATCCCAACACAGAGCCCCCCCCAACCACCCCACCCAAAGAGCCCCTATCCCCTACCCCGCCCCCCCCTAGCCCACACCCCAACCCACTATCCCCACCCACACCCACAACCCCAAGACCCCACCCACCCGCCCTCCCCCACAGTGCCCACCCCAGACCCACACCACCCCCACCCCTCAATCGTATTCCAATTAACCACTATCCTCTCCCCCCCCACCCCTCCCCCCACCAACCCATCCAAGCTCCACCCAAGCCCACCCTCATTTCCCACCCCACCCCAACCCCCACTATAGTACCCACACGATGGTTATCACACCCCCACCCCAAGCCCACCCCCCCCAAGCACCTTTTTCACCCCCTCCTTCTCTGAGGATTCTGAGCCCAAGCCCACTACTCCCCAATCCCCCAACCCATGGGTATAAGCAGGAACGGGTACTATCCCAACCCCCCCCACCCCAATATAGAGCCCCACCCCAACCCCACATGTGTCTCGAACCCCCCCCCAACACTATCCCCCCCAAGCCCACTTTCCCACCCCACCCCCCCCAGCCCCCACCCCCACCCCCCCCCACCCCAGCCACTATCTGGACCCCCATGAAGGGGTGCACTATCCCACCCCCACCCACCCCCTCAGGAGCACCCCACCCCAAGCCCCCAAGCCCCCCCACCCACACCCCCACCCCAAGCCCCTTCCCACCCCCAGTCCACCGTCCCTCCACCCACTCCCAAGCCCACAACCCCCCACCCCACACCCACCCACCCCAAGCCCCCAAACCCCACCCCCACCACCCACCCACCCCCCAAGCCCAGCCCAAACCCCACCCTCACACCCACCCAAGCCCACAACCCCACCACATCCCTACCCTGCCCCCCGATGGGTTGCGATGTGAAGGGGGGGGGGGGAAACCATCTGGAACGGGTCAGAGGTAACGCAGCCACACCCTAGAAGAGGAAACACTTTTTCACCCAGAGAGTTGTGTCTCTGTGGAATTCTCTGCCTCAGCAGGCAGTGGAGGCCGATTCACTGGATAGAGATTTTAGGGCCAGCACAACCAAGGGATATGGGGTGAAGGCAGGAACGGGGTACTGATTGGGGATGATCACATTGAAAAGGCCGAATGGCCTACTCCTGCACCTATTGTCAATGTGTCTCTGAACGCAATCTCATCACGATCTAACTTGTTCCTCTCTCTCTCCCCCCCTGTCTCTTCCCTCTCTCTCCCCCCCCCCCCCCCCAGTGTGTGTCACCAGCAGCGACTGTTCTGGACCTGGGAGGAAGGGGTGCGTGTACATGACTGCCAGACTCGCCGTGACCCCGGCAAGCTGTCCAAGGACGACGTGCTCTCCTTCATCAAGGAGCACCACCAGGCCTAGGGATGGGAGTGGGGTCTCCCTGCCCCCCCGGGCCCCCCCGGGCATCCACACCCCTCTCTGGGCAACGGTCTCCGAGCTCCGGCATCTGCCCCAGTCTGATCCGATCCGCTCCAGCCTCTCCGGGAACTGCCCGGGTCGGACTTCAGTCCCCATTCTAAGGTCGTCTGTGTCCCCCCCCCCCCCCCCCCCCCCCCTCACTGACCCCCCCCCCCCCACCCCCCAGGCCGCCGGCACGACCCGGGGACCCTCTGTGTGAAGCTGCTGTCAGGCCGAGCACCCAGAGGTGGGGTCCCCCCCCCCCTCCTCCCCCCCCCCCCCACCCCCCCACCTCTGTCGTCCCCCTCACCCCCCACCCTTCTGTCGCCCCCTGGATCTCCCCACCTGGCTCCCAAACCCAGTCGAGCCCCATCTCCCTCCCCCTCCCCCCCCCCCCCCCCCCCCCCCCCCCCAGCTCTCGGTCAGTGTAAATTGTTGACTTTTCTATGGACTAAATAAATTTAAGTTTCTCTAATCTTTGTCTTTGTGAGGTTAAAATACTACTGCCCTCCGACCCTTAACCCGGGCACCCGACCCATACCCCCGGGCGTTTGACCACTGCCCTCTGTCCTGATATCAGTCCCCTTGCCCCCCTCCCCGGGAGATTGTGGGGGTTGCCTGCATGGGGGTGGGGGGGGGTGGGGGGCGCCACAGGGTGCGGGAGCAGAGGACTGGGGGTGACGGGAGAGTGGGGGGGGGGGTTGTGGTCACATTGTTGATCCATTGCATTACACAGCACAGAAACAGGCCTTTCGGCCCACCTAGTCCATGCTGATCCACCCCGGGGGAAAAGACAGGGGAAAGTTTAAAGGAAATGTTTACACAGAGGGTTGTGGGTGCCCGGGACACTGCCAAGAGTGGTGGCGATACACTAGTGGCATTTAAGAGGCTTTTGGACAGGCACGTGGATATACAGGGATTGGAGGGATATGGATCACATGCAGCAGAGGAGGTTAGTTTAACCTGGCTGGCATTGGATTGGGCATGGACATTGTGGGCTGAAGGGCCTGTTCCTGTGCTGTACTGTGTTCCATGTTGCCTCTCTGTGCCCCTTGTGATTTCATAACCATCTCTATGCCCCCCCACCCCCCCCCCCTCAGCCCCCTGCGCTCCAGGAAGAAACCCCAGCCCCAGCCCTTCCCTCCCTGTAACTCCAGCCCCCCTCTCCTGGTGAGTCTCTCCGGCCCCCTCCCTGTCCCCACCACAGCCTTCCTGCAGCACGGTGACCATCCCCACACACAACGCTCTAGCAAGTGTGGCCTGACCAGTGCATCGTACCACAGTAACATGACTCCCCACTCTTGTACGCAGTGCTCGGCGGGCCAGGCAGCATCTGGGGAGGGAATTAACGGCTGACTTTTCAGGTCGGGGCAGACAAGTTGTTTGGTCCACAGGTATCTGACCCGCTGAGTTCCTCCAGTTTATTTTCCTCAGGATTCCAGCATCTGTAGTTACCTGTTACCTACTTACTTACTGCCTATTCTGCCTCCAGGCATGCAGGGCAGCAACGAAGGTCCTCCACTCAGTGTTGATTCCTCCAGTTGCTGTTTCCGTAACATATTTGTTTTACGAGACAGGGTTGTTGGCCCTGTGCTCAACCTCCAACCTGGAGGACCAGTGGAACGCTCTTCGTCTCGCCTCTACCCTTCGATCTGGCCAGCATGGGAGACCCTAACAGGAGGCGAATCTCCCGCTGGCATAGCTCTAGGGGTCACTGAGACACACGACAAGCTCACCGACCACGGCAAGGGGAGGTAGTTACCTGTGTCTCCATATAATCCTCTTCCACTGCAGCACCATTCACCTGGCCTGGCTGATTTCCCAACACAAGCTCCATCCAGTATGTTCCCTTCCCAGTCAAGATGGACACAAAATGATGACGAATTCTTCCTTCTCGGGTTTGAACGATCCACATACTGTTTGAGGAAACCTTGGATACACCTCACAAATCCTGTCCTGTCCAAGCTCAACGTTGGGGAGGTTAGTCACCCACTAAGATAATCCCGTCCCTTTGGTATCGCTTATGTAATCTGTCCACATGTCTGTTCCTCTAATTCCGCACTTACTATTGGGGGGAATGTCGTACAATCCCAGCAGAGTGCTTGCACCTTTCATATTTCTAACCTCCACCTGTACCACCTCAGCAGACGAAACCTCCAGTAAGTCAATAGACAACAGGTGCAGAACTGGCCTCTACAGAGGCAGAGAATTCCACAGACTCACAGCTCTGTGTGAAAAAGTGTTTGCTCATCTCCGTTCTAAATGGCTTACCCCTTATTCTTAAACTGTGGCCCCCTGGTTCTGGACCCCCCAACATCGGGAGCCTCTCTTGAGTGCAGCCGTGACAGTCTCCCCGATCAGTAATGCAACCCTTCCACCTCCCCTCTCGATCAGGTCTAAGACAGCAAAAGCCTGGATCACTGAGCTGCCGGTCGTGCCCGACTCCCAATGGCAACGGCCACATCTTGGTCCCAAGCATCAACACAGCCTCTAAAGTCCACCTGCTTTCTCCACAATAAACACATTTCATCCCACCAGCATCACCATATTCCCATGCCTGTCCTTCCCATCGTCCTGACCTCCACGGCCATACATGTTTCTATCCGAGCCTCACCAGTGCCTGGCAATCCTGAATCACCAGGAGCTCCCTGTTTTTAACCACTGCCTAGCCTGTCTGTGTAGGGCCTCATCTTCTCTCTCCCTCCCTGTCACTGGTCCCAGTGTGGTTGCTAACCCCCTCCCCCCTCCCCCCAGGATGTCCTGGAGACAGGGCACCATCCTGCAGTCTGGTCTGTGGCAGGGGTTCAGATGTGGGGTGGGGTGGGGAGAGAGTCTGTAGGAGGTTCAGTCAAGGGCTTGCTGGTCAGGACCGCCCAGTGTCCGAGATAGCTAGTGTTGGCTCACTGGACTTTAGTCCGACTCCGCGCTCCCCCATCCCATCAAACCTCCCCCTCCTCTCACAGGAACCAGACCCGGACGCGCGGGTTCTTTGGAATAATAATAATAATAATGTTTTATTAAAACGTTGAATATCTGAGCTAAGATACAGCAAGAGCTTTACATTGTGCTTTTGGTCAGTTTACAATCAGTCGTATCCATGGGGGGGGGGGGGGGGGGAGGAGGAGGGAGGAGGAAGGGAGGGCCCTGGTCACCAGGAGGGGGGGGGGGGGGGGGTCTGTGGGATCAGTATCCATGGGGGGAAGGGAGACCACCAGCTCACTCGGCCGTGTACAGCGATAGGCCGAGGGTGGGGTCCGGGAGGAGGGAGGAGACGGATGGGGAAAGTTTGAACGGAGGAAGAGAGAGAGGGGGGTGGGGGGAAGGTGTAGGGGAGAGAGGGGTGTAGGTGGAGGGGGGTGGGGTGGAGAGAGGCGTGGGGTGGGACAGGGGGCTGTGGGGGGGAGGTGTAGAGGGGGGGGAGGGGTGGAGGTAGAGAAGGCGGGTGGGAGGTGTAGAGGGTATAGGAGGTAGAGGGGGATTGGTGGGAGGTGCAGAGAGGGGGGTGGGGGTGGTGCTCTCGACCAGGGGAGGTGACACCAGTTACAGCCATCGGATTCTCAGGTTGTGCTTTATTTGGACCGGCCCGGGG
The DNA here is from genome assembly GCF_028641065.1 of Leucoraja erinaceus. NCBI lineage: Eukaryota > Metazoa > Chordata > Chondrichthyes > Rajiformes > Rajidae > Leucoraja > Leucoraja erinaceus. Next base: position 90,778,073 of record NC_073381.1, read on the forward strand.
TTTACGGGGGGGTCAGAGGTGGGTGTTGGGTTGAGCTGGTCAGAGGTGGGGGTTAGGGGGGGGGGGAGGAGGTGATGGGGGGGCGCCAGCATTTGTCCCGGACCCGGGGCCCCACAGAGACGGCACAGTCTTTGGTCGCGGCGAATGTGCCCGGGGGTGGGACCCAGGCGGGTCCCGGGGAGGAGGTGGGGTCCGGGCGGGTTCTGGGACTGGGGTTGGGGTTGGGGTGAGGGGGGAGGGGGAGTCCCAGGATGGGTGGGTGGGTTGCGGGGCCCCATCACCGGGGCAGGGCCCGGCCGCCCAGCGCCACCAGCAGCAGCGGCTGCAGCCCCGCGGCCCACGGGCGCTCTAGAGCGGCGGCGGCGGCAGCGTTGCGGTCCCTCGGGATCACGTCCTTCTCGGAGAAGGGCCGCTTGTTGCAGGGGCCCCGGGTGATGCTCACGTCGTCCCGGCCGATGTCGCCCAGGTATCCGGCCCCTCGCACCGCCTCTAGCACCACCTGCGGCGGGACAGCGGCTGAGAGAGCGGCGGACCCCAAACCCCACCCCGCCCCGTCCCGTCCGCATACCTGCCCACTCCCACTACCTCTACCGCCCCAACCCTGCCTCCCCTCCTCCAAATCTCTAACTCCGGCTCCTCTCCCCCATCGCTCTCCCCATCCCTCTCTACCCCACGACCCTCCTTTCTCCTCCCCCCCACCTCTCTCTCTCTCCCCACACACCTCTCCCTCCACCCCCCTATTCCTCCAACCCACCCCACGACCCCTATCCCTCTCCCCCCACCTCCCCTCCCCCCCATCCCCCTCTCCCTCCACCCCCCTATTCCCTCTCACCCCACCCACGACCCCCCTTTCTCACCCCCACTCTCTCTCCCCCCCACGACCCCCTCTCCCCAACCCTCTCTACCCCCCCACGACCCCCTCTTCTCCCCCCTACTCCCTCTCTCCCCCCCCCACGACCCCCCCCCCTCTCCCCCCCACTCTCTCTCCCCCCCCCCACGACCCCCCTCTCTCCCCCCCTACTCCCCTCTCTACCCCCATGCCCCCCCCTTTCCTCCCCCCCCCCCCCACCTGCCTCTCCTCGCTCTCCCCCTAACCTGGAAGGGGCCACCCCAGCTGATAGTCACACTGCCTCGCCTCTCCGCCTTCATTCCCCCCCAGCCCAGCCCAGCCATCTGTGGTCCCCTTCCCCCATTACCTGGAAGGGGCTGCTGGGGTTGATGGTCACACTGCCTCGCCTCCACTCCTCAGCCTGGTTGCCGCTCAGGGTCCACACCGTCTTCTCCACTGTCTTCACCCCCGGCGACCGCAGCAGCACGTTGAGGGAGCCTGTGGGCGAGCACAGGGTCAGCTAGCGGCGACGGGACCAGGACGGGACAAACCAGGACGGGACCAGGCAAGGGACAAACCAGGGCTGGACCCGGGACGGGACAAACCAGGACGGGACCAGGACAAACCAGGGCTGGACCCGGGACGGGACAAACCAGGGCTGCCTCGATCCTGACTACGGGTGCTGTCTGCACGGAGTTTGTACGGTCTCCCTAGAACCGCGTGGGTTTTCTCCGGCTGCTCGGATTTTCCTCCCACTCCAAAAGACGTGGAGGTTTGTGAGTTGATTGGCTTTGGTTCAAACAATTGTAAATTGTCCTTGGTGTGTAGGATAGGGCTAGTACGGGAAGTGATCGCTGGTCGATGTGGACTCAGTGGGCCGAAGGGCCTGTTTCCATGCTGTATCTCTAAAGTCCCGCACCACTCCATTGATCCACGCATCCTGAGTCACCACTATCGGAGCCCAATAGAAACAGGAACATAGAAAATAGGTACAAGAGGGGGCCATTCGGCCCTTCGATCCAGCACCGCCATTCAATGTGATCATGGCTGATCATCCAGAATCAGTACCCTGTTCCTGCAATGTACTTGTACCTCTTGGACTCTCCATCTCTCTGTTCTACACCCCTCCTTCTCCTGAAGGCACTCACCCTGACATAACTCTCCTCCCTCCTGACCACTGGGCCTGGACTCGCTGGAGTTTAGAAGAATGAGGGTTCCCTCATTAAAACGTACAGAATAGTGAAAGGTTTGGGTAGAGTGGGCGTGGAGAGGATGTTTCCACCCAGTGGGAGAGTCTAGGACTAGAGGTCACTGCCTCAGAGTTAAAGGACTTTTTGTTAGGAAGGAGATGAGGAAAAATGTCTTTAGTCAGAGGGTGGGGAATCTGTGGAATTCTTTGCCAAGTCAGTGGATATTTTTAAGGCAGAAATAGATAAATTCTTGATTAGTACTGGTGTCAGAGGTTATGGGGAGAAGGCAAGAGAATGTGGTTAAGAGGGAGAGATAGGTCAGCCATGATTGAATGGCGGAGTAGACTTGATGGACCGAATGGCTGCTAATTCTGCTCCTATCACTTAGGACCTTATGATCTCACTGCAGCTGGGGTTCCCTACTCCTGCCTGCCTGCATTGCCCCATCACTCTGACAGGAACAAGCTGCCCTGAGCTCTCCCCATTTCAGGGTCAAAGGCCTCTCACTTGGCCCTTGGAGGGTCTTGGTAAGTTAGGCAAGGGGGAGACGAGGGGACGGGTCAAGGGGAGGGGAGACGGGGAGGGGAGATGGGGTGAGAGGTCGAGGGGATGGAAGACGGAGTAGGGGTCAAGAGGTGGGGAGGTGGGACGCGGTACGGAGGGAGGGGAGATGGGGAGGGGAGATGGGGAGGGGTCGAGGGGAGACGGGGGGGGTGGGAGATGGGGAAAGGGGGGGAGTGGAGATGGAGAAGGGGGGAGGGGAGATGGGGAGATGGGGGGAAGGAGATGGGGAAAGGGGCGAGGGGAGACGAGGGGAGATGGGGAGAGGTCGAGGGGAGGGGCCAATGGGGAGGGGTCGAGGGGAGGGGAGACGGGAGGAGGGAGACGGGAGAAGGGGGAGGGGAGACGAGAGGAGATGGGGAGCGGATCGGGGAGGGGGGACGGGGGAAGGAGATGGGAGATGGGAAGGGGGGGAGACGAGACGAGGGGAGTCAGGAGATGGGCTAAGGGGAGGAGGGGAGATGGGGAAGGGATGGGGGTGAGTGGGGATAATTGAGGAAGGGGGATCGGGTTGGGTGAGGGATCAGCCGTGGGGTGGGGGGTGGGATGGGGTCAGGAGTTGCGGTCAGGTGTCGGAGATGTGTGGGGTCAGGGTTCGGAGATACCCACCCACGTGCTTGCCGTACATGTGGTAGTAGAAGGAGACACAGAACGGGGTGGTCCGCGGGGGCCGGAAGCCCCGCTTCTGGCTGACGTTGTACAGGGGACTGGAGAGACGGGCACGGTCTCCCAGCCGACGGGGGGTCGAAGCCTCAATGAACATGTAGTAACCTGAGGGGGGGGGGAGAGAGGGGGAGATTAGTGATGCTCGGCCCACCCTGGCTCCCCCACCCCCCGCGACACACCCCTTCCCCACTTACACTCCGACACACCCTCCTTCACACACCCCCCCAAAAGACAACCCTACCCCACCTCCTCCCGTAGACACTCACCCCCCCCCCCTCCCCACTCTGCTCTCTCTCCCCACCCATCCCCCCCCTCTCTCCACCCTCTCCCCAGTCTCTCCCCACCCCCCCCTCACTCTCTATCTCCACTCTCACTCCCCATTCCCACTCTGCTCTCATTCCCCATCCTGCTCCATCTTCCCTTCACCCTCCCCTCCCCTCCCCCCACCACCCTCGCTCACTCCGCCCTCCCCCTCCCCCCTCCCACCCCCCCCGGGCCCCACCAGTCTTCTTGCCGCTGTTGTCGAAGCGAGGGCCGGTGTTGGGCGTGTTCTTGGGGTTCTGGGTCACGTTGTTCTCCCGTGTCCAGTCGAAGTCGTCACGCGTGTCCTGGGTGAAGCCACACAGACCCTGGTCCTCAAAGCCACACACCAGCTCCCCTGCAACAGAGGGAGGGTGAGGGGGCGGCGAGCAGGGGGAGCTGCACGGGCAGGGTCCCTCACGAGGGGCCGTCTGAGGGGGAGGGGGAGGCGGTGAGGTGTAGGGAGTGACGGGGAGACCTGACAGCCTCCGAATTAAAGGACGTTCCTTTAGGAAGGAGATGAGGAGGAATTTCTTTCGTCAGAGGGTGGTGAATCTGTGGAATTATTTGCCACTGAATGCTGTGGAGGCCAAGTCAGTGGACATATTTAAGGGAGAGACAGATAGATTCTTGATTAGTAGTGGTTATGGGGAGAAGGCAGGAGAATGGGGTTAGGAGAGATAGATCAGCCATGATTGAATGGCGGATTGACTTGATGGGCTGAATGGCCTAATTCTACTCCTATCATTTATAGAGTGATACAGTGTGGAAACAGGCCCTGTTGCCCACTCCAGCCAACAATGTCCCAGCTACACTAGTCCCACTTGCCTGCACATGGTCCATATCCCTCCAAACCTGTCCTAACTTTCTTAAACAATGGGATAGTCCCAGTCTCAACTACCTCCTCTGGCAGCTTGCTCCATACACCCACCACCCTTTGTGTGAAAAAGTTACCCCTCGGATTCCTATTAAATCTTTTCCCCTTCACCTTGAACCTATGTCCTCTGGTCCTACCCCGGGCAAGAGACTAGGTGTCTACCTGGTCTATTCCTCTCATGAATTTGTATACCTCTATAATAACCCCCCTCATCTTCCTGCGCTCCATGGAATAGAGACCCAGCCTACTCAACCTCTCCCTATAGCTCACACCCTCTAGTCCTGGCAACATCCTCGTAAATCTTTTCTGAACCCTTTCAAGCTTGACAATATCTTTCCTATAACATGGTGCCCAGAACTGAACACAATATTCTAATTGCGGTCTCACCAACGTCTTATACAACTGCAACATGACCTCCCAGCTTCCATACTCAATTGCCATAGAGGGAGTGCAGAGATGGTTCACCAGACTGATTCCTGGGATGGCAGGACTGTCTTATGAAGAAAGACTGGATAGACTTGGTTTATACTCTCTAGAATTTAGGAGATTGAGAGGGGATCTTATAGAAACTTACAAAATTCTTAAGGGGTTGGACAGGCTAGATGCAGGAAGATTGTTCCCGATGTTAGGGAAGTCCAGGACAAGGGGTCACAGCTTAAGGATAAGGGGGAAATCCTTTAAAACCGAGATGAGAAGAACTTTTTTTTCACACAGAGAGTGGGTGAATCTCTGGAACTCTCTGCCACAGAGGGTAGTTGAGGCCAGCCAGTTCATTGGCTATATTTAAGAAGGAGTTAGATGTGGCCCTTGTGGCTAAGGGAATCAGGGGGTATGGAGAGAAGGCAGGTACGGGATACTGAGTTGGATGATCAGCCATGATCATATTGAATGGCGGTGCAGGCTCGAAGGGCCGAATGGCCTACTCCTGCACCTAATTTCTATGTTTCTATGTTTCTATGTTACTCTGACTCCAATACTCTCACCAGTTTATCTACCTGTGACTTCACCTTCAGAAAACCATGCACCTGTACTCCTAGATCACTCTGCTCTACAACACTACCCAGAGGCCTACCATTCACTGTGTACGTCCTGCCCTTGTTCGACATCCCCAAATCCAACACCTCGCACTTCTTTGTATTAGATTCCATCAACCATTCCTCCGCCCACCTGGCCAATCGATCCAGAACCTGCTGCAATCGTTCACAACCATCTTCACTCTCTGCTAAAACCACCAACTTTTGTATCATCAGCAATCTTGCTAATCTTGCCCTGTATGTTCTCATCCAAATCATTGATGTAGATGACAAACAGTAACGGGCCCAGCACTGAACCCTGAGGCACACCACTAGTCACAGGCCTCCAGTCCGAGAAGCAACCTTCCACCATTACCCTGTGCTTCCTTCCATGGAGCCAATTTGCTATCCATTCTACTGTCTCTCCTGGGATCCCATGCGATCTAACCTTCCAGAGCAGCCTACCATGCGGAACCCTGTCGAACCTTGTCGAACCCCTTACTGAAGTCCATGTACACAACATCTACAGCTCTGCCCTCATCAACCTTTTTGGTCACGTCTTCAAAAAAAATCATTCAGATTTGTGAGAGTCCTCCCACGTACAAAACCATGCTGACTGTCCCTTACCCATCCAAATGCCTGTATATCCTATCCCTCAGAATACTCTCCAGTAACTAACCAACTACAGATATTAAGCCTATAGTTCCCAGCATTTTCCCTGCAGCCCTTCTTGAAAAGAGGTACAACATTTGCCGCCCTCCGTCTTCCGGCACCTCTCCTGTATTTAAGGACGACTCGTATGACTAAGTATATACATTTCGAGGCCACTAGAGGGGCGACAATCAGTACCTTTTTAAGGTCTTCAGTGATAGAAGAAGAATTAGGCCATTCGGCCCATCAAGTCTGCTCCACCATTCAATCATGGCTGATCTATCTCTCCCTCCTAACCCCAGGGCTTTTCACAGGGTGGAAGTGTCCACCACTCCAGAGCATAGCTTTAAGGTGAGGAGGGGGAAAGTTTAAAGCAGGTGTGCGGGGTACGTTTTTTGAACACAGGTGGGTGCCTGGAATGCACTGCCAGGGGGTGGTGGAGGCAGATATGATAGTGCTGTAGGAGCTGTTTAGGTTTAGGCTAGTTACTGTTGGCATATTACATTATTTTGTCTAGATGTTTCTAGCAGTATTAGTTTGAATGCTTCGTGGTGGGCATTTGATGCATAGATGGGCATTACATGGCTCATATTGGACAGGGAGTGACCCAAACCAGGCAGACCAAGCACGGGAATGGGAGAGCACACAGGTAGTCTCACCAGATAGTAAGAAGGGAGAGCTGCAGTTTGTATCAGAATAAAGAGGATGAGGGACGCTCATCTCTTTGTTTGTACAACTACTTCAATAAAGAACTGGAAGATTCGTTCTTTTCATCGGCGTAGGATCACTCCCACTTACCCATGTAACGGGTTGAAGAGTTGGACATTGAAAATGTTAGACATTGCCATTAGAAGGAATTGCAGATGCTGGAAAATCGAAGGTACACAAAAATGCTGGAGAAGCTCAGCGGGTGCAGCAGCATCTATGGAGCGAAGGAAATAGGCAACGTTTCGTGCCGAAACGTTGCCTATTTCCTTCGCTCCATAGATGCTGCTGCACCCGCTGAGTTTCTCCAGCATTTTTGTGTCACTTGCCGTGATGTTGGGCATGGATCTTGTGTAGCCAAGGCCCTGTTCCTGTGCTGTACTGTTCTACCTTCATCTCCCTCAGTGTGAACAAGTTGCCCCTCAGGTCCCTATGAAATCACTCCCCCTCCCTCACCTTGAATATCTTAATGGGGGAAAAAAGATTTTGACTGGGGCTGGGTACATTTGACAATAATCAAACGATTCTGGAGCTTGCATGGAAGGGGCAACTGTGGGCTGGACTGTGGGGGTGTGCTGGGGGGTGGAGGCCAGTGGCCACCTTACCTGAGGGAGGCAGAGAGGAGGCAGCTGTGGTGGGTCGGAGAGAGGGAGAGAGAGAGCGAGTGAGAGAGAGAGGTCAGCAGCCCCAGAAACCACCCTAACTCCCCTCCCCACCACACAGGACCCCCCTTCCCAACTAACCCCCTTCCCTGCAGAACCCCGGGGAATGGGGGGGATAAGGGGAGAGGAAGTGAAGGAAGAGGGAGATGGGGGGAGGAGAGAATGGGGGAAGAGGGATGGGGAAGGGGAGTGGATGGGGAATCCGTCCATGCCGATCTTATCCTCCCCTCTTTCCCCTGCCGCCACCCTGCCTTGCCCCAGCTCCTGCCCTCCCCCCCTCCCCCTGCCCCAGCTCCTGCCCTCCCCCTCCCCCCCTGCCCCACCTCCTGCCCTCCCCCTCCCCCCTGCCCCCAGCTCCTGCCCTCCCCCTCCCCCCTGCCCCCGCTCCTGCCCTCCCCCTCCCCCCTGCCCCAGCTCTTCCTCTTGCCCCCCCCATGCCCGCTCATTCCCATCCCCCTAGACATTCCCACCACTCCCCTGTGCCTTCCCCTGCCCTTCCCCCCTCCTCCAGCCCTTGCCCCCCAGACCCCCCCCCTCCCGCCACAGTGCTCACGGTGGGTGTAGTGCAGGATGCGCTGGGCGCTGTCTCCGGGCCCGTAGCTGGTGATGGGGGGGTGAGCTGCACGCTGTAGCTGTTGGGGATGCGCAGGTCGCTCAGCGTGTAGCTCAGCAACGCTCCCGGCTCCATCGACCGGTTCACCTGGATCACCTCCGCCCCCATCCGCACTCTGGCCCGGCCCTGTGGGGGGGGGGAAGAGCCGAGGAACCATCAGTAACCACACACACACCCCCACACACACACACACACACACACACACCACACACACACACACACACACACACACACACAACACACACACACCACACACACACACACACACACACAGACACCCCACACACACACACACACACACACACACACACACACACACACACACACACACACACACAGAGACACGGGGGCTGTGGGGGAAGGAGCAGTCAGGGAGTATTTGAGTGCAGGAATGGCAGTCTGGACGAGGGGCAGCAGTAGTGAGGGGGAGAGGGGGAAGGGGTGAAGGGGAGAGGGGAGGGGGTGGAAGGGGAGTGGGGTGAAGAAGAAGAGGGGTGAAGGGGGAGAGGGTGAAGAGGGAGAGAGGGTGGGATGGTGAGGGGGAGAGGGGTGAAGGGGAGTGGGGTGAAGACTGGTGAAGGGGTGAGAGGGAGAGGGGTGAAGGGGGAGAGGGTGGGTGAAGAAGAGAGGGGTGAGGGGAGAGGGGTGAGGGGGAGAGGGGTGAAAGGGGGATAAGGGGAGGGGGGGAGGGGGAGAGATGAGAGAGGGGTGAATGGGAGAGGGGTGCAGGGGGAGGGGTGAATGGGAGCAGGGGTGCAGGCGACAGGGGTGAGGGCGAGAGGGGTGAAGATGGATCTGGGATCAGGGAGATTGCCTAGGCCAAGGCAGACTGTTCTTGGCCTCCGGTATGCGATCTCCCGGTTGCTAAACACTTTAACTCCCCCTCCCATTCCCACACTGACCTGTCTGTCCTGGGCCTCCTCCATTGTCAGTGAGGCCTCACACAAATTGGAGGAACAGCACCTCATATTTTGCGTGGGCAGCTGACACCCAGCGGTATGAGTTTTGATTTCTCTAATTTCAAGTAACCCCTGCATGCCCTTTCTCTCCATCCCTCCACCACCCTCGTTGCCCTGCTTGTTCCCCTGTTCGCATCCATATATGAATGTTATCTCTCTCCCACAGACATCCATGCACCACCTTTCCTTGGTCATCGGTGCCCACTCTGATTTGTTCCAGATTTTCATATCTCTATTTTCATATTTCCGTGACTCCCCGTCTTAAGAGGGGTCTCGACCCCTTATTCCTTCTCTCCAGAGATGCTGCCTGGCCCACTGAGTTACTCCAGCATTTTGTGTTGGTCAACGTCTGCCCAGCGTTTGTGATGTCCATGTGTTGTGCTCAACACCCCTGCCTCTGTCAGCAGCAACACTAGACTTCACCCGACCCCCCTCCCCTACCACTCCTCCCCATCTCCCCCTCTCCCTACCGCACTGCTCCACGTGGCCCGCCCCATCTCCCCCCTATTTCCCTCCATCTCCCCAACCCCTCTCCCCAACTCCTCCACCCTCTCCCCCCACCCTCTTTCCCCCAACCCCTCTCCCCCAACCCTTCTCAAAACCCCCTCACCCTTCTCCTTTAACCCCTCTCTCCCCCTCCTCCTCCCCACCCCCTCTCCCCCAACCCCCTCCCGCCCCCAACCCCCTCTCCCCACTCCTCTCCCCCACCCCTCTCCCTCCACCCACCCCTCCATCCCCCCCCCCTCCCCCCATCCCCCCCTCCTCCCCCCCCCCCCCCCCCCCCCCCCCAGGCTCACCCTCCTCCCCTCCAGCCAGCTCTCCCCAACTTCCCCGTGACGGCGTGGGGCAGCCACCTGGGTCCACTGCAGGAGGAAGGAGAAGCGTCCGGGCCTCTGCACCCGCACCTGGGGCTGGGGGTTTTCGA